>NC_053392.1:28618936-29349988 GCF_905171765.1 Bufo bufo | reverse complement strand
GTCAATGTCCCTGTCCTAAAGACTATATCGGGAAAACGATAAGAGAGCTACGCAGGAGAATATGCGAGCACGTTAACGATGTCATTAACAAAAAGGCCACCCCGGTAGCCTCGCATATTAATGATTTACATGGGGGGGACCCTCTATGTCTCAAATTCTCTGTACTGGAACTAGTACCCTAGTCACCCAGAGGTGGTAACTGGGATAAAAAGATACTACAGAAGGAGTGTATTTGGATCCATAGATTCAGATCCCAAGCGCCTTCAGGCATCAATGAAAGGCTGACGTTCACCTGTTTCCTATGAGGTGTGGCCTTGTCCGTAATATCCCTATTCCTTCATAAGCCGAGCATTATGTGATTTTATACAGTGTACGAAAATTAGACCACATGCGTAAAGCATGAAATATTTTGTTATAATATTTTGGACATTAGTGACTCTCTATCAGGTCACAGTTTTGAGATAACTATTCACTATGGTTATTCTCTTTGAGGAATATATATTTTGCGATTTAAATGTGACCTATGTTGTACTGTATTTGAGACGTTTCATCATGTTGCACCACACGTTTCTTTTATAAAAACTATCCTCACAGTAAACTAAAAGGGGCCTCATGGTTGCTGCATGCACTCTCCCTAATATTTTGTTTTCTCCATTCCACCCCTTTATACATCTTAATAATTCTTTATATGGGTGATATTAATCTATATACCCATGACAAATGAGCCTTCATTCATATGGATGACAAATGAGGGCGTAACCTATTATATGACGGTCTATCATATTTGTTTCTAAATTTATATTGCCTGGGTAGGGCAAGGGGTGGATTGGTATGGTTATAATATTGAAATTGGGGATGTTATGATTCCTGTGGAACGCAACAGCGTTCCACATGATTGTATTTATGCAGGAACCAGAAAGAGGCTCAGGACCGGTAACCGCTTCTTGGAACACATATGCGTTCCAGAGACCGGAAGGGCGGCACAGCATCGATTTTGCTAGTTTGCTCCTAAGTGATCGGTGCATCCGCCCTGTGGAACGCATGCGCGTTCCAACAACAGGAAGTGGAGTCAATCCGGAGCTGTGTGAATTACCAACTATCCTAGGCGATTGGAGCATTCGCCCTATGGAACGCATATGCGTTCCAACAACAGGAAGTTGGATCAACACGGAATCTATTGAATTACCAATCAGGCTGTGGGCGCTAATTGGCAGCACTTTAAATGCAGCTGCAACACTAGTCACACAATCGCCTACCAGGGGGAACAGGAGCAGTGAGAAGGACTCCTTCATGTAAGTTAATTATACCTCATTTTAACTACGAACTTTGGAAGTTTGTCTGGTGTTCATTCAGTGTCAATTCAGTGTCAGTACCACTGGTGATTATAACTTTTGATTATAGTGCGGGTCTTATCAAGACCATATGACAGGGGGATAACAGAAACAATATCCTGCTGGGATCTTCCCTACCATCTGAACTGTGAGTCAGCACTGACTATTGACTAATGATTTTACGTACATTTGGGTGATGAACACCAAACTGATCCTGGTATACTATTATTTTCTGCCCTATAGGATGCGGAGCACACCATCTGCTATTTGAAGGAGCCCTACACAGGCACGATTGTCAAAATGTGCATATAACCGGCCTTAAATGATGCTATCAAGCACACCCATTGGCCTGATCTCATCCCCCTGTATCCATAAATTGTAGAGCGACTATCTTATATTCTATATATGCGACCTGGCTTTATGCCGGCACCTATCTCATAGTATTTTGTCATGTTACCTGGCTATATGTCAGTATTTATTTAGTTGCATTTATTTTGTATAGACCAACAGTTTGACTACACCTCCTGATGAACCCATAGCACTGTCTAGGGGGAAACGCGTCGAGGTAGCCAAGGTGTTTGACTACCCAGTCAACCCAGTCCAACTATATGTTTTGTATATGTCTGTACTTTATGTATTATTGTATTTTTTGTTTTTTCACTCCATCCAGCTGATTTTTATATATTGATAATTAATTATCCTCACCTCAGCCTGGGGTAATCTAGTACTACCCCCCTTTTGCGCCCCTATAGGGATTTGTAAGGGTTAGTAGTCTAGGCACGTGGACAGGGGGCCTCCACCATCAGGAGTCCTCCCTGGGCTGAGGTTTTAGGATAGGGGTAGATATAGGGATAATCATTCCCAGACCCCAGGCTATTATTGTATGCTGGATGTGAATATCGGTTACATTCGTTTCCTTATATATATATATATATATATATATATATATTTGATGTTATGTATAGTGGACCCTAGTGGGATCCTTTTAAGGTATACCAATAAAATGATTATTTTAGGGGTTATTTTTCTATGCTGGATTTGTTGACATATTTGTACCCCATTATATCAATGTTTATTGATTTCGCTGGAATTTGGTGTTTAGGAATAGCATTTATGTCAATTTCAGAGTGTGGTACTATAAAGGTAGCAGGAGTAAGCCTGGCGATGGTGCACAGTCCTGTGACATTCTCGGATAACCATTTGTACGCTTTGTGTCCACAAACTAAGTATATGTCTTCTGGAACTGCCACTGCTGTGCTATTGAATAATTGGGTAATTAGTTTGGCTAATTGTGTCCCTTTCGCCAACTCATATCCTTTTGACTGACTTTCGGTGTCGTTAGCTAATATACCTGTCCGGAGATCCTGTACAGTACGGTTGTTACAGGGTAGGTCTTTTCCGTTCACAGCATCTACACCAATACACTGCACGTGGCTGTCTGTTTTTGAGTCATTGCAACCTGAGTGTATGTGTGGACTAAATGTCATACCTTTGGTTTGTACTTGGAGACAATAACAGTGTGTCCAGCTAGGAAAACATGTGACATTAGCCCAGTGTCCCTCTTGCCAGGGAGTAGAGCTATAATCTACCGAGGGTCCTGATCTGTTTATCATGAGCCATGGGGCATCTGCCCACCCTGCGACAGGTAAGGCCACTTCCCTGTCCTTGTGTTTACTGGATTTAACTTGGTGTATGCTAGTGAGAAAGATGGTAGAATTAGACAGGTCAATCAGTTCAGAAAGGTCCAGGGGTATTGCAAAATAAGGCATACTGGCCGAGCTCACGGGACTGTGGGTACAGATCCAACAATCTCTGAGTTTCAGTCTCCTTCAACCCCTGGACTAGAATTTGATGGTGTAGTATCAGTGAATTGTCTCATTCATCACCCAGTGGCGTGAACACTGCGGATATGCCTACAGTCAAAGCCATGCTAAGTAGGTGGACCCTGATGGCTAACGCTGGGTTCACACCTGAGCGTACCTTGTTGAGCTCTGTATGCGCGATTTTATCGGGCGTCTCACATACGCGGCTCCGGAAACAAGCAAACGCCCATTGTCGCGCGTTCCCGGAAGTCTATGTACAGGAACGCGCGACCATACGCCCCAAAGAAGCTCCTGTACTTCTTGGGGCGTAGGGCGTTTTACAGCGCGTTCGTACACGCTGTAAAACGCTCAGGTGAGAACCATGCCCATAGGGGATCATTGGTTCTTGCCTGTTGAGCGTTTTACAGTGAGTAGGAACGCGCTGTAAAACGCTCAGGTGTGAACCCAGCCTTATTGTTCCAGGGTCGTCGGGACAGCCTTTACTCTTTTTTACAATGTGAGGTGTGGATCCAGGTAGGTCTCCCTTCGAGTTTCAGAGGTCGGGGTAGTCAGCAACACCTGGTACGGCCCCTCGTATCGTGGTTCGAGGGTGTTTCTGACGTGTTTCTTGACCACCACCCACTCTCCAGGTTTGAGTGTGTGGCTTCCTTCTAGGGAGTCAGGATCTGGAATGGAAGAGAAAACTTGTGAACGTATGTTAGACAATTGTTTACTCAGGGCAATCACATATTTTGCAACAGATTCATAATGCATTTGCAATTGCTGTGGGAAGTACTGCCCCATCCTAAGCCCTGTCCCAAACAAAATTTCATATGGAGTCAGTTTTGTGTGGAGGCCTAGGGGTGTGTCTAACTGAAAATAGTGCTATTGGCAGGCATTGTACCCAACTGAGCCCTGTCTCCCTAGTCATTTTCAGCATCTTGGACTTCAGTACCCCGTTCAGTCGTTTGACTTTGTCGCTGCTTTGGGGTCTGTAGGGTGTGTGATAGGCTGAGTGTGACCCTACCATCTTCCAGACTTCTTGGGTTAAGCTAGCAGTGAATGCTGGGCCCTGATCACTTTCAATGACCTCGGGTACTCCGAACCTACAAACAGTTTCCTGCATTAAATTCTTAGCAGTTGTTGTGGCTGTCTGATTTCGGACGGGGTAAGCTTCTGGCCACCCATAGAACAAGTCTACCACTACTAGCACATATTGAAACCCTTGGCACATTGGCATCTGGATGTGGTCAATTTGAATCCGTTGGAACGGACTGGGCTTTGGGGAGACATTTGGTTGGTGTGGGCTCAGTTCTTCCCGGGTTGCACTGCGCACAGACGAGGCAAGACTGAGTATGCCTCACCAGGACAGGGGTTATTCCTGGGGCCACCCATATTTTGTCAATTAGTTCTTTCATGATGGTCTTAGATTGGTGGGTGGGCCCATGAGCTATTGAAGCTATCAGAGGATAGAGAGCTTTGGGCAGAGATACTCTCTTTCCTTGGGTCCACAGTCCAGATTCTTTCTCTTCTTGGGCTGACTCTTTTAGCCAATCCAATTTTTCTTGTGGCGTGGCCTGCTTCTGTAACTGGACTAGCAGGTCCCAGGAGACCTCTTTTGGTTCCTGTGTTAGGTCTGTTGTGGACTCTGTTGCCATGAAGACTTGTGAGGTCTGTTCTTCTTCCTCTTTCACTGCTACTTGCTTTGCTGCTTGATCAGCTAGGGCCTTTCCTCTGGCTTCGAGTGTGCCTGTAGATCAATAAAATCTTCAGATTCTCCAGTATACTCCCCCCTTGGAAGAGGGAGAAGAGCAGCAGGATTGAGGATGTGACATCTTTGAATAGTGACATTATCAGGTAGGAGCAGGCTACCTTGCAACCATAGGTGACATTGATTAGTCAGATGCCTAGGTTGTGTTTGTTGGAGAATGGCAGAAATGTCATGTGGTGCTAGGATAGTGAGGGGGTGGCCTAGTACCATATCAGAAGTGGTGGCCAGCAGGGCACTGGCTGCATGTACAGCTCTGACACAGGAAGGGGCTGCCCTGGCTACTGGGTCCAGTCTCTTTGTATGGTAGGACTTTGGGGTCCTTCAGGGTCACAGTGACTGGTGGGCAGGGCCAATCCTAGGGTCACAGGCGCCTGGGTGCAGAAATATTTCTGGCGCCCCCACATGGGCGTGGTTATCTTACTAACTCCTCCCCTTTACAATGTAAACACGAATATGAACTTTGCCCTACGATAGCTCTTTTGTAGAACCCCCATAAAAACTTAGTTACTTGACTTGGCCCTTGGGGATCTCGGACGCCACTTCAACACTTTGGCCGGGGGCTCGGCGGAGCTGATGTTGTGCTTTAACCTAATGAGAAAGATTTCATAATAAGGATTTGGAGAAGGGGCAGAGGGATAGCAGAGCAGGGAGAGGCTGGTGCTGCTACTAGGGGGTCATACCATGGGGGAGTAATAAAGCCCACCATAATGCCCCCCCAGTAGTAATAATTCTCCTTATAATATGCAAAACATTTGTAATGCCCCCAGTTGAGCTAATGTTCCCATAATGTGCCAATATAAAATACCCCTTCTCAGTGCCCCCGTAGATGACCCCCATAGTGCCCCCCCCCTTCCCCATAGTACCCACCATAATGTGTCCCAGTATAAAATGCCCCTATACAGAGCCCCCATATAAAATATCATCTTTTTTAGCCTCAGTAGATGCCCCTATAGTGCCCCCCAATAATCTGCAGTAAGATGTGCCCCCATAGATGCCCCCAATCATGTGCCAGTAATAAGAGCCCCCCCACCATCATGTGCCAGTAGCCAGAGCCCCCCCATATCATGTCAGTAGCCAGAGCCCCCCATATCATGTGCCAGTAGCCAGAGTGCCCCCAATCATGTGCCAGAAATAAGAGCCCCCCCACCATCATGTGCCAGTAGCCAGAGCCCCCCATATCATATGCCAGTAGCCAGAGCCCCCCCTTATGTGCCAGTAGCCCCCCTTATGTGCCAGTAGCCCCCCTTATGTGCCAGTAGCCCCCCTTATGTGCCAGTAGCCCCCCTATGTGCCAGTAGCCCCCCATATCATGTGCCAGTAGCCAGAGCCCCCCCCATATCATGTGCCAGTAGCCAGAGCCCCCCCCCACCATCATGTGCCAGTAGCCAGAGCCCCCCCATATCATGTGCCAGTAGCCCTCCTTATCATGTGCCAGTAGCCCTCCTTATCATGTGCCAGTAGCCCTCCTTATCATGTGCCAGTAGCCCCCCTTATCATGTGCCAGTAGCCCCCCTTATCATGTGCCAGTAGCACCCCTTATCATGTGCCAGAGCCCCCCCATATCATGTGCCAGTAGCACCCCTTATCATGTGCCAGAGCCCCCCCATATCATGTGCCAGTAGCCAGAGCCCCCCCATATCATGTGCCAGTAGCCAGAGCCCCCCCCACCATCATGTGCCAGTAGCCAGAGTGCCCCATATCATGTGCCAGTAGCCAGAGTGCCCCATATCATGTGCCAGTAGCCAGAGTGCCCCCATATCATGTGCCAGTAGCCCCCCTTATCATGTGCCAGCCCAGTAGTCCCCCCTTATCATGTGCCAGCCCAGTAGTCCCCCCTTATGTGCCAGCCCAGTAGCCCCCCTTATGTGCCAGCCCAGTAGCCCCCCTTATCATGTGCCAGCCGAGTATTGTACCTATATAAAAAAAAATAATACACTTATACTTACCTCCAGCAATGCGATGCGATGCAGGCCGCCTCTTCCGTCTGTGTCCCTCGCTATACGGCTCAGCCTCAGGCGACGCGATGACGTCATCGCGCCACCTGCACCGGCCTCTGATAGGCTGCCAGCACTTAGCCGGCAGCCTATCAGAGGAACAGGAGGGGACACACCTCTCCCTCCTCTGCCGCAGCACAGGCATCTGTATTATTGCCGTCCTGAGGACGGCAATACAGATGACTATGGAGATGAGCGCTTCCGCAATGGAGGCGCTCATCTCCTGCTCTGCCCTGCCGCCGGCCGCGGCCGCCCCCACTTGTCACCAGGGCCGCGGCCTTGCGGCACTCAGGCTTGCCGGCCCACCGGGAAATTTCCCGCTATCCCGGCAGGCCAGTCCGGCCCTGCGCTCGGCGCCTTTCGGGTGACAGCGCTGGGGTGCGGGGCACCCACTGCACCCCGTGTAGGATCGGCCCTGCTGGTGGGACATTGAGGCATCCGATATCCTGGGGTCCTCTGGCCCAGAGAGTATCGGGGATGAGGTGCAAAATGGTTTGCAGCGAATCCCCTTGCTCATATGAATCAGTGCAGAATTTTATTGTCAGACATCCGGCAGCCGTGGGTGTCACATAATTTGAGCGAAAACCACAAAGACCAAGAAGCAAGACCGTTTCTTATCAGAAAGAGGATCTTAAACTAAGAGCTCTTTCACACTTGCGGCAGGACGGATCCGACATGCTGTTCCCCATGTCGGATCCGTCCTGCCGCTATTTCGCCGGACCGCCGCTCCGTCCCCATTGACTATAATGGGGACGGGGGCGGAGCTCCGGCGGTGCACGGCGAAAGCCGCCGGACTAAAAAGTCGGACATGCGGCACGGCGAAATAGCGGCAGGACGGATCCGACATGGTGAACAGCATGTCGGATCCGTCCTGCCGCAAGTGTGAAAGAGCCCTTACACAGCAGAAACTAACATTTCTGTGAAAAGAAAAAAGGTGGGGGTCAACTGATCCCCCGTATCTGTCCTGCAATGTGGTGGAATGATCTGCTAATTTAGCTTTTGCCCATTTCTCTATAAAGTATTCCACAGACTCATAATCCCAGGGGTCAAAGTTCTGACCCCTCTGCTCAGGGATGGGAATGTGGTCCATTATAGTGGGCAGCACGGTGGCTCAGTGGTTAGCACTGGTGCCTTGCAGCGCTGGGGTCCTAGGTTTGAATCCGACCAAGGACAACATCTGCATGGAGTTTGTATGTTCTCCCTGTGTTTGCGTGGGTTTCTTCCGGGTACTTCGGTTTCCTCCCACACTCCAAAGACAGACTGATAGGGACCTTAGATTGTGAGCCCCATTGGGGACAGTTGGATGGTAATGTCTGTAAAGTGCTGCGAAATATAGTAGCGCTATATAAGTGCATAAAATAAATAAATAAATTATCAGTGAGCAGTATTCACTGGTCTTATTCTCCACTATACTTTGCAAATCAGACCACGTACATCCTTAGGTTTGGTGCACTTGAGACAATTTCCTGTAAAATGGCATTGGGTGGGTCTCAGGGTCAGGCAGTAAATTCACTATGGTGAATAACTGTTGTGGAGTGAAAGACACATATTTGGGCAGGCCCTGGGGATGTGTTAGTGCCAGGGCTTCCCTAAGGGTTTTGTAATTGCCCCTCTTTAGATCTTGCATGTTTCTTTGCAATGCAGTAATCTGAGACTGGCGGTGTTTGGGTTCTGTGCATCAGGACTACCCCCGTTCCATGGTGCCAATTGGGGAAGGGTGGGAGTCCTTGTGCCCAACACAGATTCTACCGCCTCGTCAGACTGCGTTTGATCGGGCTCTTCTGTTTGACCTCCCACCATTATGGGTGTGGGGGTCATGATCTAACGGGGAGTCATAAAAGTGCCATCCGGGTTTATCATCGGGTACAGCATAGAGATCACCGGGACACTAGGGGTGACATAGGAGTGACGGAAGGGGGTGTCCGGACCGAATGATATTAAAGGTCCGTTCATGGGCGTTGGCTGGGGACAAGATGGCGCTGTAGCTAACATGGGAAGTGATGGGACGTGCCGGGGAGTAGTTACCAAGGTGTGGTTTTGTGGGTGGGGAGCAAGGCACGTATCACGGGAGGAGGGATTCTGTTGACCACATGTTTTGCAGGTCCACCCACCTGCTTTCTTCTCGGCGCCATTATAGGGCGGTAGCAAGTCATGTATCAATGCAACACCAGGTTTACAGAAATATCTGTCTCTTCTCATCAAAATTTTGTTCTCCCCCCGTCTGTTCAAATTCTTTACTACAGTCCAACCACACACGGATCATGTCTGTCAATTTATCATCCTCTAACTTCCCTCTTTTCTCATTCAGCAATGTCTGCCACATAACAGGGCAGTGTGCCACCTTTTGGTATGTTATACAGATGTAGCAGGGTTAGCACTAAAACTCTTAACTCAAATTTCTTAAATTATCATGTTATCTTGAAACAAAAGCCATTGAAAAGCAATTGAAGGTGTTTGCTTCTCCGCTCCTCCACGTACTGTTCGGGTGACTTTCCTCATTTCCCATCTTCTGGATCCTTCACCTTGTTCTGGACAACACAGAAACCCGATATAACACGTTGAGCCTAATGTCCCACACACTCTGGGTAGACACTGGCCGGTCTCCTCCCTTCTGTCGTCTCTCGGTCACAACACCGGGGTAATCAACCAAACCAAAAATCCAGGTCCGCGCTTCTAAGGAGATAGAGTTGGAAAACGCCTTGTTGAAGGAAAGCGCAGTTGATTCGTATCCCACGCTGAAACTTCCCCACAAGAACACGCCACACTGCCGACCGAAACTTCACAGGGCAGGGGTAACCTGGAACTGGAACATTGTTTTCACGGAAAACATTAGTAAAGAAAAAGTCCAGTTCCTAGATCTTGAAATTTCCTTGAATAAAGAGAAGATCCAAACTATCACATATTTTAAACCCACTGATAGAAATAGTCACATAGATAAAAGTAGCTGCCATTATGATCCATGGATTAATAACATTCCAAA
This sequence comes from Bufo bufo, assembly GCF_905171765.1. Classification (NCBI taxonomy): domain Eukaryota; kingdom Metazoa; phylum Chordata; class Amphibia; order Anura; family Bufonidae; genus Bufo; species Bufo bufo. The sequence continues at coordinate 29,340,110 of NC_053392.1, read as the reverse complement.
GGGCCAATTTCAACGGATAAGGAGTAATTGTACTAATATGAAGGATTATGAAGAGCAAAGTAATATAATATTGAATAGATTTAAAGAAAAGGGCTATGGTTCTGAGTTATTAGACAAAGAGAAGAGGTCAGGGTTAATAATAGCATTAAAAGTGTTAGTAACATAGGAAACAAAACGGAGGTTAAGGAAGATAAGTATAAATTATAAACCTATTCCACATTCTGCCCACAAATAAAAAAAAGTTATACAAAAAAATTGGGATATACTAAAAAATGATCCAGTCATTGGTGATTCTATACCCAGTCGCCCCCCTTTCATATTCAAAAAAGCACCTAGCTTGAGGAACAAAATGGTGCACAGCTATATTGGAAAACAGTCCAAACCCAATGCTGAGACGGACCGATTCACATGGTGCGGTTTTTGCAGTGGGTGCAAGAATAGAATTAGTGCGGACAAAAAGATCAGGAATGCCAATAAAGTTATAGTGGGGACAGACAAAAAAGAATTCAGAATAAAAGGGAATATGTCCTGCGAGACAGCAGGGGTCCTATATATTCTGGAGTGTCCCTGCGGTTTGTATTATGTAGGGAGGACCCTGCGCAAATATTCAAAAGGCCTAGAAACTCATAGTGTTTCAGCACATTTCAAAAGTGTTCACCAAAAGAATCCGACAGGTCTCAAATTTCTAGGTGTGGAGAAAGTGACGCGATTCTGGAGAGGAGGCGACCCAATCAAACAGATAAATAAAAAAGAGGCTCAATGGATTTTTGATATTGACTGTCTCCAACCTAAGGGGCTTAATATAGAATGGGACATTAGGGCAGCGATGTAACTTCCTTTGGTTTTGATTAGAATAGATTAGGGTTTTTTCCTGTGGCTCCTGTGTAATATATGCAATTATTTTATCTATGTACAAGATATCCTGGTATTTTGCCCTATGCTTGTGATTATTGATTAGAATAAGTAGTATAGACAAACCGCTCACTCCCCTTACAATTCTGGATTGGGTGCTCTAGTCTCAAATTGATTCACTCAAATCAACAAAGGCGTAATAAAAAGTATCAAGTGGTGCTTTTCAAAGACATCCCCAACAAGTGACCCCCACTGGAAGTTCGGCTACTAATATCCGGAGATACACAAAGAAATTGGAGCGCTCCAAAGATAAAGACCCGGAATTTCAGCCATTCAAACTGGTCAGTACAAGTATAAGTTCACCTCTCGCGATATCACACCCTGATCGTATAACCAGATCTGAGACAAATTCTGAATTTTTGAAAAGGTGCCTTGCATGGATTTTGCATGTTATATTGCATACAAGAAAGGAATGCCAATACTATTATAAAGAATAGACTGACACTTTTGGCTTGCGATATTTTTGCACATTCAGGATGTATGGTCCCCTTCTTTTTGGACTTTTTTTGAGTTTTTATTGAAGTTTTAGATTTTAGGTATTTTTAGGGACTGATATTGTCTCCGCTGCAGCGATTGTTATTTTAATATTGTATTGTGATGTTGTATTTTAATATACACTGCTCAAAAAAATAAAGGGAACACAAAAATAACAAATCCTAGATCTGAATTAATTAAATATTCTTCTGAAATACTTTGTTCTTTACATAGTTGAATGTGCTGACAACAAAATCACACAAAAATAAAAAAATGGAAATCAAATTTTTCAACCCATGGAGGTCTGGATTTGGAGTCACACTCAAAATTAAAGTGGAAAAACACACTACAGGCTGATCCAACTTTGATGTAATGTCCTTAAAACAAGTCAAAATGAGGCTCAGTAGTGTGTGTGGCCTCCACGTGCCTGTATGACCTCCCTACAACGCCTGTGCATGCTCCTGATGAGGTGGCGGACGGTCTCCTGAGGGATCTCCTCCCAGACCTGGACTAAAGCATCTGCCAACTCCTGGACAGTCTGTGGTGCAACGTGACGTTGGTGGATAGAGCGAGACGTGATGTCCCAGATGTGCTCAATTGGATTCAGGTCTGGGGAACGGGCGGGCCAGTCCATAGCATCAATGCCTTCGTCTTGCAGGAACTGCTGACACACTCCAGCCACATGAGGTCTAGCATTGTCTTGCATTAGGAGGAACCCAGGGCCAACCGCACCAGCATATGCTCTCACAAGGGGTCTGAGGATCTCATCTCGGTACCTAATGGCAGTCAGGCTACCTCTGGCGAGCACATAGAGGGCTGTGCGGCCCTCCAAAGAAATGCCACCCCACACCATTACTGACCCAATGCCAATCCGGTCATGCTGGAAGATGTTGCAGGCAGCAGAACGTTCTCCACGGCGTCTCCAGACTCTGTCACGTCTGTCACGTGCTCAGTGTGAACCTGCTTTCATCTGTGAAGAGCACAGGGCGCCAGTGGCGAATTTGCCAATCTTGGTGTTCTCTGGCAAATGCCAAACGTCCTGCACGGTGTTGGGCTCATGGAGTCTGTTTCTGACCGTTTGAGCAGACACATGCACATTTGTGGCCTGCTGGAGGTCATTTTGCAGGGCTCTGGCAGTGCTCCTCCTGTTCCTCCTTGCACAAAGGCGGAGGTAGCGGTCCTGCTGCTGGGTTGTTGCCCTCCTACGGCCTCCCCCACGTCTCCTGATGTACTGGCCTGTCTCCTGGTAGCGCCTCCATGCTCTGGACACTACGCTGACAGACACAGCAAACCTTCTTGCCACAGCTCGCATTGATGTGCCATCCTGGATAAGCTGCACTACCTGAGCCACTTGTGTGGGTTGTAGACTCCGTCTCATGCTACCACTAGAGTGAAAGCACCGCCAGCATTCAAAAGTGACCAAAACATCAGCCAGGAAGCATAGGAACTGAGAAGTGGTCTGTGGTCACCACCTGCAGAACCACTCCTTTATTGGGGGTGTCTTGCTAATTGCCTATAATTTCCACCTGTTGTCTATCCCATTTGCACAACAGCATGTGAAATTGATTGTCACTCAGTGTTGCTTCCTAAGTGGACAGTTTGATTTCACAGAAGTGTGATTGACTTGGAGTTACATTGTGTTGTTTAAGTGTTTCCTTTATTTTTTTGAGCAGTGTACTTTGCCAATTAAATATTGTGTAACAACACTATTACTATTGCTCTATTTGCATGCGAGGGAGTGCCAGTCTCACACTACATAATATTGATTAGAATGTTTGTTGCCTGTTTTTGCATGATTATTATACTCTTTTTATCCTGGACATGTGATTTTATATGTTACGCATCTCTGTGTTATTTATAGAAATTATGCATTATTATTAATGTAATTATGGAATTTTTTTAATATAGTTTCTTTATATATATGTTTTTATAATTGATTGTTTGCTATGTAGGATAGTCTAAATAACATGGGATCACTGCCGATGTTAAGGCCTGATAAGGAGGCTTGCCGGACGTGTTAGGGTTAATACCTGACACGGAAGTACTTACCTGGATGCATAAATAGACACCAGCACATAGCTATGTAGAGCCCCTGACGAAGCCTTTGGGCGAAACCCGGGTCGGGCAGCGATATTTCAGATGGTGTTATATGCTGATTACTAGCGGTGCTTTTTGTGAGTATAATAAAGCCTTTATTCTTTGACATATTCACGGGTACTGCACTATGTTGCTGATCTTTTGAAAGGTTACCCCTGCCCTGTGAAGTTTCGGTCGGCAGTGTGGCGTGTTCTTGTGGGGAGGTTTCAGCGTGGGATACGAATCAACTGCGCTTTCCTTCAACAAGGCGTTTTCCAACTCTATCTCCTTAGAAGCGCGGACCTGGGTTTTTGGTTTGGTTGATTGCACGTGATAAGGAGGTTGGATCGACTCCTATTCTCAGGACTGCTGCTTAGTTTGTGACTTTTACACATAGAACGTTTTATTTTTATTTACAACACCAGGGTGACCGATTGACACAGGCAGTTTAGAAGACCTTTGGGTTTCTATCAGTCTGTGTTTCCGTTACAAAGGGTCGCACATTAAAAACAATAAACCACAATACATCAAGGAAGAACCCTTGCGTACTGTCCCATCGTCTCTCGCACCTACTGGAGCCGTCTAAAGGCCTCTGTGTAGAGTAATCACTGGACGTGAAGACCTTTGAGTCCCGGTCAGCACACTCTGGGCTAATGCGGACCGCTCTCCCCCCTTCTGTGATCGTCCCCTTTATGGAGATTTGAGTCAGATGCCGGGCTGAACTCCGATACAGGCACATAGGAGAACTCTGTGTCTCAGTTAGTGATACTTTTCAACAGGGTCTTCACAACTTATAGGCACAACACAGTACATCAAGACTTTAAAAAACAAATGGGGTTCTTACTTTCATGCCCTCGAGGACTTCCCAAGATGACTCAATTTTCCTACCTCGTATTACGGGTCGCGATCCCGGTGTCCGTTAGTGTGCCTCTCCTCGTCTAGTCTCCGGGGGTACAGGAACAAAGGGTCCAATCCTCGAGCCCCACGCTGGGCTCCAAATTTGTTCTGGTTCTGGCCAAGCTGCCAGTTCGGTTGATGTACTGCTCCAAATTAATGAATGTTAAAGTATACGTACACTGAGAGATCAATACTGAGACAACACACAGCTGGGTTATAACAGGGTCTCTGGTTTATTGCGGAACAGTAGACAGTATATAGGACGGAAAGGAGTGGGGGGTGTAAGGTGGCGTGTATCTTTTCTATTGGCTATAAACTCTGTATTTTCTGTCACATCGATGACAAGAGGAAGTCCCCCCCCCCCCCCCCCCCCCTTGCTGGTGGGGGAAGCCGTTACTTCTTCTTTCTTTGAAGCTGCTTGCTTGAGCTGAACGGAAACAGTCTTGTGACACATGATAAAGCAAAGAGCAAGATTCTTGTTATAGGCATTGGCTGGGTACCTGGCCGCCATTTTAACTACAGTATAGTTCTCAACAATAGTCCATAACACTCTGACGCTGAATCTTCTTACTTCCCCTTGTCCATGTCTCAGTGGTTTTGTCACTTGTGTTGTGTGCTGGCTGCATTCCTGTGGTGTACTGGCTTTGTGCTGGTTGGGAATGCTTGCTGGCAGCGACCTTGTGTGAACTGGGTCTGAGGTGGACACAGTGTTCAGTGCGGTCTCTCTGAGCTGTATGGTGGCTGGCTGCCTGGTTTCTAGGTGGTTCTGGGGGCTGGCAGCAGTCTTTTAGAGACTTGCTTGCCCTGACGCTGATCCTGTTACTTTCCCACAGGTGGTCTTGGCCCTGTCATTATCTTTAGCGCATCTGAGGGTCACCAGGGTTTTCTAGGTTCCTGTGTATGGGTATCTCTACCATCGAGAGGTGCCCATACGGATAGTAGTTAGGGCCAGGAGCAGTGTTTTATAGGTGGTGACCCTTTTTCTTCTCTAGCGGTGAGACCTAGTGTCTTTCCCCTCCCTTCTTTATTGTCTTTTCGTGTTCTCCCCTACTACATCAGTGAAACTGATGCTGCCTGTGGCGATTGCCTCACCTAGCCTCATTGGTGGAGCACCCCTGAGTGCAGCCGCCTCTTCCTAGGCTAGTAATGTAATCGGTCATACGCCCTAGGTGCAGCTAAGTCAAGTGAATGGGACTGGGTTGCAGTACCAAGCACGGCCAGTATACAGTGCACTGCGCTGTGTTTGGTATGCACTACTGTGCTGAGGCCTCTTCAAACAGCTGATTAACGGGGGTGCCAGGAGTCGGATCTCCACCGATCAGAAATTGATGACCTATCCTGGGTATAGCCATTGATATTCTACACCCAGAGAACCCCCTTTAAGCTGTAATTGAAACAAGATATAGGAAATGAAAGTCTTGAGACTCAATACATAAATCAAACTTCTTCTTTTACTAAAATCATGGTCACAGGATGCGGAGAACTGTGCTCATCCATTGATCGGGCTTCTAGTAAAAGAAGAAATCTGGTTTATTCAATGAGTGCCTCAGCTTTCCTTTATGACCATAGACCTGTATATATGGCTACAACAGTTGTCGGATGGCAGAGCATCTCCAAGAACCGGCAGGGTGGAAAGATGACTCTACAAGTCAGAAGGGACATGGGATGAAAAGCTGGGACAAGGCAGAGTCAGTGAACTCAAGTTTCTGATTTAGTGGCTATTCCAGCAGAAGATGTCTGAAGCTAGCTCATCCAATACGTCTCCCTGAAAAGTCTCAGGTGTTTTTTGGTGCAAGAGAAGAATATTTCATTTTTTTTCTCATGCAGAGGCACATAAATCTTAATGGTTACTGTCGCTTTAAGTGGTACAGTACACTTGATGGGTTGCAGACAAATAGTCTCATGTTTGGACCTGGAGCAATGTGCGCCTCATCACAAATCTTCCCGGAGGTCGAGTTGTGGCCAATATGGCTGACAACTCTTGCCTGGACATTTTGTGTTGCTGTGAGTCTAAAAGAAGGCTATCCCCTACCACAGCGCTCTCTGAGGGCTTCTAGATACAGGACCCACCTCACTCCCTCTCAACATCTACACATGGCAGTGTCTCAGGCTCCGCTTCTCCTCAGGGTTCTGTCACTTTGGTGTACACCTCAGTTGCTGACTAGACCCACTGGAGACATTCATTGACCAGCTCTTATTCTACCATAATAATCTCATATTGCAGGTCACTGCCTCTTCTAAACTTCTACAGCCTCAAGCTACTGCAGAAATTACCAGCAACTAGAAGAAATGCAGGAAAGATACAGATTGTGTAACCCCAGCATCCCCTGAGCTCCGTGGTACAGGAAACAGCAAAAACCAGAGTGTCCTGGTAAGAGTCATAGCCAGGCTTTCCATCACCTGGGGCAAAGATTCAGTTTGCTGCCTTCAGAACTGTTACTGGTGGAACCATAATAACCAGCATTTCCACTAATGGTGTGATATGTAGCTGATAAGGTGGTGAATCCATGAATTCACCACCTTAAGGGACACAATGACAAGAAAAGAAAGATTACATACCCACTTTTGTCTTTTTTTTGTCCCCCCCCCCCCCCCTAAAACCCAATCAACCCCTTATAAAAAAAAGAGAGGAGGGGGAAAAAAATACGACTTTAAACTATTCACTCAACCAGTCAAAGGCAGCAAACCTTATTAATCTCTCTCTTAGCCCCATTACATTAAGGCCCCTTTCACACGGGCGGGTGCAATGCGTGAGGTGAACGCATTGCACCCGCACTGAATCCGGACCTATTCATTTCTATGGGGCTTTGCACATGAGCAGTGATTTTCACGCATCACTTGTGCGTTGCGTGAAAATCGCAGCAAGCTCTATATTCTGCGTTTTTTCACGCAACGCAGGCCCCATAGAAATGAATGGGGCTGCGTGAAAATCGCAAGCATCCGCAAGCAAGTGAGGATGCAGTGCGATTTTCACGCATTGGTTGCTAGGTGACGATCGGGATGGGGACCCAATCTTTATTATTTTCCCTTATAACATGGTTTAAGGGAAAATAGCATTCTTAATACAGAATGCAAAGTAAATTAGGCATGGAGGGGTTAAAAAATAATTAAACTCACCTCATCCACTTGTTCGCGCAGCCCGGCTTGTCTTCTTTCTTCTTCTTTGAGGACCTGGGAGAAAAGGACCTTTGGTGACGTCACTGCACTCATCACATGGTCCATCACCATGGTGATGGACCATGTGATGAGTGCTGAGCCATTACATAGCCCATCACCATGGTGATGGACCATGTGATGAGCGCAGTGACGTCACCAAAGGTCCTTTTCCTCCCAGGCTGCACGAACAAGTGGATGAGGAGAGTTTAATTATTTTTTTTATAATCCGGATAGAAGTTTATCATTTTTCCCTCAATCTGAAATTTATCAGAGGTTCTAGATTCAGAATAGTATAGCGTCCCGATGAAACCTCTTCATAAATGTATCCACTGTTACTCTACCTTAAATAATCCTTTTCTATCTCATCTTTATTATAGCCAGTAACTATCCTTACTCTAAACCCAGTTCACAAACTGTAAAGAATCATTTTCTATCTAATATTTAGGGTCCATTCACACGTCCATTTTAATCAGTAACAACCCTTACTATAAACGCACTTCATAAATATATATCACTGCTCTTACTGTAAAGAACCTCTCCTTATACCGTGTGACCGGTCGTGCTGCACAGATTTGCTTCCTACGGTGGCATGTGTTACAGTCGAGGTTCTTTCATTGTATCTGTGGATAGATGTTAGGGGTAGACAGTGGGGTCCTGCTGGGATTCAGCTAGCACCGCTATAGAGGTCTAGGCTGTGTAGGAAGTGTCACCGTTCAGTAAGTGCTGTGAACCTCGGGGGCAGGCTTAGCTACTCCTAGTATTCCTTGTCACAAGCTTCCTTATACCATAGATGGAACAGCCGTGATATTTTTACTACCAGATTCATAAAACGGCGGCATATAGAGGTGCATTAGGGCCCCGTACACCTATGATGGGGCCCTTTTACAGCTCTATAACAAAAGTTGTATGGCGCTAGATTATGACCAAGCACATGGAGCTTATCTACATCAGAGGGCTCAGCTGAGAACAAAGAAAACCTCAAAAGGAGAAAATACACATAAAATGTCCGGAAAAGAAACATATAGATCTAAAATTTATTTTTACAGAAACAGCGCCACTCCTGTCCATGGCTGTTACTGGTATTGCAGCTTTTCCCCATTCACTTGATTTCCTCATGGACAGGAGCAAAGCGAAATGCTGAGCCTTCATTTTATCCAGTATTTAACCCTGTGTTCCCTTCCAAAGCTGCAGAAAACCCTGACAAACCATATGTGGGCGAGTTCCTGTTTTGTTTTCTATCATTTATTTCCAGGGTGGCTGCTACATTCATGTAGATGCAGCAGAGCCTAGAGCAGATAGTGTAGCCGTTCATGTGCAATATTGGGATTGGGGTGCGGCATTCAGAACCAGGGGGTCTCCTCCTGCACCCAGAAGTGGAATAACACATCTCCTGATGTTCCCCAAGTTTAGCAGGTAAAGCACAGCCAAAGGGGGTGAGATTGTCCATGTTATATAGCATCATTATTACATACAGCATAGATAATCAATACATTTATCATAGACAGATACATATACAGTAGTGTCCAACATCATTAACCTGATAAATAAGTGTTTTGGTAGAAGAGATATTTATATACAGCAAATAAATTACTTGTAAGCATAGCAGAGTAATAGAAAAAAACAGACCCAACAATAAGGACCTGCATCCCGCTGTCACGGATGTACCGAGACATACGGACATTCCCGCGACAGGTGGCAGGAGATCTGTGAGACTGGCAACACGTGGTTTGATCTGACATGTTTTCCATTTGGATCAAATAACATCTGTTGTCTCTGGCGCTTGCCGCACCTTCTATCCCCAGGTGTGGCTGTTGTGGTCATTTTACCTTCTCTATTTATTGTGGTTTCTCCCACAATGCTGTGCGGTTTGTAGCTTCTGTTGGACTTGTGGTTAGCTGGTGTTTGGTTCTCGGCTGAGTTCCTGGTGCTACCAAAGCTTCATTGAAGATAAGTGTTTCCTTTCCCTTTTTGTATTTTTTCTCTATATATATATATATATATATATATATATATACTCACCTAAAGAATTATTAGGAACACCATACTAATACGGTGTTGGACCCCCTTTTGCCTTCAGAACTGCCTTAATTCTACGTGGCATTGATTCCACAAGGTGCTGATAGCATTCTTTAGAAATGTTGGCCCATATTGATAGGATAGCATCTTGCAGTTGATGGAGATTTGAGGGATGCACATCCAGGGCACGAAGCTCCCGTTCCACCACATCCCAAAGATGCTCTATTGGGTTGAGATCTGGTGACTGTGGGGGCCATTTTAGTACAGTGAACTCATTGTCATGTTCAAGAAACCAATTTGAAATGATTCGAGCTTTGTGACATGGTGCATTATCCTGCTGGAAGTAGCCATCAGAGGATGGATACATGGTGGTCATGAAGGGATGGACATAAACAATGCTCAGGTAGCCCGTGGCATTTAAACGATGCCCAATTGGCACTAAGGGGCCTAAAGTGTGCCCAGAAAACATCCCCCACACCATTACACCACCACCAACAGCCTGCACAGTGGTAACAAGGCATGATGGATACATGTTCTCATTCTGTTTACGCCAAATTCGGACTCTACCATTTGAATGTCTCAACAGAAACCGAGACTCATCAGACCAGGCAACATTTTTCCAGTCTATAAGAGTCCAATTTTGGTGAGCTCGTGCAAATTGTAGCCTCTTTTTCCTATTTGTAGTGGAGATGAGTGGTACCCGGTGGGGTCTTCTGCTGTTGTAGCCCATCCGCCTCAAGGTTGTGCGTGTTGTGGCTTCACAAATGCTTTGCTGCATACCTCGGTTGTAACGAGTGGTTATTTCAGTCAACGTTGCTCTTCTATCAGCTTGAATCAGTCGGCCCATTCTCCTCTGACCTCTAGCATCCACAAGGCATTTTTGCCCACAGGACTGCCGCATACTGGATGTTTTTCCCTTTTCACACCATTCTTTGTAAACCCTAGAAATGGTTGTGCGTGAAAATCCCAGTAACTGAGCAGATTGTGAAATACTCAGACCGGCCCGTCTGGCACCAACAACCATGCCACGCTCAAAATTGCTTAAATCACCTTTCTTTCCCATTCTGACATTCAGTTTGGAGTTCAGGAGATTGTCTTGACCAGGAGCACCCCCCTAAATGCATTGAAGCAACTGCCATGTGATTGGTTGACTAGATAATTGCATTAATGAGAAATAGAACAGGTGTTCCTAATAATTCTTTAGGTGAGTGTATGTGTGTTGCCTTTCCCTGTTGTTTGTCATTAGGCCTGAGGGAGACTCCTGTTCGTCCTTCCCTTTGGAGAAACAGGTAGACTGAGTCCTGACATTAGTTCCAGGGTCCTATAGGGTGAGATAGGATTCTAGGTATCCGGTGTATGAACTTGCCTACCTTTAGGGCCTGTTCCTACTGGTAGTCTGTCAGGACTGGAGTTAGGGTTTTCTCTAAGAGGTGTCCATCTTCCTTCCCTAGTTTCCAGGCCTTATTCCGGTATCCCCTTTCCCTCCTATGCTCGGTGTGGTGTTTTCCTCCCACACATGAGCACGACACCCGCTCATTCTCAGTAATTAATATGGATGGAAGAATAGCTAAAATGGTAAAGGCTCAGCCAATGATCACCCCCCAGAAAGATGGAAGACGAACTGAAGTTACCAGTGAGCACTGCTACAATTAGAAGACGATGAAGTGAACTCTCTGCAAAGTCCCGAAAAAGACATGGTCCTAAAGAGGTTAAAAGTCACCAAAAAACACAGTCACTGCCCTAAAGAGAAATGGCGCAATATACTCTGTAATGATGAAAGTAAAATTGTTCTTTTTGGGGTAAGTGTCTGCAGACAGTATGTCAGAAGACCCCTGAGCACTGAATTCAAGCCACAGTCCACTGTGAAGAGACTAAGGCATGGTGGTACAAAAATCATGATATGGGGATGTTTCTCACACCATGGTGTTGGGCCTATTTATCACATAAGAAGAATCATGGATCAGTTTTAACATATCACAATACTTGAGAAGATCATTTTGCCCTATGCTGAAGAAGACATGCCCTTGTTATGGGTGTCTCAACAGGACAAGGACCCAAAACCCACCAGTAAGAGAACAACATCTTGGTTACAAACAGGATTGAGGTAATGAAGTGGCCAGACCAATCCCATTGAGAACTTGTGGAGGGGACATCAAAAGTTCAGAACTGTAGAATTTCATCCAAGTGTCCTGTACTGGAAAACCAGTTCAGAGGGACCAGAAGTTGATCGACTCCATGCAACACCAATGTCAAGAGGCTCTCAGAACAATGGTGATGCCACTAAATATTAGTTCAGTCATTCAAAGAAGAGTTTGTAAAGAAAAATTATGGAGATACTATTTTTTTAACAGACATGTTCCCTTTTCTTTACTTTCTGTAAAGGGTTAACACAAGCTGGAGAAATGTTGCTACTGGTTTTGATTTAGAATTGGATGTGTAAGATTTCAAGTGCTCTTTACAGAAATAAAAGTTATTTGTAACGTGTGTAGGTAGGGACAGACACGGACAGTCAGCTCTGACCTAGAACCCAGCCCACGTTCCCTACCTACTTGCAGTGCAAGCCCTATGTAGCATGACCGCAACTGGTTGACAGCCCCTGCACTAACATGCAGAGACAGATAAACACCTAGAGACAAGCAACACAAAGACAGAGTTGTAGGTAAATTGGTCAGAACCAGGAGAAGAGGACAACGCAGCACAAAAATGAGAGACAGAGTGGGGAAAGGACGAGCCGAGGTAAAAAACATTAGGGGTTTAAATAGAGCGCCAAGTCCTGGGATCAGAACCTGATAGGTCCATGACTTGACGCTCCATTAGTCAGAATCACTAGCACACAGGAATAGAGCAGCTGGTAAATCAGCCCACTGCTAATCTCCTCCAGCACACGCCCCCTGTGGGGAGAAACAGAGCATTGCACCCTGTAGATAAGAATGTGATTACGCTGATGATCACGCCGCTGGAGCTCGGACAAATAAGTTATGACATTATTATAATGATTTTGTGCTGTATTTGCTTTTTTACAATCACTGCAATTTTTTTTAACACAGATGTACGTACACAGATGTACTTATACATTTTGTTATTCTGCCCCTTGTGCTATCTTAAATATTTTTTTTAACTTGGCCAGGCCGTCCATTAACACAAAGCATCAGAGAAAGATGGAGAATTGTGAGAGGAGCCGTAGAGCGGACGACAATCACTGTGAAGGAGCGGCAGATCACCGATCCCCCACGTCAAGAGCGCTGCACACACCTGACTTCTATGGGAGGAGGTGAGAAAGAAGCCATTACTGAGGAAGAACCAGACGGAAAGTCTCAGCACCGTCTTGTGGGGAGAGATTTTCCTTAAAATTGTAAAGTTCTACAATTTTCTAATAGACTTTATGTTTCAATTCCTCACCAGTTTCAAAGTCTCTGCTTGCTGCCAGCGAATAAGAACATTCAGAGGCAGTAACCCTGTACACAGCCAGTCCTGCTGTCAGCTGAGAAGTGATACAACTGCATCCAGTGTAGACAATGCTCTGTGAGCAGCATTCATCTCTCTGTTACAATGTATCAGTGTGGAGTTCAGAGCATTGTCTAGACTGGATGCAGGCCATACACAGGTTCTCATTCACTGGCAGCAGAGAGTTAGAAACTGGTAGCTTTAGTTCAAAAACCTGCAGCAAAAACCGCTGTGGTGTCTTACCAGGAGTACAATATTGATGACAGCCTCAGTATAGGTCATCAATATCTGATCGGTGGGGGCCTGGCTCTCGAGAACCCAGCTGATCCATGGTGCTCTGTTGAGTGCAGCCAGGGGTGCACCTAGCCTTTCTGCTGCCTGAGGTGAAAACTGATTCGGCCCCCCCCCCCCCTTCCCAATGACAATTTCTTAACCTTACCCCTTCCCTCAGCCCATGGCCCTTCGGCTGCCCCCCTGTTGCCCCTACCTGGTGCTGCCTGAGGCGATTGCCTCACCTAACCTCATTGGTGGTGCACCCCTGAGTGCAGCCGCCTCTTCCTAGGCTAGTAATGTAATTGGTCATACGCCCTAGGTGCAGCTAAGTAAAGTAAATGGGACTGGGTTGCAGTACCAAGCACGGCCAGTATACAGTGCACTGCGCTGTGTTTGGTATGCACTACTGTGCTGAGGCCTCTTCAAACAGCTGATTAACGGGGGTGCCGGGAGTCGGATCTCCACCGATCAGAAATTGATGACCTTTCCTGGGGATAGCCATTGATATTCTACACCCAGAGAACCCCTTTAAGCTGTAATTGAAACAAGATATAGGAAATGAAAGTCTTGAGACTCAATGCAGGATGCAGAGAACTGTGCTCATCCTCTGATTAGGCTTCTAGTATAAGAAGAAATCTGGTTTATTCAATGAGTGCCTCAGCTTTCCTTTATGACCATAGACCTGTATATATGGCTACAACAGTTGTCGGACGGCAGAGCATCTCCAAGAACCGGCAGGGTGGATAGATGACTCTACAAGTCAGAATGGACATGGGATGAAAAGCTGGGACAAGGCAGTGAGTCAGTGAACTCATGTTTCTGATTTAGTGGCTATTCCAGCAGAAGATGTCTGAAGCTAGCTCATCCAATACGTTGGACCTAGAGGAATGTGCGCCTCATCACAAATCTTCCCGGAGGTCGAGTTGTGGCCAATATGGCTGACAACTCTTTGTGTCGCTGTGAGTCTAAAGGAAGGCTATCCCCTACCACAGTGCCCTCTGAGGGCTTCTAGATACAGGTCCCACCTCCCTCCTCAACAGCTACACATGGCAGTGTCTCAGGCTCCACTTCTCCTCAGGGTTCTGTCACTTTGGTGTACACCTCAGTTGCTGACTAGACCCACTGGAGACATTCATTGACCAGCTCTTATTCTACCATAATAATCTCATATTGCAGGTCACTGCCTCTTCTAAACTTCTACAGCCTCAAGCTACTGGAGAAATTACCAGCAACTAGCAGAAATGCAGGAAAGATACAGATTGTGTAATCCCAGCATCCCCTGAGCTCCGTGGTACAGGAAACAGCAAAAACCAGGGTGTCCTGGTAAGAGTCATAGCCAGGCTTTCCATCACCTGGGGCAAAGATTCAGTTTGCTGCCTTCAACTTCTAGCTATATACCTGGGACTTGGTTGTACCCCCTGACAACCAGTCCCCGTGCCTTCTAGCTACATTCCTGGTCCTGTAGAACATTTCTACCTATTCACAGCAGCTTTAAAATCTGAAAGCTACAGAGAGTATTGAAGGATGAGCACAGGGGACACATACACTGGACCGTCCTGTTATACAGCTGCTGTCAGGAGCCGCACCCATAGGGAGTCATTACTACAGAACATCTTCAGGAAACAACCCACCCTATCTCAGTCTTCTCTCCATTTACAGTTACACATAATCTATAGCTCTCTGTTATCAGCCATTTCAGGTCGAGGAGAAGGTGACCACTGCAACACATTTCTATGAGACTGCTAAGTACAGCACTTGGCTATCTCTATCAATTCCACAGAAGTGAATGAAGTGGTGGTCACTTATGTGTGGCTCTATTCACACAGAGGAATCATGGACCCTCGTTCTTGTGATTAGTGGGGTTCCTGGCAGTGGGACTCCCAGTGATCAGACATCTCATGTGTGACGAAAGCACCTTCGTCACTGGGAGTTAGAGAGGCCTGCTTGCCAGCCTCTTGCCCTGTGACTATGGCCCCTGGGACACTATTTGGGCATATTGGATTTCAAAGGCTCTGTTTCTGCCCCTTGGACTTTTTACTCGTACTATTTGGGGCATGTGACCATGTGCACGGTCGGGCATAAATAGGACTTCCAGGAAATTCCTGAATCAATCTGGGTGATTTTTGGATGGGTTGTTCACCCAGATCCAGGCTATCAGGGGATGTAACTCTTATGGGGATATGTGGTGTTTTGGGGTGTTTTCTGTGGTTGGGGAAAAATGTGTATTTTATGCCTGTGAGTAATTAAGTCCATTGCAGGGGCGTAGCTATAGGGGGTGCAGAGGTAGCAGTCACTACCGGGCCCAGGAGCCTGAGGGGGCCCAAAGACCCTTGTGCTGCATAAGAAGACACCAGCATTATAGAAAGTGCATGCTGGTCAAGTTACACCTCTGGCTGGAGGGAAGGGGTTAGGTCATAAATTTGGCATAGGGGGGTTCCGTTTCAATTTTGGCCTTGGACGGCACAAAGGTTTGTGCTTCCCTGCCCCTGGCCACAAAGCACTGAGGGAAGGGGGGGCCCAAGCGGAACTCTTGCACTAGGGCCCATGAGCCTTTAGCTACGCCCCTGGTCCATTGTGTTCGTTAAATATATCACAGGCAGAGGCCATTGTGTTTGTTAAATATATCACAGGCAGAGTACATTGTGTTTGTTAAATATGTCACAGACAATGCCTATTCTGTTATTGATTGCATCACAGGCAATGCCATTGTGTTTGTTGATTGCGTCACAGGCAATGCCATTGTATTTGTTGAATGTATAGTTTTGTGTTTAAACTGTAAAACTGTAAATTATTGGATGCTATGTTATGTCCTCAGTTCCCAACTAGGTCCACTGGGGTGGTAACCTTGGTGGAAAATGTGTATAAAAGTCAATGCTTGTGTGGTCAATAAAGAGTTCCTGTTTTAGCTACAACATAGAGCCTCGTCTCATGTGTGTGGTGACTGATATACGCTGTATACTCCCCTGGCTATAACCGCTAGCTCTTATAAGAGCTGTTTCTGTTCCTTGTTCCTGTGGTGGTTACGGTGTCGTGCGGAGTGCTTGGAGCCCTCAGGAAGCACTAGGAGCATCCATCAATGGAGGTACCCAGTCGGGGTGGGAGGAGATCCGTTACATCATATATCCAGTGCGTAGGTGATAACTGTTGTCAGTGGGAAAGACCCTTTAAATTTAGACCGCTTAAAACTAGACCAGACAGGCAGAAGGTGCACCAGATTAGTGAGGTGATCTATTTAGCCCATCTTGCAGAAGCTTAGACAATTGTTTCTTCTTTATACCACCTGGTTGGCGTACTTTACAACAATATAATGTGTGAAGATTTGTATGCACATTGGTGCCTTCCAGTTACACCCTTTTACCACTGTGCCCATGTCCAGTGAGGCAGGTACCCCAGTTTTTTTTTTTTTTTACAGTTTCTGTGCATTTAGTTTAGTAAATCTCCTCTAATGTATCTTCTCCCTTTTTTTCTTTGCTTTTATGAGCTTTGCTTAAAATGTTGTTCCTGGTATGTTCTAAAAGAATCCATAGCCTTTTATACAGTGTTTTGCCCTTTGACTGTTACATAGGTTGAAAAAAGACATAGGTCCATCACGTTCAATTTTTCTCGAATTATATAAAATTCATTATTAAATGGGTTCTCCGGGCATTTCATCTAATCAGTAGTTGGTACTAACCTGTGGAAGGAAGATCCTTTAAATAGTACCTAACCTTCCATCTCCCAACCTTTCCTATATTGATGTCTAAATCCTCTATAGTTGCTGAAAAGCAGAGTGTCTGTGTTGGGTTACCGAACATCCCCAGCTACTCAGTATATGGTGGTAGCGTGTATTTGGTGGGGGGGGGGGGGTTCGGATTGTATCAGGGTGTGATTTAAGCTCAGTTTGCAGCCTAAGTAAAACGTTTGTAAGATTGTGGGCGTGGAGCTAGAGTAAGGGCTCTTTCACACCTGCGTTCTTTTCTTCCGGCATAGAGTTCCGTCGTCGGGGCTCTATGCCGGAAGAATCCTGATTAGGATTATCCTAATGCATTCTGAATGGAGAGAAATCCGTTCAGGATGCATCAGGATGTCTTCAGTTCCGGAACGGAAAGTTTTTTGGCCGGAGAAAATACCGCAGCATGCTGCGCTTTTTGCTCCGGCCAAAAATCCTGAAGACTTGCCGCAAGGCCGGATCCGGAATTAATGCCCATTGAAAGGCATTGATCCGGATCTGGCCTTAAGCTAAACGTCGTTTCGGCGCATTGCCGGACCCGACATTTAGCTTTTTCAGAGTGGTTACCATGGCTGCCGGGACGCTAAAGTCCTGGCAGCCATGGTAAAGTGTAGTGGGGAGCGGGGGAGCAGCATACTTACCGTCCGTGCGGCTCCCGGGGTGCTCCAGAGTGACGTCAGGGCGCCCCAAGCGCATGGATCACGTGATCACATGGATCACGTCATCCATGCGCATGGGGCGCTCTGACTTCATTCTGGAGCGCCCCGGGAGTCGCACGGACTGTAAGTATACTGCTCCCCCGCTCCCCGCTCCTACTATGGCAACTAGGACTTTAATAGCGTCCTGGGTGCCATAGTAACACTGAAAGCATTTTGAAGACGGCTCCGTCTTCAAATGCTTTCAGTACACTTGCGTTTTTCCGGATCCGGCGGGCACCTCCGGCAAGTGGAGTACACGCCGGATCCCAACAACGCAAGTGTGAAAGAGGCCTAACCCGTTGCAGTTGGTCCTGGAGGGGAAAGTGTCTTTAAATTGAAGTTAATATATGAAATGCAAATAAATTACTAAATACAATAAAATATTTTTTTAAGTTTTATGTAAAATTTAAAAGTAAAACAAATAGCTTTTTCTATAGTAACATTTATTAATCCGGCATCACAACAACAATAGTTTGGTCTCATTTTCATCAAACTGTACAAAAAAATAAAGCGAGTAATTCACAATGTTAATACATTTTTTTTAAATCCATTGAAATAACATTCTTTACGCACTTTTTCCACTCAGGATTTTATACTTCAGAAGATTTAAAAGCCTAATACAACTACAGAGACTTGAAAAATTAATTAACCCCTTTTTGCCACACATAATTTTGGCTTATTTGTAGTCACCCCAGTTACTTTAATGTGATTTTTATAAGTTGTCGTGTTTTTGTAGAATTCCTGTGTGCGATAAATAGTAAATATAAATAATTTTTCAAATTTAAATAACATTTTGTTTCAATCAGATCAAAAAAGTCCTAAAAATAAATTCATATTTACAAGAATTGTTGCCTAACATTTAGGCTTTGTTCACATCTTGGTTTTTAGCTACGCTGGTGGTATCTGGAGTACCTATTTCTCACCATATTCCTCTGGACCTCTGTACATCATTGCTTATGTACCTATCACACTGACATTCAGGGCGTTAACAGGGGACCCAGTCACTGACCGTGGGAAAGAACCAACCCGTAATATAGAATCCAGCTACAAAACCAGAAACCTACACCCCACTAGAGCCCTAATGTCCACCTGTCAGCTACAGGGAAGTGATCAGTGCAAGGAGCAGCATTGTGATAAACGAACATCAACAGCAATATCACCATCACTATGACCCCATCAGCATCGGTACCACTACTTCCATCAGGATCACTACTTTCATTACCACCAGCATTGTGCAGAAATCCAGCACAGACTTATGATTTGTCATTGAGATGGTTAAAAACCCCCATTCAAGTAGCCCAGTGCCTCCGCAATAAGACCTCTGACATCTCATGGTAATGTCGTCATCTTCTCCCAGGTTCTGGGCTTCCAATATGGAATCTACAAGACAAGATCAGATATGAATCACTAACTATACAGGAGGGACAAGCCATAGGGATGTGAAGCACAGTCTCAGGTATTGACACTGAGGGGTATATGGGGAGGGGACAATGAATTTGTGTCATTCCTAATAGAATAATTAATGTAGTATTACAGGTTTCACATGTGATGCCAGTGTCACAGTGTGGTTCACTTTGACTGTGGTGTCATTGTAGGCTGGCTGCAGGCTCCCTAGCGTACTGGCTGCAGGTTGCTAGGGGCTGAGTGCTGGCTGCGGTGTCTGTTGTGAACTGCCTGTGAGTGTTTTGCTATCCTCCTGTCTGTTTATGTTGTGTTCAGGTTTGTTGTGCTCTGGCGTACTGGCTGCAGTGTTCCGTGGATGCTGGTTGCCAGGGGCAACGACCTGTACTTTTGCCTGTACGTTTGTGCCTGCTTCTGTTTGGTTCTGTTGGGGTTAACTCCCCTGTTCTGAGCCTGGGTGGGGCTTCTAAGGTGTCTCCTTATGCAGCCTTAAGTTACTGTGAGCTGTGGGGCTTGGGGTCAGTCTGTCCTGTTTCGTTCTAGGTGTAGCTTCTTGCTGCTGACCCAAAGGGTTCTTACCACCCTCCTGTTTGTATGGTTCCGCCTGGTTTTACATTGTTGTATTCTGAATCTTGTTTATCCTTGTCTGATCTGTATCTGCCCTGTATTATGCTCGGTTCCTGCTCTGTATCTTGTTTGTTACCTATGTCTTGTCCATGTACGCCTAGCAGTGCGTAACTGCATCTTAGAGCCTGGCTGTGCTTTACTGCTTCAGATGTATCCTGTCCCATGTCTGTCCTGTAGTGTCTTTGGCTTCTGTCCATGTTCTGTTCATGTCTGTCCTATGTCCTGCCTTCGGAAGAGGGTTCCTGTGTTCCCCAGAGGGGGAATGCCCATTTTCTGCATCTATGTCTTGTCCATGTCTTGTTTCATGCCATACCTCATCCATGTCCTGTATTTCGCTATGCCTTGTTATTGTTTTGTTTCATGCCATGCCTCATCCATGTCCTGTACCTTGCTATGCCTTGACCATGCTTTTTACCTTGCCTTGTGTTATGTCTTATATGTTATGCTTCCTGCCACTGCCACTGACTCGGTTTACGCTCTGGAGTAGCCCCTGGCAACTACCTTCGGCCCAAGCCTATCCTCACCATCTGAGGCTCTAGTGAATACCAGGTGTTGCTTAGTTACGCTCCTCAAGAGTATTGCCAGTCAGTGGCACAGTGGGTTCACACCCGCTGGTTCGTTACAGCCAGCTAGTGGTCAAATAGGTTGTTACCTCATTGTCACTGATAGTTGTTGGAGTAATGCTGCCCAGGCCAAGATAAGCAGATTTCACACTAAAAGAAAGAGTCCAGATAGCTTACACAAAGCTGAGGGGTGTGTTTATGTGGAGAAGACTGATGATGTTAGTGTGAATGGCCAAAATTAGACTCCAGTCATGCTAATGGTGCTTCTGGTAGAGCCCAGGTGGGGGTTGGGCAACAGTTTGATAGGTCGCAGCAGATATCTCATATAACCATACAGAACCATATGATAACTGACTATGGCGGAGTGTGGAACATACCGGCTGCTACCTGGCGGAGTCCTTAACACAAATCCATTGACGTCGCGTAGAGCAGTCTAGCGCGCCCAGGTGGGAGTTCAGGTAAGCGCATCTCAGGTCGCTGATGTTCTGATTATCTACACTATTAAACACAATGATATCACTGTTATATAATATATATGTGAAAGTTGTATTGGCCATCACCCAGCTTTTCCAAGAACAGAAAAAGAAGCAAATTATGTATATGGCGGTGGGTCTTTATTTAGGGGGACATTCTAAATACATGACCTACCTGCCATTATACGGGGAACCATTAGTCCACATCCACCGCCCGTCCTGGTTCATGCTGAGCCCAATCCAGTAATTAACAGTTTCCCGATAACGTTTTATGTTTTTCTGGAAGAAAATTATTATAAAAGTGTCAACACTGTGCAGCAACTCAATATATCTCCCACCCAAAAGTATTGCCCGGGGTACGTATGAGGTCTTGATGTCTCTGCCCCTCCCCCACATGATGCTTATGATCAGACAACACACAATACGGCCCCCTCTTCATCTTCATGATGTTGTTTGGTCACTGCAGCCCCAGCTATTTCAGATGGCATTTCTGATCTCATCAAGCATTTCTCTGTTTCTTGCCCCCTTTTATTAATAATTGGTGAAAGTTAGGTGGAGTTGCCCATTAACATTTTGTATTCCCAGCAGAGCACAACATAAATACCTGAGAAGTGTAGGAGCTTGGTATGATGAGACTAGACTCAGAATGAGGAGGTGACCTGATGTATGTGTATGAGGATAAGGACAGGGGGAGGGAGGAGGTGGATGAAGATGAAGTCACCTGTATCTCCGGATTGATGAGCACGGCCAGTGCAGAGCCATGTGTATTGCAGAACTCCAGGCTGTCATTCCAGGACTTATAATGATTTGAGAAGAAGTAACAGCGACCTCCAACCCAAATCCAGGACTCTTCACATGGGGGTCCACAGGGGCTGACATCCTTCACTGCACCCCGGGATAATAGAAAACCTTAAATCACAAAGATGAGTAGAGCTAAATGTATGAATATGGACAAAAATGGAAAAATATCACCAAGTGTCCCTCACTCCAAGAGAACTCTTTCTGATGTAACCATAATAACCAGCATGTCCATATCATTGCACGAATGGTGCATGTTATATAATGCTGATACAGATGGTGAACCTATGAATTCTAATGTCATCATAATGGTGTTCTGAGGTATATGTAAAGAGGGGCACAAGGGCAGGAAGGGAATCTATGGGGTAGATGAAGATAGGGGGGTTTAGCTGTTGGAGTATATATGAAGAGAGGTTAGGGGTTCTCTTAAATTAATTAGCTTAGTGATTACTACCTACATTCTTTGTTGGTTGATGATGTCAATGGTTAATAATAATATCCTTGGTGGTTTACTGTGGTTTAGGATATACCTGCTGTTCTAGTGTGGTTAAGATATTCATTCTGTTCTAGTGTGGTTAGGATATTCATGCTGTTCTAGTGTGGTAAGGATATCCTTGGTGGTCCAGAGTGGATCATGATATCTCTGGTATTCTAGGGGAGTTTAGGATATCTCTTGTGGTCTAGGTTAGTTTTGAATACCCCTGGTCATTTAGGAGCGTTTATGATATACTCAGTGGATTAGGATGGTTTAGGATATTCCTGGTGGTTTAGAGGGGTTTATGATATCTCTGCTGATCTAGGATGGTTTAGGATATCCCTGGTGGTCTATGGTGGTTTGGGATATCCCTGGTGGTTTAGGATGATTTAAGGCATTCCTGGTGGTTTGGGATATTCCTGGTGGTCTAGGATGGTTTAGGATATCCCTGGTGGTTTAAGATTGTTTGGGACATCCCGGGTGGTTTACAATGATTTAGGATATCCCTATTAGTCTAGAGTGGTTTAAGATATTTCTGTTGTTCTATGATGGTTTATAATATCCCTGGTGTTTTAGGATATCCCTGGTGTTTTAGGACATTCCTGGTGGTTTAGGATATTCCTGGTGGTCTAGGATGGTTTCTGATGTCCCTGGTGGTTTAGGATTGTTTTGGACATTCCTGGTGGTTTAGGATAATTTAGGATATCCCTGGTGGTCTATGATGTCCATGGTGGTCTAGGGTGGTTTAGGATATCCCTGATGGTCTAGGATAGTTTAGGATAACCCTAGTGGTTTAGGATATCCCTGGTGGTTTAGGATTATTTAGGACATCAATGGTGGTTTAGGATATCCCTGGTGAACTAAGATGATTTAGGAGTTTCCCTGGAGAAATACAGCCATATTACTACTGTGATATAGTACCAATAACACAGATGGAACCATTAAGTATGGTCTAAGGAAATCTTCAGGGAGGGCCACACATGATCAGGATGGGGTGATGGAAGGAAATTGTCTTATTCATCCATACTATTACCTTTTCCTGGAGATAGATCTGGCCCATTCACTGTCACTCATGTGATAACTCTGACACTCACCCAGCAATACGGCTGTGAGTATAAGGAGGACGAACACACAGGAACAAGCAATCAGCCACCGTGGGATCTTCACCGATGTTTGCCAAAACTGAAAGAGGAAGAAATATTTCAAACAATACCATTATTGGCCACTGTGTCCCAATGACAACATCCCCTGCATTTGTGCGCTGACACATCACTGTTATCACAGACAGTGCCACAATATGAGAATGTAGTGCCCCTTACTAAGGCTCTATTGTGCATAGTTGCCAGCTGTCCTGGGTTGCTGGGACTGGGACCATAGTTGCTGGGACTGTGCCTGATTTTTAGAGACAGTCCCAGTAATTCTGTGCTGTCCCAGCCTGAAAATGGTCGGGGATGATGCAATACCCGCCCACAACTGGGTATTTCCTGGCGGATTTGGGGCGTTTCCAGGGTTGGGCTTTTTAAGCCCCAATTTTACTGACTGTAATGATGGAGGTCTGACTATTGCCCAGAGACCGTGGGCTGCTGACACTGATCACAAAAATTTAAGAAGACACAAAGGACATGAATGGGATGTCCTGGGTGTGTCAGGAACCATGTTTTACCCTGGAGTCTATACTGAGTCATTTGCATGTTTCACTTGCTTCTTACTGACCTGTCTGATGTACAGTACAGACCAAAAGTTTGGACACACCTTCTCATTCAAAGAGTTTTCTTTATTTTCATGACTATGAAGGCATCAAAACTATGAATTAACACATGTGGAATTATATACATAACAAACAAGTGTGAAACAACTGAAAATATGTCATATTCTAGGTTCTTCAAAGTAGCCACCTTTTGCTTTGATTACTGCTTTGCACACTCTTGGCATTCTCTTGATGAGCTTCAAGAGGTAGTCCCCTGAAATGGTCTTCCAACAGTCTTGAAGGAGTTCCCAGAGATGCTTAGCACTTGTTGGCCCTTTTGCCTTCACTCTGCGGTCCAGCTCACCCCAAACCATCTCGATTGGGTTCAGGTCCGGTGACTGTGGAGGCCAGGTTATCTGGCGCAGCACCCCATCATGATTACTAAAGGAAACTTTGTACACGCAGAGCGCTATTTTTTGAATATACAAGACATTCAGCGGCATTCTAGTATAATTAGTGTTTTTTATTTCAAAAATAGTACCGATCATACCACTATAGGTGGAAATTTTTTTAAGCATTGATGTGTGATTAATATATCTACAAAATTATGGGAGAGTATTACTGAATCAAGCAGGGGCTGATTATTCTATTTATCTTTAAAGTGCACTTGTATTCATAGAAGCGTGGTATTCGTCCAAAGTCCTACGCCAAATGCGTTTTGGGGAGATACTGTCCCCTTCCTCAGTGGCAGCCACTGAGGAAGGGGACAGTATCTCCCCGAAACGCGTTTGGCGTAGGACTTTGGACGAATACCCCACTTCTATGAATTCAAGTGCACTTTAAAGATAAAGAAAAATAAACTTCTTCATTTCATTAGAAAAGACCTCAAGACGTCATTTACCTGCGCCTGAAAAGTACGTTATCCTCACACCAAGTCGGACCTTGGAATCAGCTGTGAGAGACAGGTGGGAATTAGCCGTGAGAGACACGTGGGTCGCGATCAACTCCACAGCCGGGACGCCGGCATACAGTGTGGAGTACGAATCCAGTCGCAAGTCCCATCGAGTCACAGGCAAAGGTAAGCCCACGTAGTGGGTAAAGATTTGTGAGGCGCTAGAATAAGAAACATAAGGAAAAAACGAACTGTACTCGGAATATACACTAAGGACTGTTTTTTAATAATTCGATTCTGATGAAATTGCAATAGTATCCTATAGCTACAAAAGGAATTGGTTACATCTTGCAAAGAATACCAAACACAAAGGAAACTTTGTACACGCAGAGCGCTATTTTTTGAATATATGTTGAACTGATACAGGACATTCAGCGGCATTCTAGTATAATTAGTGTTTTTTATTTCAAAAATAGGACCGATCATACCACTATAGGTGGAATTTTTTTTAAACATTGATGTGTGATTAATATATCTACAAAATTATGGGAGAGTATTACTGAATCAAGCAGGGGCTGATTGTTCTATTTATCCTCCCTATAACAACATACAATTTCCAGGATTCATTGAATCTGTGTTTGAAAAATCAAGGTGTCGATTTTTTGAACTATCAGCCTCAGCATAAACGATACAACCATTAATCCCTTACATTTATTGCATTATATTGTATTTTATTTCTATGTGTTTTATATTGTTTTTATAAGTGAGACCTCATTTTATTGTAAATTATATGAATAAATTGTGTCCTATATCTCCATATACGAGTGCCCATCCATATTTTCTCTACACATTGTTAAAGAAACATGCTTAAAGAGGACCTTTCACCAGAATAAAGTATCTAAACTAACTATACAGACATGTAGAGCGGCGCCCAGGGATCCCCCTGCACTTACTGTTATGCTCCGTTCGCCCAGTATAGCCTCCGGTATCTTCATAGTTAGGCTCCACCCAGGGGAACCTGCCGGCGTCTCTTTCTCCTATGTTGTAGCGCTGGCCAATCGCAGCGCTCAGCTCATAGCCAGGCTATGAGCTGAGCGCTGCGATTGGCCAGCGCTACAGCATAGGAGAAGGAGACCGCGGCAGGTTCCCCTGGGTGGAGCCTAACTATGAAGATACCGGAGGCTATACCGGGCGAACGGAGCGGCGCCCGGGCATAACAGTAAGTGCAGGGAGATCCCTGGGCGCCGCTCTACACGTCTGTATAGTCAGTTTAGAGGTTTTATTCTGGTGAAAGGTCCTCTTTAAATCAATTTTGTGTCGTTGAGGCCCAATTCATCCGCCGCCTGGGTGCGGAGAATCCACCTCGCCTCCCACTGTAGCAGAAGCCGATGTCTATCACCCCCCTGTGGCGGTGGTTGCACCACCTCTAATCCTGAAAAAGACAGGGAACTAATATCCCCGCCATGTACCTTTCTAAAATGCTCTATTAACCTGGGGCAACCTTTACCAGAGGTTACGGAGTTAATGTGTTCTCTTATGCGCTCATATAAGCATCTAATTGTTTTGCCGATATAAAATCGGCCACAATTGCAGCTTAAAAGATAAACCACAAATGTACTTCTGCAATTGATAAAACTCCGCACCCTGTGGTGTACCCCTGCAAAATCAATGCATTTTTTGCAAGAATTGTATTTACATTGGGAACAATTCCCACATCTGAAGTTCCCTTCTGGTCGACTAATTGTCAGCCACTGACTAGACTGTACGGGAACCAGCCTTACTCCTTACAAGTTTATCTCTTAATGTACGGTTCCTTCTGAAGGAGACTAGTGGTCTTTGCTCAGTTACCTCACTCAGGGTACTATTGGGCTAAACCTAAAAGAGAAGGCAAATCTGCCTGTACTTATGTCACCATGACCCGACCCAGGCATCTCCACCACTTTTCTAGGTTCCCTATTTTTTTGCTGTAAATCCCTTTGAGAGAATTTTTTCTCAACCCTTTCCATGTCTCTGCTGACTTCTCTCTCTGGGTATCCTCTTGCCTCTAACGCCTGCCGTCGATATCCCTCTAACTCACTGTTAATCCTGCGTAATCGAATGAATTGTTCGTACGGCAACGATTTCTTGACAGTTCCGAGATGGAAGCTGTCATGGCGGAGCAAGGAGTTGTTCGCCGTGGGCTTACGAAAGCCCTCCGTGACCAACCCGTCGCCCCTAGCCATGACAACCACATCCAGGAATTCCAACCGTGCCCCCCCAAAATTAAGGGTAAATCTCATCCCCATATCATTCGTATTTAAGTACCGGACAAACTCTTCACACTGTACCTTCGTTTCAGACCAAACAATGAAGACATCATCAACAAAACGTAAGAAAACTTTTAAGTACTTTAAAAATGGATTGGACACGGAAAACACAAATCTGTCTTCCAGTCTCGCAAGATACATGTTGGCAAATGTACATGAGACGGGGGTACCCATTGCCGTGCCCAGCTTCTGTCTAAACCACTCACTGCCGAACTTGCAGACATTATTCGCAAGTATGAAGTTCAAAACCCCACAGACAAAATCACAGAAGAGGTCACTCCTCCCCACATTCTGTAGGATGACTCGGATCGCTTCCACGCCCGCATCATGGGGGATGCGGGTATAGAGGCTCTCCACATCAAGGGACACCAGCTGGTAGTCCTCTTGCCAATGTACTTCATCCAGGGACAACAAAAAATCATTGGTGTCCCTGAGGTAGGCAGGAGCACTGGGAAGTAACGGTCTGAGGAGCCAATCAATGTATTTTGATAAGGGCTTAGTCACCGAGCCAATCCCTGAGACGATAGGACGTCCCGGGGGTTGGCTCAGCAACATGGATCTTGGGGAGGAAGTACCAGCAGGGTCTAGAGGAGAATGTGGGTACAAGTTTGTCCACCATGTTGTCACCTGGGAAACCCCTTGCCACATACCTGCGAACAAAACACTCAAGCTGGCACCTGATGTCCAAGGTGGGGTCCCCCCGTATCACTTCATAAGTGTAAACATCCCTTAGTTGCCTAAGGGCTTCATTGATGTAATACACCCTCGACATAAGTACCACATTGCCCCCTTTGTCCGCCGGTCTCACTACAATATCATCCTGTGCACAAAGCCAGTCTAGAGCCTGTCGCTCCTCACTACTGACATTATCCTGTGCTCTAGGATACACAATAGCACGCACATCCCTCTTCACCTGATGGTGAAAGATGTCTATGCTAGTACCGGCGGGTATGAGGGGGCAAAATGTGGACCTGATCCCACCTGTAAAGGTGGTCTCACCCTCTGGTACTGATTCTTCAGTCACCAAACTTCCTTCGGAAAGGAAATCCAGACATTTTAATTCAGTTTCATTAAACTTGGTGGATATAAAAAAAGCCGTGGGGTCGGGGAAAAGTGTCAGCTGCCCCTCCGCCCTGGGGGTTGCCCTCTGAGGTGTGTTTTTGAACATTTTGTGCAAATGCAATTTTCTCACAGTCTTAAAGAGGTCCATCTCAAATGTGACGGGGTCGAACTGCTCAGTCAAGCTGTACCCGAGCCCCCTGCTTAGGGCTCGTGTACAGCCTAGTTCTCATCAGTGGACTGTGTGTCAAGGGTGGAAGAAATAACTATTTCCTCCAAGACACTAGTTTTTTTGTGCGTCCAGATTTTCTGATTTCTCTTTGCCTTGGTTTTTCGCCGGCTCCTTCTGACGCATTTTCTAAAGGGCTGCTCTCCTCCCTATTGGAATCGCTGTCTTAAATGTGTGAAGCTTTTGGCGTCCTGCCCGATGTCGCCTTTTGCAACGTATTGAATAAAGCAACAATCGAAGTTTGTACACTGGTGAGTGCCGCCCTTCATTTCTCTACATGATCGTACCTATCTCATATGTTAGTTTCACCTTTTAAGTTGCATTACTGAAATAAATGAACTTTGCACGATATTCAAATTTTTGGAGTTTCACCTGTATATGACATCCGTATGACCTAATAGATATATTGGGTTTGCAGTCTGCACAAGAAAACAACTGCAGAACTTCAGGAACCCAGTTGACTCAGGTGTCAAGTTTCTAGAGATTTAGGCCCCTCAGTTGTCAGGTTTCTAGAGATTTAGGCCCCTAAAATGAGGTTTTCACCACTTCAGTCTTCTCCAACTTCATACATACAGTGTTCTATGAGTAAAACTGCTGCCTCTACTGATCCTGGGGGTCATCCGACTGATCAGGTGATCGCCAGAATGTCGATCCTAAAGGTGGATTTACACTTTCCGATTGTCAGGCAGTTCCTGCGAACGCTCATTCCCGACAATCTGCCCATCTAAATGTGCCAACAATCACCTGATTAACGAGTGGAACGCTCATTCATTGGGTGGTCTGGTCATTCGTGCAGGCACATCAATCATCGTTTCTGGCCAGCAGCTATAGCGATCCATTGTCCTCATACTGTGAAGGAGACCAGTGCATGGAACACTTCCTTCCCAACAAACGGCTTTCTGGTAGGCGCGTGTAAAATCCACCTTAAGGAAGAGCTGCTGGGTCTACACAGACCTGACAGTTCAAACAAGGCTGAGATAGGAAAATTTGATCTGGTGATGGTAATCACTCACCGACTTCTTCTTCTCTACATTGTCTCCTGTCCTTCCAGAGATATTAAACGATTGTTGGTCTAGTGGTGTCTCTTGCTCCTGTACAAAGAGACCAACAACACAGCAATCAGTAGACAACCCAGATCCAGCATACTCCAGAATACACAGTGCACAGTTAGAGTGTAGAATATGATTCAAAATAGAGTGTGGGATACAGGGTATGGGGTATACAGTGTGGAGTATAAGGCGTTTGGTAGAAGACATAGCGTGCAGTTTATTGAGGGTGGGGAATACAGTGCAGAGTATGGAGCATGAAGAATAGAATGTTCTGTATGAACTGAAGCACAGAGCATAGAGGGCAGAGAATGGATCATGTAGTTTAGAGAGCGGGATATGGAGTGTAGGGTATAGAGTGCGGGATATGGAGCGTGGTGTACAAAGTGCAGGATACGAAGCGTGGAGTATAAAAGGTGGAGAATGAACCATGGAGTACAGAGTGCGGTATATGGAGTGTGGGGTACAGCGTGTTGGATATGGAGTATAGAGGGCAGAGAATGGAGTATAGAGTGCGGTATACAGAGTGTGGAGTATAGAGTGCGGGATATGGAGCAGTCCTTCATGCATTCTCCACTAAAAAAGTGTTCTCCAGAACCAGTGCCATTACAGTCAATGGGGTCTGTTCGACTCCGTTTCCTTCAGTTATTTGCTGTTCTGTTATTTTCATTGTTCTGCTCCTATAACTCTGATGTGTAAGAGGTCTTAGTCATAGCAGATGTCTGATTGCGTTCTATTACACATAAAACCACACCGACGCCCAACATTCTTCTTTAACACAGGCTACACAACATTAACTCCTTCTTATCCCAGGCTGCACAGGAAGAAATTCACATGGGGAAACAGAGTTTTTGAACAGAGAACAAATTTCTACATAAATGGAAAAAAAATTGAATCACAAAATACAGAGTAGCTACACTTTGTGGAGAGCTGATCTTGGCTTCATATTTTCATTTTTATTGGTTGTGGAGTATAAAGTGTAGTGTATAGAAAGGAGTGCAGAGCGAGGAGTGCATGGAGTATAAATCAAATACAGCAGAGCGCAGAGAGTAGAACATATAGTGTAGAGCAAACAGTGTATATTGTGGAGTGTAGATTGTGGAGTACTGAGTGCACAGTGTAGAGCGCTGACTATAGATTGTGGAGTGTAGAGAGCTGACTATAGATTGTGGAGTGTGGAGCGCTGACTATACAGGGTGGGCCATTTATATGGATACACCTTAATAAAATGGGAATGGTTGATGATATTAACTTCCTGTTTGTGGCACATTAGTATATGTCAGCGGGAAAACTTTTCAAGATGGGTGGTGACCATGGCGGCCATTTTGAAGTCGGCCATTTTGAATCCAACTTTAGTTTTTTCAATAGGAAGAGGGTCATGTGACACATCAAACTTATTGGCAATTTCATTGTGTTGGATTGTCAATGCAACCCTCTTCTCCCACTCTTCACACACTGATAGCAACCCCGCAGGAAAAATGCTAGCACAGGCTTCCAGTATCCGTACTTTCAGGTGCTGCACATCTCGTATCTTCACAGCATAGTAAATTGCCTTTAGATGACCCCAAAGATAAAAGTCTAAGGGGGTCACTGGATATGCGAAATTGCTACATGATGATGTGTTTCCCTCTTTATGCACTGAAGCTGGCACGTTCCCTGAGTTTTTCCAGCAAGATGGTGCACCTCCACATTATGGGTGTCAGGTCCGAGCATTCCTAGATGAACAGTTTCCTGGAAAGTGGATTGGTCGTCGTGGGCCAGTTGAATGGCCCCCAAGGTCTCCCGATCTGACCCCTTTAGACTTTTATCTTTGGGGTCATCTGAAGGCAGTTGTCTATGCTGTGAAGATACGAGATGTGCAGCACCTCAAACTACGGATACTGGAAGCCTGTGCTAGCATTTTTCCTGCGGTGTTGCTATCAGTGTGTGGATTGTGGAGTGTAGAGAGCTGACTATAGATTGTGGAGTGTAGAGAGCTGACTATAGATTGTGGAGTGTAGAGAGCTGACTATAGATTGTGGAGTGTAGAGCGCTGACTATAGATTGTGGAGTGTAGAGCGCTGACTATAGATTGTGGAGTGTAGAGCGCTGACTATAGATTGTGGAGTGTAGAGCGCTGACTATAGATTGTGGAGTGTAGAGAGCTGACTATAGATTGTGGAGTGTAGAGAGCTGACTATAGATTGTGGAGTGTAGAGAGCTGACTATAGATTGTGGAGTGTAGAGAGCTGACTATAGATTGTGGAGTGTAGAGAGCTGACTATAGATTGTGGAGTGTAGAGCCCTGACTATAGATTGTGGAGTGTAGAGGGCTGACTATAGATTGTGGAGTGTAGAGGGCTGACTATAGATTGTGAAGTGTAGATCCCTGACTATAGATTGTGGAGTGTAGAGCGATGACTATAGATTGTGGAGTGTAGAGCTATGACTATAGATTGTGGAGTGGAGAGCGCTGACTATAGATTGTGGAGTGTAGAGCGCTGACTATAGATTGTGGAGTGTAGCGCTATGACTATAGATTGTGGAGTGTAGAACGCTATGACTATAGATTGTGGAGTGTAGAACGCTGACTATAGATTGTGGAGTGGAGAGCGCTGACTATAGATTGTGGAGTGTAGAGCGCTGACTATAGATTGTGGAGTGTAGAGCGCTGACTATAGATTGTGGAGTGGAGAGCACTGACTATAGATTGCTGTCACAGACATTCCTGTCACAGGTGCCAGGAGATCAGTGAGACTGGCAACACGTGTTTTGATCTGACAGGTTCCTTGTGGATCAATTCATGTCTGTGTTGTTTCTGGTGATGGCCACACCCCTTGCCTCAGGTGTTGCTTATGTGGTCATTTATCCTTCCCTATTTATTGTGGCTTCTCCCACTATGCTGTGCGGTTTATAGCTTCAGTCTGGTTTTGGATTGCTGGTGTTTGGATCTCGGCGGAGTTCCTGTAATTCCATTGCCTTTTGAAGTTAAAAGGTCAATCAAGAATGGCAGGGTGTGACATGAGGTGGGAGAACGGAGCCTCTAGGTGCAGTAGCAACGCCCCCCTGCTCTGTGAGGCTAATTTGCATATCATAAAAGTTAAAATTGTGCAGTAAGGGGGCTATCAGTAAGCATAAGAATAGTAGAGTTAGGGTCTGCTGACATTAGCACATCGCTAATGTCAGCCAGTTTAATAGGGTTAAATCTGGTGGCAGAAAACCTTTTAAGTGTCTTCTTTCCCTTTGGTTTATTGTTCGGGTTATCTTGTGTTGCTCTTTTCCCTTTCATTTGGGTTCAGGCCTGAGGGAGACTCCTGTTTGTCCTACCGTTTGGAGGAACAGGTTGTCTCTTGTCCTGACATTAGTACCAGGATCCTACAGGGTGAATTAGGACTTTAGGTTCCTGTGTATGAACTCACCTAACTCTGGGGTCAGTTCATATTGGCAGTCAATCAGGACTTTAATTAGGGTTTCTCTAGAAGCTGACCAGCTCCTTTTCACTAGTGTCCAGGCCTTTACTCCTCACCCCTTTCCCTCCTATGTTTGGTGTGATTTTCCCACCCACACTGAAACGTGACAATTGTGGAGTGTAGAGCGCTGACTATAGATTGCGGAGTGTAGCACGCTTACTATAGATTGCAGAGTGTAGAGCGCTGACTATAGATTGTGGAGTGTAGAGCGCTGACTATAGATTGTGGAGTGTAGAGCGCTGACTATAGATTGTGGAGTGTAGAGCGCTGACTATAGATTGCGGAGTGTAGCACGCTTACTATAGATTGCAGAGTGTAGAGCGCTGACTATAGATTGTGGAGTGTAGAGCGCTGACTATAGATTGTGGAGTGTAGAGCGCTGACTATAGATTGCGGAGTGTAGAGCGCTGACTATAGATTGCGGAGTGTAGAGCGCTGACTATAGATTGTGGAGTGTAGAGCGCTGACTATAGATTGTGGAGTGTAGAGCGCTGACTATAGATTGTGGAGTGTAGAGCGCTGACTATAGATTGTGGAGTGGAGAGCGCTGACTATAGATTGCGGAGTGTAGAGTGTGGAGTATAGGGCGAGTTATTTTCGGAACAGATCTTTTTACCACTATGTAAATACAGATGGAGAAGCTCTAAACCTCACAAAAGCCATTGAAAAAGTCACTAAAGTCTCCTGCTGTTACTTATTTTCCTGATTTCATCGCTCAGTATCGTCGCACTGATTACATAACTTTTTTGTTTTTCCAGCAAGTAACAGTCAAGGTAAGTAGCAAATAGTCTGGTCCTAGTTTTGGGAGGTTAGCATAAATATCTGAGTATCATTTCCGGGGCGTTTGTCAGGGTTGTGCCCATACATGTTCCAGCCACAAGAACATGGGGAGGTCACCACCATTACTTACCTTGTCAGCCTCATCGATCTCGCCCTGGTTCTGATAATTACTTCTATAAAAATCTTGGATATTTGGAGCACTGGGATAATGCATCTGTTGGAAAAACCAAAAGGAGACACTCAGAGAAGCCATTATGTTGGTTGTCAGGTATATAACCACTTTTACTGTAAAGAACCCCTTTCCTATGCACAACAAATACTTGCTGTATAAAGAAACCTCTTATATAGTAACTGTTCTCACTAAGAAGAACCCTTTATGTAAGAACTGCTTACTATATGTAACAGCTGCTTTTACGATAAAGACCTCGTCCTGTACATAACTACTTTTACTGTAAAGAATCCTTTACTAATGCATAGTAACCCCTTTTAATGTAATTCCTCTCCCCCACACACACTATACTCATACTGCTAAAAATGTGTAGTTTTCAGGCCACTACACCCTCGCAATAGACTGACAGGTCATATAACTTTTCAGGTTGTGCTGAGTACACTGGGGCTAGGATCAGCCAGAGGACAGAGATATCTGGTGGGGATAGAAGAGTCTGGAGAAGTTTGGAGGGGGAAAGATGGGTCTGGAGGGAACAGAGAAGTCTAGTGGATAGAGAGTATCTGGAAGGGTCTAAAGAGGAAAAGAGGGGATGAGGAGACAAACGGGTCTGGAGAGCACAGAGTGGTTTGGAGTGGTCAGATGAGTGGAAATAATGGTCTGGAGAGGGCAGAGGGGTCTGAAGAGGATAGAGGGCACAGAGAGGTCTGGAGAAGACAAAGGAGAGGATGGAGGGATCTGGAGAGGACATATGGGACAGAGAGGTGTCTGGAGAGGATAGAGGGGTTTAAAGAGGACAGAGGGGTCTGGAAAGGACAGAAAAGAGGACAGAGGTGTCTGGAGAGGACAGAGAGGTCTGGGGATGATGGAGGAGAGGGTGGAGGGGTCTGGGGAGGACAGAGGAAAGGACAGAAGGATGTGGAGAGAACCGAGGAGATGATGAAGGAGTCTGGAGAGGACAGAGGGGTCTGGCGAGGACAGAGGAAAGGACGGAGGAGTCTGAGGAAGACAGAGAAGAGGACAGAAGGGTCTAGAGAGAAAAGTGGAGAAGAAAGAAGTGTCTGGAGAGGACAAAGGAGGAGACAGGTGTCTGGAGAGGACAGAAGGTGCTGGAGAGGTCAGAGGGGTCTGGAGAGGATGAAACGTGTCTTCAGGAGACATAACACAGTACAGTCCATTGTCCTCAATAGAAGAAATACCAGTAATAACTGGTCCTTACCTGTGAAGGGCAAGTTAATTGGGGCTCATCGTCCAAATCACGCACAGATGAGGAGTGTAATCTTTTCCTGCTGGGCTGGAGGGATAAAGTGTCAGATTATATATAACGTCTTATCCATCATTTATCACAGTTCTAGTATAAAACATTATACACTCCTCAACATTGAAATTGTAACATCAAGAAGGAAAAGTCATGGCATTATGGAAATCACAGGATCGTTAGCATGGTAATGATATGCAAATGATAAAAATGCAAATGATGCCTCTTCATGGCATTGTCCACGTGGTCTGCAATTGGTCTCTGGCTATCATTTTGTCCAATACAAAAACAAGACACATCCCTGAAGAGGATAGACCAGCCTTCATTGCCTTTTTGATGTGCACCATGATAGCTGTTGACACTGGTGGTGTGAGGTCAATGGAGCACCTGTAGCTGGAGGTCTGGCTCATAGCCCAATGTCATGCAGATACCTTATACCAGATACCTGGTTTATGTAGACACTATTTTCTGCCCTAGTTTTGGGATGTGACAACTTCACTTGCAGAACAGAAAGGATCTCTACGCGCCATTCTGCTAATCAGATGATCCATCTGTGCAGAGGTTCTCCTCTTCACCTCCTGCTGTCATTCCAGTTTGTCGCTGTTCTCCCAACCAATGGGACACGCAACGTTGAACAGTGCTTACATCTCGACCTAGGCACATAGCGATCTGCTGAAGTAATAAACTTTAGGGCTCTCAGGATTCTGGCCCTCTCAGTTTGTGACTAGTGGTGATAATGTAACGCCCCAGAGGTGCATTACTACTCTTGCACCACACCACTATCTCCTATGGTTAACCTCATGTCATAAGATGTATTTATTTCCAGGTCTTGCAAAATGTGAATTCATATTTCTTGTTATGTAACTGTTCAAGTGTAATATGCCTGGTTCACCAGCAGATGGCAGCATCAATGGCAGAGCTATTTGACCTAGAATGGAACCCTTCTTTCCATTCTATTTTCTCCCTCTAGGGAGGAGTTTAGCTAGTCAGGAGTGGCAGGAGCTGTCCCTGTTGGACTAGGCTTTCCCAATCCAGCTAGAGCACCCTAAGCCCTGCTGCATCTGAAGGCCACAGCTAAAAGCCTCCCTGGACAAAGCTAGAGATAGACCAGACTACCAAGTTAAGTACAGCAGAAAGGAAAGGAAAAGATTCCTGTTTAGGCCTGTTAGCACAGCAAAGCCAGAGAGCAACAGACGTAGCAGAGAGGAGTTTGCCTGCCACCGTTAATGCCAAAGCTTGTTGAAAACCAAGACAAAGCCTGTAAATTGTTTGGAAGAAAGTTTATTGAAATTAAAGCTGCTGTTCAACTTTATACAAGGTCTGGACTCAATTTATTCTTCATCCCACAATTCAACTACCCACTTTGCTCTGCTGCGGACGACACTGTCTGGGATTCCAGCGTATCCAGGTAGGAGCACTGTGACACCTGCAACACCATTAAGGAACATTTAGGCCACCCTACACCACTCTGGCATTCCTACACTGGGTACCATCCATATCACTAAAAGGGGCCCTCTGCCCTTGTTGCTTCATTGCAACTGGCATCACGACAAAACAAGCAATTTTTTTCCCCTCTTAAAGGACCCCTGGCCGCTGCCGTGCGCTGCAAGAACTGGCACATCAATGAACAGGAGTCACACGATTTGATCATATTTTTCAGGTTTCGTGTGGCTAAAAAACATTGCTTTATTTTTGGCTATAGAAAAAGTACCAAAAACCTAAGCACCAAGGCTTGAGTGCTGTTTTTAGAGATCCAGATAGAGAAGACAGACTGGGTTAAATTAAACACAAATTGAACTGAACTTGGACTTGAACATGTAGGAGCACACAGGCAGGATGGATCAGAACTTGAAGCATGGCAGGAACACAGGCTGGAAATAACACAGGAGAAATGCAGATAAATCGCAACTGCTCTAGACTATCAGCAACTCTGCTGATCACCAGGGAACCTAAAGCTCAGGCACCCTCTGCCTGGGGAGGGTGCCTTAAATACCTAGGAACTTTCAGCCATTGGCTGGGGAAGGATTTGGGGGTGTGCACACTGGACCTTTAAGAGGCTTGCATGTCCTAAGGGAGCATCAGGCAGAAGCATGGAGGCAGCAGCATGGTCAGCTGGTGACCATGATGCCAGATGGCATGGGGTGTGGTGCGGCATCCACACCTGAAGGGGACCGGAGGAGGGCAGCAGGCGCGGACTGCAGACCTAACACACTTGTTTCATTTATCACAGTCGTTTTATTATAGATCACCTCATATTATCAAAGAATTATTGCTTATTATTATCATACATCACCTCTGATATTATTAAACACAGTCGTATGATGTATTATATCATTTATCACATTCTTATTGCCTTATTATTATATATCTCCTCTTATCATATTATTATACATATTATACACCTATCATCTGTCATTTACCACAGTCTTGTTGTTGTTTATTATTACATATTGTCTCTTTAATCACAGTATTATTATTATTATTATTATTATTATTAATTATTAGTGTTGAGCGAACCCGAACTGCACAGTTCGGGTCCGTACCGATCTTTGCGAGTTCGGGTATCCGGACCCCAAAAGTTCGGGTTCGAGTTCGGTGTTTGGGCATTTAATAAAGCTTGTTGAAATGCTGCAGGGCAGCCAATAAACAATCTTTTAAGTTGTGGGCACTTAGAAGCCATCACAGCCATGCCTAGTAATGGCATGGCTGTGATTGGCCGGTGCATCATGTGACCCAGCCTCTATACAAGCTGGATCACGTGTAGCACCGCCCATCAGCTCTGGGTAGTGCAGGGACAGGAAGCAGGCAGCTGAAGTGAGGGAGAGTGTTATGAATCTGATCTGGCTATTTATTTTGTGGGTGACCTGAGCGATTTTTTTGTCGGTGCAATGCACCATCTTTGTACCCCTGACACAAAAAAATAATATTTAATCTGTCTGTTAGTTCGGTGGGTGACATATACCCATGTTTTGTGTGAGGTACACTTGCACTGCATCTGTGACAGGGAAATTAATATAGTTAATCCGTCTATTAGTTCGGTGGGGGACATATGTAATGTCCCGGAGTGCCATTAGCACTTCTTTTTGGCACCTTGCTACTGTCTCCTATGTGCTAATTCATGTCATCAATTGCATTTGTATCATGTCCGTCACACTTTGCATATTTATTCCTGTAACTGCCTAATGTTCATGTAATTTGCCTGGTTCAGCAGCAGGTGGCAGCAAACAATGGCAGAGATAGTTTCCTCGAGAGGAACCATCTAGTTCAGGGATCGGCAAACTCGGCCCTCCGGCTGTTTTAAAACTACAAATCCCATCATGCCCTGCTGTAGGCTGATAGCTGTAGGCAGACTGGGAATGATGGGATTTGTAGTTTTACAACAGCTGGAGGGCCGAGTTTGACCATCCCTGATCTAGTTCCTTCCAGACCTCTCTAGAGAGGGAGGAGTTTAGTTAGTCAGTAAGTCAGTCTAGTCCACCCTCCTTAAGGAGAGGTCATGTGTTGGCTAGCAGAGCACGGCCTAGCCTCTGAAGTCTACATGGTTGCCTGTCCCCTCCTGGGCTGGCATTGCCTCCATCTAAGCTGAAGTAGATCTTGAGGTACTCCAAAGCCAGGACAAGAAGTTCCTAGGATATAAAGTAAGAGACAGACTACAGCTAACCTAAGTTCCAGCAGAAGAGAGAATTCCTATTAAATCCAGCATAGCATAGCAGAGCTGATAGCACTGTGAGGAATATGGATTATTATTTTATGTCAGCCATGTTCCCACACCAGCCATCTTATGTCAGATAGCAGAGGTAGTGAACTCCACAGGGGGGCCCTGCTTCAAAGCCCAGCCAAATGGCAGAGAACTTCCTGCAGGCCACTTTGTTTACAATTTCTCACCTCAGTTCAGCCAGCCAGGAACCCAGCTAATGGAACAGGAAAAACCTCTCTACAGGGGGTCTAGGCCATTCCATAGTTCAATGAACATTATCAGACATCATGGAACCAGCGATTCATAAGGAATTATGAATCGCCCGTCCATCACAAACATAAACCAGATTCATATTTGTGTCCCTGTGGCCACTATGAACAGGCACATGGTCATAGTTTGGTGTCGGGATGTCAGGGAGGGGAGATATACATATCTCCCCACAGAAACCAAATAACGGTACCATGCTTGGACTCTACTGGTAGCCGGAACCCAGGTGGATCCATTGGTCCCAGAACCACCTCCCTGCGACATTCTGGTCTGGAGCCATGAGCCCTAATCGGTTTTGTGGCTCATGTGCTGCCAGCCCAGCAGAGGGGGAGTGGACCCCTCCCAGAGGCCGGGAGGGGAGGAACCAACTACAGGTTAAAAGGCTTGTGCCAGCAAGCGGGCGTGTCTTTTCTCTGAAGGGGGGTCACATCGTGCCATGTGTTTAGAGGGACCTGCAACTTGCTGGCATCACTGCCCCCACGTGACTCCAGCTAAGAACTCATCACAACCCACAGGACTCATATACCTGGTAAACTGACTTATTGTTCTGCTTAACCCTGTTGTACCCTATCATCTGTATTTATAACTGCAGACCACTGTATATATTTTCTGTGTATATTGTGTTATGTCTAGTGAGCCCTTAAGGCAATTAAATATATAATTTAATCTTGTGCTGTTCTGGAATCTCGATCACGAATCCCTACGTCCGTCTTTTGGCATAGTTATAGGCTACCGCGGGTAGGTTTCTTATTCTATATAATCCCGTTAGCGGACCGGGCTTATATCAAGCAAGAAACTAGTGGCAGTATACCCGGTCTGAGAATGCGCTATTTCACTGGGGAAGTGAAAAGGCTCTCTCAGCTCGTCAGGGTTATGAGCAATTGTCTCCAACCCTCTGCCTCTCTGGGCCTGCATGGACAGGAAGCAGTCGTGTAAACTGTACTAAGACTGACCTTACCCGCTCCTCCAGGAGGGCGTAATGTCACGCCTTGGTAACCAGTGACCATACCGTATCTCGCTGGCTCTACATATTTGACGTCAGTCGGGATATGGTATTCGTCACAGCTACCGCATAGCAGAGCTGAGATTTTTGCAGAAATGCTGATGACCAAGAGACTGTTTGGAAACTGTTTGGATTACCGTTTACTCAAGTAAAATCAATTGTTCAACATTACTACAAGTCTGTATTCCATTTATTCCACCTTCTACACCATCCAAGTTCAACTACCCTTTTTGCACTGCTTCGGACTACACCACATCTGGGATCCACCGATATCCAGGTAGGAGCACAGTGACACGTGCATACAACATCCACAGAGACATTGTAGGCCACCCTACACCACTCTGGAAATCCTACCCTGAGTATCAACACTACCATCTACAAAGGGGACTCCATGTCCTCATTGCTTAACTGCAACTGGCGTCACATTTACTTGCTCTATAAGAGGGACATATTTCGTAGAAACCTCCTCAGGGGCAAGGGCTACCCAGACGCCGGCGGTGGCCCATTGCATCAATTGGCGTCACTAACAAGATAAGAATAACGTACCTGTTTGCCATATAAGTCCGAAGAACAGGATACAAACAACAAAATTGTGTGCCTACCAGCTTTATTTGCCTATTGCAGGCATGTTCAACCTGCGGCCCTCCAGCTGTTGCAAAACTACAACTCCCAGCATGCTCGAACAGCCTACAGCTATCAGCCTACAGCAGGCCATTGTGGGAGTCGTAGTTTTGCAACAGCTGGGGGGCAGCAGGTTGAGCATGCCTGGCCTATTGGATTTACAAATCTACCTTTGAAAATTACTTTGATGACTTTGTTGCGAACTAAACGCGTCGGAACCCTAAGAGTTAAATCGCCATGCTATGGCACAGTATATTTTTCATGCCCAAAGGTGCGAAACTAAAGCAACGCCCCCTCTGGAAGCGCGAAAACTAAGCCCTGCCAACAGGGAACTACTTTACATCGTGGAGGGAGGAAGTGAGGACTCCATAGCACATCCTTAATTTCCTGTCAGCTCCCACACTATGGAGAGCAAGATTGCGCAGCCTCGCCCAAATTGGACCGACATGTGCTGGGGAGACGAGCTACCGGAAGACAAAAGACCTGCTCCGGACCTCAAGGTATCCCAGCTTTTGAGGGGACCCATCTCTTTTTTTTTTTTCTTAATCAGTATTACAAAATTGTATATCACCACATCACAATTTAGGGGGACCCATCTCAGTGACACCAGTGTTCCCCGTGCCGGCTGGCGCGGCGGAGGCGACCG
The DNA here is from genome assembly GCF_905171765.1 of Bufo bufo. NCBI lineage: Eukaryota > Metazoa > Chordata > Amphibia > Anura > Bufonidae > Bufo > Bufo bufo. Next base: position 29,299,012 of record NC_053392.1, on the reverse strand, counting down.
GAGTTCCCACTCTGCCGCCCCAGAAGAGCTGGGAGCAGGACCGGCTCATCCCTGTCATGCCCTTTCGAGTTACGGCCCACTCAGCCGATACGTGGGAATATAGAAATGCGGTAGAGAACTGGGTCGTCCGACTGTTGGAGCGACCTCTTCCCGGCGACCTTGAATTGGAGCGGAGGATTGGGACGGTACTTTGGTTTAATGTGGAGCGGGGCAGCAGCTTGATTCAGGACGAGCCTACTATCAAAACGTCTGGTGCCCCAGTCGTTTAGGAGGACCCAGCGGCCACCGGGAAGGTGCGCTGCTTGCGGGAATCGCCAGATGGCGTCTTGCGCTTTGGCGACCAAAAGATCGTTTGCCAGCACCGCTACAACCTGAGGTCTTGAACCAGTTTCAAATGGCAGGAGCTTCCGCTCCAGTAAAGCAAAAAATGGCCGCCGAAGTAAAAAGTGTGACTACCACCGCAGTACCGCGAGCCGGTCTGAAATGAAATGCGGTCTCCGGGAGCAGGCTGTTCCGAGAACGGCCCCCGGAGGCTGTTCTCGGAACTGCCTGCTCCTGGAGACCGCATTTCATTTCAGACTGGCTCGCGCACAGGCACAGGTAAGGACTTACCTGTGCCTCGCCTGACTTGTCAGTTAAGATGGCAGATTGCATGTGTTCGCTTGGCAAACACTGCGAACTGGTCATAACTGCTCCACAATGTCCCATGAAAGCGTTCAGCTGTCCATCCCCCAAACACTGGAGAGAAAGAGGAAGTACCCCCCTACTCACCCGCGAGCCCTGGCCCTGAATGGCAGCATTTCAAAATTCCTGGCCTTTGAAATGATGTTATTCCGTCTGGTGGAGACGGAGAGTTTTAAAATCCTTATGGCGGTGGCTGTCCCACAATACATGGCTCCCAGCCGCCACTACTTTTCCAGGCGAGCCATCCCTGCCCTGCACAACCAAGTGGCGGACAAAATCAGGTGTGCACTGTGCAACGCCATCTGTGGCAAGATCCACATAACCATCAATATGTGGACCAGTAAGCACGGGCAGGGACATTATATTTCCCTAACTGCACACTGGGTAAATGCAGTGGCAGCTGGGCCTGAGGCGGATAGCAGTTTGGCCCATGTCCTTCCACCACTGAAGATTGCAGGACGTTTCTCATTGCCTCCTGTTGCCTCCTCCTCCTACTCCGCTTCCTCCTCTACCGCCTTCTCATCCGGTCAGCGTAACACCTTCACCACCAACTTCAGCACAGCCAGGGGTAAACGACAGCAGGCTGTGTTGAAACTCATCTGTTTGGGGGGGAAAAAAAACACACCGCGCAGGAGCTGTGGACGGTCATGGAACAACAGACCGATGAGTGGTTGGTGCCAGTGAGCCTCAAGCCTGGCCTGGTGGTGTGCGAAATCTCATAGCAGCTCTGGGCCTTGCCGGTTTGACACACATCCCTTGCTTGGCACATGTGCTGAATTTGGTGGTGCAGAGGTTCCTGAAAAATTACCCCGATATGTCAGAGGTGCTTCAGAAAGTGCGGGCCGTCTGTGCGCGCTTCCGGCGTTCTCACCCTGCTGCTGCTCGCCTGTCTGCGCTGTAGCGTAACTTCGGCCTTCTCGCTCACCGCCTCATATGCGACTTGCCCACAATGTGGAACTCCACCTTGCACATGCTGGACAGACTGTGCGAGCAGCAGCAGGCGATAGTGAAGTTTCAGCTGCAGCACGCACGGGTGAGTCGCTCTGCGGAACAGCACCACTTCACCACCAACGAGTGGGCCTCCATGCGGGACGTGATTGCCGTGTTGCACTGTTTTGAGTACTCCACCAACATGGCCAGTGCCGAAGACACCGTCCTCAGCGTAACTATCCCACTTCTATGTCTCCTTGAATAACCACTTCGGGCGATAGTGGAAGAGAATGTGGCACAGGAGAAAGATGAGGAGGAAGAGGGATCATTTCCACAGTTATCAGGCCAGTCATTCACAAGTAGCTCGGAGGGTGGGTTTCTGCACCAACAGAGGCCAGGTACACAACTGTCCAGGACACAGTTCTGGAGGATGAGGTGGATGATGATGAGGAGGAACCGTGTTCACAGCAGGGTGGCACCCAAAGCAGCTCATGGGCATCACTGGAGCGTGGCTGGAGGGATACAGAGGACACAGACGATACACCTCCCACAGAGGACAGCTTGTCCTTACCTCTGGGCAGCCTGACACACATGAGCGATTACATGCTGCAGTTGCCCACATTCTAACCAGTGCTGATTACTGGATGGCCACCCTGCTGGATCCATGCTACAAGGACAACGTACCGTCCTTAATTCCGTCACTGGAGAGTGATCGTACGATGCGTGAGTACAAGCGCACACTGGTAGACGCGCTGCTGGTGGCATTACCACCTGACAGCGGGGGCACAGTGGAAGCACAAGGCGAAGGCAGAGGAGGAGGAAGAGGTCGCCAACGCAGCTGGGGCACCGCCAGCACCTCAGAAGGCAGGGTTAGCATGGCCGAAATGTGGAAAAGCTTTGTCAGCACGCCACAACAACCAGCACCACCAGCTGATATGGAACGTCTTAGCAGGAGGCAGCATTTCAGCAACATGGTGGAGCAGTATGTGTGCACACTCCTACACATACTGAATGACGGGTCTGCCTCCTTCAACTTCTGGGTCTCCAATTTGGGCACATGGCCTGAGCTTGCCCTTTACGCCTTGGAGGTGCTGGCCTGCCCTGCAGTCAGTGTATTGTCTGAACGTTTGTTAGAATGAACCAGGCATGGATCCCACAGGACTTGTCCGTACCTTGTGCTGAATAGACAAGTATACCGGTCGCACCCAGCCATTGTTATACTCCAGCGCACTTTCTCTTTGCGTTCTCTTTTCTATTTCCCAATTTTTTAGGGCCTTCCCAAATTTATAAAAAATAAATAAAGGAAAAACAAAAAACAGTCTTGGCTATCTCCTCCTCCTCCACTGCCGTGTCTACCTGCACTGCCATGTCTACAGCGTCCTCAACCTCCTACTCCACTTCGACCTCCGCCTCCTAGTTCAAGATTATATATATATATTTTTTTTTATATTCTATGTTATTTTAAGTAATTTCCCTATCCACATTTGTTTGCAGGGCAATTGTCCTGCTCTTACCCCCATTTTGCTTCCTTTTGCAGCCCTCTAGCCCTTACTAGGACTAATTTACAGCCATTTTAGTGCACCAAAGTTCGGGTCCCTATTGACTTCAATGGGGTTCGGGTTCGGGTAAAGTTTGGGTCCCGAACCCGAACTTTGACCCGAAGTTCGGCCAAACCCTGCCGATCCAGAACATCCAGGGGTCTGCTCATCCCTATTAGTTATTCATTTCTTTCTCATTGCTCTGTCCTCCTGCACACAGCAGAATCTTAACAGTTCCACATGGAGAATGACTTCAGAAGTATATGGAGGTACAATAAGACCCCATACACCTCCATAGGTGCCCTATTACAGGTTTATTACGTCCAAGTACATGAGGCCGGCAATTGTGCAGAGCGGAGGGTGAGACTGAGCAAAAAGGAAAAGTACTGTAACAGGACAAAAGAAACACATAAAAGAGCCACCGGTCAAATTGCAAAGCCTGTGACCGTAGTCATGGACAACACCTATAACTGTTTACCCTGTTAGTTACAGGAGCTGCAGAATATCCTGACAGACAATGGGGGAGGGGGTGAAGTTCTCTTCTGGTCACTTTATCAATTATTTCTAAGGTTACTGCTCGTTTAATGTAGACACAGCAGCACAGAGGAATGTAAGGATTCCTCTGTGTCTATGTGTGCTCATGTGGAAACCTTCATTTACGTCTCTTTTATATTCAGTATTAACTGGCTTAAAGGGGTTCTCCAGGAATGAGTTAAAACGGTCTCCAACAACCTGTCCTAGAATGGGAGCAGGACTGGTTGCCTCCACTTACAGTGCTGCCAAGGGGAGGGGGATGAGGGGACGAGGCCTCACTACATGGCTCTACAATGGATGGTAATGATGGGATCCTGCCTACCACATTCCATCATGGCTGAGCAGCCTGACAGGAACACTTACCGATATATAGTATAGGTAAGTGCCAGAGCAGTGTGTTGGTTATGTTCTCTGCTGTACATTTTTTCACGCTCTATTATGTCCTCTGTTCTCTGGTGTGTATAATTTATCAAAGAATTATTGCCTATTATCATACATCCACTTAATATAAGGCACTGCGCAATCCCTTCTCCGCTACTTATCCTGTTCGCCCGCCTGAGATGTATCCACAACAGGTATCAATATCGCGATCAAGATTACCTTGCTCTCGATACTCTTCTGTGGTTCTTTCACCTATCGCGGGTTTAGAGGCAGGTTTTCTCGTGGATTGCGTGTTTCTTTCTCATAGGAGTTCGCCCCGGCCGGTGGCGCGACTCTGTATTCGTTTGAAGGCTCGCGCTAGCACGGAGCACCTAGTGACGTCACTGGTTGAGCTACGGATCGCTGTGAGTGCCAAAATCCAATGCGTTTCGGACAATGCGTTATCCTTCGTCAGGGAATCACCTGGCACTTCCCGATACCATCCTTTTATGCCTCCCCTAACCCCTTATTTTAACTCTTCATGTACCACATCCAACTTCAACTTCCTATTCCTTTGTTATGTTACTGAAAGGCGAATAGCTCTATTTCCCCATTCAGACCCTTCGGTACCAGAGTATCCATATTAAAAATCCATTTTGTTTCTTCTCGTAACATGCTCTTTATAAAATCTCCCCCCCCCCCCCCCTCATCTACCCTTATTATTTCTACTCCACAAAATGTTGACCCTTCAAATTTTCCTCCGTGTTTGTCTTGGTGCACCAAAAAGAAGAAGAAGAAATAAAAGAGAAAAAAAGAAGAAATTTTATAGAGACTCTCTGCCAATTAATATCGCCCCAAACAGGGAAGGTGAAACAATGGAGAACCTGAATTCATTCGAAACTGTGGATGAATATATACCGGAGGTATATACAGTAGTGAACAAGAGGACCAAATGTCCGTGTTCACTACTCATACCGAACAAGAAGGTTTAAATGAGGGTCCAATTGTCCCACTTTCCCCGGAAATAACAATCAGAGAGAGGAGAATTGCGTTAGAGGTTCCAATCCAGAATCGCTATGATCCGCTATCTCAAGATAGTAATGAGCGGGAAGAAATGGAGGGAGGGCGGTCAGAGAAACAGGTTCTGGGAATTGGAACGAGTGGTATAGAAAATAAAGAAGATACAAGTGATAAACAGAAACAACAAAAAGGGAATGATGAATAAAGACAAAAAAGAAAAAGAAAAGGAAAAAAATAAGAAAATAAGAATAGCAATAGTAATACAAATGAAAAGAAAAAAACGGTGACAAAAAGAATTGCGAGACAGGATGTTTTTCAGGCCCAAAAAAAGGGGAAGTAGAGGAGGGAAACTCACCAAAAAGAAAAAGCAACAACAAGTAAGGAAAGAAATGTAAGAAGAGATTGTGGGGCAACAAATATACAATCTAAGTAGACATACTTTAACAAAGGGGGAGTATCAGATCCTCAGAAAGGGCTTAAAATATGCTCCCACCACTTTCTTTAATAAATTCGAGGCATTTATAGGGATAAGAAAATTCATGAGAAGGCTGGCTCTTAAAAAACAAGAATAATAGCATAATTATTCGCCCGGCGGACAAGGGTAGAGGTATAGTTATTTTAAATAAGGAAGATTATGATAAGGAAGTGCAAAATATATTAAGTGATAAAAAAAAACCATATAGACTTTTAAAAGGAGACCCTACAGAAATGTATAAAAGAGAATTGAAAGAACTAGTTCAAAAGGGAAAGAGCCTAGGATTCCTATATAAAAGAGAGGCAACAGTTATTGAAATTAAACACCCTAGAATAGCAGTTTTTTATCATAATCCAAAAATACATAAAGACACCCAGTGCCCCCGGGAAGACCTATAGTGTCTGGGACTGACTGCTTAAAGAGGACCTTTCACCGATCCTGACATTGTGAACTAAGTATACAGACATGTAGAGCGGCGCCCGGGGATCTCACTGCACTTACTATTATCCCCGGGTGCCGCTCCGTTCTCCCGCTATGCCCTCCGGTATCTCCGTTCACTAAGTTATAGTAGGCGGAGATTTCGGTCACTAAGTTATAGTAGGCGGAGTCTGCCCTTGTTCTGCTCTAGCGCTGGCCAATCGCAGCGCAGAGCTCACAGCCTGGGAGGTTATTTTCTCCCAGGCTGTGAGCTCAGCAATGCGATTGGCCAGCACTACAGCAGAACAAGGGCAGACTCCGCCTACCATAACTTAGGGAACGGAGATACCGGAGGACATAGCAGGAGAACGGAGCGGCTCCCGGGGATAATAGTAAGTGCAGTGAGATCCCGGGGCGCCGCTCTACATGTCTGTATAGTTAGTTCACAATGTCAGGATAGGTGAAAGGTCCTCTTTAACTAGCTCTCTCTCGAGATACGCCAACCAGTACTTACAACCATGTGCCCAAGCCCTACCTACATATTTGAAAGATACGAAACATATGTTACAAATATTAGGTAGCATAAAATGGAAACCAGGGTAAATAATGGGCACACTAGACATAAAATCACTGTATACTGTTATTGAGAATCAGAAGGGATGTGAAGAGGCCAAATATTTTTTATATAAGAAGGGAGAGATGCCAAAACACCAGATAGAGTATTTAGGGGAATGTATACCAAAAAACTTTATCCAAATGTGGGGGACCGCGATGGGGACGGCGTTTGCAAATCTGTATGTGGGGTGGTGGGAGCAGGAGGCCATACATCCAGAGGACGGACTCCGGGCGGGCCTCGTCCTGTGGTGGCGTTTTATAGATGATGTGCTCTTCATATGGGGGGGGAGGAGTCTGTCAAACTTTTTAAATACATTAATAAAAATGATTTTTATTAGAATTAGAATTTTAGAATTAACACCTAGATATAGTGAAAATGGAATCAACTTTTTAGATCTGACCATGTACATTGAAAAAGGAAAAATCTGCACAAAAACATTTAATAAACCTACTGATGCTAATAGTTTTATCTCTAGAGAAAGCTGCCACTTACCTCAGTGGCTAGATAATATACCTAGAAGTCAGTTCTTGCGTATAAAAAGGAATTGTACTGAAATTGAGGTATATAAAAAAGAAGCGGAACATATGCAGAGTAGGTTTGAATCCAAAGGGTATAATAGGGAAATACTAATAAAACATAAAACAGAAATAGAACAATTAAGTAGACAAACTCTTCTAGAGGAGGCAGGATGCGCAAAAAAACAACAGAAAAATAATGAGGAAGAAATCCCACCAAATGATTACACGGTATAACAGTCAGACGAAATGTTTAAAAAAAATTGTAAATAAATATTGGGATATTTTAAAAGATAAGATAAGATTATTGGAGAATGCATCCCAAATGCCCCTAGGTTTGTGTATAAAAAGGCAAAAAATGTAGGTAACATGGTGGCCTCTACAAGAGGATGTACAGCAGTAGGTAAAAAAAGCATGGGAAATATACCGGTAAATTTACTGAAAGGGTTTTTTTCAATGCAAAAAACAATCCCAAATACATAAAAAAAGGATGGGTCATATACACATGACATTAGAGAGCACATTACATGTAATAGTAGGGGGGTAATATATGCTATTATATGCCCCTGTAAAAAGACTTAATATTGGACGAACTAAGAGACAATTAAAGAAAAGACTGGGAGAACATTTTATTTATTTATTTTATGCACTTATATCGCGCTACTATATTCTGCAGCGATTTACAGACATTAGCATCCAACTGTCCCCAATGGGGTATGTCTTTGGAGTATGGGAGGAGACTGGAGTACCCAGAGGAAACCCACGCAAACACAGGGAGAACATCCAAACTCCATGCAGATGTTGTCCTTCGTCGGATTCGAACCTAGGACTCTAGTGCTGCAAGATGTCTGTGAAGGTTCTCATTTATCCAGGTCATGGTATATCTGTAAAGAATAAATCAAGGCAACTGGACTTACTGTAGATTTCTTGAAAACGTTTCACTTGTTCTTCCAACGAGCTTTCTCAATTCTTTCTCAGAATTGAGAAATCTCGTTGGAAGAACGAGTGAAAAGTTTTTAAGAAATCTACAGTAAGTCCAGTTGCCTTCATTTATTCTTTACAGATATCTAGTGCTGCAAGGCACCAGTGCTAACCACTGAGCCACGGTGCTGCCTATACATATATATATATATATATATAATATCCAAAGGACATTTGAGGGGCACACATTGTCAAGGCATTACAAAGACAAACACAGAGGAAAATTTGAAGGGTCAACATTTTGTGGGTAGATGAGCGGGGGGGGGGGGGAGATTTTATAAAGAGCATGTTACGAGAAGAAACAAAATGGATTTTTATTATGGATACTCTGGTACCGAAGGGTCTGAATGGGGAAATAGAGCTATTCGCCTTTTAGTAACATAACAAAGAAATGGGAAGTTGAAGTTGGATGTGGTACATGAAGAGGTAAAATAACAGGTTAGGGGAGGCATAAAAGGATGGTATCGGGAAGTGCCACGTGATTCCCTGGCGAAGGATAACATTGTCCGAAACGCGTTGGATTTTGGCACTCACAGCGCTCTGTAGCTCAACCAGCTCAACCTGTAGCTCAACCAAACTAATACGGAGTTGCGCCACCAGCCGGGGCGAACTCCTATGAGAAAGAAACACCCGATCCACAAAAAAAACTGCCTCTAAACCCGCGATAGGAGGTGAAAGAACCACAGAAGAGTATCCGAGAGCAAGGTAATCTTGATCGCGATATTGATACTTGTTGTGGATACATCTCAGGCGGGCGAGCAGGATAAGTAGCGGAGAAGGGATTGCGCAGTGCCTTATATTAAGTGGGTGTAGTTTTACAATTGTTTGGCAGCAGGTTGTGCGGAACTGCAGCAGTTTGTTAGGGAGCAGGAGCGCCAGTGGTACAGTTATACACTCACCTAAAGAATTATTAGGAACACCATACTAATACGGTGTTGGACCCCCTTTTGCCTTCAGAACTGCCTTAATTCTACGTGGCATTGATTCCACAAGGTGCTGATAGCATTCTTTAGAAATGTTGGCCCATATTGATAGGATAGCATCTTGCAGTTGATGGAGATTTGAGGGATGCACATCCAGGGCACGAAGCTCCCGTTCCACCACATCCCAAAGATGCTCTATTGGGTTGAGATCTTGTGACTGTGGGGGCCATTTTAGTACAGTGAACTCATTGTCATGTTCAAGAAACCAATTTGAAATGATTCGAGCTTTGTGACATGGTGCATTATCCTGCTGGAAGTAGCCATCAGAGGATGGATACATGTTCTCATTCTGTTTACGCCAAATTCGGACTCTACCATTTGAATGTCTCAACAGAAATCGAGACTCATCAGACCAGGCAACATTTTTCCAGTCTTCAACAGTCCAATTTTGGTGAGCTCATGCAAATTGTAGCCTCTTTTTCCTATTTGTAGTGGAGATGAGTGGTACCCGGTGGGGTCTTCTGCTGTTGTAGCCCATCCACCTCAAGGTTGTGCGTGTTGTGGCTTCACAAATGCTTTGCTGCATACCTCGGTTGTAACGAGTGGTTATTTCAGTCAACGTTGCTCTTCTATCAGCTTGAATCAGTCGGCTCATTCTCCTCTGACCTCTAGCATCCACAAGGCATTTTCGCCCACAGGACTGCCGCATACTGGATGTTTTTCCCTTTTCACACCATTCTTTGTAAACCCTAGAAATGGTTGTGCGTGAAAATCCCAGTAACTGAGCAGATTGTGAAATACTCAGACCGGCCCGTCTGGCACCAACAACCATGCCACGCTCAAAATTGCTTAAATCACCTTTCTTTCCCATTCTGACATTCAGTTTGGAGTTCAGGAGATTGTCTTGACCAGGAGCACACCCCTAAATGTATTGAAGCAACTGCCATGTGATTGGTTGACTAGATAATTGCATTAATGAGAAATAGAACAGGTGTTCCTAATAATTCTTTAGGTGAGTGTATATTATCATACATCACCTCTAATATCATTCATCACAGTCTTATGATGTATTATATCATTTATCACTTTCTTATTGTCACCTATTATTATATATCTCCACTTATCTTATTATACTTATTATACACCTATCATCTCTTATGTCATTTACCACAGTCTTATTATTCTTATGTTTATACTGTATATCTTCTTTTATCATATTATTATAGTTATTATACACCTATCATCTGTCATTTACCACAGTCTTGTTGTTGTTTATTATTACATATTGTCTCTTTTATCACAGTATTAGGATTATTATTAGTTATTCATTTCTTTCTCATTGCTCTGTCCTCCTGCACACAGCAGAATCTTAACAGTTCCACATGGAGAATGACTTCAGAAGTATATGGAGGTACAATAAGACCCCATACACCTCCATAGGTGCCCTATTACAGGTTTATTACGTCCAAGTACATGAGGCCGGCAATTGGGTAGAGCGGAGGGTGAGACTGTAACAGGACAAAAGAAACATATAAAAGAGCCACGGGTCAAACTGCAAATACCGTGCTGGTAATCATGGACAACGCCTTTAACTGTTTACCCTGTTAGTTACAGGAGCTGCAAAATATCCTGACAGACAATGGGGGAGGGGGTGAAGTTCTCTTCTGGACACTTTATCAATTATTTTTAAGGTCACTGCTCGTTTAACGTAGACACAGCAGCACAGAGGAATCTAAGGAGCCAGACATGGCAGTGATGTTGAGCGTCTTTACTGCAAAATACCATTTGTGAGAGAGAATGAAAATTTTTTAAAAACCTGGTGCAAAAAAAACAACAACTTTTTCTTGGTGCCAGTTTTGATACGTGCCGCCCTGTGTGTGGGACCATTGTCCCAGAATCTTCTAAACATTTATCAGGGGCTTCCAAAAGTGTGGTATGGGGCTGAGAACTTTCTAGTAACACCTCTGAGTGACGGCTATAGGGCAAGTATTATAAAATATGTCATCCATTTATGGTGACATTGTGGCTAGAATAATCCTCCTGCCTTATACCTATGTGTGTGTATGGTGACATGGGTGAGATGTTCATTATTCTCAGTGCCCCCCCTCCACGCCCCTATCACTCACCTTCGACTCCAAGAAGATCCGCAGCTGCTCCTTGCTGCTGTAAAGAGTTTCAAAAGTTCCATCCAGAGTTGGCGGATAGGAATTGGTCAGAAAACCGGACTCGGCAATACTGTGCTCAATATCCTCCATGATGCTGCTGTAGATGGACCCTGTGTGTGGACACAGTATATGGTGCTGCAGGACAGGTGTACAGAAGACCAAAACGGCTGCCAACTGAAAGGCAAAAGAAAGCTCAGTGTAACATACGGCACAAAGAGGAGGAGGAGGAGTTGGAGAACGTGATAGATGACACTAAGTACAGTATTTAACCCATTCCTTTTCTCATTGACATATTTCAAAAGCCGTAACTTCCTTATTCTTCCGTCGATGTAGATGTTTGAGGGCTTGTTTTTTCAGGCATCTTTTTGGAGACCATTTAACGAGAACATTTCTGGGGTGGGGTGGAGTGACTTCTCTTTGTGCTCATTGGAATAAGATGCGTATCTGTAGAGTAGACTTGACAATGTGCCGATAGCCCTGCCATGGGAGATGGAAGAACACAACAAGGCAACGTCACCCACCGCTCATAATTTTGAGCATCTCTATAGATTTCTTTAAAAATAACAGGCATCCTCTCCACCAATGTCTGAGGCTGATGGAGATGCTCCATAAGTGACGTGAACATATGCCTGAGACAATTGGCCTCATAGACAAGGCAAAGTTCTCCTTATGTGCTTTCAGGAGGACATGAAAGATAATGATAAGTTGTGGATTTTCCTTTTTATTTTTAAAAGCTCTAATGCTTTCCCCTCCTGTAGAATATCTCTGAACATCATGATCAGTTGGATCTCCATCCAGTTTTCTATATATTTGAATCCAACAACATTTTAACAATCTCCTGTTCATAAAAAGTTACTTCTACAGCCTCACATGTGACTACTGCAGAAATTATATTATTATGTTTACTGATCTCATGAAAACAGTCTTGCTTTCAGCTACGTCCTTTGTGTTATTTTCAGTGTTGGTAGCTCATGAGAAGAGCTGATCGGTGGGGATGATGGGTGTTGGACTCCCACCGATTGGATATTTATGGCCTATCCTGAGGATAAGTCATCGATATATAGAGTCTGGACCACCACTCTGTAATTACACCAGTTCCATCATGCTCCTCTGATGGACAGGCCCCAGGAGTAATTAATCTTGCAGGGCAATAGCAGGTCAATTCCAACAGGGACCATCCACACTTGGCCAAAACATAGCTTTCATTAGCTCCTTTCGGCTCCTCTCCTCAGCATTGTGGCACAGATCTCTAGTGTCACACATTTACACCAACATCAGGTTCACACTGATACTGAAACCTTCTCCAATTACCCAACAGACGAGAAACAGCCGAGTATGGACTTCTCAACACTACTGCACTTGGTAAAACACAACACATTTACCCTATCCTTCCCACCACGTACAAGTCAGCAGAAATTACTTGTAGACATGAAAAGCTCTGCATTAACAAACAGACAGGATTGAATAAGGCGACCAAACGGCTTCATATGCTAGCCAAAATTGTGCATACATTTGAGGATAGCATTTGCAAGCCAGAGCATGTTGCACTGGTGTCTCGGTCAACAGAGAAAATTCCTCCGAACATTCATTGCCAGTGCTGTGCCAGTAATTCAAACCAGGTTTCGGCATTACGGGCACAGCTGGCAGAGTCACAGTTAGTAGAGCTGCAGAGGCAGAAGGAGGAAATTGAGTTGACTCAGTTGTATGCGGAGATCAAGGCCTTCAATGAATGGGCTGCCTCTACTGACGTGATGGTAGCCAAATTGAATTATAAGGTTGCTGTTAGGTCCCAGCTGATGACTGGCATGCAACATGTCATCAACAATTTTTACAAAATGGTGCCTGCCCTTTCTTTTTCCTTAAAGTCAGGGCCAGAATCTCCAAAAATGTTGCCCTGTCCAGGGCAAAAACAGGGAGGTCAGTCTGTGATAGGCCAAATCTCCCCAAAAATTTTACCTATTCAGAATAACAGAAATTGTTCCATGGCTTTGGGAAAAAAATTTTTTTGTCAAAAGTGCATCCCTGAGGATGGAACAATTCAAAAGAAGGCAGCACGACTGCAGTGTAGACAGACCTAAGCTATGCAGGGCAAAGATCAGATTTTTTGCATGTGGTGGCTTAGGTCACATAGCGAAATATTGCATAGCAGGTAGTACAAAACACACAGCAAAGGAAGCCAAGTCACGTGTTTCAGGTGTGGGAACAAAGGACACATTGCAAGGAATTTCCCTTGTGCAAGTAATTGCAATGTGTCCAGTAGTAGTAACCAAGTAAGAACTCGTGAAGTGGGGCCTAGTCAGCTTGGCCATAAAGGGGTTAACTCTCAGCAGCATACGCTCCACCAGGTTCTGAGGGGTCAAAATGGCCAATCTAGGATAGAACAGAATATTTGACACCCCTGTACTATTTGTTACACCGTTTGTTCCTCGTGTATGTCCATGTTATGTGTTTTTGCAGCGGGCTTACTGCCAGCGTCTGGGGTATCCCTGGCCCCTAAGGAGGTTTCTACGAAATATGTCCCTCTTATAGAGCAATTAATCATGACGCCAGTTGCAGTTAAGCAACGAGGTCATGGAGTCCCCTTTGTAGATGGTAGTGTTGGTACCCAGGGTAGGATTTCCAGAGTGGCCTACAATGTCTCTGTAGATATTGTATGCACGTGTCACGGTGCTCCTACCTGGATATCCTTGGATCCCAGACGTAGTGTAGTCCGAAGCAGTGAAAAAATGTGGTTGTTAAACTTGGATGTTGTACACAGTGGGGGGGGGGGCAGGCATTGCAGAGCTCTGTGTGCAGGAGCAACCAGTCTGTTCTACACTAGTTTCATGCTGGGGATTGAGTTTGATCCTATTACAGTCTACTATTGACTGGCAGCTGATGTCATAGTAAGCTGCCAGCCAATAGACAGCAAAAAACAGTACTGGCAAGTGCTGTGCCAGTACTGCAGATCCCAGAGTGAGAACGGCCATAGGAGGTGGTGGGGGAAGGAGACAGCAATTGTACTCTGTCCTTCTTACTGAGCAAGGACCTTCAGTGGGAGGTGAACACAACTAAAGCTAAGGTTCTAAACCAAGTGGTTGTGTTGTTCAATCTCTTTTATTAAGTACAAGAGTAAATTATCGGATCAAAAGGTATAAAACCACAGTGCAAAACAATATACCAAATCTGTCATTTACAGTACCAGGATACTGAAGTGATTAAGTACATAACAAATGTAGGTGGTCTACAAGCAAAGTGACGCATTCACAAATAGATTTAAATCTACTCTAAAAGGGAGCAAAAACATCTAACACCATACACACATACACACACAGACAGACAGAAACAAAGGGGACAAAAAGGGGAGTGCCATAACCCATCAGCATAGGTTGTATTAAGCATTACTAGAGATGGTATTCAACCACGAAAGGTAAGACTCAGATCCTTTAAAAAGCAACCAAGGGGACCATATCTTAAGGTATTTTGCATCCTGGCCATCATCCTCAGCAATAAGTTCCTCCATTCTGTGTATCTTTTCAAATGTGTTAAGCCACTCCTCGAAGCTCGGTGTCATCGTAGATTTCCAATGGCGAGGGATAACCAGGCGAGCAGCCTGTACAAAAAATCTGAGGAGACCCTTCTTCAGGGAGGAGATGGGGCCAGGGAACATTGACAACAACGCGCCCTCCGGTGTCCACTTAGTGGTATTACCGCTGACCAGCCCATACAGCTCATTGATTCTGTTCCAAAAAGGGGAGAGGCGTTCACACTGCCACCACACGTGTAACATGGTGCCTTTCTCCTTCTCACAACGCCAACAAATGTCTGGACACGTGGGAAAGAAGGAATGCAGCAAAACGGGGGTCCTATACCATCTAGAAAGAATCTTAAAGTTCTTTTCTTGTAAGCTGCAGCTGACAGATGACTTGTGGGACAGTGTAAGCGCCTTCTCCCACTGCTCGGAAGAGAAGGTTTTACACAACTCTCTCTCCAAGGCCCCCACGTATGGAAGAGATGGGACGGCCCCATCCCCTCCTGGAGCAGCCCGTAAACCAGAGACACCAGGTGTGTAGGAGGTGTATTTTGGGTGCAGAGAGATTCAAAGGAGGTGAGATCCCTGGATACGTTTACCAAGGGGCCTAGTGAGTGCAAGAACTTCTTTATGCTAAGATATTGTAGCCACGCCCCCCTGTTGGACGGATCAACAAGCGAACTTAAGGTCTGACAGCCCCGCCGACTACCAACTGTCTAACTTGTGGGTTATCTTCTTTTCGGAGTCCCATCACCCATCTAGTGCCCTCTCCTATGGGGAATCCTGGATTATTATTAAATATGGGAATCAACGGCCCCGGAAAAGTGGTGAGACCTAAGGCCACCGCGTGTCTGTCCCAAACTTTCAAAACGCTGGCCGTTATGAAGGGGAGTTTCGGAGGTCTAAGGGCTCTCGCCAGCCAAAGTAAGTTTTGGGTTGGGAATCCAATTAGCATCCGCTCAAACTGAACCCATCTCATAGAAGAAGTGCTATGAAACCAGTCTAAGATACATGAAAAAATTGCAGCTTTATGGTATTTGGAAAGGTCAGGGACTCCTATACCTCCCTTTAGCTTATGACGAGCCAAAAAGCGTAAACCCAATCTAGGGGAGGACCCTGCCCAAATAAATTTTAGGAGCAGAGACCTGAGGGTCCTAAAGAAACCACAAGGTAGGGATATCGGTATGGTACAAAATAAATATTAAATCCGAGGAAGGATATTCATTTTGATTGCGTGGATTCTCCCAAACCATCACAACGGTAGATGCTTCCAGGCCTTCAGATCTCTACGAACCTCCTCCAACAGGGGAGTAAAATTTAGTGAAAAAAGGTCTGACAAACGTGAGGGGATAGACGTGCCAAGGTAAGTGAGGTGGTTGGAGGACCATCTAAATGGAAATGAAGTCTTTAGGTCGTGTACCAGGGATTCAGGGAGGTTGATGTTTAGTATCACAGACTTATGTAAGTTAACCTTGAAATTACTAAGGTCCCCAAAGAGAGCAAACTCTTTCAAGACGTTAGGAAAACTAACCCTCGGGTCAGAACAGAAGATTAAAAGGTCGTCCGCATATACAGCGATCTTGGAAACCATGTCTCCTACCTGGAGGCCCTTAATGGAATCATTAGCTCTAAGAGCCCTGGCCAGGAACTCCATCACCAGTATGTACAAAAGAGGGGAGAGGGGGCAACCCTGCCTTGTGCCATTATGTATCTGCAGAGGAGCCGACAGGGACCCGTTAACCCTGACCTGAACCAAGTGGTTGTGTGCTAAGTCGAGTACATGTATAACTAATGGTTCTAGACCAAATGGTTATGTACCAGGCAAGTCTAACACCATTAAGGGTGACCAGCTGCTATTATGTATGTCTGGAGTTGTAGGAGAAATTGTTCCTCCTCCTGATTTATGGGAATGTTTGGAGTTTGACTAATCCTCCTAATGTCTAATTCATGTCCTAAGGCCTAGTGCAGCGGCTTAGGAAAAATATTTTGCTACCTGTCTTATTCATCAAGGTAATGAAGCGTAAAGCATAATTAGACCTTGATGTTGGAAGGGAATACAGGATAAAGCTACTCTTCTCTTTGCGGGCGCTTTTCATTGCATAGTGGTGGGTCTACAGAGTGAAGACACCACTGCGCTTTCTTTGGTATCGGTGGACAATACTTAAAGTATAGTCAGTAATGAGCGCTTAGTGCACAATGTTTGGTTCTCTGGTTTATACGGACACCCTACTCACAAGGGCAGAGAGAACTTTTGGTAGCCGTTGCCGTTGTCTCCTCCCATTGTATGTGCGATTTCACACGTCCAATTTTGATCTATGGGTAACATGCAGGTGCACCTGGGCAGCCTGCGTCACATGAGCCAGTTATAGGTGGGACTCACAGCCTCCTACCTCCTCCCATTGTATGTGGGATTTTACACTGGAGGTAACTGAGAGCTGCTGGCTGTGTGACGGTCTTTATGCACCTATCATTAATTGTCCATATGGCATAGGTAGGTTAGCGTTAGGTCCCGTGCTGTTCTGAGAAACCTTGACGGGGTGCGCGGGCTCCTGGATGTTCTTAATATAAGAATATATAGGCGAAATTTCATTTTAATATCAGCGTCAGGGTTTAGCCATATGTTGTCAATTGCATTTACCATTGTAGTGCACCATTTTTCAGTGATTTCCTGTTTCTTATAGCCACACCCGCACATTTGCCTTACATGTGGTCCGTTGCGGGCATCCTCCGTTGTATGCATTTTTTGCTGGGGATTGCACACGGAACGGTGCCCGTGTATTGCGAATCCACATATGCGGTCCGCAATACGGCAACGGGACACCCATGACGTGGGAATGAGCCCTTACCCTGATTCTGTAGTTTACAGAAACACCCCATTTGCCATCCTAAACTGCTGTACGGGCACACGGCAGGGCGCAGAAGGAAAGGAACGCCATATGGTTTTTGGAAGGCAGATTTCACTGGGATAGTTTTAAGTTGCCATGTCATATTTGAAGACCCCCAGACAGGGGTGCAGAGGTAGCAGTCACTACTGGACCCAGGAGCATGAGGGGGCCCAAACCTGGGCCACATAAGAAGACATTGGTTTTATACAATGTGCATGCTGGTCAGGTTACACCTCTGGCTGAAGGGAAGGGGTTAGGTCAAGAATTTGGCATGAGGGGGAATTGAAATTTTTGCTTCAGGCAGCACGAAGGCTATGTGCTTCCTTGCCCTTGGCCACAAAGCACTGAGGGAAGGGGGGCCCAAGCTAAACTCTTGCACCAGGGCCCATGAGCGTTTGTCTACGCCCTTGCCCCCTGATGAACCCCTAGAGTAGAAACTCCAAAAAAGTTACCCCATTTTGGAAACTACGGGATAAAGTGGCAGTTTTGTTGGTACTAGTTTAGGGTACATATGATTTTTTGTTGCTCTATATTATACTTTTTGTGAGGCAAGGTAACAAAAAATAGCTGTTTTGCCACCGTTTTGACTTATTGTTATTTACAATGTTCATCAGGTTAGATCATGTGCTATTCTTATAGAGCAGGTTGTTACGGACACGACAATACCAAATATTGTTTCAGTTTTACATAATAAAGCATTTTTGAATAAAGCATTTTAGTGTCTCCATATTCTGAGAGCCATAGTTTTTTTTATTTTTTGGGCGACTGTCTTATGTAGAGGCTCATTATTTTTGGGACGAGATAACTGTTTAATTGGTACTATTATGGGGGTACATATGACTTTTTGATTGCTTGGTATTACACGTTTTGTGATGTTAGGTTAAAAAAATGGCTTTTTGACACCGTTTTTATTTTTATTTTTTACGGTGTTCATCTGAGGGGTTAGGTCAAGTGATATTTTAATAGACCTGGTTGTTACAGACACGGCGATACCTAGTATGTATACTTTTTTATATATTTTTTTCACTTTTAACACAATAAAAGCATTTTTGAAACAAAATAAAATCATGTTTTGTGTCTCCATATTCTGAGAGCCATAGTTTTGTTTTTTTTGCCCGATTGTTTTATGTAGGAGCTAATTTTTTGCGGAATGAGGTGACGGTTTTATTGGTACTATTTTGGGGGGCATACACCTATTTAATGACAAAAAATGATTGTTTTAGCAGAGTTTTTATTTCATTTTTTCTACAGTGTTCAGGTGAGGGGGTGGATCGTGTGATATTTTTATAGAGCCGGTCGTTATGGATGTGGCAATACCCAATATGTCTGGTTTTCTTTTTTTTTTCTTTTTTTTTTTTACAATTTTATGTGTTTTATTTTGGGAATTAATTTTTTTCTTTTAAACATTTTTTTTTATTTATTATGAAAAACACTTTTTTTTTACTTTTTTTTTTTTATTTTAATTTTTGTCCCACTCGGGACTTCAACTTCTGGGGTCTGATCCCCTCTGCAATGCATTTATGCCTAAGGGCTGGATCTCGCAGGCTTCCGTAGAAGGCAAGTCCCGATGCCTATGGAAGGCATCGAGCTTGCCTTCTCTGCCATCAGGTCCCCGCCACTACAGTGCAGGGACCCGATGGAAAAGCGGAGGGCACCCGTACCCTCCGCGAACACTCTGCATGCCGCGGTCAGCTTTGACCGCGGCATACAAGGGGTTAATACGCAGGCATCAGTGTTTTCACTGATGCCGGCGTATGCAGCAGGGGCCGGTTCGTGCCTCCGATCGGGCGGGTGCAGGAACTGGTCCTTAAGTCACTTCCACCAGCGCCGTACATGTACGGCAAGGGTCCTCTATGGGTTAAGCTCTCACAGGAGCAGATCCAGAAATCAAGGTGGATGTGAGATTTTAGGTCCCATCACCAAGTGCCAGTCAGGACCCAGTGGAGTAACTAGACATAACTGGGCCACACAGCAAATATTTAAACAGGGCTCCCGCCAGCAACTTCTGTGCAAGCCCCCCCGTGCAACCGCCGCTCCTGTTGCTAGTCACGATCGCTATCAGATCAGGCCAGGCAGCTGCTCTGTCTACAAATATATACTTTCCTGACCTCTTCGATAGAAGCCATAACATGGGCATTAGGGTAGCTTGCAAACCAGCAAACTAAACCAATGTTTTCAAGTCTGGTTCGTCTTGTGGTGATCAAGCCAGAAACTCGGGAAGACCTGTCTTGATGGCTTCGGCCAAGAAATACTGAACATGGTACATTTTTCTGGCCATTCCAATAACTCTGGTCAGGAAGTACATTTCCACATTCTTTGAGTTCAGGGCAGGTGGTTTCCTCAAGAAATGTATCTGTGATCTAATATCAGAGACCTGGGAGCAATATATCTAGCTCTTCATTTAGGGCAGGCTCAAGAATCAGTCAGTGGTGGAACAAACAGATAATATCTCCACCATGTGCTACATCAACAATTGGCACAGGACTCGCTCTGATCCACGGAACAGTCAATACAGTCAAATTAGGACTTGGGCAGTGGAATGTCAAATCGTAGACAGCCATCCACATTCAGGGTACTCTAAATGTTCAGGCGGATCTGTTAAGTAGGTCCCAGTTGAAGACTCAGCGACTGTATTTGTAACACCCCAGAGTTGTGTTACGAAACTCTTTTACCCCGCTACAACCTGTTAAGTGTATTTACCTTGTTATCTAATGTAATTCTATATCATATTCTCACAATTGTGCATTGTAAGCCTTGTAAAAATATATATTGCTGTCATTTCTATGTTCACCAGCAGGTGGCAGCAATGTGTTCAGCAAGGACTTAGCCAGTTTAGTGTTTCTGAACTGGAATAGTTCATTCCAGTTTAGCTCCCCTCTATGAGCAGAAGTGGGCTGGCCCATGTCCTGCCTCATGGGGGGGGGGGGAAGGAAGATCAGTTGGTGTGCCAGCCACCCCGGCTAGGGGAAGGCTGTGCGAGTAGGAGCTCCCAGATATAGGAATCAAAGCCTTGCAGCCTCAGCTGGAAGAAAGCAAGCAGCCACCTCCAGCTACAGGAAGAAGCATACCCGAGACATTAACTGTGAGTACCGTCCAGAGACCCCAGGAGAAGCCAAATTCCTCCTCAGAAAGTCAGTCCCCAAGACAGCAGAAGATAGTCAGTGCAGAAGATAAATTCCTGCAACATTCCAGCCTGGGATCGGGCGGTTCTCCTCAAGACCCTGGTTGAATCTCTATTTCAGCCTCTTACAGAAGCACCACTAAGGTTTGTATCTTGGAAGGTTTTATTTCTGGTGGCATTTGCATCAGCCAAGAAGGTGTCAGACTTTGCAAGCTCTATCATGGGCCATATCTGAAAGTACATCAAGAAGACCTGATTTGTTAATAAAGACTACGGTCCTTTCTGGAATATTAACTAACTGTACAATGTCTGTTGTTATATGCATACAGTTGAAATGAAATATATTTTGTCATAAGAAATGATTATGCCTAATATATGAAAAACTTTCAATAAAAAGAAAATGTTACAAAGAAGACCTGATGTTAAGGTTGATGCCCTGTATCCTACCAAAGCTCTCATCTGACATGAATGTAAGTTAAGAAATTCATCTATCAGAATCCTCAATCAGCTGAACAAGACAAGCCTCATATACTGGTCATTGGAAAACCAGGTTCCTTCAGGTCGGCTGACCAGAAGTATAAAAGCCAGCAAGCTACACTGCTTGGATTAAGAATACTATAAAAGTCTGCTTCTTAATTCTGAGTACTCTAGTTACCAGGTGGAGTTACAGCACACTCAACTCTGTCCACTTAGTCGCTTGGGCAGAGAAAAGAGGGGGGAAGAAAGGCGATGAATCAAATCTGCAGGGCCGCTACATGGTCTTCTCCATGCACCTTTACAAAACAATATAGGTTGGATGTATCTGGTGCCTGCGATTCGGCATTTGACAGACAAGTGATTAGTAAGGCTACTATTTCGCCGCCCCCCCCCCCCCTCTTGTTTAATACTGCTTTTCAGATCCCTTTGTGTTTTGCTGCCGAAGGACGATAAGGAAAGTCTAAATTTGCTTACTGAAATTTATCTTTCCTTGAGTCCAAAGGCAGCACAAATATCCCTCCCTGAAAAAGACATTGCTTGGAAAAAACACGTCTGCCTAGTGGGTGTGTCTGTAGTGTCCCACATATGTGTGTATGGTCCTCTCCAAAGTGTTATTTATAATATGATGTCATTCTACACTATTCCTTGGTCTATGCTGCTAAATGCATATTACAGGATGTTTACATGCATTACATACTTCCACCACTAGAGGTCCCTATAGCACACCCTTTATATATTGCAGCCACAGGAAGTTGGGAGTTAGTTGAAAAATGGAGAGTTGAGAAATGGGAGATTAGGAGGAGGAAGGAGAGGAGACAGCCTTGTCTCTGTCCTCGTCCTCCGTGGTGTCCAGGGAACCATGTTACTTCAACCTTTGAGTCCAAGAGTAGGACTAGCAGATCCTTTACTGTAGACTACCCTTCCGGGGTATAAAGTGAACTATCACTTTGAGGACTGCAACCTGTTCAAATAATGGAGCAGAAGACTGATGCCTCCCGCTAGGAAGACCACCCTGTTTGGTTGTCAAGTTCTGGATTACTGAACTATAGAGAAAGACAAAGGAAGATAACTGCCGTTTATCAGGCTTTAGTCACCTTTGCATTAGGTGGAGGGATTCTAAGCTACAAGCTGCCCACCATAGCTAAGGACAGAAAGGCCATCTGTCAGAATATTCACTTACAGAGGATCTAAGCTACATTTAAAGGCTGAGTAAGCAGAGCAAGATCAGGAACCAAGTACAAGGAAGAACATCACCTCTACTAAAGTGAGCTGGAGCTAACCTCTACACTTCACCTCCAGGAGCCTGCTAATTAGGATTTGCACCTTTACCATTTTTGCCATCTGTATGCAAGACAAAGTGATGATATTAGATGCTTTATTACATCTGACAAGTAAAGTTCCTGTTTGGTTCACCTACTGCCTCTCTCATCATTCCATTCCATCTCTTCATTGCACCTAACAGTGCTGGCGTCACGAACCAGGGGCCCAGCCACCACAAGCACCCTAAATGCCACCACCATCAAGGGCACCCTTAGCTTCCATCTGGTTGGCGTCCCCTGTAACCGAGAGTGCCTCGGAGGATTTGGTGCTGTCTTCCCATCCACTGCATGACCGGCTCAGGGAGCAACTGAACTGTGAGTACTACTACACCCACTCGGAACATCACCACCGTCACACTCACATAAGAAACACCCCCCTGTGGCCCGGCACGCTGCATGTCCTCCTTTATAGAGGGGTTAATTAGTCTGATTTACTAATGATTTATCTTCTGTCCTAGACGGGAGGAGCAAGACATTAACCCTTTGTGTTGTGCTGCCTTTGGACTCAAGGAAAGATACATTTCGGTAAGCAAATTTAGACTCTCTTTACTCCAGGAGCTTTTTTGATTTTGTAGTGGTTACATGATGTCCCTATGAACTGCCCTTGTACATACATGGTGAGGGTTTTTTTGTGTGTGGACATATTGGATGCACCTCTGAAATACATTGTGATGCAGAAGAGGATTCACTGCTGTTTACATTGATGAAGAAGAAAATCAAACGTAAACTTATACAATCGGATTCAATATAGTGACGTCACTCCAAAAAATAAAACAATTCCCAACAACTTAAATTGCATTTTTTTTACACAATTTATTAACAAATAAAAACATGTTTTTACAATTGTTGTATTAGAGAAACAGTACAACTAGTAACACTTTCAAATTTAAATAACATTTGTTTCATAAACTTCTAACGCTGGGTTCACACATGAGCGTACTCCTGTATGCGCGATTTTATCCGGCGTTTACATACGCGGGAGATACAAGCAAACGCCCATTGTCGCGCGTTCCCGGAAGTCTATGTGCGGGAACGCGCGACCATACGCCCCAAAGAAGCTCCTGTACTTCTTGGGGCATAGGGCGTTTTACAGCGCGTTCGTACGCGCTGTAAAACGCTCAGGTGAGAACCATGCCCACAGGGGATCATTGTTTTTTGCCTGTTGAGACCACGTAGGAACGCGCTGCAAAACGCTCAGGTGTGAACCCAGCCTTAAAAAAAAATAATTTAAAAATGTAGATTTCATTGTGTTATTGTCCACATAGTCATACATCTTGGATCACATATGGGGTGTTTCTGTAAACTACAGAATCAGGATAATAAATATTACGTTTTGTTTGGCTGTTAACCCTTGCTTTGTTACTGGGGGAAAAAACGGATTAAAATGGAAAATGTGCCAAAAAATAGCTGTTTTGGCACAGTTTTTATTTAATTTTTTTGACCGTGTTCATCTGAGGGGTTAGGTCATGGGGTATTTTTATAGAGCAGATTCTTACGGACGCCGCGAAACCTAATATGTCTATAAACAAAAAAAACATTTTAGTATCTCCATAGTCTAAGAGTCTTTAGTCTTTAGTTTTTAGCCGATTATCTTAGGTAGGGGCTCATTTTTTGCGAGATGAGAAGACTGTTTTATTGGCACTATTTTGGGGGGCATATGACTTTTTGATCGCTTGCTATTACAATTTTTGTGATGTAAGGTGACAAAAAAATACCTTTTTTTGCACAGTTTCTATTTTATTTTTTTGACCGTGTTCATCTGAGGGGTTAGGTCATGGGGTATTTTTATAGAGCAGATTCTTACGGACGTGGCGATACCTAATATGTCTACTTTTTTTATTTATTTTAGTTTTCCAAAATAATATTTTTGAAAGAATTTTTTTTTCGTTTTAGTGTCTCAAGTCTGAGAACCATAGTTTTTTTCCGATTGTCAGTGGCTAAATGGAATTAAAATTGGGGAAGGGGATTATAAATTTATACTCCATGGAAGTGTGGTACTCCCTGAAGCAACCGTCAATGCAGAGATGATCGGGGAACGTGTCACACTGAGTGGTGGTGTCCTTCCATATCCCCCTCCTGTGACACACTATGCACCTTTTTTGAGTCCGTCCCCTCTTTCCAGTATGGGGGACCACACCTGGAAAGTGTTGGCCAGGGACGATCCGGGCGCCTCCAGTTCCTGAGGTACTCCAGCCTGCTCTTTTCCGGTCAGAAAAGATCAGGTCCTTGAGGACTGCCTCATAGAATTGGAGGAATGTCCCTGTGCTGCCAGCGCTTCGGGATAGTATAAAAGAGTTGCACATGACAACCTGCACCAAGCAGACCGCAACTTTTTTGTACCATGCCCGGGTTTTGCGTATGCCGTTATATCGCTTGAGGACTTGATCAGAGAGATCAACTCCTCCCATATACCGATTGTAGCTGACGATGCAATCGGGCTTGAGGACCGTTGCCGCGGTACCTCGCACAGGCACTGGGGTGATGCCGTTACCGTGAATTGTGGACAGCATAAGGACATCCCTCTTGTCCTTATATCTGACCAGCAACAGGTTTCCACTAGTAAGGGCACGGGTCTCACCCCTGGGGATAGGTACCTGGAGGGGGTAGGTAGGGAGGCCACGTTGATTTTTTCGCACGGTCCCACAAGCGGACGTGGATCTGGCGGCAAGGGACCTGAACAATGGAATGCTGGTATAAAAGTTATCCACGTACAGGTGGTAACCCTTATCTAGCAGTAGGTGCATAAGGTCCCACACAAGTTTCCCGCTAACACCCAGAGTGGGGGGACATTCTGGGGGTTAACTATGGGAATCTTGCCCCTCGTACACACGAAACTTGTAAGTGTACCCTGAGGTACTCTCACAAAGTTTGTATAGCTTCACGCCATACCTTGCCCGCTTAGAGGGAACATACTGGCGGAAAATGAGTCTCCCCTTGAAAGCAATGAGAGACTCATCAACCGCGACCTCCCTTCCAGGTACATAGGCCTCCAAAAATTTGGCACCAAAGTGATTGATGACCGGCCTGATTTTGTACAGGCGGTCATAGGCAGAATCACCTTGGGGGGACATGCTGCATTATCTGCATAATGCAGGCATTTCCGGATGGCCTCAAACCGGGTACGTGTCATGGCCATACTGTAAAGTGGGGTCTGGTAGAGGACTCCAGTAATGCCTGACACTAGATTTCTTGACTAGGCCCATATGCAGCACGAGGCCCCAAAACATCCTCATCTCGCCTGCACTGACCGGCGTCCAGCCACCGGGTCTAGCCAAAAAGGAGCCCGGGTGTTGAGCAATGAACTGTTGGGCGTACAGGTTTGTTTGCTCCACCATCAGGTTCACAAAGTGGTCACTGAAAAAAAGACTAAAAAAGTCATATTCAGTGAAGCCCACTGTGGAAATCTGGATTCCTGGTTGGCCTACAAAATCAGGAATCACGGGCTCAAAGCGCTCTGGGGTATACCAGACAAGTTCACCAGCAGGGGGCTCCGGTGGACTGATCTGGTGGGCTGGAAAACTAGTACGAGCACCAGAGCTGCTCATACTAGGGTGGGCCACAGGGTCCCTAGCATGGCGGTCCCCTTGCTCCGCCTGGCGGCGTCTCCGCTGCTTTGGGGGCTCATCATCATCGCTAGATGATGAGGAGGACGCGGATGACAAAAGGAAAGTGGGGTCATCCTCATCCTCACTGGGACTCTCTGAGTTGGAGGCAAGCTGTGTGTATGCTCTCTCGGCCGAGAACATCTGGTGTGTGTGTGCGTGGAAATCTTTATTTGGTGTGCGTGTGTGTGGGTCCACCTAAACCTAACAGACAAAAAATAACAAAATAAAAAAAAGGCCAAAAAATGTGGAAATTTTTTTTTTATAAAAAATTCTAACTCGCTGATCAACCGGCCAAAGTTGATCAGCGGTGGGGTGTGAGATGCGCTAACAGTGGCCGGACGCTAAGAGTGCCGGCCGAAGTCAGTGTACGCATAAAAAATAAATTTAAAAAAATGCTTGAGCCCCAAAAAAAAGTTGGGGGGGGGGGAGGGGGCAAGCTGCAGCACCCCTGGGGGGGTCTAGGGTCACACAGCTGTGCTGTGGACCCCAGACACCCGATTTAGGGTGATGCAACAAAAAACTTTATTTATTTTTTTTTAACTAAACTTTCCCTCAATATCCCTGCCTAACCTAACCTGTCCCTAACCTTTCCCTAAATACCTTTTAGTGCCAGATGGAGGGTCAGAAGGGGGTACTGGGCACAGATGGGGGTGCTGGCTCTAAAGATCCGATGCAGCGCTCCTCTCTCCTCGGCTCCCGGACACAGAGAGGAGGAAGAGAGGAGCGCTACAATAATTTGAATTGCCCGCCCGCCCCTGCAGCCAATCAGAGCCGATCCTGAGAGGTGATTGGTGGTGTATTATCACACCACCGATCACCATCCTCTTCCGGGTCCCCAGAGACCCGAATAACCCGGAAATGCAGCAAACCGCAGGTCTGAATTGACCTGCGGTTTGCTGCGATCGCCGACACAGGGGGGTCACTGGACCCCTCCGCGCATTCATCGCAGGCGCGGCGGTGATCGCAACTACACAGGACGTACAGCTACGCCCTGTGTCCTTAAGAGGTTAAAGAGCTCAGTTCAGTCATTGCTGTGCCCCTGTTTATAATTTTTAAGGATTCTCTAGGGACTGGTACAGTGCCAAGTGATTGGTGCAAAGGCAAATGTGGTGCCCATATTCAATAAAGGATCAAGGTCCTT
Organism: Bufo bufo; assembly: GCF_905171765.1. NCBI lineage: Eukaryota > Metazoa > Chordata > Amphibia > Anura > Bufonidae > Bufo > Bufo bufo. The sequence goes on along the minus strand of NC_053392.1, from coordinate 29,271,795 downwards.
CACAGGTAATTATAGACCAGTTAGTTTAACTTCTGTTGTGGGAAAAATGTTTGAAGGAATCTTAAGGGACTATATACAGGAGTACGTGACTATAAATAATATTACAAGTGATAACCAGCATGGACAACCAAGGACAGAAGAAGTCAGACTAACCTGATTTGTTTTTATGAGGAGGTGAGTAGAAGCCTGGACAGAGAGGCGCCTGTGGATGTAGTGTTTCTGGATTTTGCAAAGGCTTTTGATACTGTCCCTCATAGACGCTTAATAGGTAAAGTAAGGTCTATAGGCTTGGAAAGTATAGTTTGTAATTGGATTGAAAACTGGCTGAAGGACCGTGTCCAGAGAGTTGTGGTCAATGATTCCTATCCAGAATGGTCCCGGGTTATAAGTGGTGATCCCAAGGTTCAATGCTGGGTGCCCTATTATTTCATTGATTTATTAATGATATCGAGGACGGGATTAATAGCACCATATCTATTTTTGCAGATGACAGTAAGCTGTGTAGAACTGTACAGTCTATGGTAGATGTCCATATACTACTAGCTGACTTGAACACTCTGAGTGATTGGGCATCAACTTGGCAAATGAGGTTCAATGTGGATAAATAAAAAGTTCTGCATCTTGGTAGTAATAATCTCCGTGCTTCATATGTCCTAGGGGATGTAACACTGGGAGAGTCACTTATAGAGAAGGATTTGGGTGTCCTTGTGGATGGTAGAATAAATTACCGCATACAATGTCAATCAGCTGCTTCTAAGGCCACCAGGATATTGTCATGCATTAAACAAGACATGGACTCGCGGGGCAGGGATGTAATATTACCACTTTTACCACTTTACAAAGCGCTGGTGCGGCCTCATCTGGAATATGCAGTTCAGTTCTGGGCACCAGTCCATAGAAAAGGTGCCCTGGAGCTGCAAAAAGTACAGAGGAGAGCGACTAAACTGATAAGGGGCACGGAGGGTCTGAGTTATGAAGAAAGATTAAATGAATTGAAGTAGTCTTGAGAAGAGACGTCTAAGGGGTGACATGATTAACCTATACAAATATATAAATGGCCATACATAAAATATGGCGAAAAGCTGTTCCATGTAAAATGCCCTCAAAAGACAAGGGGGCACTGCCTCTGACTGGAGAGGAAAAAGCTCAGTCTCCAGACGCGTCAAAGCTTCTTTACTGTGAGAACTGTGAATCTGTGAAATAGACTTCCTCAGGACGTGGTCACAGCAGGAACAGTGGACAGTTTCAAAAAGGGTTTAGAAAAATTCTTAAAAGTAAAAAACATTAATGCTTATGAAAATGTGCAGAAATCTGAGTCTCACTTCCTTCAGGGATTCGCGTCCCCCCCTAGCCCTTGGTTGAACTTGATGGACTTATGTCTTTTTTCAACTGTATTAACTATGTAACATCAGCACCACTATCACCCCCATCAGCACCACTATCACCCCCATCAGCACCATTAGTGCTTTCTCCAGCACAGTCTTATGATATGTCAATGAGATGATCAGAAAACCCCCTTCAAGTAGCCCAGTGCCTCCAGAATAAGACCCCGGGAATCTCATGGTGATGTCTCCATCTTCTCCCAGGTTCTGGGCTTCCAATATGGAATCTACAAGACAAGATCACACATAAATGGCTGACTATACAGGAGGGGTAGGGCATAGGGGGTGAGTTGTTTGCTCAGGGCCCAACGGGGGGCAATTATTTTGTGTCTTTCCCAGTTAAATAAAATGATGTAGTATTTCAGATTTCTCATGTGCTGCCATCTAGTGGTCAAACAGTTACACTGCAGACAGGTAATTGCTGCCTGAGCCAAGATAAGCAGCTTTCACACGGAAGGGAATCCTGTAGACAGCTTACACAAAACGGACTCTGGGGGGTCCCAGAACATACCGGCTGCTACCTGGCGGAGTTCTGCACACAAATCCATTGACGTCTTGTAGAGCAGTCTAGCGCCCCCAGGTGGGAGTTCAGGTAAGCGCATCTCAGGAGGCTGATGTTCTCATTATCCACACTAGGAAATACAATTGCATCACTTATGTATCGGCAGATCTTCTCCCCCCACTAAATCTATCTGTGCATTATGGATTGACTATCATCCAGCTTTCCAGAAACAGATATAAGAAGTGAAATATATTTATGGGGGTTTCATGAATTTTGGGGAGACCTACCTGCCATCATGCAGAGAACCGTCAGTCCACATCCACCGCCCGTCCTGGTTTATGCTGAGCCCAATCCAGTAATTAACATTTTCCCGGTATCTTTCTATGGTTTTCTAGAAGAGGAAAAGGATTGTTATAAATGTACCCAAAAACTTTGTAGCAACTCAATCCCCCCCGATGTCTCTGCCCCTCCCCCATATGATACTGCTGATAGGCCAACACATAATACTGTCCCCTCTTCATCTCCCAGTCACTGCAGCCTCAGATATTTCTGATCACATCCAGCTTTCTCTGTCTCTTGCTGACTTTCATTAATTATTGTTGTTGTTTTTTTAGGTGGAGTTGCCCTTTAAGGTTTGGTATTCTGAGATGAAGCAGAACAACATAAATACCTGAGGATGGAGGAGCTCGGTGTGATGAACGAGGAGGTGACCTGATGTATGAGGATAAGGACAGGGGGAGGGAGGAGGGGGATGAAGATGAAGTCACCTTTATCTCCTGATCTCTATGCACGGCCAGTGTGGAGCCATGTGTAGTGCAGAACTCCAGGCTGTCATTCCAGGACTTAGAATCATCTGAGAAGTAGTAACAGCGACCTCCAACCCAAATCCAGGACTCTTCACATGGGGGTCCCCGGAAGTCGACCAAACACACTAAACGTATCAAGTAACAGTCACTTTCCCAACTACTGACTGCTAAGAAGTTGCAGCATTGTATCATCTCATGACATGCATGACATCACACGCTGCCCCTCCCATAATTCACTGCTGTGTGACATCATAAGACTGTATTCAGAACACGCCTGTGTCATGTCCACATTCTCACAGATAATAATGTACCCTGTAAAGATAAATCACTCACCATAAAACAAGCCGGACAGCAAAGAGGCGACCACCACGGAGCAGATAATCAGACAAAAGCAAGGAATCTTCACAGGCCGGCTACAGAACTTAAAGAGAAGAAAAAGGCATTAATGCAGTTCCATTGTAAACCACACGAGGGCAGTATATCAGGGTGCAGCACAACTAATCCCCACATGAGGGCAGTATATCACGGTGCAGCACCACTAATCACAACATGAGGGCAGTATATCAGGATGCAGCACCACTAATCACCACATGAGGGCAGTATATCAGGATGCAGCACCACTAATCACAACATGAGGGCAGTATATTAGGTGCAGCACCACTAATCACCACATGAGGGCAGTATATCAGGATGCAGCACCACTAATCACCACATGAGGGCAGTATATCAGGATGCAGCACCACTAATCACCACATGAGGGCAGTATATCAGGATGCAGCACCACTAATCACCACACGAGGGCAGTATATCAGGATGCAGCACCACTAATCACCACATGAGGCAGTATATCAGGATGCAGCACCACTAATCACCACATGAGGGCAGTATATCAGGATGCAGCACCACTAATCACCACATGAGGGCAGTATATCAGGATGCAGCACCACTAATCACCACATGAGGCAGTATATCAGGATGCAGCACCACTAATCACCCCATGAGGGGAGTATATCAGGATGCAGCACCACTAATCACCACACGAGGGCAGTATATCAGGATGCAGCACCACTAATCACCACACGAGGGCAGTATATCAGGATGCAGCACCACTAATCACCACATGAGGCAGTATATCAGGATGCAGCACCACTAATCACCACATGAGGGCAGTATATCAGGATGCAGCACCACTAATCACCACATGAGGCAGTATATCAGGATGCAGCACCACTAATCACCACATGAGGCAGTATATCAGGATGCAGCACCACTAATCATCACACATGAGGGCAGTATATCAGGATGCACCGCCAGGGCATCTGAGCTGTATAGGCGAGAGATTTTTCTGAGCTCCTTTTGAAAATGAAAGGCGGACTCTGATTGGTTGCTAGGGGCCAGTTTTCCTTTACACCAGTTTTGATAAATTTCCCCCTGAATTTTTAACTGGACCCTTCTCGAGGTGCCGCACCTTATTCACCCAGCATATACAGTACAGACCAAAAGTTTGGACACACCTTCTCATTCAAAGAGTTTTCTTTATTTTCATGTCTATGAAAATTGTAGATTCACACTGAAGGCATCAAAACTATGAATTAACACATGTGGAATTATATACATAACAAACAAGTGTGAAATAACTGAAAATATGTCATATTCTAGGTTCTTCAATGTAGCCACCTTTTGCTTTGATTACTGCTTTGCACACTCTTGGCATTCTCTTGATGAGCTTCAAGAGGTAGTCCCCTGAAATGGTTTTCACTTCACAGGTGTGCCCTGCCAGGTTTAATAAGTGGGATTTCTTGCCTTATAAATGGGGTTGGGACCATCAGTTGCGTTGAGGAGAAGTCAGGTGGATACACAGCTGATAGTCCTACTGAATAGACTGTTAGAATTTGTATTATGGCAAGAAAAAAGCAGCTAAGTAAAGAAAAAACAAGTGGCCATCATTACTTTAAGAAATGAAGGTCAGTCAGTCAGCCGAAAAATTGGGAAAACTTTGAAAGTAAGGGCTATTTGACCATGAAGGAGAGTGATGGGGTGCTGCGCCAGATGACCTGGCCTCCACAGTCACCGGACCTGAACCCAATCGAGATGGTTTGGGTTGAGCTGGACCGCAGAGTGAAGGCAAAAGGGCCAACAAGTGCTAAGCATCTCTGGGAACTCCTTCAAGACTGTTGGAAGACCATTTCAGGGGACTACCTCTTGAAGCTCATCAAGAGAATGCCAAGAGTGTGCAAAGCAGTAATCAAAGCAAAAGGTGGCTACTTTGAAGAACCTAGAATATGACCTATTTTCAGTTGTTTCACACTTGTTTGTTATGTATATAATTCCACATGTGTTAATTCATAGTTTTGATGCCTTCATAGTCATGAAAATAAAGAAAACTCTTTGAATGAGAAGGTGTGTCCAAACTTTTGGTCTGTACTGTATAATGTCACATTCGAGGAGGGTTTCAGTTATGGACACAGTGTCACTTACAGACTTCTTCTCCACGTTCTTCAGTAAAGCAGATGACACATTTTGTCCATCATCTTGTTTCTGTAAAAAGATAAAAAGTTTTGGTGAGAACAGACGGACACTGGCAGAGGCGACCACAAACTGATCCCACTGTCTGCAACATCCTCCATATATCTGTAATGAGCTCCCCCTAGTGGTGGCTGTATATATCTGTATGTAGTGAGCTCCCTCTAGTAGTGGCTGTATAATCTGTATGTAGTGAGCTCCCTCTAGTGGTGGCTGTATAATCTGTATGTAGTGAGCTCCCTCTAGTGGTGGCTGTATATATCTGTATGTAGTGAGCTCCCTCTAGTGGTGGCTGTATATATCTGTATGTAGTGAGCTTCCTCTAGTAGTGGCTGCATAATCTGTATGTAGTGAGCTCCATCTAGTGGTGGCTGTATAATCTGTATGTAGTGAGCTCCCTCTAGTGGTGGATGTATATATCTGTATGTAGTGAGCTCCCTCTAGTGGTAGCTGTATAATCTGTATGTAGTGAGCTCCCTCTAGAGGTGGCTGTATAATCTGTATGTAGTGAGCTCCCTATAGTGGTGGCTGTATAATCTGCATGTAGTAAGCTCCCTCTAGTGGTGGCTGTATAATCTGTATGTAGTGAGCTCCCTCTAGTGGTGGCTGTATAATCTGTACGTAGTGAGCTCCCTCTAGTGGTGGCTGTATATATATGTATGTAGTGAGCTCCCTCTAGTAGTGGCTACATAATCTGTATGTAGTGAGCTCCTGTAATGACCGGCCTCACGCAAAGGGAGGGAAATGGGAAGGCCCTGTCCAAGGGAGAGGGAAAGGTGGTGACCCCTGACTCACCTTGCGGCTGGCACCTGACTGCCCTGACGTCCCTAGACGGGTTCCTCACCCGTAGCCGATCACGTGCCTAAACCCTGGCTTTCCCTAAGATGAGCCCTATGTAGTGAACGGGGCGGTGGGATCACTAGTCCGCACCAATGACACTAAAAAGAAAACACCAAGGAGAGGACAGACAATACAGACAAACATATAATCCCAGGTGGGCGACAACAGCAGACCACCAAGGCCCAACAGGGATCCGGAGGGTAACATTCTGGAACAACAACCAGGGATCACAGCTACTCAGTTCCAGTGGGTCAGTATAGAAGTCCAGGCAGGAAGCTCTATATCTGGCAACCAGAGAAGTGGGAGAGGGGAATATAAGGAGGTTGGGATTGCTGGACAAGAAACAGCTGAGGAGAAGAAGCTACGGATCCCTGAGTGAGCCAAAAAGGGTTGCAAGGCAAACCCAGAAAGCTACCATTAAGACACAGCACTATCTTTATACATAGAACGTGCAGCCACCCGCTGCGACTTCCTGACCCCGGGTATAACGGAGTCAGACGTGGCTCTTGACACCCTCGTGACAGTACCCCCCCTTCTACGAGGGGCCTCCGGACACTCAGGACTAGGTCCCTCAGGATGAGAGGCATGAAAAACCCGAACTAACCTGTCGGCGTTTACCTCAGATGCAGGAACCCACATTCTTTCCTCGGGACCGTAACCTCTCCAATGCACCAGATATTGAAGAGAGCGGCGGACCCGACGAGAATCAACAATTTTGGATATTTTAAACTCTAGATTACCATCCACAATAACAGGAGGAGGTGGCAGCGGTGACGGTTCTAGAGGTGGAACATACTTTTTGAGTAACGACTTATGGAAGACGTTATGAATTTTAAAAGTCTGAGGTAGCTCCAGACGAAAAGCCACGGGGTTAATGATGGCTACTATTTTGTAAGGACCAATAAACCTAGGACCCAGTTTCCAAGAGAGAACCTTTAATTTAATATTCCTAGTAGATAACCACACATAGTCATTCACTCCTAGGTCCGGACCTGGCGACCGCTTTTTATCAGCCATGCATTTATATTTACCTCCCATATTTTTCAAATTAGCTTGCACTTTCTGCCATACCGATGAAAGAGATGACGAAAACCGTTCCTCTTCGGGAACCCCAGAAGACCCCCCTCTTTGAAAGTACAGAATTGGGGATGAAAACCATATGCACCGAGAAATGGTGACTTGCCAGTGGATTCCTGACGGCAATTATTTATGGCAAACTCGGCTAACGGTAAATATGATGACCACACCTCTTGGTTTTCAGACACAAAACATCTTAGATATGTCTCAAGGTTTTGGTTGGTACGCTCAGTCTGTCCATTCGACTGAGGATGGAAAGCTGAGGAAAAGGACAAGTGTACCCCCAAACGGGAACAAAAAGCTTTCCAAAATTTAGAAATAAACTGGGTTCCCCGATCCGAAACAACATCGGAGGGGACCCCGTCAGTGAAGCTTCACGATTTCACTGATGAATACCTGAGCAAGAGTCTTAGCATTAGGTAGTGCGGGTAACGCAATGAAGTGTACCATTTTGCTAAACCTGTCCACTACTACCAAGATAACTGTTTTACCCGCAGACAAAGGTAAGTCAGTGATAAAATCCATTGACAGATGTGTTCATGGCCTATTGGGAATGACAAGTGGCAATAAAGACCCTGCAGGACGTGTATGTGAGACTTTTGCGCGCGCACAGGTAGAACAAGAAGACACAAAATCCAATACATCCTGACGCAACCTTGGCCACCAAAAACGACGAGACAATAGCTCCAAGGTTGCTTTACTACCCGGGTGCCCAGCAAGTGCCGAATTATGATGTTCCTTTAATAATTCGAGACGCAGGTTTAACGGTACAAACAATTTCTCTGAGGGGCAAGAGACCGGGGCGTCCCCCTGGGCCTCTAACACCTTCCCCTCCAGAACAGAGTGTACAGCAGAAACAACCACTCCTCTTTGAAGAATGGGCACCGGATCACTCACATTACCCCCTCCAGGGAAACAACGAGATAACGCATCTGCCTTGGTATTTTTTGCCCCAGGACGATAAGTAATCACAAAGTTAAACCTGGTAAAAAATAGCGACCACCTAGCCTGTCTAGGGGTGAGACGCTTAGCTGATTCGAGGTACAGAAGGTTTTTGTGATCCGTAATCACAGTGACGGGGTGGATTCCCCCCTCTAAAAAGTGACGCCATTCATCAAACGCAAGTTTAATAGCTAATAGTTCCCTATTTCCAACATCATAGTTATTTTCTGCTGCAGATAGTTTTTTAGAAAAGAAAGCACAAGGACGCCATTTGCCAGGAGACGGACCCTGAGACAGCACCGCCCCCACTCCCACCTCTGACGCTTCGACTTCAACAATAAAAGGCTGAGAGACATCAGGTTGGACTAGTACAGGTGCCGAGGTAAACCTCTCTTTTAGAGAGGAAAAAGCAATTTTAGCGGCGTCAGACCATTTAGAAAAATCAGTCCCCTTCCTAGTCATGTCAGTAAGGGGTTTTACAATCACCGAATAATTTTTAATAAACTTTCTATAGAAATTTGCGAAGCCCAAGAACCGTTGCAGTGCTTTGAGGTTCTCCGGAAGATCCCAATCTAAAATTGCCTGGCCCTTCCCAGGATCCATACGGAAACCTGAAGCAGATAATAGATATCCCAGGAATTGTAATTCCTGAACGGCGAAGACACACTTTACAATTTTAGCATATAATTTATTCGTCCGTAGGACCTAAGGTACTTGTCTGACATGCACCTCATGTGTTTTCAGATCAGACGAATAAACTAAAATATTATCTAGGTATATCACCACAAACCTGCCGATGAGATGACTAAAAATGTCATTAACGAAATGTTGGAAGACTGCAGGAGCATTGGTCAGACCGAAAGGCATAACTAGATTTTCATAATGCCCCTCAGGGGTGTTAAAAGCTGTCTTCCACTCATCCCCCTCCTTAATACGAATCAGATTGTAGGCCCCCCTAAGATCAAGTTTGGAGAACCACCTAAAACCCGCAATCTGATTAAATAGGTCAGGGATGAGAGGAAGAGGGTATGGGTCACGGATGGTTATCCGGTTTAATTCGCGAAAATCTAGGCAAGGACACAGGCCCCCATCTTTCTTTTTAATGAAGAAAAACCCTGCAGCCACGGGTGAAGAAGAGGGTCTGATGTGTCCCTTAGCCAAGCTCTCGGAGATATAATCTTTCATGGCTTCTCTCTCCGGACCCGAAAGATTATACAACCTGGACTTGGGTAATTTTGCACCGGGAATCAGGTTAACCGGACAATCATAAGGACGATGCGGTGGTAACTTCTGACAACCCTTTTCAGAAAAAACGTCTTCAAAGTCCGAAACAAATGAAGGTAGGGTAGTTATGGAGGCGACTAAGCAATTGCTATTTAAGCAATTTTCTCTGCACTGCTCACTCCACTCCAATATCTCCCTGGCCTGCCAATCCACCACTGAATTGTGCGCTACCAACCAGGGAAGACCCAACACCACCGGAGTGGGAAGCCCCTCCAGAACATAACATGAAAGCAACTCGTTATGGTGGTCCCCTACCCGAAGGTGTAAGTTATGGACAATGTGAGTGAGGTTTCTCTGAGACAGAGGAGCAGAATCAATAGCGAATATGGGAATAGGTCTCTGCAGCGTACAGAGAGACAAACCCATAGTGTGGGCATAATGGGCATCTATCAAATTTACCCCTGCTCCACTGTCTAGAAAGAAAGAAATAGTCTCCGTCTTAACCCCAAAAACAACAACCGCTGGCAACACAAATTGCGATGTTCGTATGGAGGAAACGTATACCCCCCGGCTGACATCCTCCACACAGCCTGGGGTTAGTAGTTTTTCCGACGGTCTTTTGTTTCTGAGGAAAGAAGGACAGACATTAATAAAATGACCCCTCTCCCCACAGAAAAAACAAACCCCCTGCCTACGGCGAGCCTCAGGAGGACGGACCTGACGAGTAGTTCCTCCTAGCTGCATAGGCTCGTCTAAGTCCGTACAGACTAACTGCTGCTTGGGAGGGGTTACCAATTGCTCCGGAATTTTCAACCTGTCCCTAAGGCGTCTCTCTATACGGATAGAAAGGGACATAACCGCATCAAGGGAAAAGGGGGTCTCATACAGCGCAAGCGCATCCTTAACCCTTTCGGATAACCCAGAGCAGAACTGACTCCTGAGAGCCGGGTCGTTCCACTGGGTATCCGTAGCCCACCTACGGAACTTTGAGCAATACTCCTCTGCTGACCGATCTCCCTGTAGGAGTCTCCGTAATCTTGATTCAGCCAGGGCGACTCGGTCAGGGTCATCATATATGAGACCCAAGGCCCCAAAAAATCCCTCCACTGACCAAGAGCCTGAGAACCAGGGGGTAACGAGAACGCCCAGGATTGCGGATCCCCCTGAAGCAGGGAAATGACAATCCCAACCCGCTGTTCTTCATTACCAGAGGAGTAAGGGCGCAGCTTAAAATATAATTTACAGGCCTCACGGAATGTCACAAATTTGTCCCTTCCCCCAGAAAATCTGTCAGGAAGAGCAACCTTGGGTTCCGCAACAACCTGGTTACCTGTAGCAACCGCTGGGCTTGCGGTCTGTAGCAATTGCTGCTGTTGCTGGAGGACCGACGCCCTCAATCCTGCCACCTCCAAAGACAGGCCTTGAAGTTGCTTTGCCAAAGCAGCAATTGGATCCATACTGGATTCTAAGTAGGTAGAAAGAAAAAGTATATATTTTTTTTTACCTACACAAAATAAAGGCCAGATATAATGTAATGACCGGCGTCACGCAAAGGGAGGGAAATGAGAAGGCCCTGTCCAAGGGAGAGGGAAAGGTGGTGACCCCTGACTCACCTTACGGCTGGCACCTGGCTGCCCTGACGTCCCTAGACGGGTTCCTCACCCGTACGCCGATCACGTGCCTAAACCCTGGCTTTCCCTAAGATGAGCCCTATGTAGTGAACGGGGCGGTGGGATCACTAGTCCGCACCACTGTCACTAAGAGGAAAACACCAAGGAGAGGACAGACAATACAGACAAACATATAATCCCAGGTGGGTGACAACAGCAGACCACCAAGGCCCAACAGGGATCCGGAGGGTAATGTTCTGGAACAACAACCAGGGAACACAGCAACACAGCTCCAGTGGGTCAGTGTAGAAGTCCAGGCAGGAAGCTCTATATCTGGCAGAAGTGTGAGAGGGGAATATAAGGAGGTTGGGAGTGCTGGACAAGAAACAGCTGAGGAGAAGGAGCTACAGATCCCTGAGTGAGCCAAAAAGGGTTGCAGGGCAAACCCAGAAAGCTACCATTAAGAAACAGCACTATCTTTATACATAGAACGCACAGCCACCCGCTGCGACTTCCTGACGCAGCTCCCCCTAGTGGTAGACACCAGCAGTCAGAAGTATTCTGAGGAGAGAAAACATGCTGAGTTGGTTTATGGTGCAGCAAATTACAGCTACACTTGGATACAGCCTTCAGGTATGATATCTCCCTCAAATTCTTTATGACATCTAGGAACATCACCTCAGGCACTTTCCCTTCATTGACTGCTGACCATTGTGACTGAACAGGTTCTTCTGGTCTGAAATGTGCTGCCAGGTGGAGATGTGGAAAAACTAAGCTCACTGTGAATGAATGCCAGGACGTGATTTTCTGCCCTGGTCATGCGCTTAAAGGGGTCCTCTCACTTCATCAAATAACATTTATCATGTAGAGAAAGTTAATACAAGCACTTACTAATGTATTGTGATTTCTCCATATTGCTTCCTTTTCTGGCTGGATTCATTTTTCCATCACATTATACACTGCAATGAGTTCCTGCCTGACCACAGATCTGCTGTACCGTACTCACATCATCGCCGCACGCTGCATAAGCATCTTAGAGTAATATAATAGCATCGCTTAAAGGCATAGCTGATCATCAGAAAACATGAGGTTATTTATAATCAGGTTTCACAATTTTCAATGAATGGAATTGCAGTTCTCAAACTGACCACTAGAGCAGACACAAAAGGCCGGACTTCGCTGATCTCTGCTGGCCACTTCTGAGCTTTGTTGTATAGACTGGGACATTATAAGCAGAGTCATCTCGTTATCATTAGAAGGTGAGGACTGCAGATCCATTTGAGTGTGGGGGGTGTAGAGGGAGTCTGTCAGCAGTTTTGACCCTTCAAAGCTGCTGACAGTGCTATATATAGGTGGGAACAGTGTGAGCTTGATCGTGCAGGATCTAAGAGCAAAAAATCCACCTTTTAGTGCCCCCTGGAATCGAAAGGGGCACGGGGGCGGCCCCATACTCTACAGTGACCTCCGCTCTCTGCATTGAACACCTACCTCCCCCATTTCTGTAGTGTCCAATCAGGAGGCTGCTAGAGCCGTTGCACAGAGGGGAGGAGCTAGGGACACGTTCAGTGCAAAGAGCCAAGGGCACAGAGCATGAAGGGACCGCCCCCGTGGCACTTGAGACTGTGGATTTCTTGGTCATACAAGCACGTAAGTCACCTGCCAGGTGGAAAGGGGGGAAGATAGAGATCCGGCACAAGCGTCTCTCCTCCCCGCGCTCTCTCACCTCTGCTGCATTCAGTGACTCCTCTGCTGCGCTCCTGCATCTGGCGGATTGATCACGTTGTCCCTAATACAAAGGAAAGTCTAAAATATAAAAATGTGAGTAATGTAAAAAGCACATGACGTCTGTGAGGACTGCAGAAACTCTGTCCGTAAGAAGCGGCAGACAGCGATACACGAGTTACCTGCTGCGCTCGCTGGATCCCTCACTAGGACAGATTTAGGTCACGTTCACGCACAAATCTGAATGAGATTTCTGCAACCTCCGGAAAATTAAAGGGGTCGTCCGTCCGATTCCAATGACTTATCGCTTCTAACGACCGAAAATGGTGCAAAAAGCAGCAGAAATGTAAACCAGGATTTCTCACGAGCTGTGTAATCTACAACCTGATATCAAGGGAAATTCCAAGACGGCCCGACCCTCTCTACCTCCTCCTGTCAGACACACAGCATACAGAAATAACTTTCCGGTGTGATGCAAGAAGGCAAACACCTGCCAAACACTTGTGAGTCGCCTGACACATTGCTGTGTCCTGAGTCGCCATCGTCACGCCCCAGATATCACACACCGCCGGAGCAGCGTTCACCCCCTCACACACACCTGCGCGTCAGGAGGGGCGGATTTTTAGGTTCCGTCCAACTGTGTCATAACTTGAGTTTAAAAAATCTGCGCAGAATAAATGGACAGCGTGAAATGTCATAACATGTGAATCTACTCTTAAAGGTACAGGGGCTTTTTAATACTTTAAGGCTACGTGCACAATGAAAAACGGATGTGTGACGGGTGTTTTTTTAACGGTCGTCACGCGCACAATGGTTAAGAACAATGTTTTCAGTGACTGACAGCCCCCCATACAATTGAATGGGACCATTTTTAGTGTCCGTTTTTCAGAAAGGCATCAGTGAAAAAACATCAGTTAAAAAGTGACAGTGTGCATGTAGCCTAAAGGTAGGGTCCCGACTACTGACAACCCACAGATCATCTAATTATAAGGGTTGTGTCCATCTCTATCTAGGTATAGTGCCTACGTTCGGTTGTGGCTGTGCATGGTATTACAACCACTTAAATAGGAGTAAGCTATCCTGAGCTGCAGTACCGGGCACCACCACCTCTGGATGTATGGCGCTGTGTCTGGTAAACAACGAAGAGTCGGTGCTCTGACCGGCGATCAGTGGTGCCTTTACTGATCACCAAGAGCAGCACCCAAATATGAGGCAATTATGTTTAGTGACCCCTGTATATAGCGGCATCATGACACCTGCATGCGGGGCCCCCACTTCCCACGCTCCTGGACGAGTGGATACCATACCCTGCAGATACAGAGGGAGGAATAACCTGCAGATACAGAGGGAGGAATAACCTGCAGATACACTCACCGTCTGTAGTATACGGGAGTTGTAATACCCGTTACTACCAAAGGTCACTTGGTGTGCTGTCGTCCCTCCTTAATTATGGAAAGTTGTTGTATGTCAGTTTTATAAAATGCAATGTAATGTGTGTATTTCCCTGTCATTGAAACTTGCATGTGCAGGCCTGCTAGGGGTGTTATTACAGTTTCTAGTCCATAGAGGGAGCTAGGGAGCCCTAGTTTATATAAGGCCAGACAGGGAAGTGCAAGGCAGACGGAGTCTAGTGTCTGTAATCTACAGTTGGAGTTTAGACAATGTCTGAGACAAGTCCAGGCCTGAAGCCTGCTGTTCAGGAGAAGATTCCCTCCTGAATTCCCACATGCAGAAGCAGGAATACCTTAGCCTGAGGAACCATTCAGAAGCTGGAAGAGACAGAGGCAAATATCAGAGGAGCCAGAGGTACTGAGAGAAACAGAGGAGGTACTTAATTAAGCCATAATCAAGGAGATAAAGCCAGACTTAGGTTAATGGGCCTTGGTGAAGAATTGCTACATTCCAGGATCAGACAGAGTTAGAGTGCAAGCTCCTTTGCTGCAAATCCTGTGTTCAACACTCTGTAATTGCCCTGCTGTACTGAATTGCCTGCATCGACCGAATTGCAAAATCGACTGTATGCTGAGGAACTGCGTTTCCAATATTGTCTCTGCCTGCAAACTACTAAAGTTGAAGTTCTGTTTTAACACCACGTTTCCTCAAATTATTCCTGCATCCGCAAACGGCGTGCCACCGTTTACTTGGCACTGGCGTCACGAACTATCCCTACCTATACCTGCCCTTGCAGAGAGTCAGCTGTACCAGGTTAGTGTATATTGCACTACTACACTCAGAAACACCTACTACGCACAACTTGAGTACACTGCACCTCTCTTTTGGCGTCACGAACAGGATACGCACGCTTTCTAGTGCAAGAAGCGTGAACTTTGTGCCTTATACAAGTGCCCTGTGACCAAAGTGACAATTTTCCTGTTTAATGAAAGTGGACTTTGTGGACTGAAAATCGTACCCAAAGTGTTCCAAAAACCTCCAAAAAGCGCTGTGCAGTGTTGCGCTATACTGAGGAAGAAAATCGCCGCATTGGAGTGTGGTTTTGTGGACTTTAAACATTCCTGCTTGCTGTCAGTGAACAGACAGCGTTTGTACCTAAAGATGGCCGCTGAGCTTGCTGAATTTACTGCTGCGTCACCTTCATCCCGAAAAGGCGGGAAAAGTTGGCGCCTTTCTGAGGAAAAAGCGGGAAGAAGGTCAAGGGCAGGCGCCACGGCTTATCTGGACATTTGCATGTCTGCCAGCATGGACACCGCCCTCCATATACTGGAATACCTGGGGGGCGGCTCCCCAGTGCAATGGGAGGAGCTGGCTACTCTAATTGACGCGACCCTATCGCTCTCCTCAGTAGGATCGAGCATGTTGGATTGTGAGCAGAGTGTTGCTGCAGCGTCCGCACCTGTAATTGAGAAGATGACCGACACCGGTGTAGAGCCAGAAGAGGCTCCACCGGCCTACGCTCCGGGATCGGAGCAACCCGCCTGCCGCACCAGGGAGAAAGAACCCGAGCCCTACTATGGCTCGTGGAGGGACTTTTTCCAGCCATCGTTCAAATGGTCTTCCCTGATGGCGGAGATCCGAGAGGCCGCTATCAAGCGGAATACAAAGACTAAGATCGTGTATGAGGAGCTAACCAAGACCATCCATGAGAAGCATACACACACTCAACCCCGCCTGGAAAGGAGAAAGGGAGTGGTGCTGTCGTTTGACAAATCCCGTGGCTACGGGTTTATTCAGGACTATCTAACTGGCAGAGACCTCTATGTTAATCGAAGGTCTGTCAAAAGAGACTACCTCCCTTCGTACCAGCACAGCCTCCGCGAGGGAGAGGAAGTGGAGTACACCCCTGCCGAGAGCCTGCGAGGCCCCTATGCGACTGCTGTGACCCGTCCGAAGCGAGGACCTGAGGATTGGGAGGCAGAAGAAGGAGAAGACTACTCTGGCTGCGAGCGAGAACCGGAACGCTCTCCAGAGCCGGCCCATCACGCCTTTCAGGAGCGGAGCTCCTTCATTGGGCCGAATGTCTTCTGGCAGCCAACCGTGTTGGAGAAATGGGTGAGCCCCTATCCTTCCCCCGAGCTGCCTCGTCGGGAGAAGACAATATCAGAGCTGGAGCAGTTAAAAGGACTTAGTGCTACCTTTCAAAATATCCGGATGGGACGGAGACCAGACGCGTCGCCAGTACCTGAAGAGGCCGAGTCCGCGTCATCGGTGACTGTACCTGCGCCGGCGGCGCCAGCAGAGGACAGCGACTCCGACACAGAGAGCATCGGTGAGCAGATCGTCCGGCTGGAGGAGAAGTTGCGGGAGTTGCGCAAGACTTACACCGCCAGGATCCAGACGCCGCCGAGGAAGGATGAGGTAAGGGTGCCTGTCACCACCCGCCGACCGCCTTCTGTTGCCACCGCTCCGTCAGTGCCCCAGACCGGACCCGCGATTGCCGTAAACTGCTGCACACAGAGAACCGGACCGCTTGCTGCGGCGGTGCCAAGCACGTCACACCCTGCAGTGATCATGCCAGGGCCGGCACGGTCCATCAGAGGGTTCACCCCTAGGCCTATGGGGCCAATACCTATTAGGGGCCCCTTTACTCTACAGCTGCCCCCTGATACAGTTATGTGGGCACACCCTCCTGTAGAGGAATACTACAGACGGTACTTGCCAGCAGAGCCAAGTGGATATGATGTGCCACCGTGAATCAGCCTGCTAGGCCTTTGATTTATTTCCCAAGAAGTTAATGTTAACCCTTCCAGGACAGGAGTCCTATGTTGCTGGTCCTTTGTTGCGGCTGCCAGTTTGTCCACGGCTCAGTGGTGGGTGTTGACCACTGAAATTACAAAGTCAGCAAGGCCAGGCTTGTTTCCAGGACCTCCTGCCTGCTTTTGTACCCCACACCAAGTTGTGCCTGTTCCTTTGTTGCACCTTTTACCCTTCACCCCCTTTTCAGGTTGATCAGGGGTTTTACAGCACTTTTCTTGCTGTCATTTTATTGTGCAACCTGATACTAAGGAACCGTGCCCGGAGACAGACTCAAAAGGTACCTGAGCCTCCGAGATTCTTACTCTTTTAAAAGTATTGTGCCCAGAGATGGACTCCACCGCATGAGAGCCTCTGTGATTTAATAAGAAATAACCTGGGTACGGACTCATGTTTGTTATTTGAGCCTCCAAGAACTTTTATACCGTTTTCTACTGTTTTATCATGGACTTATTCATTGTCATGGACTATCCTGGTTATAATGTTACGCTGTGCCAGGTCAGCGCCCCCGTTCCATTCATTATCCTGAGAGAAGAGAACGACGCCCCTTGTCACTGCCCTGCACCTTTGCCAATTGGACCTGATGTAAATGCAGTTGAATTGCATATATGTATGCCTGCATGTCTCTTTTTCTATTTCAGGTAGAGATTCCAGTTGGGCGACCCATGATGGAGTACGAGGTCGTACTCAGCTTAAAGCAGTGGGGTATGTAGTATACGGGAGTTGTAATACCCGTTACTACCAAAGGTCACTTGGTGTGCTGTCGTCCCTCCTTAATTATGGAAAGTTGTTGTATGTCAGTTTTATAAAATGCAATGTAATGTGTGTATTTCCCTGTCATTGAAACTTGCATGTGCAGGCCTGCTAGGGGTGTTATTACAGTTTCTAGTCCATAGAGGGAGCTAGGGAGCCCTAGTTTATATAAGGCCAGTCAGGGAAGTGCAAGGCAGACGGAGTCTAGTGTCTGTAATCTACAGTTGGAGATTAGACAATGTCTGAGACAAGTCCAGGCCTGAAGCCTGCTGTTCAGGAGAAGATTCCCTCCTGAATTCCCACATGCAGAAGCAGGAATACCTTAGCCTGAGGAACCATTCAGAAGCTGGGAGAGACAGAGGCAAATATCAGAGGAGCCAGAGGTACTGAGAGAAACAGAGGAGGTACTTATTTAAGCCATAATCAAGGATATAAAGCCAGACTTAGGTTAATGGGCCTTGGTGAAGAATTGCTACATTCCAGGATCAGACAGAGTTAGAGTGCAAGCTCCTTTGCTGCAAATCCTGTGTTTAACACTCTGTAATTACCCTGCTGTACTGAATTGCCTGCATCGACCGAATTGCAAAATCGACTGTATGCTTAGGAACTGTGTTTCCAAGATTGTCTCTGCTTGAAACTACTAAAGTTCAAGTTCTGTTTTAACACCACGTTTCCTCAAATTATTCCTGCATCCGCAAACGGCGTGCCACCGTTTACTTGGCACTGGCGTCACGAACTATCCCTACCTATACCTGCCCTTGCAGAGAGTCAGCTGTACCAGGTTAGTGTATATTGCACTACTACACTCAGAAACACCTACTACGCACAACTTGAGTACACTGCACGTCTCCATCCAGTGCTCCACCTTCTGGGCCACCGCTGCCATGTCTGAGGACCTGCGGTACTCTTTGCGGTCGGTGGTGGAGTAGGGTGTCACTTGGATGGTGGTCTCCCCGGAGGAGGATGCCTTAAAAGAGGCGACCCCTCCATTGTACTCGTCCAGGCTGCACGCATCGCTGTGCATCTTCTGGCAGGTAGAGGTTTACTAACGGGAGAGACAGTGAGGCGTGAGGTACATGACAGAGGCGGAGCGGGCACACTGACATCTGATACTCTTGGGTGTGACACAGAAGCTCCCATGTGACATTGCACCGTGCAGCATGAGATCTGATACAACGCCAAGTTACAGGATGATCCCCCAGTGGCCCCAAACTGTGTGGCCCCTATACCCAGGCAGAGACACCAGAGTGGCGGTGTAAATCCTTTCTCTTCTCTTTCACTGATCCTGGTTCATGTGTCATTTCCTTCTCCATTCACAACCAAAGTAAAAGTAACTGCTGGTGCCTTCTCCACCTAAGGGTCCATTCACACGTCCGCAAGTGTTTTGCAGATCCGTGGATCCCCAAAACACGGACACCGGCAATGTGCGTTCCGCATTTTGCGGACCGCACATCGCCGGCACTTAATAGAAAATGCCTAATCTTGAAGAACAGGACATGTTCTATTTTTTTTCGGGAACGGAATTGCGGACCCGGAAGTGCGGGTCCACAATTCCGGATCCGGGCAGCACATCGTGTGGCCCCATAGAAATGAATGGGTCCGCAATTCAGTTTTGCAAAATGCGGAACAGAATGGCGGACGTGTGGATGGGGCCTAACAGTCCTGAAAGCGGAGACCGTCAGTGTCAGGTCTCCACAGTTATGTAAACAGAAGACGGGGGGACGCTGCTAAGGCTCAAAATGGGCCACTTTACAGCTATTTTTCTAATAGAAATGTATGATTACAGTAATTAAAGTACACTGCTCAAAAAAATAAAGGAAACACTTAAACAACACAATGTAACTCCAAGTCAATCACACCTCTGTGAAATCAAACTGTCCACTTAGGAAGCAGCACTAAGTGACAATCAATTTCACATGCTGTTGTGCAAATGGGATAGACAACAGGTGGAAATTATAGGCAATTAGCAAGACACCCCCAATAAAGGAGTGGTTCTGCAGGTGGTGACCTGACCACTTTGCAGTTCCTATGCTTCCTGGCTGATGTTTTGGTCACTTTTGAATGCTGGCGGTGCTTTCACTCTAGTGGTAGCATGAGACGGAGTCTACAACCCACACAAGTGGCTCAGGTAGTGCAGCTTATCCAGGATGGCACATCAATGCGAGCTGTGGCAAGAAGGTTTGCTGTGTCTGTCAGCGTAGTGTCCAGAGCATGGAGGCGCTACCAGGAGACAGGCCAGTACATCAGGAGACATGGAGGAGGCCGTAGGAGGGCAACAACCCAGCAGCAGGACCGCTACCTCCGCCTTTGTGCAAGGAGGAACAGGAGGAGCACTGCCAGAGCCCTGCAAAATGACCTCCAGCAGGCCACAAATGTGCATGTGTCTGCTCAAACGGTCAGAAACAGACTCCATGAGGGTGATATGAGGGCCCGACGTCCACAGGTGGGGGTTGTGCTTACAGCCCAACACCGTGCAGGACGTTTGGCATTTGCCAGAGAACACCAAGATTGGCAAATTCGCCACTGGCGCCCTGTGCTCTTCACAGATAAAAGCAGGTTCACACTGAGCACATGTGACAGAGTCTGGAGACGCCGTGGAGAACGTTCTGCTGCCTGCAACATCCTCCAGCATGACCGGTTTGGCATTGGGTCAGTAATGGTGTGGGGTGGCATTTCTTTGGAGGGCCGCAATGCCCTCCATGTTCTCGCCAGAGGTAGCCTGACTGCCATTAGGTACCGAGATGAGATCCTCAGACCCCTTGTGAGACCATATGCTGGTGCGGTTGGCCCTGGGTTCCTCCTAATGCAAGACAATGCTAGACCTCATGTGGCTGGAGTGTGTCAGCAGTTCCTGCAAGACGAAGGCATTGATGCTATGGACTGGCCCGCCCGTTCCCCAGACCTGAATCCAATTGAGCACATCTGGGACATCACGTCTCGCTCTATCCACCAACGTCACGTTGCACCACAGACTGTCCAGGAGTTGGCAGATGCTTTAGTCCAGGTCTGGGAGGAGATCCCTCAGGAGACCGTCCGCCACCTCATCAGGAGCATGCACAGGAGTTGTAGGGAGGTCATACAGGCACGTGGAGGCCACACACACTACTGAGCCTCATTTTGACTTGTTTTAAGGACATTACATCAAAGTTGGATCAGCCTGTAGTGTGTTTTTCCACTTTAATTTTGAGTGTGACTCCAAATCCAGACCTCCATGGGTTGAAAAATTTGATTTCCATTTTTTTATTTTTGTGTGATTTTGTTGTCCGCACATTCAACTATGTAAAGAACAAAGCATTTCAGAAAAATATTTAATTAATTCAGATCTAGGATGTGTTATTTTTGTGTTCCCTTTATTTTTTTGAGCAGTGTATATTACAAAAATGGTCATTGTCACTGCCCCTACACATTACACAAATAAAAACAGAAGGTCCTTGCGTGCTGGTTCATGTGAAGAGTATGAGTCATCAGTCTGGCAGCCTGCAGTGTGTGTGAGGCCCCTCCCCCTGCTGGCGAATCATCATAGAGCCATGTGAACTGAGCTCCGTGTACAGTAACACGTGGCTGTTCTGCAGTTTTACACACAAAATCTCAATCTGATCTTTTACAAACCCATTCTGTGCATCAAAAACTATAATTCCATATTATACATTAGCCCAAAAGCTTGACCATCCCCCACCCTCCAGCACTGATGCAGATTTGTTTCCATTACAGCTGTACTCCAGTTGTGTATAAACCTTACACTATGTATCTGTATAGATGCATATACAGCTCAGCTACATGTGTCTTCTCCAGTCCCCTAACATCACTTTGGCTGAATGGCTTCCTATACAGCTCTGCTACATCTTTATTCTACTCCCCCACTAGCACTGTGTCTGAAAAGCTTCATATACAGCTCTGCTACATCTGTCTGTTTATCTCTTCAACCAGCACTGTGTCAGAACAGCCGCATATACAGCTCTGCTACATCTGTCTATTCCCTTCCCCATTAGAACTATGGCTGAACAGCAGCATATTCAGCTCTGCTACATCCATCAGCCCCCATGTGCCTCCATCAGCTCCCCATATGCCTCCATCAGCCCCCAAGTGCCTCCATCAGCCCCCCATATGCCTCCATCAGCCCCCATGTGCCTCCATCAGCCCCCATATGCCTCCATCAGCCCCCATGTGCCTCCATCAGCCCCCATGTGCCTCCATCATTCCCCCAAGTGCCTCCATCAGCCCCCAAGTGCCTCCATCAGCCCCCATATGCCTCCATCAGCCCCCAAGTGCCTCCATCAGCCCCCCAAGTGCCTCCATCAGCTCCCATATGCCTCCATCAGCCCCCAAGTGCCTCCATCAGCCCCCCAAGTGCCTCCATCAGCCCAAGTGCCTCCATCAGCCCCCCAAGTGCCTCTATCAGCCCCCAAGTGCCTCCATCAGCTCGCAAGTGCCTCCATCAGCCCCCCAAGTGCCTCCATCAGGCCCCCAAGTGCCTCTATCAGTCCCCAAGTGCCTCCATCAGCTCGCAAGTGCCTCCATCAGCCCCCAAGTGCCTCCATCAGCCCGCAAGTGCCTCCATCAGCCCCCCAAGTGCCTTCATCAGCCCCCAAGTGCCTCCATCAGCCCCCATGTGCCTCCATCAGCTCCTATATGCCTCCAACAGACCCGCATATGCCTCCATCAGCCCCCATATGCCTCCATAAGCCCCTATGTGCCTCTATCAGCCCCTATGTGCCTCCATAAGCCCCCAAGTGCCTCCATAAGCCCCCCAAGTGCCTCCATAAGCCCACAAGTGCCTCCATCAGCCCCCCAAGTGCCTCCATCAGCCCCCCAAGTGCCTCCATCAGCCCCCCAAGTGCCTCCATCAGCCCACTAGGTGCCTCCATCAGCCCCAAGTGCCTCCATCAGCCCCCCAAGTGCCTAGATCAGCCCCCAAGTGCCTCCATCAGCCCGCAAGTGCCTCCATCAGCCCCCCAAGTGCCTTCATCAGCCCCCAAGTGCCTCCATCAGCCCCCCAAGTGCCTCCATCAGCCCCCCAAGTGCCTCCATCAGCCCCCATATGCCTCCATTAGCCCCCATGTGCCTCTATCAGCCCCCATGTGCCTCCAACAGCCCCCCATATGCCTCCATAAGCCTCCAAGTGCCTCCATAAGCCCACAAGTGCCTCCATCACCCCCTAATCGTTGGTGGAATTGGTGGTGCATGTAAAAATAATACTCACCCACCGCTTATGAAGTTGTCTCCCGGTCCTCAGATGGCTCTCCGACGCTGTCCGGACTCGTCTCTTCTGTGCACGAACTGTTCGGGCGGCTGTGCATGCGCAGAACTATATTATTTTGTGCTGCGTTAGAGCCGCGCATGCGCGGCTGGCCGGCGACGTGCGCGCTCACAGTGTGAGTGAGAGGCCGGCTGCAGCATCGAAAGGAAAACGACTGCGCAAGCGCGGCCGACGAGCGGTGGCCGTATCCATGGGCAGCGAAGATAAACAATGGATTTTGAAAATTCGATTTAAAAGACAACAGTATTTTTTTTTTTATTATATATATTTAGAAAATATTTAAATGGGGGCTAAAAAATGTAATTAAAGATGATTAATAAGATTAGTAGTTCTTGCCCCGCCTGCCCCGGCCCGCGTGCATGTGCAACACAGTAACGGGGTCAGCAGAGGGTGTGACTGGTGTGTCGCCAGTGGCGCCCCAGCTCGTGGCGGCAGGCAGCAGCAGCTGGGATAGGAGGGAGCTGCTGACTCATGCTGTGACTCACACATAGCAGGAATGCCGACTGGTAGGTGATGATGAGTGCATAATGTTTATTACTGTAACTTACACAACATTAATGTTGCCATGGAGGGGGAGAAATGTGCCATTGGGGGGACGATGTGCCATGGGGGGGAAGAAATGTGACACAATAGGGGTTCATGGGGGGTGATGTAAAAAGGAGGGGGTGATGTGCCATGGAGGGGGAGAAATGTGACATGGAGGGCTGATGGGACATAGGTGATTTGACATGGGGGCATGATGGCTGACATGGGGGGCTTATGGATGGGGCATGATGGCTGACAATGGGGCTGATGGATATGGCTGATGGCTGACATGGGGGTCTGATCTGAGGCATTGGGGGTCTGATCTGAGGTCTAATTAACATTGGGGGTCTGATTGGGGCTGTGAGCTGAGGTCTGATTAACATTTGGGGTCTGATTGCTGGTCTGACCTGAGGTGTAATATATTTTTTTCTTATTATCCTTCTCTAAAACCTAGGTGCGTCTTATAGGGCGAAAAATACGGTCCTCAAACCAGCGATTGTCTGAGCACACAGAGGAGAAGCCAGCTGCTGCAGACTTTTACCTTCTGCTCCAGAGGGTTTTTGTTTTTCACTCCCTGCTTTCCCAGGTCCATAACTTTTTTATTTTTCCGTTCACATAGCCATATAAGGGTTTGTTTTTAGTGGGACAAGTTGCGCTTTCTAATTCCACCATTTAATATTGCATAGGATGTCTTGGGGAGCTGGAAAAAAATACCAAATGGGGTGAAATTGGAAAATCAACACCAGTATGATTACCACATATGTATAGTTTTTATTGTGTTTTAATAGTGAAAAAAATAAAAATAATTTTTATCTTTTCATCGCCATATTCTGACCCCTATAACTTTTTGGTAGTTATGTGCACAGAGCTGTGTGAGGTTTCATTTTTTGCGGGCCCATTTGTACTTTTTATTGATACTATTTTAGCGTGCGTCTGACTTTTTGAGTCAGCTTTGACTGTTTTGGAAACTGAACTTTATCTTCTCCAGACACAGGCAGCGCCCCCATGTCTTTTGAGAGGATTTTATATGGAACAGCTTTTCACCATATTGTTTTTATGCCTAAAACAGGCGTAGAAAATTATAAATGAGACAGGCCTGCTGGCCCACCCCCTTCCAAGCCCACATCTCCTTTTTTAGACCTGGTGTGAGTATGGAAAAGTTGCAGATTCGGCCACAAATCCCCTTTGCGACCAAATCTGCAACAGATATATGGCAAATATTAGCGCATATCTGATAATAAATGACCCCCTATGATCCTATAGGAACTAATGTGTGGCAGCTTCTGTTAATTCAGGAGGAGGATTGGGGGAGCTGGAGCACACCTGTAAAGCGAACACTTCTGGGTTTTTGCTTCCCGGGACGCTGTGGTCACATACAACCTTGGCATCTGAAGGGTTAAATGTCTGTGAGTCACAGCCATTAGTCCTGGGTGCCTGTTATTTAAAACAGCAGGCACCCAGCGGATATGGAGCCCGCTCTGCTCACGAGCAGGTTCCATCTTTAAAGTCCCAGTCGGGAAGGAGTTACTCACACTTAGTAATTATTTTTATTATTTTACTAGTCTTACTAGCCTGTTTAAGCCTATTTATTCTCAAATCTTTGAATTTACCTTAAAACACTGAACAAAGGCCCTGGCATGTTTCTTAATCAGTGCCCATAACTTCTCTTGCAGCTCTGGGTTGGAGGCCATTGTCCCCACAGGGAATTCTTGCTCTTCCTCAGTTGGGGCCACTAACATGATACAGGCCTACAGTGCAGCAATGTCCTGGGGTTGAATAGTCCATAATAGGGAATAGGGCCACCACCATGTCTGAGAGCGCTATCACAGCTGTACAGTATTTGCCACCTTCATGAGACATACAATTACATGCCTCCTCCTCCACACACAGTCCAACCTACCATTCATTCTCCTGAGGGGGCAACCACTGGCAATGGCTCTACCAATATGTGAATGTCCTTTGGGAGAGATGTGTCAACTCTCGCACTGCCCATTTGCATGGGACTATGTTTGGGACTCTTAACAAGGCCCACTGTTCCCCTCATATTTGCTAAAGTCTGCAAGTGCTGTAGAGGCTATTGCAGCCATGCCTCCAGCTGGTGTAGGATGTTCATAGTTAGGGCCACCAACATTCTGGGTCGTACTGTAGCCACCACCACTATCACCACCCTGAAAGGTCTTGCTGAGCAGCAATAACGTCCCTTCCATAGTTACTCTCCATTAATCAGAGCCAGCAAATAGGGAATCGGCCCTTCTATCATTATCTATCTCTCCCTTCCATATCTATTTTACATAGTTACATAGTTAATACAGTTGAAAAAAGACATAAGTCCATCAAGTTCAACCAAGAGAAGGGGGGTAAGACCCAGACTTCTATACATTCACATAAGCAGTACGGTTATTTCGTTCTAGGAAATAATCTAAGCCCTTTTTAAACCCATCCACTGTTCCTGCTGTGACCACGTCTGGTGGTGTCTATTCCACAGATTCACAGTTCTTACACTAAAGAAGCCTTCTTACACTGCCTTCTCCAGTCGGAGGCAGTGTCCCTTTGTCTTTTGAGAGCATTTTACATGGAACAGCTTTTCACTATATTGTTTTACATCCTATTAACATAGTCATACAAGATAATTCTGCCCCCCCCCCCCCCACCCTTTAGACATCTCTTCTCAAGACTAAATAAATTTACCATAATTCTATCAAATTTTAATCTTTCCTCATAACTAAGGCCCTCCATGCCCCTTATCAGTGTGCAAGTCATCTTGTATTTCATGGACATCTTCCATAGACCGTACAGTACTACACAGCTTAGTGTCATCTGCAAAAATAGAAATGGTGCTATTAATCCCATCCTCAATATCATTAATAAATAAATTAAATAATAAAGGGCCCAGCATTGAACCTTGGGGTCACCACTTATAACCCGGGACTATTCTGAATAGGAATCATTGACCACAACTCTCTGGACACGGTCCTTCAGACAGTTTTCAATCCAATTACAAACGATACTTTCCAAGCCTATAGACCTTACTTTACCTATTAAACGTCTATGAGGGACAGTATGAAAAGACTTTGCAAAATCCAAGAACACAACATCCACAGCCGCCCCTCTGTCCAGGCTTATACTCACCTCACTACATCCACAGCTGCTGGTCTGTCCAGGCTTCTACTCACCTCACTACATCCACAGCTGCCCCTCTGTCCAGGCTTCTACTTACCACACTACATCCACAGCCATCCCTCTGTCCAGGCTTCTACTCACCACACTACATCCACAGCCGCCCCTCTGTCCAGGCTTCTACTTACCTCACTACATCCAAAGCCGCCTTTCTATCCAGGCTTCTACTCACCTAACTACATCCACAGCTGTCCCTTTGTCCAGGCGTTTACTCACCTCACTACATCCACAGCCACCCCTCTGTCCAGGCGTCTACTCACCTTAATTACATCCAGAGCCACCTCTGTCCAGGTTTCTACCTACCTCACTACATCCGCAGCCACCCCTCTGTCCAGGCTTCTATTTACCTCACTACATCCACAGCCGCCCCTCTGTCCAGGCTTCTACTCACCTCACTACATCCACAGCCACCCCTCTGTACAGGTTTCTACCTACCTCACTACACCCACAGCCACCCCTCTGTACAGAACTCTACCTACCTCACTACATTTACAGCCACACCTCTGTCCAGGCTTCTATTTACCTCACTACATCCACAGCCACCCCTCTGTCCAGCCTTCTATTTACCTCACTACATCCACAGCCGGCGTTCTATCCAGGCTTCTTCTCACCTTACTACATCCACAGCCACCCCTATGTCTAGGTTTCTACCTACCTCACTACATCCACAGACACCCCTCTGTCCAGACTACTACTCACCTCACTATATCCACAGCCACCCCTCTGTCCATACTACTACTGACCTCACTACATCCACAGCCACCCCTCTTGCCAGGCTTCAGGCTTCTACTGACCTCACTACGTCCACAGCCACCCCTCTGTCCAGGGTTCTACTCACCTCACTACATCCACAGCCACCCCTCTGTCCAGGCTTCTACTCACCTACATACATCCACAGCCATCCCTCTGTCCAGGCTTCTATTTACCTCACTACATCCACAGTCGCCCCTCTGTCCAGGCTTCTACTGACCTCACTACGTCCACAGCCACCCCTCTGTCCAGGGTTCTACTCACCTCACTACATCCACAGCCACCCCTCTGTCCATACTACTACTGACCTCACTACATCCACAGCCACCCCTCTTGCCAGGCTTCTACTGACCTCACTACGTCCACAGCCACCCCTCTGTCCAGGGTTCTACTCACCTCACTACATCCACAGCCACCCCTCTTGCCAGGCTTCTACGGACCTCACTACGTCCATAGCCACCCCTCTGTCCAGGGTTCTACTCACCTCACTACATCCACAGCCACACCTCTGTCCAGGCTTCTAGTCACCTCACTACATCCACAGCCGCCCCTCTGTCCAGGCTTCTAGTTACCTCACTACATCCACAGCCACCCCTCTGTCCAGGCTACTACTCACCTCACTACATCCACAGCCGCCCCTCTGTCCATACTACTACTGACCTCACTACATCCACAGCCACCCCTCTTGCCAGGCTTCTACTGACCTCACTACGTCCACAGCCACCCCTCTGTCCAGGGTTCTACTCACCTCACTACATCCACAGCCACCCCTCTTGCCAGGCTTCTACGGACCTCACTACGTCCATAGCCACCCCTCTGTCCAGGGTTCTACTCACCTCACTACATCCACAGCCGCCCCTGTGTCCAGGCTTCTAGTCACCTCACTACATCCACAGCCGCCCCTCTGTCCAGGCTTCTAGTCACCTCACTACATCCACAGCCGCCCCTCTGTCCAGGCTACTACTCACCTCACTACATCCACAGCCGCCCCTCTGTCCATACTACTACTGACCTCACTACGTCCACAGCCACCCCTCTGTCCAGGGTTCTACTCACCTCACTACATCCACAGCCACACCTCTTGCCAGGCTTCTACTGACCTCACTACGTCCATAGCCACCCCTCTGTCCAGGGTTCTACTCACCTCACTACATCCACAGCCGCCCCTGTGTCCAGGCTTCTAGTCACCTCACTACATCCACAGCCGCCCCTCTGTCCAGGCTTCTAGTCACCTCACTACATCCACAGCCGCCCCTCTGTCCAGGCTACTACTCACCTCACTACATCCACAGCCGCCCCTCTGTCCATACTACTACTGACCTCACTACATCCACAGCCACCCCTCTTGCCAGGCTTCTACGGACCTCACTACGTCCATAGCCACCCCTCTGTCCAGGGTTCTACTCACCTCACTACATCCACAGCCGCCCCTGTGTCCAGGCTTCTAGTCACCTCACTACATCCACAGCCGCCCCTCTGTCCAGGCTTCTAGTCACCTCACTACATCCACAGCCGCCCCTCTGTCCAGGCTACTACTCACCTCACTACATCCACAGCCGCCCCTCTGTCCATACTACTACTGACCTTACTACGTCCACAGCCACCCCTCTGTCCAGGGTTCTACTCACCTCACTACATCCACAGCCACACCTCTTGCCAGGCTTCTACTGACCTCACTACGTCCATAGCCACCCCTCTGTCCAGGGTTCTACTCACCTCACTACATCCACAGCCGCCCCTGTGTCCAGGCTTCTAGTCACCTCACTACATCCACAGCCGCCCCTCTGTCCAGGCTTCTAGTCACCTCACTACATCCACAGCCGCCCCTCTGTCCAGGCTACTACTCACCTCACTACATCCACAGCCGCCCCTCTGTCCAGGCTTCTACTCAACTCACTACATCCACAGCCGCCTATCACGGTCGGCGTGGCTATCACATACGTGACACAGAGGGAGGGAACGAGGAAGGCCCTGCCCAAGTGAGAGGGAAGATGGTGACCCCTGACTCACCTGGCGGCTGGCACCTGGCTGCCCTGACGTCCCTAGACGGGTTCCTCACCCGTACGCCGATCACGTGCCTAAAGCCCTGGCTTTCCCTGAGCTGAGCCCTAGGTAGTGAACAGGGCGATGGGAACACTAGTCCGCACCACTAACTCTAAGGGAAAACACCAAGGGGAGGACAGACAACACAGACTCAACATATATTCCCAGGTGGGCGACAACAGGAGACAACAATAAGCCAAACAGGGATCCGGAGGGTAGCACACAGGAACAACAACCAGGATTAACCACTCCAGTGGGTCAGTATAGATGTCCAGGCAGGAAGCTCTATAACTGGCAACTAGAGAAGTGTGAGGGGAGAATATAAGGAGGTAGGGAGTGGCAGACACGAAACAGCTGAGGAGGAGAAGCTACGGATCCCTGAGAGAGACAAAAAGGATAGCAAGGCAAACACAGAAAACAATAACTA
This sequence comes from Bufo bufo, assembly GCF_905171765.1. Lineage (NCBI taxonomy): Eukaryota > Metazoa > Chordata > Amphibia > Anura > Bufonidae > Bufo > Bufo bufo. The sequence continues at coordinate 29,242,026 of NC_053392.1, read as the reverse complement.
AGAAACACCATGATCTTTAGATATAGAGCGCGCAGCCACCCGCTGCGACTTCCTGACCCCGGGTATAACGGAGTCAGACGTGGCTCTTGATACCCTCGTGACAGTACCCCCCCTTTCACGAGGGGCCTCCGGACACTCAGGACCAGGTCTCTCCGGATGAGAGGCATGGAAAGTCTGAATTAACCTGTTGGCGTTTACCTCTGACGCTGGAACCCACATTCTTTCCTCGGGACCGTAACCCCTCCAATGCACAAGATACTGAAGAGAGCGGCGGACCCGACGAGAATCAACAATTCTGGCTATTTGAAACTCCAGATTACCATCCACAATAACAGGAGGAGGTGGCAGCGGCGATGGTTCTAGAGGTGGAACATACTTCTTGAGTAACAATTTATGGAAGACGTTATGGATCTTAAAAGTCTGAGGTAGCTCCAGGCGAAAAGCCACAGTGTTAATGACGGCTACTATTTTATAGGGACCAATGAACCTAGGACCCAGTTTCCAAGAAGGAACCTTCAACTTAATATTCCTAGTAGACAACCACACATAGTCATTCACTCCTAGGTCCGGACCTGGCGACCGTTTCTTATCGGCCATGCATTTATATTTACCACTCATCTTTTTCAAGTTAACTTGCACCTTCTGCCATACCGATGAAAGAGATGAAGAAAACCTTTCCTCTTCGGGAACCCTAGAAGACCCCCCCTCTTTGAAAGTACAAAATTGGGGATGAAAACCGTATGCACCAAGGAATGGTGACTTGCCAGTGGACTCCTGATAATGATTATTTATGGCAAACTCAGCTAACGGTAAGTATGATGACCACAACTCTTGGTTTTCAGACACAAAACACCTTAAATATGTTTCTAGGTTTTGGTTGGTACGCTCAGTCTGTCCATTCGACTGAGGATGGAAAGCTGAGGAAAAGGACAAGTGAACCCCCAAACGGGAACAAAAAGCTTTCCAAAACTTAGAAATAAACTGGGTTCCCCGATCCGAAACCACATCGGAAGGGACTCCGTGAAGCTTCACGATTTCACTGATAAACACCTGAGCGAGAGTTTTAGCATTAGGAAGTGCGGGTAGCGCAATAAAGTGTACCATTTTGCTAAACCTGTCTACTACTACCAAGATAACTGTTTTACCCGCCGACAACGGTAAGTCAGTGATGAAATCCATAGACAGATGTGTCCATGGCCTATTGGGAATGAAAAGTGGCAATAAAGACCCTGCTGGACGTGTATGAGAGACTTTCGCGCGTGCACAAGTAGAACAAGTAGACACGAAATCCATTACATCCTGACGCAACCTTGGCCACCAAAAACGACGAGATAAAAGCTCCAAGGTTGCTTTACTACCCGGGTGTCTAGCAAGTGCCGAATTATGATGTTCTTTTAATAATTCAAGACGCAGGTTTAACGGTACAAACAATTTCTCTGAGGGGCAAGAGGCCGGGGCGTCCCCCTGAGCCTCTAACACCTTTCCCTCTAGAACAGAGTGTACAGCAGAGACAACCACTCCTCTTTGTAAAATAGGTACCGGATCACAAACATTACCCCCTCCAGGGAAACTACGAGATAATGCGTCTGCCTTGGTATTTTTTGCCCCAGGACGATAGGTGATAACAAAGTTAAATCTGGTAAAGAATAGCGACCACCTAGCTTGTCTAGGGGTGAGACGTTTAGCCGATTCTAGGTACAGAAGGTTCTTGTGATCCGTAATCACCGTGACGGGGTGGATTGCTCCCTCTAAGAAGTGACGCCACTCTTCAAGCGCCAGTTTAATCGCCAACAGTTCCCTATTTCCAATATCATAATTCTTCTCTGCAGAAGATAATTTTTTGGAAAAGAAAGCGCAAGGGCGCCATTTGCCAGGAGACGGACCCTGAGACAATACAGCTCCCACTCCCACCTCTGACGCATCTACCTCGACAATAAAAGGCTGGGAGACATCCGGTTGAATTAGAACAGGTGCCGAGGTAAACCTCTCCTTTAGAGAGGAAAATGCATCTTTAGCGGCGTCAGACCATTTGGAAAAATCCGTCCCCTTCCTAGTCATGTCGGTAAGGGGTTTAACGATCACTGAATAATTTTTAATGAACTTTCTATAGAAATTAGCGAAACCCAAAAACCGTTGTAGGGCTTTAAGGTTCTCAGGAAGATCCCAATCTAAAATTGCCTGGACCTTCCCAGGATCCATGCGGAAACCTGAAGCAGATAATAGATATCCTAGGAACTGTAATTCCTGAACAGCGAAGACACATTTTTCAATTTTCGCATATAATTTATTCGTCCGTAGGACCTACAGTACTTGCCTGACATGCACCTCATGTGTTTTCAGATCAGCCGAATAAATTAAGATATCATCTAGGTATATGACTACAAACCTGCCGATGAGATGACTAAAAATATCATTAACGAAATGTTGGAAGACAGCAGGAGCATTGGTCAGACCGAAAGGCATGACTAGATTTTCATAATGCCCCTCAGGGGTGTTAAAAGCTGTCTTCCACTCATCCCCTTCCCTGATACGAATCAGATTGTAGGCCCCCCTAAGATCAAGTTTGGAGAACCACTTAGCACCCGCAATCTGATTAAAAAGGTCAGGAATGAGAGGAAGAGGGTATGGGTCACGGATGGTTATCTGGTATAACTCACGGAAATCTAAGCAAGGACGCAGGCCCCCATCTTTCTTTTTAACAAAGAAAAACCCTGCAGCCACGGGTGAAGAAGAGGGTCTGATGTGTCCCTTAGCCAGACTCTCGGAGATATAATCTTTCATGGCTTGTCTCTCGGGACCCGAAAGATTATACAACCTGGACTTGGGTAATTTTGCCCCGGGAATCAGGTTAACCGGGCAATCATAAGGACGATGAGGTGGTAGTTTCTGACAACCCTTTTCAGAAAAAACGTCCTCAAAGTCCGAAATAAATGTAGGTAGGGAAGCTATGGAGGCGATTAAGCAATTGTTATTTAAGCAATTCTCTCTGCAATGCTCACTCCACTCCAATATCTCCCTGGCCTGCCAATCCACCACTGGATTGTGCGCTACCAACCAGGGAAGACCCAATACCACCGGAGAGGGAAGGCCCTCCAGAACGTAACATGAAAGACACTCATTATGGTGGTCCCCTACCCGAAGGTGTAAATTATGAACAATGTGGGTGAGGTTTCTCTGAGACAGAGGAGCAGAATCTATAGCGAATACGGGAATAGGTCTCTGCAGCGTACAGAGAGACAAACCCATAGTGCGGGCAAAATGGGCATCAATCAAGTTTACCCCTGCTCCACTGTCTAGAAAAAAAGAAATAGACTCCGTCTTAACACCAAAAACAATGACCGCTGGTAACACAAATTGAGATGTTCGTATGGAGGAAACGTATACCCCCCGGCTGACATCCTCCACACAGCCTGGGGTTAGTAGTTTTCCGACGGTCTTTTGTTTTTGAGAAAGGAGGGACAGACATTAATGAAATGACCCTTCCCCCCACAGAAAAAACAAGCCCCCCCCCACACGGCGAACCTCGGGAGGACGGACCTGACGAGAAGTTCCGCCTAGCTGCATAGGCTCATCTAAGTCAGTACAGGCTGACTGTTGCTTGGGAGAGGTAACCAATTGCTCCGGAATTTTCGATCTCTCCCTAAGACGTCTATCTATTCTGATAGAGAGGGACATAACAGCATCAAGGGAAAGGGGGGTCTCATACAGCGCCAGTGCATCCTTAACCCTTTCAGATAACCCAGAGCAGAACTGACTCCTGAGAGCCGGGTCGTTCCACTGAGTATCCGTAGCCCACCTACGGAACTCTGAGCAATATTCCTCTGCTGACCGATCTCCCTGTAGGAGTCTCCGTAACTTCGACTCAGCCAGGGCGACTCGGTCAGGGTCATCATATATGAGACCCAAAGCCCCAAAAAATCCCTCCATTGACCGAAGAGCCTGAGAACCAGGGGGTAACGAGAACGCCCAGGATTGCGGATCCCCCTGAAGCAGGGAAATGACAATCCCTACCCGCTGTTCTTCATTACCTGAGGAGTAAGGGCGCAACTTAAAATATAATTTGCAGGCCTCACGGAACGTTGCAAATTTGTCCCTTCCCCCAGAAAATCTGTCGGGAAGAGCAACCTTGGGTTCAGTGACAACCTGGTTACCCATAGCAACCGCTGGGGGTGCGGTCTGCTGCATTTGCTGCTGTTGTTGGAGAACAGACGCCTTCAATACTGCCACCTCCAAAGACAGGCTTTGAAGCTGTTCTGCCAAGGCAGCAATAGGATCCATATTGGATTCTAAGTAGAGAGAGAAAAAAAAAAAACAACAAACAAAAAATTTTAAATTATTTTTTTTTTTTTCCTCAAAAAGTAATGGCCAGTTATAATATCACGGTCGGCGTGGCTATCACATACGTGACACAGGGAGGGAACGAGGAAGGCCCTGCCCAAGTGAGAGAGAAGGTGGTGACCCCTGACTCACCTGGCGGCTGGCACCTGGCTGCCCTGACGTCCCTAGACGGGTTCCTCACCCGTACGCCGATCACGTGCCTAAAGCCCTGGCTTTCCCTGAGCTGAGCCCTAGGTAGTGAACAGGGCGATGGGAACACTAGTCCGCACCACTAACTCTAAGGGAAAACACCAAGGGGAGGACAGACAACACAGACTCAACATATATTCCCAGGTGGGCGACAACAGGAGACAACAATAAGCCAAACAGGGATCCGGAGGGTAGCACACAGGAACAACAACCAGGATTAACCACTCCAGTGGGTCAGTATAGATGTCCAGGCAGGAAGCTCTATAACTGGCAACTAGAGAAGTGTGAGGGGAGAATATAAGGAGGTAGGGAGTGGCAGACAAGAAACAGCTGAGGAGGAGAAGCTACGGATCCCTGAGAGAGACAAAAAGGATAGCAAGGCAAACACAGAAAACAATAACTAAGAAACACCATGATCTTTAGATATAGAGCGCGCAGCCACCCGCTGCGACTTCCTGACCCCGGGTATAACGGAGTCAGACGTGGCTCTTGATACCCTCGTGACACCGCCCCTGTGTCCAGGCTTCTAGTCACCTCACTACATCCACAGCCGCCCCTCTGTCCAGGCTACTACTCATCTCCTCATAAAATAAATCAGGTTAGTCTGACAACTTCTGTCCTTAGTAAATATGTCCTTGATATCACATTTATTATTATTAACAGTCACATACTTCTGTATGTAGTCCTTCAAATAATTTCCCCACAACAGAAGTTAAGCTTTTTTGGACACCACATCTGGGTTGCACCTGCCCCTTGGCATAGTACCAGTTCCTAGAGAATCTTTAAAATTCATGAAGAGGGGCACAGCAATAACTGGACTCAGTTTTTAAGAACTCTTGGGTGAAATCCATCTGAACCTGGTGCCTTGTTCACATTTACCTTATTTATCTTAGCTTGGACCATATGTACAGTTAGCCAGTTTAGTATATTACTGTATGTACTATCAGCCCTGGCCCAAGCTACATTAGCTCTTCAGCACTTGTAATACTTACATGAGCTCCTCAGATCTGGCACCACCTACATACATCAGCTCCTATTTTTCGGACAATAAGACGCACCGGACTAAAAAACGCACCTAGGAAAAAAAAAATCCTTCAGACTTCAGAGCAAACACCCAAATCAGATCACCATTCTTCATCAGACATCAGATCAGACTCTCATTAGACCCCCAATCCTCAACAGAAATCCAAGTCAGACCACCATTCTTCATCAGACCTCAGATCAGACCTAAAAATCAGACCTCAAGCTCCATCAGGCTCATATCAGACCCCCAAAACCTCCATCAGCTTTCCATTAGACCCCCCATCAGCCTCAGATCAGACCCCTATCAGACCCTCCCTAGCCTCCATTAGCCTCAGATCAGCCACCCCCATCATACTCATATCAGACCCTGACTCAGATCAGACCCCCAACCAGCATCAGATCAGACATATATCAGACCACTCAGCCCCCATCAGACTCAGATCAGACCCCCAATCAGCCTCAGATGAGACCCAATCAACCTCAGATCGGATCCCCCAGCACCCTATTATAGTATGCGCCTACATGCACTACATCCTGACTAGAGGTGAGCGAATTTGAGGTTATGAAATTCGTTCACGCTTCGTTTACTGGTAAAAAGGTGAATTGCGTTATAGATTCCGTTACCACAGACCATAACGCAATTCTACGACGGAATTCCTTTAGAGGCATTCCGATATTCATTCCGTCATAATAGAAGTCTATGGGCTGCAAAACGGATCTGTCCCGTTTCCGTTATGCAGGAGAAGAGTCCCCTGCATAACGGAAACGGAATGGATCCATTTTGCAGCCCCTAGACTTCTATTATGACGGAATGAATAACGGAATGCCTCTAAAGGCATTCCGTCGTAGAATCGCGTTATGGTCCGTGGTAACGGAATTCATAACGCAATTCACCTTTTACTAGTAAAAGAAGTGTGAACGAGTTTGAAAATATGAAATGAGCTCATCTCTAATCCTGACCTACATGTACCACCAGCTCTTCAGCACCAGCAGCACTTTGCATCAGCTCCTTTATCTTTTCTTGTGTATTCAGAACTAAAAAAAAAAAAACATTTAGTAGACCTGACTTTTTCGTCTCTTTAACCCCTTCAAGACCAAGCCCGTTTTCACCATAAGGACCAAGCCACATTTTGAAAATCTGACATGTTTCACTTTATGTGGTAATAACTCTGGAACACTTTTACTTATATAAGCGATTCTGAGATTGTTTTCTCGTGACACATTGTACTTCATTGATAAAAAAGAAAATAGCTGCACACCATTATACATACAAACAATAGAGCTAAGAAATGGGGGTCATTCTAAATAAAAGTGGTACAATACCTACTATAAATGAGTCAATGGAAGCTCTCAGCGCGCATATTTGATCAAACGTGTGTCAGGCCCAGAAAATGGCTGCACACCATTATACATGCATGGATATGCACCTGTGATTCTGAAAAGTTCTAGTCTAAATTTTCTTGTAACATTGCACTTCATGTAAGGGGGAAATTTGAAATATTGAAATATGTTTCACCTTTATTTATTAAAAATTCCAAAATATACTGAAAATTTGGAAAAATTCACCATTTTTGAAATCTGAATGTCTCTGCTTCTAAGACCTCAAGCACACGACCGTTGTTCTGGTCCGCATCCGAGCCGCAGTTTTTGCGGCTCGGATGCGGACCAATTCACTTCAATGGGGCTGCAAAAGATGCGGACAGCACTCCGTGTGCTGTCCGCATCCGTTGCTCCGTTCCGTGGCACCACAAAAATAAATATAACATGTCCTATTCTTGTCCATTTTGCGGACAAGAATAGGCATTTCTACAATGGGCCGTCTGTTCCGTTCTGCAAATTGCGGAAGGCACACGGGCGGCTTCTGTGTTTTGCGGATCCGCAATTTGCGGACCGCAAAAAAACTGAACGGTCGTGTGCATGAGGCCTAAAGCAGATGGTGATACCTCATAAAATATTTATTACGTAACATTCCCCATATGTCTACTTCATGTTGGCATCATTTTGTAAACGTCATTTTATTTTTTTAGGACGTTAGAAGGCTTAGAATTTTAGAAGCAATTCTTAAAATTTTTACGAAAATTTGCAAAACCCACTTTTTAAGGACCAGTTCAGTTATGAAGTCGCTTTCTGGGGCTTACGTAGTAGAAACCACCCATAAATGACCCCATTTTAAAAATGACAAAACTGATTTTACAAACTTTGTTAACCCTTTAGGTGTTCCACAAGAACTTTTTTTTTTGCAGATTTTCCATTTTAATCTATTTTTCCCTGAAACACGGCAAGATTTAACAGCCAAAGAAAGCTCAATATTTATTACCCTGATTCTGTAGTTTACAGAAACACCCCATATGTGGTCGTAAACTGCTGTATGGGCACACGGCAGAGCACAGAGGGAAAAGAGCGCCATGTGGATTTTGGAGGGCAGATTTCACTGGGCTAATTTTAAGTTGCCATGTCACATTTCCAGACCCCCTTAATCACCCCTAGAGTAGAAACTCCCAAAAAGTGACCCCATTTTGTAAACTATGGGATTAGGTGACCATTTTATTGGTACTATTTTGGGGTACATATGATTTTTAATTGCTCAATATTACGCTTTTTGTGAGGCAAGGTAACCAGAAAATGGCTGTTGTGGCGCAGTTTTTATTTTTTGTTATTTACTGACAGGATGTTTTCCTGACAGGATAGATAATGTGTTTGTCATGCCCTGCTCAGGTTATGTGCGGAGGTCTGCCAGGCTAGCAGCACATGTGTAGTTTGTTTTGTTTTGGCTTTGGATATGAGCTGTATCTGCCTCCTTCCAGGTGCACTGGGTGGGGTCGCTTGTATGAGTTTAAATTACTCCCTTTCCCAGTGTCCTGTGCGGGTTATAGCTTCTATCTTGCTCTGTTGAAGAAAGGAAGGAATTGCTGTTTCTGCTCAGCTACAGATAAGTTGGTTTTGTTTCTCTCTTGTGTTCTTTCTAGGCTGTTAGGGAGACACCTGCTCCCTCCTTGCTTGAGGAAGCAGGCTGTCTCTTTTCCCCTTTTTCACTATCTTAGGGATCTTAGGGTTTCTTCAGCCTTAGGCACGGGGGCACGTTTATTCCCACCTTCAGGGTCTGAACGTGGGCACAGAAGTCCAGGGAGAGTTGGTAGTGATTTGCTAGGAGGTGACCTTTATCCACAGCTTCTGGCCTAGACACTTTTTTCATGGTTTTCTGTGTTTCTATTGTATCTTGTATACTACCCAGTGTGACAGTGTTGCTTTTATAGAGCAGTTTGATACGGACGCGACAATACCAAATATGTGTATTTTTTTGTTTTTTTCAGTTTTACATGATAAAGCATTTTTTAAAACAAAAATAATGTTTTTGTGTTTTCATTTTCTGAAAGCTACATTTCTTTTATTTTTCTGCCGATCGTCTTGTGTAGGGGCTCTTTTTTTGCAGGAAGAGCTGACATTTTTATTGGTACCATTTTTGGGTACATTTTTGTGATTTTTTTGATCATTCAATATGACACTTTTTTTGGGCAAGGTGACCAAAAAATGGCTATTTTGGCATAGTTTTTATTTATTTTTTAACAGCGTTCAACTGAGGGAGTAGATCATGTGATATTTTTATAGAGCAGGTTTTTATGGACGCAGCGATACCTAATATGTCTACTTTTTTAAAATGTATTTCAGTTTCACACTATAAAAGCGTTTTTGAAGGGGAACAAAACATGTTTTAGTGTCTCCCTTTTCTGAAGCTATATTTTTTTTATCGTTTGGGCTATTGTCCTATGTAGGGTCTCCTTTTTTGTGGGAAGAGATGACGGTTTGATTGGTACCATTTTGGGGTGTGTATGACTGTTTGATCGCTTGGAATTACACTTTTTATGATGAAGGTGACAAAAAAAATGCATTTTTGGCATCGTTTTTTTTTTTTTTTTTTACGCCGTTCACCTGAGGGGATAGATCATGTTATTGTTTTATAGAGCAGATAATTATGGATGCGGTGATACCTAATCTGTTTACTTTTTTACATTTATTTCAGTGTTACACATTAAAAGCATTTTGTCACGGACGTTCCTGTGACAGGTGCCAGGAGATCAGTGAGACTGGCAACACGTGGTTTGATCTAACAGGTTCCTTGTGGACTAATTTGTGTCTGTGTTGTTTCTGGTGATGGCCACACCCCTTGCCTCAGGTGTTGCTTATGTGGTCATTTATCCTTCCCTATTTATTGTGGCTTCCTACCGTTTGGAGGAACAGGTTGTCTCTTGTCCTGACATTAGTACTAGGGTACTACAGGGTGAATTAGGACTTTAGGTTCCTGTGTATGAACTCACCTACCTCTGGGGTCAGTTCATATTTGCAGTCAGTCCGGACTTTGAATAGGGTTTCTCTAGGAGGTGACTAGCACCTTTCCCTAGTTCCAGGCCTTTTCCCCTCACCCCTTTCCCGTCCTACGTTCGGTGTGGGTTTCCCTCCCACACCCGAACGTGACACATTTTTAAAGAAAAATAAATCATGTTTTAGTATCGCCGTTTTCTGAAAGCCATATTTTTTTTAATCTTTTGGGTGATTGTCTTAGGTAAGGTCTAATTTTTTGCGGGAAGAGATGACGGTTTGATTGGTATTATTTTGGGGTACATATGTCTTTTTTATCGCTTGGAATCTCACTTTTTGTGATGTAAGGTGACAAAAAAATGAAATTTTTTGCTCAGTTTTGTTTTTTCTTTTTTTTACTGCATTCACCTGAGGTGGTAGATCATATGACATTTTCATAGAGCACGTCGTTACGGACGTGGCGATACATAATATGTATGTTATTTATTTATTTTAAACACTATTTTATGGTGAGGGAGTTTTTTTTTCTTGAAACTTTATAAAACTTTATTATAAAAAAAAAACAATTTTTTTTTCACATTTTTTTTCCACTTTTTATATTTGTCACACTGTGGGACTTCACCTTTTCAGGGTTTGATCCTTGTTTCAATTCAGTACAATACATTATGTATTGTACTGAATTGAACTGTCAGCGTCTTACACAGTAAGATGCTGATAGTTGCCTAGGAGACCCAGCCCTCAGGCTGGATCTCCTGGGCTTCCGTAGCTAGCAGGCTCCGATGCCTATGGAAGACATCGGGGCTGCCATGGCAACCATTCTATCTATCTATCTTTCTATCAATCTATCTATCTATCTATCTATCTATCTATCATCTATCTCATCTATTTATCTCATATCTATCTTTCATCTATCTATCTATCTATCTATTGTAAGGGGGTAGTAGTCTCAGGGGGTCACAAATTCAATCACAGACTTCTCCTCTGACAACGAGGATCAAGTCCAAAAGGTGCTTTATTTTGGCACTTCAGCACCATCACACACAAACATCGAAAATAAACACCTTCCCGTCTGGGCTCTACCTAATACATGTGTTGTCTCTACCTCACCTATAGAGCGCCATTTACACATGGGATTAGATCCAGCTTCCTCAGCCATATACGGTCCAGCAGCCTCCAGGCTGTGACCACACCAGCACCCTTGGGGGGAGATGGTCCTCCCGACTCTGACCGTGCGAACCTCTTTCCGTAGGCGTCACTGGGCCCGCCAAACTTCAGGCTTTACAAAGCCTCGTGGCCCCTCAGCCCTCCTGGTTGAGACCACACGGAGCCTCTCAGGCTCCCCTCTCTCTCAGGCTTCCTCAGCCTTTCTTCCTCCAAGTCACACACAGAGGATTGTTTTATCGCTCCACGATTACAGCAGCAGGCCTCACCTGCGATTACCTCCGGCAAAAGACAATACATGTAGTGGAAGGGTGTGGACTGGCAGATCCCACTACCAAACCCAGGGATCTCAACTCTCCCGGAGGTTCAGGGAGTCTCCCGCTATTAGATAGTGGCTCCCTGACACCCGCATGTGAGACAATATATCCCGGAAAGGTTTATCTCAGTCAGATAGCAGAGCAGAGAGATAAGAGAAGTGACAGGACAGAGTTTAGATTACAGGTTGAATTAACCCTTTAGGGTCAAATTGGCTTCTCAAGGAGATCTATATGTTAAAGGCATCCCTCCTTCTGTCCCATTCAGTAGCTATAGAACTATGGAGAGAGATGTATTTTTTTGAAAATACATTTACACATTTAACCCTCCATTTTAATTATATTATTTACCTAAGTGTTAAATTCACCCCCCCTGGATGCTTTAATCATATATATAAATATGATAATTTGGGGCAGGGTAATGAGCCCCGTCCTCCACACCATAGAGCAAAGTGTGCAGATACTTCATATGTTTGGAAAATATAGTAAAAAGTTTGTGAAAAAAAAAAAAAAAAGAAAACCTCCCTGAAATGAGTTTTTGCAGGTTGGGATGTCTGCAAACCTATCCCCCAGTCCACATAAAACCCAGCCCAGAATAACATCTAGACAAAACTGTCTCAGCATACTACACTTTGCCGAAACCACTGCAGTTTTCTGGGTTTCAGTTATCTCACCTAGCTGAGGTATCTGGGTGGGACATACACAGGCTCGGACTGGCCCACAGGGGTACAGGGGAATCCCCCGGTGGGCCCCTGAGCAAAGTGGGCCCCTACTCTCCGACCTCCTGCACAAGTGGCACATAACACATTAGGCTTACTGCACTTCATACATATATTCAATGTACAGCACATCAACCAGCCTATGTTCATATAAAGAAAAACGTGTTAGATTATTTGATATATTTGAATGAATCCATATGGTGGGCCCCCAAAATAAATTTTACTGGTGGGCCCTCGGTACCCCAGTCCGACACTGGACATACACGCCTCCCAGCACTTATACTGTACACATCACTACTCTATCTATCTATCTATCTATCTATCTATCTATCTATCTATCTATCTATTATCTTCTTAGGGCTCTTTCACACCTGCGTTCTTTTCTTCCGGCATAGAGTTCCGTCGTCGGGGCTCTATGCCGGAAGAATCCTGATCAGGATTATCCTAATGCATTCTGAATGGAGAGAAATCCGTTCAGGATGCATCAGGATGTCTTCAGTTCCGGAACGGAACGTTTTTTTGGCCGGAGAAAATACCGCAGCATGCTGCGCTTTTTGCTCCGGCCAAAAACCCTGAACACTTGCCGCAAGGCCGGATCCGGAATGAATGCCCATTGAAAGGCATTAATCCGGATCCGGCCTTAAGCTAAACGTCGTTTCGGCGCATTGCCGGATCCGACGTTTAGCTTTTTCTGAATGGTTACCATGGCTGCCGGGACGCTAAAGTCCTGTTTGCCATGGTAAAGTGTAGTGGGGAGCGGGGGAGCAGTATACTTACCGTCCGTGCGGCTCCCGGGGCGCTTCAGAGTGACGTCAGGGCGCCCCACGCGCATGGATGACGTGATCGCATGGACACGTCATCCATGCGCATGGGGCGCTCTGACGTCATTCTGGAGCGCCCCGGGAGCCGCACGGACGGTAAGTATACTGCTCCTGTGTCTTCTTTGTGTCACTCAGTCATGATGATTAAGCTGTGCGGCCGGGGCTGGCAGGAGGCGGAGCACAGGGGTGTGATTAGGCCATACCCGGCACACCCACTCGAGCCCTGAGGCAGCCCCCCTGAGGCGGCCCGGCCCACCGGGCAAATGCCCGGTCTGCCCTATGGCCAGTCCGGCCCTGGCTCCCCCGCTCCCCACTACTACTATGGCAGCCAGGACTTTAATAGCGTCCTGGCTGCCATAGTAACACTGAACGCATTTTGAAGACGGATCCGTCTTCAAATGCTTTCAGTTCACTTGCGTTTTTCCGGATCCGGTGTGTAATTCCGGCAAATGGAGTGCACGCCGGATCCGGACAACGCAAGTGTGAAAGAGCCCTTAGTGACCACTGATAAGCCTTAGGCTGGGCCGCCGCTTTTTTATGGCGGCCCAGTCTAAGCGCTGCACGGGTCCCCGGCTCTCACATTAGAGCCGTGGTCCTGCTCTAACAGCCCGGACCAGCAGGAGTGCCGATCCGGGCTGTTTAACAATTTACATGCCACGGGCAATGGCGCCTGCCGCATGTAAAGTGCTGACAGAGGGAGTGGACTCCCTCTGTCTCCCATCAGCACCCCGCAAATGCGATCACAGGGTGCCGATGTGTGTGAAGGCTGGCAGGGGTCGAATGTAGGACCCAGAGCAGCCTTCAGTAATTTCCAGCAGGCTGTGCCTCTCTGGCGCAGACTGCTGGTCAATGTTAGAATAGCATTGCCATAAAAATGCAATGAACTATAGGGATAGTGCTTTGCATTTTAAAAGCAATCAAAATACTGTCTGTTATAGTCCCCTTGTGGGACTATTAAGTGATAAAAAAAACGGGAAAAAAAACACATTTATTAAATTAAAAATTATGCTTTTCAATGAAAAAAATTGCAAAAAAAATAATCTCCCCCATATGTTTGGTATTGCTGCGTCCGTAACGACCCGGACTACATAAATATCACATAAATTATCCCCTACGAGGGCGTGGCCTGAGCATGCAGCCGTGAAGACGCTGATCTCCCGGACCCTGGGCCTCTCCAACTTACCGTATCTATTTAATGGTCAGTCGGACACTACCAGCTTTAAAAAAAAGGATGGTCAGACGATCAGGGCGCCGGAGCTCCTCTTTCCTGGCCCCAGAACCTCAAATAGTGTGCTATTTCAGCCAGACCTTGCCCGCAGAGCGCCCGGCTGCAGGATCCAAGATGGCACCGACTGCAGAGCGGGAAGCCACGAGAACAGCGCTGCCAAGCTCCGCTCCTCATGGAGGACCCTCAGCCCCAGAACAGCCACCTTCACAGCTCCCAGCGTCTGCCACAACAACACCACAGCCCCTCTCCTCCATGTCACAGGGAGACTTACCGCTGATGGACACAAGCATAGCGATAGGCCTGGTGAGTGACACTCCACCTGCGCGCTTCCCAGCCCCTCCAGCACCAGTGTCCACCAAATCACCACATTCCATGCTGCCATTGCCCAGAGATAAAGCTGGAGACATATCACTGCAGCTGGAAGACAGGTCACATACCCAGATGACTCACCGGGGCTCCCTTTCCCCTATGACAAAGGACTTTGCTCCAGACACTAATGGCAGACCTTCTCCTGCGCCTAGACCTCGTGTCTACGCCTGCACTTTTCCAAACCCCTGCTTACTCAGAGTTCTCTGAATCCTCATCCTCTGCCTCTTCAGTGGGCAACAGACGTTCTAAACGCCCGAAATTAAAAGATATATGGGTCCTCCTTGGTAACCTGCCGACTAAATATGATATGGATGCCATGATATCGCGGGTTGAATTCAAACAAACTCAGGCCATTGCAGCTGTCAAGACATACCTGTGCAACATCTCCACACAAATACAGGTCTCGTCTGCACTAGAAGTACAGAAGACTTTGAACAGATACATACTACTACAAGTGGACGACCAAGAAAACTGAGGTCGACGCAACAACATCAAACTACGTGGGATTCCAGAGGAGGTGCCTGCTTCTGATCTGTGTAAGCGGTTACCCGCATCTTCAACTCTCTCCTAGCTAGACCTCTAGATGCCGAAATAGAACTGGACAGAGTCCATAGAGTGTTAGGTTCAAGACGCCCAGACAACCCAGCTCCTAGAGATGTTTTATGCAGGGTTCACTATTTCAGGGACAAAGAGTAAATCTTACAACGGGCATTGAGACAGGGCCCCACAATGTTCGCGGGGAACCAAATCCAACTTCTGCCAGATGTGTCGAGCGCTCATCAAGCACAGAGCCAGACGAAAGAAAGAGAGAGCAGCTTCTGGCTGAGGTCTCTCGTCTGGAGCTGGTTCACAGTCACATGCCCAGGCTTCTCACACAGCCTTGTTGATAGCCAGGGGGAAACTTAAGAAAAAACTAAACATACGCACCAAATCCCTGCTAAACAGGGGCAGACGATTTTTTTTTGAATACGGTAACAAATGTAGTAGGACTCTAGCTCGATCATTGTGAGAACAGAGAGCGAGAAACTATGTCCCACTGATTGCCAATCCCAAGGGCCACAACCTAAATGATCCAGATATGATAACGGAAGCTTTTGCCCAATACTATCAGTCCTTTGTCATATATCTTCTATATAAGGCCTCATGCACACGACCGTATTTTTTTGCGGTCCGCAAAACGGGGTTCCGTTTTCCCGTGATCCGTGACCGTTTTTTCGTCCTCCTTGATTTTTGGAGGATCCACGGACATGAAAAAAAAGTCGTTTTGGTGTCCGCCTGACCGTGCGGAGCCAAACGGATCCGTCCTGAATTACAATGCAAGTCAATGGGGACGGATCCGTTTGACGTTGACACAATATGGTGCCATTTCAAACGGATCCGTCCCCATTGACTTTCAATGTAAAGTCTGGAGTCCCTTTTATACCATCAGATCGGAGTTTTCTCCAATCCGATGGTATATTTTAACTTGAAGCGTCCCCATCACCATGGGAACGCCTCTATGTTAGAATATACTGTCGGATATGAGTTAGATCGTGAAACCTCATTTCCGACAGTATATTCTAACACAGAGGCGTTCCCATGGTGATGGGGACGCTTCTAGTTAGAATATACTACAAACTGTGTACATGACTGCCCCCTGCTGCCTAGCAGCATCCGATCTCTTACAGGGGGCCGTGATCAGCACAATTAACCCCTCAGGTGCCGCACCTGAAGGGGTTAATTGTACTATCATATCCCCCTGTAAGAGATCAGGGCTGCCAGGCAGCAGGGGGCAGACCCCCCTCCCTCCCCAGTTTGAATATCATTGGTGGCCAGTGCGGCCCGCCCCCCCCCCTTCCTCCCTCTATTGTAATAAATCGTTGGTGGCACAGTGTGCGCCCCCCCCCCTTCCTCCCTCTATTGTAATAAATCGTTGGTGGCACAGTGTGCGCCCCCCATCGCCCCCCCTCCCTCTATAGCATTAACAAAATTGGTGGCCAGTGTGCGGCCTCCCATCTCCCCCCCCCCCCCCCGATCATTGGTGGCAGCGGGTTACTAGCAATAGTACAATAGTAAAAGATTCATACTTACCTGGGAGCTGCGATGTTCGTGTCCGGCCGGGAGCTCCTCCTACTAGTAAGTGACAGTTCATTTAGCAATGCGCCGCACAGACCTGTCACTTACCAGTAGGTGGATCTCCCGGCCGGACACGAACATCGCAGCAGCAGCCAGCAGCAGGTAAGTATGAATCTTCTACTATTGTACTATTGCTAAGTAACCATGGCAACCAGGACTGTAGTAGCGTCCTGGTTGCCATGGTTACCGATCGGAGCCCCAGCGATTAAACTGGGACTCCGATCGGAACTCCGCTGCCACCAATGATGGGGGGGGGGGAGATGGGAGGCCGCACACTGGCCACCAATGTTGTTAATGCTATAGAGGGAGGGGGGGCCGATGGGGGGCGCACACTGTGCCACCAACGAATTATTACAATAGAGGGAGGGAGGGGGGGGGGGGCGCACACTGTGCCACCAACGAATTATTACAATAGAGGGAGGGGGGGGCCGCACTGGCCACCAACCTATTATTACAATAGAGGGGGGGGGCCGCACTGGCCACCAACCTATTATTACAATAGAGGGGGGGGGCCGCACTGGCCACCAATAATATTCAAACTGGGGAGGGGGGGGAGGGTCTGCCCCCTGCTGCCTGGCAGCCCTGATCTCTTACAGGGGGCCGTGATCAGCACAATTAACCCCTTCAGGTGCCGCACCTGAAGGGGTTAATTGTGCTGATCACGGCCCCCTGTAAGAGATCGGGTGCTGCCAGGCAGCAGGGGGCAGTCTTGTACACAGTTTGTAGTGTATTCTAACTAGAAGCGTCCCCATCACCATGGGAACGCTTCTGTGTTAGAATATACTGTCGGTTCTGAGTTTTCACGAAGTGAAAACTCAGCTTTGAAAAAGCTTTTATGCAGACGGATCTTCGGATCCGTCTGTATAAAAACTAACCTACGGCCACGGATCACGGACACGGATGCCAATCATGTGTGCATCCGTGTTCTTTCACGGACCCATTGACTTGAATGGGTCCGTGAACCGTTGGCCGTGAAAAAAATAGGACAGGTCCTATTTTTTTCACGGCCAGGAAACACGGATCACGGATGCGGCTGCAAAACGGTACATTTTTCGATTTTTCCACGGACCCATTGAAAGTCAATGGGTCCGCGAAAAAAAACGGAAAACGGGACAACGGCCACGGGTGCACACAACGGTCGTGTGAAGGAGGCCTTAAAAGAATCTTCATATAAAAGAGAGGATATAAAAAAAACATAAAAAATATATTATCCTTCGGGCGGACATAAAAACGCCTCTAAGTTCTTTTTTATCAAGTATCTTAATTTGATTTGTGCAAGCAGTGAAACAAAGGGACAATTGTATGCAAAAATATATAATCGTTTATTATAAAAACAAAGAATATAAAATCAATACAATTGCAAAACAAATTATGAAGTTACAAAATAATACCCCAAATGTACCACACGGTGGTGCTAACACACCCCTATCTGATCAGCACAGTATGATTTAGTGATTTATGACAACCAGTGTCATACTTTTAACAAACGGACTCATATACCAAGAGAAACTTAGGATCTTCTGTTATCAAACAGGCTATAACAATAAAACACGGATTATACAGGAAAATAACTGTTATCCCTTGACTCTGTTTTCCTATGACCAATCAAAAATATATGATATTAATATGATAAAATATTCAACTCGGCAATCAGACTAGGGAAAATAACTTTCCAAGGGTTTAGTCCTCTTTTCAAATAATGTCAGATCTTCCATTAACAATATGCATCTTTGCTAAGAGAATAATCAGCATTATGGAGGCACCGAGACCTTTTTTAAATTCATCTAGGTGGGTCGGAGCCCGAGGCCCGAAGGAGCAGGGGGGCCTGGGGATTCCGGGTCTCTGAAACTATTATGCAGCTACCATGCTTCAGCGTGTTTTGGACTGGTGTCACTACGCTCCTTTTAAGCAATGGGTGACCGTTGAACAGCACTGCTCGCGGACCCGTCTGGAGCTCTTACCTTGGACAATGGTGCAGACCCCGACAGCACTCTTCGCCCACCCCACCATAGGTCCTACCCTCCTCCAATTCCACAAATTTGCTAAAGTGAGCGGGATCTTGCCCACGCTTTCCCCTTTATTTCCAGTCCTGGGACACTCGGAATTCCCAGTTAGCTGTTTCTCAAGCCCCTTTCTGCATTGGCGTTTAAGTAGAAAATGTCGAGCTCCCTTCTTTAGATCAGCGGGGAGATTCATTCTGAATTACTGGAGCTGTCGGACCCTTGTGCCCTGGGACAGTGGAGAGCTAGACAAATACCTCATTTTCTCTCCTCTGTCCCCTCGTCCCAGAGTTTTGACAGGCCTCTTACCCCCTTTTGAAAAGGTATACATAGGCTCAGGTGTATACCGACACTCCCTGTTTGAGTTCTATAAGGCATTGGTAGTGCCTCATCCGGACCTCCACTCTCCATATATTGACAAATGGAGCTCTGGTCTTGGAGTGGACATCCCCCCCTTCCCCGACCAGTGGCCGAAACTGTATCATCTCGCGCATAAATCCTCCATTGCTAGTAAATTCCAGGAAGCAGGTTACAAAATACTGTCTAGATGGTACTATGTTCCGACTCGTCTTCAGAAAATGTTTCCATCTGCATCTCCACTATGCTGGCGTTCGGCGCAAGGCTCTCTGATCGACATCTTCTGGCATTGCAGTAAAATGAGGCAATTCTGGGAGTCGGTGCATAAGACCATAGCCTCAATCTTTTCCTTTCCCAGACCAAACACCCCGGGCTTCTTTCTGTTACTCCTCTCGGACCTATCCAACGATTGCTCTCCATACATATATGTAATCGACATGTTTTATTATGACGATGATACATTGGTACCTGTCTTTTCAAATTTTCTTAAATAAAGAAAAAAAAACACTGTAAAAATAAAATACACTGCTCAAAAAAATAAAGGGAACACTTAAACAACACAATGTAACTCCAAGTCAATCACACTTCTGTGAAATCAAACTGTCCACCTAGGAAGCAACACTGAGTGACAATCAATTTCACATGCTGTTGTGCAAATGGGATAGACAAGAGGTGGAAATTATAGGCAATTAGCAAGACACCCCCAATAAAGGAGTGGTTCTGCAGGTGGTGACCACAGACCACTTCTCAGTTCCTATGCTTCCTGGCTGATGTTTTGGTCACTTTTGAATGCTGGCGGTGCTTTCACTCTAGTGGTAGCATGAGACGGAGTCTACAACCCACACAAGTGGCTCAGGTAGTGCAGCTTATCCAGGATGGCACATCAATGCGAGCTGTGGCAAGAAGGTTTGCTGTGTCTGTCAGCGTAGTGTCCAGAGCATGGAGGCGCTACCAGGAGACAGGCCAGTACATCAGGAGACGTGGAGGAGGCCGTAGGAGGGCAACAACCCTGCAGCAGGACCGCTACCTTCGCCTTTGTGCAAGGAGGAACAGGAGGAGCACTGCCAGAGCCCTGCAAAATGACCTCCAGCAAACCACAAATGTGCATGTGTCTGCTCAAACGGTCAGAAACAGACTCCATGAGGGTGATATGAGGGCCCGACGTCCACAGGTGGGGGTTGTGCTTACAGCCCAACACCGTGCAGGACGTTTGGCATTTGCCAGAGAACACCAAGATTGGCAAATTCGCCAATGGCGCCCTGTGCTCCTCACAGATGAAAGCAGGTTCACACTGAGCACATGTGACAGACGTGGTTGAGTCTGGAGACGCCACGGAGAACGTTCTGCTGCCTGCAACATCCTCCAGCATGACCGGTTTGGCATTGGGTCAGTAATGGTGTGGGGTGGCATTTCTTTGGAGGGCCGCACAGCCCTCCATGTGCTCGCCAGAGGTAGCCTGACTGCCATTAGGTACCGAGATGAGATCCTCAGACCCCTTGTGAGACCATATGCTGGTGCGGTTGGCCCTGGGTTCCTCCTAATGCAAGACAATGCTAGACCTCATGTGGCTGGAGTGTGTCAGCAGTTCCTGCAAGACGAAGGCATTGATGCTATGGACTGGCCCGCCCGTTCCCCAGACCTGAATCCAATTGAGCACATCTGGGACATCATGTCTCGCTCTATCCACCAACGTCACGTTGCACCACAGACTGTCCAGGAGTTGGCAGATGCTTTAGTCCAGGTCTGGGAGGAGATCCCTCAGGAGACCGTCCGCCACCTCATCAGGAGCATGCACAGGCGTTGTAGGGAGGTCATACAGGCACGTGGAGGCCACACACACTACTGAGCCTCATTTTGACTTGTTTTAAGGACATTACATCAAAGTTGGATCAGCCTGTAGTGTGTTTTTCCACTTTAATTTTGAGTGTGACTCCAAATCCAGACCTCCATTGGTTAAAAAATTTGATTTACATTTTTTCATTTTTGTGTGATTTTGTTGTCAGCACATTCAACTATGTAAAGAACAAAGTATTTCAGAAAAAATATTTAATTAATTCAGATCTAGGATGTGTTATTTTTGTGTTCCCTTTATTTTTTTGAGCAGTGTAAAAAAAAAGACAGAATTGCTAATTTATTCTTAGTTGCCACCGAAAAAACTTAATAACAAGCGTTCAAAAAGGGCCATTTACTCCAAAATGATACCAATAAAAAATACAAGCCGTCCTGCAAAAATCAAGCCCTCACACAACTCCATATAAAGAAAAATAAAAAAGTTATGGGTCTTGTGAACTTTGGGAAGCGGCAATGCAAAAACATTTTTTTCTTTTTAAAAAAGGGGGTTTATTGCAAAAAAGTAGTAAAATGTAAAAAAAAAAAGCTATATGTATTTGGCATCACTGTAATCTTACTGACCCAGAGAATAAAGATATTATGTTTTTATACCGAAAAATGAACGCCGTAAAATTTATACCGCAGTGGCAAGTATTGCTGTTTTTCCCATCTTCCTCCCAGAAAGAGTTAATAAAAGTTAATCAGAAAGTTTTATGTGTACCCCAAAATGGTGCCATTAAAAATGACAACTTGTCCCGCAAAAACAAGCCCTCATACAGCTATATAGACAGAAAAATAAAAAAGTTATAGCTCTTGGAACGCGACGATGAAAAAAGGAAGAAAAACGCTTGGTCAGTAAGGCCCAAAACGTTTGGTCACTAAGGGGTTATCTATCTATCCATCTCATAGGAACGTTCCTTCTTCTGTCGCCGGCACCACATCTGTAACGCATGATTTATTTTTATTTTTTGTTGAAAAAAACATGCTTTTTTTTTAGTGCAAGATTAATGAATGAAGAGCTGTATAATACCACCAGTGACCACAAGGAGGCACCGTGGAGCTAATGGCACAACATAGTCACAATAGCAGTAGAGGATCTGTCACTTTCATGGATGTTCTCATTGCCGCCTGTGACTCTCCAGCTGCTGAGGCACTATACATCCCAGCATACCCAATCTGCAGCATTTGGTGGATGCTGGGACTTGTAGTTCTACAACTGGAGAGTCCCAGACTGCAGATCACTGATGCGTTTGTAGCATGAACAGCATAAGCAGGTGTAGACAGATCATGTATGGGAACAGTGAGAACAGGCTGAATAATAGTCACGGCTACACAACAGTCGGGCATGCTGGGTAATGTAGTCCATCATGGAGGCGACACTAACCTCTTCCACCTGGATCTATTTGGGACGTTAATGACCAAGCATTTTATTTTTTTTCATTTTCCATCGCCTTCCAAGAGCTTTAATTTTTTTATCTTTCCGTCTATGTAGCTGTATGAGGACCTATTTTTTTGTGAGACAAGTTATAGTTTTTAAAGGCACCATTTTGGGGTAAACATTACTTACTGATTAACTTTTATTAACTCTTTCCGTGGGGGAGATGGGAGAAATATTAATACTGCCATTAAGTTTTTAGGTTGCAAATTTTGCAACGTTCACTTTGCAGTGTCAAGAACATGATAACTGTACTCTCTGGGTCAGTACGATTACAGCGATACCAAAAAAAAAAAATATATATATATATATATATATATACCGTAATGTATGCCCTATAAACCACACCTAGGAGGGGGAAAATAAGATAAACACGTTTTTCATTAGACCTCAGATAAGACCCCCAATATTAATGACCCCAATAAGACCTCAGATCAGACCCCGATTGTTATAAGACCCCCAATCAGACCTCAGATCAGACCCCCAATGTTTATAGCACCCCCAATCAGACCTCAGATCAGACCCCCAATGTTTATAACACCCCCAATCAGACCTCAGATCAGACCCCCAATGTTTATTACATCAGACCTCAGATTAGACCCCCAATGTTTATAAGACCCCCAATCAGACCTCAGATCAGACTCCCAATGTTTATAAGACCCCCAATAAGACCTCAGATCAGACCCCCAATATTAATAAGACCCCCCAATTAGACCTCAGATCAGACCCCCGATGTTTATAAGACCCCCAATCAGACCTCAGATCAGACTCCCAATGTTTATAAAACCCCAATCAGACCTCAGATCAGACTCCCAATGTTAATAAGACCCCCAATCAGACCTCAGATCAGACCCCCAATGTTTATAAGACCCCCAATCAGACCTCAGGGCAGACTCCCAATGATAATAAGACCCCCAATCAGACCTCAGATCAGACTCCTAATGGTAATAAGACCCCCAATCAGACCTCAGATCAGACCCCCAATGTTTATAAGACCCCCAATCAGACCTCAAATCAGACCCCCAATATTAATAAGACCCCCCAATTAGACCTCAGATCAGACCCCCGATATTTATAAGACCCCCAATCAGACCTCCGATCAGACTCCCAATGATAATAAGACCCCCAATCAGACCTCAGATCAGACTCCTAATGGTAATAAGACCCCCAATCAGACCTCAGATCAGACCCCCAATGTTTATAAGACCCCCAATCAGACCTCAAATCAGACCCCCAATATTAATAAGACCCCCCAATTAGACCTCAGATCAGACCCCCGATATTTATAAGACCCCCAATCAGACCTCAGGGCAGACTCCCAATGGTAATAAGACCCCCAATCAGACCTCAGATCAGACTTCCAATGTAAATAAGACCCTCAATCAGACCTCAGATGAGACCCCCAATGTTAATAAGACCCAGTCAGATCTCAGATCAAACCCCCAATGTTTATAAGACCACCAATCAGACTTCAGATCAGACCCCCAATGTTTATAAGACCCCCAATCAGACCTCACATCAGACTCCCAATGTTTATAAGACCCCCAATAAGACCTCAAATCAGACCCCCAATATTAATAAGACCCCCCAATTAGACCTCAGATCAGACCCCCGATGTTTATAAGACCCCCAATCAGACCTCCGATCAGACTCCCAATGTTTATAAAACCCCCAATCAGACCTCAGATCAGACTCCCAATATTAATAAGACCCCCCAATCAGACCTCAGATCCGACCCCCAATGTTAATAAGATCCCCAATCAGACCTCAGATCAGACCCAAATGTTAATAAGATCCCCCCATTCAGACCTCAAATGAGACCCACATGTGAATAAGACCCTCCAATTCAGACCTTAGAAAAGACCCCCAATGTGAATGATCCCCATTCAGACCTCAGTTCAGACCCCTATACTCAGAGCAGAAAAAACTGTGACCCGACATCACACAGCGTGCAGACATCCTCAAACTGTGTGCAAGTCACAGCACAGCGTGCGGAGCTCTGCAGCAGAAGACCAGGAAGCGGTGAGTACAGAGCCCGGGGAGTGCTGCATTCACCTCTCCCCGATCCTCCAGTTCGTTAGTATTCGCCCCATAAGATGCACTGACATTTTCCTCCATTGTGGGGGGAAAAAGTTGTGTCTTATTGGCCAAAAAATACAGTACTTTTTTTTTTTACTTTTTAGTACTTTTGCACAATAAAAACCCTTTTTTAAATAGAGAAGAAAATGTTTTTCCATTGCTGCATCCAAACACCCCTAGCTTTCGCAGCATCCCACTCAGGACACGTGGGAACTGCAAAATCACTGTAAAACTGCATTATTGCATTGCATGTTATCTGCATTACATCATCTGTTGTATCCCTGTTCATAGGCTGGCTAGGTGTAATTTGTACATCCCACCACTAGATAGGGATAGCACTTAGTCCATATAAATACTTAGGTCAGGCCTAGTGAGAAGGAGAAGGTGTAGAGTAGTAAGTGGGTGAAGGAGAGGAGCAGAGTCAGTTGTTAAGCTGAGGCTACACACCACAGAGTAGTAGGTGAAGTCTGATGCAGAAATGAGGTAGAGCCAAGGTATGAGGGGCAGGAGAGCGTTTTCCTCCTGTGATCCTCTTAGTTCCTACATCCTACAACCAGAGGATAGTGTTTGCGTCCCTGGAAGAAAACCAAGCTAAAGAGAGACATCGGTGATAAAAGCCACTACCTAAGGCTTAATGGGCACCTTTGCACATGGTGGAGGACAATCTAGCTACAGGCAGCCTCACCATACATTAAAGAATACAGATTAGCTACCTGTTCAAGGGCTTGGAAGATACAGAAACAATAGGACTAAGCATACCAATAAGTATTACAGGCAACCTCACCAAATTACACTGGTTTAAAAGGGACCTTGAAGCGAAGTTAAAACCCAGCCAAACCTATTAACAGTGGATCAACAAAATTCCTCAGAAGAACAAAAGACTGTATTCTGTCTGGGTGTAAATGCCGCAACTGGAACCAACTTTAGTAAAAGTTGTGAGTTGTATCCTACCACTGTCTACTTCATTCTTCAATTTAATTACAACTGGTTGTACCACCATTAACGGTACTGGCGTCACGACAAATACCACCAAGGGACCCAGCCGCCACAAACACCCTAAACACCATTGTCATCAAGGGCACCTCAACCTCCATCTAGGCTGGTGCTTCCCTACCACAGAGTGTGCCCCAGGGGATTTTGTGCTGTCTTCCTCATCACTGTGCTGCCGGCCCAGGGAGGCTTTCTGCTAACCGTGAGTAAACCGATGAACTGTATTATTATTGGCCCCTCATCGGCCCACCGTGCACCTCATGTGTAGCCCCTGCGGTTCTGGCCCGCCACATCTTGAAATTTTGGCATCACAAACAGGATATTAACCCCTGCGCCTGTCACGGCGGACAGGATACAAGATACACAGAATATCAACAAACAAGTGTCTAGGCAAGAAGCTGGGGATAAAGGTCACCTCCTGACAATCCCTACCAGCTCTCCCTAGACTTCTATGCCCACGTTCAGACCCTGAAGGTGGGAATAAACGTGTCCCCATGCCTAGGCTGAAGATTCCCTTAAATCCCTAAGATGGTGAAAGGGAAAAAGAGGCAGCCTGCTCCCTCAGGACCTGGAGGGGGCAGGTGTCTCTCTAACAGCCTAGACAGACAACCACAAGAAAACCAAACCAACTTATCTTTTACTGAGCAGGAACAGCAAATCCTTCCTTCCTTCTTCTGAGCCAGACAGAAGCTATAACCCGCACAGGACACTGGGAGTAGGCATAATTAAAACTCAAACCAACGACCCCACCCAGTGCACCTGAAGGGAGGTGGATATAGTTCAACTCCAAAACAAAAACAAAAGGCTACACACGTGCTGCTAACCTGGCAGACCTCCGCACATAGCCTGAGCAGGGCATGACAGTACCCCCCGGTGGCGAAACCAACCTCACCACGGTGTTTTGGAGAGGCCTGTTTACCAGCCTCTTGCCTCAGGATTATGGCCCATACTAACTTTAAAGGAGAAGACAGACCGGCCGCACAGCTTGAATCTGTCTTTGGAATTGTATTTTGTTATGTGAGGGTACCCAGATAGCTAATTTTATTGTATTTGTGTATTATGAGTGCCATTCACCTAATGATATGCACTCAGACTTGAGCTATCTGGGGGTATGTTAAATGTCTGTGTTTGCTGTGGGGGTGTGACATTGTGTGTTTGGGTGGTGATTTCTGTCCTGTTGTCCCCACATGTGTATTGGCGATTTCCCTTTGTCCTGAGAGATAATTGAATTGCTCCTTGGGTGTCTCCAGGGTAGAGAGGAGGAAACCATGATGCATTGTGGGGATGTGTTGTGTCTGTGTATCCTGAGTTGCTGCATATCTGTCCTGTGTCACAGTCTTCCTTCTGGTCCCCTAGGGGCGTGTCCACCAGATGGGGACCTGCATAAATACGGGCGGGTAGCCCTCAATAAAGGGTGCTGCTTTATACCTTCATGAAGTTTTGGCTCATGTTTGGGGAATGCGATAACTACACTCTTGGGGATTGCTATATCACAATACTCCCCTGAGTAGAAGCTCTTGTAAGAGCTTGTTCATGGTTCCTGCTCTCTGGATGTAGGAGAGGTTCACCCACTGGAGCCTGGAGCCTTGTCGTAGGTCCAGGGTGGGTAGGAGACGGCGAGACCTCCACCAAGCTTCGGCGGTTCGTGGGGTCTGCAGCGCTGACGGTGTCAAGTGGAGTGCTTGGAGTCCTCTGGAAGCACTAGTAGCATCTATTGACGGAGGTACCCGGTAGGGGTGCTAGGCGTTCCGTTACACCCCCCTTTTACGGGTGACCTCCGGATACCCTGGCCCAACTTTATCCGGGTGGGATCTGTGAAAAGCCCTCACCTGTCGACTGGCACTAACATCCACAGCCGTAACCCACATCCTCTCCTCAGGGCCGTATCCCCTCCAGTGTACCAGGTACTGAAGGGAACCCCGAAGAACTCTTGAGTCGAGAACCATGGAGATCTCGAACTCTAAATTTACATCAACCAGAACGGGGAGGAGGCAATGGCGATGGTTCCACCTCGTTTCACATATCTCTTCAGTAAAGATTTGCGGAACACATCATGGATCCTCCAAGTCTGCTGAAGATCCAGACGAAATGCTACTGGATTGACCACCACAGATATTTTGCAAGATGGTACTCTCAGTTTAATATTTTTAGTAGACAACCACACCAGATCACCCACACACAGGTCCGGACCAGTCATACGTCGCCTGTCAGCCATTCGCTTATACCTCTCACCCATCTTCTCCAAATTCACTTGGGTCCTCCGCCAGATAGAAGACAAGGCAGAAGAAAATCTCTCCTCCTCTGGCATCCCAGAGGAACTAGTCCCAGAAAAGGTACCAAATTGAGGATGAAAGCCGTATGCGCCAAAAAATTGCGACTTACCCGTGGACTCCTTCCTACGGTTATTCAAAGCAAACTCCGCTAGGGACAAGAATGAGGACCAGTCCTCCTGATTCTCAGCCACAAAGCACCTCAAGTAGGTCTCCAGGTTTTGATTAGTACGCTCTGTCTGCCCATTCGACTGCGGATGAAAAGCCGAAGAGAACGAAAGTTGAATGCCAAGCCGAGAGCAGAACGCCCTCCAAAACCTGGAGACAAACTGCGTGCCCCTATCAGAAACCACATCCGAGGGAATGCCATGCAATTTCACGATATTATCAACAAAAATCTGAGCAAGAGTCTTGGCATTGGGCAGACTGGCTAACGATACAAAGTGAGCCATTTTACTAAAACGGTCAACAACCACCAAAATTACTGTTTTCCCGGAGGAACTCGGCAGATCTGTAATAAAGTCCATAGACAAGTGCGTCCAAGGACGAGACGGAATAGACAAAGGAAAAAGTGAACCAGCAGGTCGAGTATGAGCAACCTTTGACCGTGCACAGGTTTCACAAGCTGCTACGTAATCCTCAACACTCTTACGTAACCCGTGCCACCAGAACCTCCGGGACACAAGATCAAAGGTGGACTTACCACCAGGATGTCCAGCAAGGACAGTATCGTGATGTTCCTTGAATACCTTGTATCGCAGTCCATCAGGAACAAACAACCTCCCTGGGGGACAAGAACCAGGAGCCCCCTTCTGGGCTCCCAACACCACCACCCCATCAGCCAAAATTGGAGCAGGATCCTCTGAATCACATCCCCCAGGAAAACTGCGAGACTGTGACGCCATTCCTCAAAGGCCAATTTGATGGCCAGCAATTCCCTATCTCCTACATCATAATTCCTCGCGGCGACCGAGAGCTTCTTGGAAAAAAAAGCACACGGAACCCATTTGCAAGGAGATGAACCCTGCGACAGAACTGCTCCAACCCCCACTTCTGATGCATCAACCACCACCACAAATGGCTGAGACACATCGGGCTGCACCAGAATGGAAGCAGACGCAAAACATTCCTTAATAGCCGAAAAGGCCTGCAATGCCTCATCCGACCAGACAGAGACGTCGGCGCCCTTCTTAGTCATATCGGTCAGAGGTTTTACAATGGTAGAATAGTTCAAGATAAATTTTCTATAATAATTAGTAAACCCCAAAAACCGCATCAAAGCTTTCTGATTCTCCGGTCGGTCCCATTCCAGAACCGCCCGGACCTTTTCGGGGTCCATACGAAAACCAGAGTCAGAAAGCAGATATCCCAGAAACGGAAGCTCCTGCACAGAAAACACACATTTCTCCAATTTGGCATATAATTTATTCTCCCGAAGGATCGTCAAAACCTGTCTCATGTGATCCTGATGGGTCTTCAGATCAGGAGAGTAAATTAGAATGTCATCCAAGTAAACTACCACGAACCTCCCCACAAAATGATGGAAAATGTCATTGATGAATCGCTGAAATACCGCTGGCGCGTTAGTGAATCCAAAATGCATAACCAGATTCTCGAAATGACCCTCGTGCGTGTTGAAGGCCGTTTTCCACTCATCCCCTTCCTTGATTCTGATCAGATTGTAGTCCCCTCTTAAATCCAACTTGGAGAACACCTTGGCTCCAACAATCTTATCAAAAAGATCGGAGATCAAAGGAAGGGGATACGGATCACGGACTGTAATACGGTTCAATTCCTGGAAATCCAAACAAGGTCTCAGCGATCCATCCTTTTTCTTTACAAAGAATAAACCCACTGCCACCAGAGACTTAGATGGCCTAATATGACCTTTTGCCAAACTCTCGGCAATATACTTCCGCATGACCTCTGTGCCGGCATACATACATAATTCCTCTGGGTAGCCATTTTGTATGCTTCTGGCCTATGTAAAAGAACAGTGAACTCTCATCTTCCTAAAGCCTGGGTCACCTATGATATAGATGGACACTTTTATTACCACTACTCTGTGAGGCCGGCTATAAAAGGTCATAAAGGCTATACCAGGCCTAGCTCATCCTGTCCTATAAGATAAAGATCAGCTCGCTGTCAAGCCTGGCTGGAGCGTGACGTCATTAATTTGCAGGTCTGGTTTGAGGAGAGCTAATGGCCCTTAATTAGCTCTGGGCATAAAACCAGTCCACTTTCATATTTCATTTATGAATCAACTTATGCCCTTTCTGACACCAGATCCAGGCTCTACAGAGTATTGTGGTTAATTGGGTATCAAATATGACCAGAGGATGTGATTCTGTAGCTCACCTATGGGTAGTAGAAGAACTACAGGTCCCAGCATTACCGTGTGTGGTCTCATTCTGTATGTAAATTAATAAGGATCGCAAATATGTATTCTGTATGAAAATATGCCGATGTATCAGGGAGATACAGGCTTAACTATAATCCTCATTGTAGGAACTGAACTTTGATGGGGTCATAAAACCCTTGGAGGCCAATCCCTAGGCTTCACAGTCACTCTGTTGCCATTGGCTGACAGGAGTAAGTCTCCTGCCCATGGCAGAGTTCATAAAAATCTGTGCACAAGGACAGAGGAGAGAGACCCATGGAACATCACCAGACACTTAATTGGACATTGACAGCATATCCCTGTATCAGAAGAACTTTGAGGGTCTCCCCTGAGACATACTGAACGGGGTTTGCAAGGATTCAAAAAGGACATATGAACGACCATCTGAAAGCCTCCAGAGAAACTAAGTATTCTTTCATCTTTTTCCCTTTCATTTGAACTGTCGTGATTATTTATATTGTTATTATTATTCTGTAGATTTATAGTCATTTTCATTAGATTTGTATGCACTGCTTTTTACCTCTTATTAAAGATTATAAAATCTAAGTGGCCAAGTCTTCCATATTCTAAGCTGCTGAACAATGTACCTTGCCTTTGAAGAGACGTTACCAGGTAGTTAGTTAAATTGCATTTAGGAATTGTAGCTGGGGGTGATTGACTGCGGTTGGTCAGTAAGTGATATCCGGTTCATCCACTGATCTGTGTGATAGTGAATGACCCGGATAGTCGGCTCGTGGACCAGGAACCCACGTGGTGGCAGTTACCGAAGTGTAGTGGGAGGGTGTTAGCCGAATGGTAATACCCCGGTCACGTGAGGTCTCTGTGTGTGCGCAGACTCCGTCACAGACCACTACGTCACAGCTGTGGGATCCGGATCCATAGTTCGTGACATTTTCTGGTGGCAGCTTACGGGATTCTGTATGCTTAGAATATTAGTGCATGAAGTTATGTCCATAACTCTGTACTAAAGGATTGAAAAATTCTGGAAGACGAAGCACAGTGCATTAGTTTTGATAGAATATTAATTCACGACAGTACCCTTCCCTCTCTCTTGTTTTCTGTCCGAATCCGTGAATTATGACGCCATGAGCGTGTCTGATATCACAGCTCTGTGTGAGCACAAAGGCATCCAAGTATATGGGAAAAATAAGACTGTCCTTATCCAGGAGTTATGTGCACGGAGGAGTCAAGAGTCATCCCTGCAGGATTCAGAGAATGGAGGACACTCAGGGGCCCCTGAGCCAGGTGACCCCTTCCAGAATGAGGATGATGAACTGGGAGGAGGACAGCCTGCTGGGGCTTGCAGTCCTCTAGCTGGACATAACTCTGTCTCTATGCCATCCCAAAATGGTCTGGACCAACTAATGCTCAGTAACCCGGACTTATATTTTCGGCTGCTGGAGGCACGTCGGGCAGAGCGCAAGGCTGAGTTTTGAGGCTGCAGAGCGCAAGGCTGAGCGCGAGGCTGCAGAACGAGAACGGGAAGCTGTCCGCAGGCATGAACTAGACCTGGCCCGAGTACAGCTTCAGGGGTCCGACCGGCATGCTACATCCACAGGCCCATCCCTGATGGTCAAGCCAAAACTGCCTGTGATGGAGTCTGAGAACTGTGACATTGATCTTTTCCTGCATGCTTTTGAAACCTCATGCCAGCAGTACCAGGTACCAGAGCCGCAGTGGGCGGCACATCTAATGTCCGCACTGAAGGGCAAAGCTATGGAGGCCCTGGTCGGACTACCATTAGCAGAGCGTACCAGTTACGCGGTCATCAAAAAGGCTATTCTGGTCAAGTACCAGCTGACTCCAGAGACTAACCGTTTACGGTTCCGGTCCCTGCGGAGAGGGCCCGGAGATACTTTTATGGACCATCTGGGCAAGTTGCAGACCACCTTTCAACAGTGGTCTGATCCCCTCACAGAGGACACCAAGCAGTCCCTGGCGGATCTGATGGTCCGAGAACAGTTTGTCTCCAATTGCCCCACGGATGTGCAAAAATATGTATGTGAGCACAAGCCGAAGAGTGCGCGAGAGGCGGCCGAGCTAGCCGATGAATACGTCGCCATGCCCAGCACTCGAGCATTCAAAGACACTCTGTCCCGCCTGGGAGGAACCTCTTCATCTGCTTCTTCCTCCCGGCCAGCTTTGTCGGTTCCTGTCCAGCGACCCTTTCACAGGCCTGCACAAAGACCCGAAGGAGTCAAGCCAGCACCGACAGACGTGCGCAAGTGCTATGCGTGCGGCAAGCCAGGACACCTCAGCCACTCGTGCCCAGAGAAGAAGACAGCACCCCCTGGCAAGCTTGCCCGCAACCCATCATCTGTGCTGTTGGTGAATGGAGCTGCAAGACACACCGCAGACAACCTACAGTCGGTTACTGTGGGCAACCGGTGCACCACAGGCTTCCGCGATACAGGAGCCGAAGTCACACTAGTTCGGCCTGAACTAGTGGATGACGCAGACCTTATTCCCGGCAAAAGCCTCACCATCACGGGAGTTGGGGGGGTGAGCCCTAATGTTCCCCTAGCTCGTGTTTTCCTTGATTGGGGGGCTGGGAGTGGAGTAAGGGAGGTGGGAGTCTCTGCGGAGATCCCCACAAATGTTTTATTAGGCACTGACCTAGGACGATTGGTCTCGTGCTACGTGCCCCCTGGAAGCACACAGGACTCACCCGTCCCTATGGAGGTCCCTGGACATACCGAGGTACTGTGCAAGGATGTTTGCGTAACATCAGATAACCTTGGGGATGGACCGCGGGAGGTGGGAGGTGGGGTGTGTGGGAGCAGTTCTCCTACGACAGGAGATGTAGAGGGGATGGCGGGTGTATGTACACAGGTAGTGGACATGTGTTTAACTGATTCAAGTTGTGCAGATGTTAAATGTGATGACATTATTGTGCCTGTGTTGCCCGTCACTCGCAGGGCTGCAAAAGTCGCAGCGGAACGCTCCATTGGGGAAGAGCAAGTGGAAGTGTCCCCTTCCACCGGTTCGGACCCCGTGGACTTAACCGCGTCAGAGCCTCAGCCACTGTCCCTGTTCGCCACAGGACAGCTTGCTGGGACTTGTAGTGCCGCCTTTGAGCAGGCCCTGCGAGAGGACCCTACCTTGGAGCAGCTAAGAGGGTTAGCTGCCAGCCCTCCCACTGAGGGAGACAAATACCGAGTGTGTTGGGACAATGGGAAACTGTATAAGGAGGACATCTCCCACAGTGACAGTAGGGTGGGGCCACTCAAGAGGCAGCTCATTGTACCTGTGCAGTTCAGGGAACAATTACTGCAAGTGGCTCATGAGATCCCCTTAGCTGGTCACCTGGGAATAACCAAAACAAAGTCCCGGGTGATGCAGACTTTTTTCTGGCCTGGCCTCGGGGCAGATGTCGCCAAGTACTGCAGGTCCTGCGACACATGTCAGCGAGTTGGCAAAGCAGGAGACCGTCACCGAGCTCCATTGAATCCCTTACCGATAATTGATGAACCCTTCAGGAGGGTCGCCGTGGACATCATTGGTCCACTGGCCATCCCCAGCAGTTCGGGTAAACGGTTCATATTAACCCTGGTGGATTACGCGACGCGCTACCCAGAAGCAGTGGCGTTATCCTCCATTAGGGCGGACAAGGTTGCGGACGCCCTGCTGGGGATCTTCACGAGAGTGGGGTTCCCAGCTGAGCTTCTCAGTGACCAAGGACCTCAGTTCATGTCTGAACTAATGCAGGGGCTCTGTAGGAAAATACAGGTGAACCATATCGTAGCCAGCCTTTACCACCCACAAACAAACGGCCTCTGTGAGCGCTTCAACGGGACGTTGAAGCAGATGCTGAAGACGTTCGTGGAGGCGCAAGGGACGGACTGGGAACGATATCTACCTCACCTGCTATTTGCCTACAGAGAGGTTCCCCAGGAGTCAACCGGGTTTTCACCCTTCGAACTCCTGTATGGTCGACGAGTAAGAGGTCCCCTAGACCTAATCAGAGACTCTTGGGAAGGCAAGGTTGCCGGAACGGAAGTCTCTGTAGTAGACTATGTCCTCAGGTTCCGAGACAAAATGGAGTCGCTTGTAGGTCTGGTACAGGAGAATATGGTGCAGGCCCAAAGCAAACAGAAGCAGTGGTATAACCGCACTGCCCGAGAGAGAATCTACCAGGAGGGGCAGAAGGTCTATGTCCTGCTGCCGATGCGGCAAAACAAACTGCAAGCTGCATGGGAAGGGCCGTACCCCATTGTCAAACGTCTGAGTAAGGTAAATTATGTGGTGGGCCTTGGAGAGGGAGGTAGGAGACAGAAGACGGTTCACGTCAACATGCTCAAGGAGCATCACGAGAGAACGCCACATGTTATGCCGGTTTGCAGCCTGCCCGAAAGGGAGGAGGCCGACCCCCTACTAGATCTGCTAGCTGACACTCGAGAGTTGGAGGTGGACTTAACCCTCAACCCTCAACTCTCGTCCTAGCAGAGATCTCAGCTCTTATAAGTGTTGACGGCTCACCGTGACACTTTTACAGGGAAACCCGGGAGAACACACCTTGCAGTCCATCATGTGGAGACAGGTACACATGCTCCCACAAAGCAGTCCGCCTACCGCGTCTCAATGGAGGTCCAGGCAGACCTCAGGAGGGAGATCGAGGAGATGAAGCAGCTCGGGGTCATTCAGAAATCCCACAGTGCTTGGGCCTCACCGGTGGTTCTGGTCCCAAAGAAAGATCAGACAACCAGGTTCTGTGTGGATTATCGGAAACTGAATGCCATCACAACCTCGGATGCTTACCCCATGCCCAGGATTGATGAACTGTTAGATAAGTTGGCAGGAGCCAGCTACCTGACAATCATGGACCTGAGCAGGGGGTATTGGCAGATTCCCCTGACCTCGGAGGCTCAGGAGAAGTCGGCCTTCATCACCCTATTCGGCTTATACGAATTTACTGTAATGCCGTTTGGGATGAAGAATGCGCCAGCCACCTTTCAAAGGCTTGTGAATGACTTGCTGGAAGGACTAGAAGAATGTGCTGTCGCCTATTTAGACGACATTGCCGTACTGGACAAACTTGCTGCGGCTGGACTAACTGTTAAGCCTAGCAAGTGCCAGCTGGGCATGAATGAGGTCACTTACTTAGGCCACAGAATAGGAGGAGGCACACTGAGGCCTGAAATAGAGAAGGTGGAAGCCATTACGAGATGGCCAACACCTCTCACCAAGAAACAGGTCATGTCTTTCTTGGGAACGGCCGGGTACTATAGGAAGTTCATCCCGAACTATAGCGCCCTGGCCAAGCCTCTGACAGACTTGACCAAGAAGAAGCTGCCCAGGATGGTGTCATGGACGCCGGAATGCGAGCAAGGCTTCCAGGCCCTGAAGGATGCACTAGCCAGTTCTCCTGTGCTTCAGGCCCCAGATTTCACTCGGAAGTTTGTGGTCCACACGGATGCTTCCGCCTTTGGTCTGGGTGCAGTCCTGAGTCAGGTGAACCAGGCAGGGGAGGAGCATCCTGTACTATACCTGAGCCGTAAGTTACTGGCCAGGGAGACCAGCTACTCCACAATAGAGAAGGAGTGTTTAGCTATTGTGTGGTCCCTGCAAAAGCTACAACACTACCTGTATGGACGCAATTTCACAGTGATCACCGATCACAATCCCCTCAGCTGGTTGGCACGTCTCGCAGGAGACAATGCGAAACTGCTGAGATGGAGCCTGATTTTGCAGCAGTACAACTTCAACGTGCAGCACAGAAAAGGTAGTTTACATGGAAATGCCGACGGGTTGTCGCGGCAGGGAGAATCGGCCGGAGACGGCTGGGTTGCTGTAGAATAGGCTTGTGGCCATTTCCCCAGGCAACCTTTTAAAAGAGGGAGGTGTGCTGGCATACATACATAATTCCTCTGGGTAGCCATTTTGTATGCTTCTGGCCTATGTAAAAGAACAGTGAACTCTCATCTTCCTGAAGCCTGGGTCACCTATGATATAGATGGACACTTTTATTACCACTACTCTGTGAGGCCGGCTATAAAAGGTCATAAAGGCTATACCAGGCCCAGCTCATCCTGTCCTATAAGATAAAGATCAGCTCGCTGTCAAGCCTGGCTGGAGCGTGACGTCATTAATTTCCAGGTCTGGTTTGAGGAGAGCTAATGGCCCTTAATTAGCTCTGGGCATAAAACCAGTCCACTTTCATATTTCATTTATGAATCAACTTATGCCCTTTCTGACACCAGATCCAGGCTCTACAGAGTATTGTGGTTAATTGGGTATCAAATATGACCAGAGGATGTGATTCTGTAGCTCACCTATGGGTAGTAGAAGAACTACAGGTTCCAGCATTACCATGTGTGGTCTCATTCTGTATGTAAATTAATAACGATCGCAAATATGTATTCTGTATAAAAATATGCCGATGTATCAGGGAGAAATAGGCTTTAGTATAATCCTCATTGTAGGAACTGAACTTTGATGGGGTCATAAAACCCTTGGAGGCCAATCCCTAGGCTTCACAGTCACTCTGTTGCCATTGGCTGACAGGAGTAAGTCTCCTGCCCATGGCAGAGTTCATAAAAATCCGTGCACAAGGACAGAGGAGAGAGACCCATGGAACATCACCAGACACTTAATTGGACATTGACAGCATATCCCTGTATCAGAAGAACTTTGAGGGTCTCCCCTGATACATACTGAACGGGGTTTGCAAGGATTCAAAAAGGACATATGAACGACCATCTGAAAGCCTCCAGAGAAACTAAGTATTCTTTCACCTTTTTCCCTTTCATTTGAACTGTCGTGATTATTTATATTGTTATTATTATTCTGTAGATTTATAGTCATTTTCATTAGATTTGTATGCACTGCTTTTTACCTCTTATTAAAGATTATAAAATCTAAGTGGCCAAGTCTTCCATATTCTAAGCTGCTGAACAACGTGACTTGCCTTTGAAGAGACGTTACCAGGTAGTTAGTTAAATTGCATTTAGGAATTGTAGCTGGGGGTGATTGACTGCGGTTGGTCAGTAAGTGATATCCGGTTCATCCACTGATCTGTGTGATAGTGAATGACCCGGATAGTCGGCTCGTGGACCGGGAACCCACGTGGTGGCAGTTACCGAAGTGTAGTGGGGGGGTGTTAGCCGAATGGTAATACCCCGGTCACGTGAGGTCTCTGTGTGTGCGCAGACTCCGTCACAGACCACTACGTCACAGCTGTGGGATCCGGAGCGATCGGATCCATAGTTCGTGACAACCTCTCTTTCAGGTTGAGAAAGATTGCATAGCCGAGACTTTGGCAACTTAGCCCCTGGGATGAGATTACCTGGACAATCATAGTCACGATGAGGGGGCAATTCCTGAGCTCCACCCTCCGAAAAGACATCCGCAAAATCTGAGAGATACTGAGGTAAAGCCGTAGTAGACACACCAGAGATAGATGTGCCAAGACAATTGTCCGAACAAAATTCACTCCAACCAATGATCTGTCTTGCTTGCCAGTCTATAATTGGGTTATGTTTTGTCAACCACGGTAACCCTAAGACTATAGGAGCAGGCAAGTCCTTCATGACAAAACAAGACATGATCTCAACATGTGAATCACCCACCCTTAACAGAATACCATGAGCAATGAGAGTGAGACTCCTTTGAGAAAGAGGGGAAGAATCAATTGCGAAAACCGGAATCTCTCTTTCTAAAGTGCAAGTACTTAGACCCAGATTTTGAAGAAAAAGAAAATCAATAAG
The DNA here is from genome assembly GCF_905171765.1 of Bufo bufo. NCBI lineage: Eukaryota > Metazoa > Chordata > Amphibia > Anura > Bufonidae > Bufo > Bufo bufo. Next base: position 29,204,367 of record NC_053392.1, on the reverse strand, counting down.
GTTTACCCTAGCACCACAGTCAATGAATACTTCAACAAAAAATTTTCTTGAGTCTAGCGCCACCATAGCTGGAAGGAGAAAACGAGAGGTGTATTGCCGAAGAAGCATGGCGGAGAAGCGAGTGAACTCTGCGCTAGAGACTGGATCCGAACGGGACCTTGTCGCCGCCCCGACATGGACCCCTACGCCCATTACTCCTGAGCTACAGGTCCGTGTCCAGGACTTATGGGATCGCCACTGGAGGGAACGCAGTGTGGATCGCAATACTGAATCGGCGGATTACAGTACAGGTCAGCACGTAGTCGCGATGCCGCGAAACCGGCCTCCAAAATATGCCGAAAGGTCCGGTCTGGTTGCTGATTCCCCCGCCATGGCTTGGCCTACTACTGAGCAGACAGCACTTTGGGCCAAGTTGTCCGCGGAAATCAAGTCGGCTCGACTCCCGCGCACACACGCTTGCAAAAAGTATAATGAGGGTCTGACTCGCAAGTTGCTGGAGGAACCTGTAAAGGACTTCCCGGTTCCGGTACGGAGATGGGCCAAGTTCTTGACTTCTGTAAGCAGCGAGGATTTGGGTTTATCCGTGATATGGAAACCAACAGAGACTATTATGTGAATCGCGTGTCTGTAAAGAGGAAGGAGCTCCCTAGTTGGCTACATAGCTTGTACGTCAATGAGACAGTTGAGTTCACCCCTGCAGAAGGTACACGTGGACCATACGCTATTGCGGTACGTCGACCAGGACAGCCCACGGAGACCCAGGAGCTTGCCAAAGACTCTGAGTCTGAGGAGGATCTGGAACAAGAACCTTCTACTGGGCAGACTAGATGGGCCAAATGGTTTTTATCTGCCGACACATTCTATGTTTCTATGTTACCGCCCCCGTGCGGCCTGCTGCAAAGTATGTGCCGCCTAGCACTCAAAATCAATATGCCACGGGATTTGCGGGCACCGACATTCTATGGCAACCTGCCATTGTTACCAAAGATCCTGCCAGTGAACCTAGACCCCAGAGGGAACGGGTTAGGAGAAAAAGGCCAGAGCCAAAAGGCCTAAGTACAGCTGTAGAGGACTGTGCAGTTTTGTTTCAACAACTAGCTGTACAACAACATCAGGGATTCACTATCCCAACCTATAAAGGTGAACCAGCGAATCCTTCAGTAATGAAAAATCCCCCAGAGGAATCACACCCTGTAACCAGGATTGACCCTGCAATTGGTCTGGATTACAGCATTAAAAAAGAGCGACCCCCTATCTTTGAAGAGGTGAAAAAGGAACTGAACTTGCCGTCCACTCCTAAGCCACGGATAATGGAGGGACAACCGGAAGGATCTTCCCCTTATTCATGGGATTCTGGAAGTCCAATCTCTAAAGATGTGTCGTCCTGTTCAGATCCCTACAATTAAAGTAGGCCGTTTACCAAACACTTATATGGAGCAGGAGCTGCCATGTTTTGAGAGGACTTCTCTTCTTGTTTTTGTTTTGAGCCCCTCTGTGTTTTTATTAGCAAGGACTCCATCATGGACTCCACTTGAATTCAGAAAAAGAAAAATCACAGTTGCACTTTATTTGTGTGTTTTATGCTATTTAACCCCTTTTTACTCAATTTTCAGGTTATCAAGGGACTATGTTGATGAAACGTTTAAAGTATACTACCCAGAAAGACTATTCTGTGTTCAAACTTTAAAAAGTTTTTTACATGTTTTTATACCCCAATTTTAGGTGTGGACTTTGTCTTTAAACCCGTATCGTGGACTTTACTGCCCTTATGTGAGATCACTACTTAATTACCATTTTTGGCCGTAAAACATCAACCAAGAAAAAGAATGTGTATGTGATATATTATATATTTGCCTAGAATATATTTTTGTGCATAACCCTTTATTTACAGGAGGTTATCGAAGAGTCATGATAATGCATTGCAATGTCTATATCCATATGTGCATATTTGGTGGTGTGTATTTGGTGTATTACAGGAAACGGCTTAGAGATTCACAGCTTCAGATATTACCAGCGTCGAGGGCGACTTATGTTTTAACATGGGAGTATGCAGCGTCCCACTGAGGACACGTGGGAACTGCAAAATCACTGTAAAACTGCATTATTGCATTGCATGTTATCTGCATTACATCATCTGTTGTATCCCTGTTCACAAGATCGGAGAAATGTCAACATGGAACCTACTAAGGACCTTAAGGTAATCAATTTATCTAAGCATGACTTCTCTCTTTCAGACATCACCCTATTGGAAAAAGGGTTATCATACGCACCGAGCCCCCAGTTCGATCAATTCACAGCTATAAAAGACTTACACATGTTTGGACGCTCATTAATGATGAAAAGATGGCATCACAAAGACCAGCACCCTGAGGTTTCTATCACGCCTTCTGAACAACTGGCCCTCCATACCTTAGAGGACTTGTTGTTGGAACAGGATGGTGGGACAAAAGGTGATGTACCCCCCACTCTGAAACCAAGGTCCCAAAAATATCCTCCTCTGTCATTATGCCCAGCGATTGACACATTTGTCAAACTGGTCAGTAATGACTTTGAAAAAATACCCAGGGTGGTCCGTAGTGATAACCTTACAAAAACACAACGATTAAGCTTGGAGAAATTGAAGAGTATGCCTGACGTCATATACAAGCCCGCCGACAAAGGTGGAAATCTTGTTATATGGCCCCGCAAAATGTATTTGACAGAGGCGTATAAACAGCTGAATAACAACACATGCTATCAGAAGTTAACCTATAATCCCTTATTGTCCTTCAGAGATGAATTAACGAAGATTTTGGGGACAGCCTTGGAAAAAAACATCATCTCCAAGGAATTACATGATGTCCTCAGCATTCGGGAGCTGACTATCCCAACATTATACCTACTTCCCAAAGTTCACAAAAACCCACGTATACCACCAGGTAGGCCAATCATTTCTGGTCAGGGAAGTATGGTAGAGAATATCTGTAAATTCATAGACCATCATCTAAAACCGATGGTAGAATTATTACCCTCATACACACGGGATACATCAGACTTACTGAAGAAATTACATGGCATATGTTTGGAAGATGATACGTTATTGGTAACATGTGACGTAGAGTCCTTGTGTACCAGCATTCGACATTCAGATGGACTCCAGGCAGTAGAGTTTTTCCTGAGGGCCAATAACGTTAACTAGGAAACAGCTTCCTTTCTATTGCAATTACTTAGGTTTGTGTTGACCAAAAACTTTTTCACCTTCAATGGGTCCTTTTTCCTGCAGCTCCAGGGGACAGCAATGGGGGCAGCTTGCGCGCCCTCATATGCTAACCTGTTCCTGGGGCTGTGGGAGAGGGACCTATTTATGTCAGATGGACACGTCGTCATGGACCGCGCCATTTTTTGGGGTGCGGTACATAGACGACGTCTTCCTTATCTGGCAGGGCACCCCTGAATGCCTACATGAGTTTTTTGGGATTCTCAACACAAACACACTCAATATTAAGCTTACATACATGTACAATAGGGATCACATAGATTTTTTGGATGTGTCTATAAGCAGGACGAGGGATGGTCACATTGAGACTGATGTGCATCGTAAGGAAACCGCAGTCAACGCTTACCTACATGCATCTTCTTCACATCCTAGGAGCACGGTTAATGCCATACCAATCGGGCAATTTTTAAGGATGCGCAGAATCTGCTCTACAGATGCAGCCTTCGAAACACAGGCCATGGACCTATGGGACTGCCTCCGGAAAAGGGGATATAGCCACCGTTCAATAAAAAAAGCCTACCAAAGGTGTGTATTGTGCTGTGCCTACTGTTGTGATTTATGAATTGTTGTTATATGCCTTTCACACATAATATATACCTTCCGGTATTATTGTTTTTATGTTCCATCATTCATCATCTTTTATACAGCTATAACTATATATCCTAAAATTTTTTACATACACACCCTTCACTTTTTACACTATGCACTTTTTTCACATCTTGGGTTTTCAACCCATGATATAACAGCCTTTAGGGATATATACCCCTGTTCACTTATCTGCTTAGCACGCCATTCATATATTGTTATTCAATATTCTTCACTGTCATTGTACAGTATATATACATACTTTCCCCCACACCCCCCCCTCCTTTTTCACCAACACATGTATCCATCATTCATTTACCAATCTTGGTCTCATTTTTTCTATTCCACATTAGGTTGTTTACACCTCTTATCTTCCACTGCTCATATCATTGTGTTCTTTCTTTACGGTATCATCCATATATTGGAAATGTTATCATCACGTTCTCCCCTCATCCCTTCAATCATGTCTCTCATCACATTTATTTGGCAATGTTATTATCATGTTTTTTCCTTGTTCCCCCACAATCATGTTATTCTACCATTGTAGATCCCATTTAATCACTGGTCTGTATATACAGTCTATTGTGGAGCTTAGGACTGTCTTTTAATGACATTATTTATTTTAACTTATTTTACTGTATTCAACTATTTATTGACATGATATTTTTTGACAGCCGTAAAAACGCTACTATTTTTAACACTAAATATGGATATGAAAGACAATGATGCATCTAATGGGGTATTTTATGGTATTGTTACATTCTTATACATTATAGTAATATATGTAGCGGCGTAAGTAGCGCTGATCTACTCATGGTGATATTTCTATGTACATATTATGCCCGATCCCCCTGGCTGACATGGTGCGCGCAGCACTGCGGGTGTCGCGCTCTGTGTCCTGCCCCGGGGCGTCTCTACGCCGGCTTGGCGCGTCAAGTGACTTGGTCATGTGGCCCGCCGCGTCATGGCGTGATTACGGAGCCCTGGCCGCCGCACTCTGTGCGCCAAAGTATGCTCAGCTGGGAGAATCAACACTCGGACACGGGCTGTTAAATAGCTAATCCCACAGTGATGGCGTTACCCCCTGACGAAGGTACGCCGAAACGCACGTCGGGGTAACACCATCCCAGACATCCCAGGCGCTGTCACTCTTGGTGAGTCCCTTCACTTACATTCTTTTCTCTGGCTTACTGCTATATAGGCGGGACATAGGTCCAGCAGGTTCACACCACCGCCTGGGCTGCGGGTTGTTTTGATGTGTGGATTACCTTTCTGCTGACCGTGAGTAAACCGATGAACTGTATTATTACTGGCCCCTCATCGGCCCACCGTGAACCTCACGTGTGGCCCCTGCGGTTCTGGCACGTTTTCTTTCTATGGAGCTGTATGAGGTCTGGAATTTTGCAAGATGACCTGTAGTTATCATTGGAATTATTTTGGGGTACACAACACTTTTTGATCACTTTTTATTCCATGTTTTAAAAAAACAGCTATTCTGGATTTTCTTTTTTTGTTTTTTGTTACAGTGTTCAATGTACGGGATAAATTACATGATAACAGTGTAGTGCGGGTCATTACGGATGCAGTGATACCAAATATGTGGTGGAGATTTTATTTTTCCAACTTTTTTCATTGAAAAGCGGATTTTCAAAAGAAAAGGTACTTTTTTTTCACCCTAGAAGTTTTTTTTTTATACTTTTAATTTTACTTTACCATTTATTAGTCCAACAAGGGAACTTTTACAGGTGATCGTCAGACCACTTTTATAATACACTGTACTGTTGGTCACCCCCTTTAGTGGCCTATTGCATCTAATCCTTCACATGTACTACTATAACATGGTGTATCTGAGTTTATCATGTCTGCTGAGCTGTGTATCTAATCCTATCATGTGTGATACTGTCTGCTGAGCTGTGTATCTAATATCCTATCATGTGTGATACTGTCTGCTGAGCTGTGTATCTAATACCCTACCCTGTGTGATACTGCCTGATGAGCTGTGTATCTAATCCTATCCTGTGTGATACTGTCTGCTGAGCTGTGTATCTAATCCTATCCTGTGTGATACTGCCTGCTGAGCTGTGTATCTAATCCTATCATGTGTGATACTGTCTGCTGAGCTGTGTATCTAATACTATCCTGTGTGATACTGCCTGCTGAGCTGTGTATCTAATCCTATCATGTGTGATACTGCCTGCTGAGCTGGGTATCTAATCCTATCATGTGTGATACTGTCTGCTGAGCTGTGTATCTAATATCCTACCCTGTGTTATACTGTCTGCTGAGCTGTGTATCTAATACCCTACCCTGTGTGATACTGCCTGATGAGCTGTGTATCTAATCCTATCCTGTGTGATACTGTCTGCTGAGCTGTGTATCTAATCCTATCCTGTGTGATACTGTCTGCTGAGCTGTGTATCTAATATCCTATCATGTGTGATACTGTCTGCTGAGCTGTGTATCTAATCCTATCCTGTGTGATACTGCCTGCTGAGCTGTGTATCTAATCCTATCATGTGTGATACTGCCTGCTGAGCTGTGTATCTAATCCTATCATGTGTGATACTGTCTGCTGAGCTGTGTATCTAATACTATCCTGTGTGATACTGCCTGCTGAGCTGTGTATCTAATCCTATCATGTGTGATACTGCCTGCTGAGCTGGGTATCTAATCCTATCATGTGTGATACTGTCTGCTGAGCTGTGTATCTAATCCTATCCTGTGTGATACTGTCTGCTGAGCGGTGTATCTAATCCTATCATGTGTGATACTGCCTGCTGAGCTGGGTATCTAATCCTATCATGTGTGATACTGTCTGCTGAGCTGTGTATCTAATCCTATCCTGTGTGATACTGCCTACTGAGCTGTGTATCTAATCCTATCATGTGTGATACTGCCTGCTGAGCTGGGTATCTAATCATATCATGTGTGATACTGCCTGCTGAGCTGTGTATCTAATCCTATCCTGTGTGATACTGCCTCCTGAGCTGTGTATCTAATCCTATCCTGTGTGATACTGTCTGCTGAGCTGTGTATCTAATCCTATCCTGTGTGATACTGTCTGCTGAGCCGTGTATCTAATCCTGTCCTGTGTGATACTGTCTACTGAGCTGTGTATCTAATCCTATCATGTGTGATACTGTCTGCTGAGCTGTGTATCTAATCCTATCATGTGTGATACTGTCTGCTGAGCTGTGTATCTAATACTATCCTGTGTGATACTGTCTGCTGAGCTGTGTATCTAATCCTATCATGTGTGATACTGTCTGCTGAGCCGTGTATTTAATCCTGTCATGTGTGATACTGTCTGCTGAGCTGTGTATCTAATCCTATCCTGTGGGATACGGTCTGCTGAGCCGTGTATCTAATCCTGTCCTGTGTGATACTGTCTACTGAGCTGTGTATCTAATCCTATCAAGTGTGATACTGTCTGATGAGCTGTGTATCTAATCCTATCATGTGTGATACTGTCTACTGAGCTGTGTATCTAATCCTATCCTGTGGGATACGGTCTGCTGAGCCGTGTATCTAATCCTGTCCTGTGTGATACTGTCTACTGAGCTGTGTATCTAATCCTATCATGTGTGATACTGTCTGCTGAGCTGTGTATCTAATCCTATCATGTGTGATACTGTCTGCTGAGCTGTGTATCTAATCCTGTGTGATACTGTCTGCTGAGCTGTGTATCTAATCCTATCATGTGTGATACTGTCTGCTGAGCTGTGTATCTAATCCTATCATGTGTGATACTGTCTGCTGAGCTGTGTATCTAATCCTATCATGTGTGATACTGTATGCTGAGCTGTGTATCTAATCCTATCATGTGTGATACTGTCTGCTGAGCTGTGTATCTAATCCTATCATGTGTGATACTGTCTGCTGAGCTGTGTATCTAATCCTATCATGTGTGATACTGTCTGCTGAGCTGTGTATCTAATCCTATCATGTGTGATACTGTCTGCTGAGCTGTGTATCTAATCCTATCATGTGTGATACTGTCTGCTGAGCTGTGTATCTAATACTATCATGTGTGATACTGTCTGCTGAGCAGTGTATCTAATCCTATCATGTGTGATACTGTCTGCTGAGCTGTGTATCTAATCCTATCATGTGTGATACTGTATGCTGAGCTGTGTATCTAATCCTATCCTGTGTGATACGTCTGCTGAGCTGTGTATCTAATCCTATCCTGTGTTATACTGTCTGCTGAGCTGTGTATCTAATCCTGTCATGTGTGATACTGTCTGCTGAGCTGTGTATCTAATCCTATCCTGTGTGATACTGTCTGCTGTGCTGTGTATCCAATCCTATCCTGTGCGATACTGTCTGCTGTGCTGTGTATCTAATCCTGTCATGTGCGATACTGTCTGCTCAGCTGTGTATCTAATCCTATCCTGTGTGATACTGCCTGCTGAGCTGTGTATCTAATCCTATCCTGTGTGATACTGCCTGCTGAGCTGTGTATCTAATCCTATCATGTGTGATACTGTCTGCTGAACTGTGTATCTAATCCTATCCTGTGTGATACTGTCTGCTGTGCTGTGTATCCAATCCTATCCTGTGTGACACTGTCTGCTGTGCTGTGTATCTAATCCTTTCATGTGCGATACTGTCTGCTCAGCTGTGTATCTAATTCTATCATGTGTGATACTGTCTACTGTGCTGTGTATCTAATCCTATTATGTGTGATACTGTCTGCTGAGCTGTGTATCTAATCCTATCATGTGTGATACTGTCTGCATAGCTGTGTATTTAATCCTATCCTGTGTGATACTGTCTGCTAAGCTCTGTATCTAATCCCATCATGTGTGATACTGTCTGCATAGCTGTGTATCTAATCCTATCCTGTGTGATACTGTCTGCTGAGCTGCATATCTAATACTATCATGTATGATACTGTCTGCTCAGCTGTGTATCTATTCATGTCATATGTGATACTGTATTGAGCGGTGTATCTAATCCAATCATGTGTGATACTGTCTGTTGAGCTGCGTATCTAATACTATCATGTGTGATACTGTCTGCTGAGCTGTGTATCTAATCCTATCATGTGTGATACTGTCTGCTGTGCTGTGTATCTAATCCTATCATGTGTGATACTGTCTGCTGAGCTGTGTATCTAATCCTATCCTGTGTGATACTGTCTGCTGAGCTGTGTATCTAATACTATCATGTGTGATACTGTCTGCTGAGCTGTGTATCTAATCCTATCATGTGTGATACTGTCTGCTGAGCTGTGTATATAATCCTATCCTGTGTGATACTGTCAGCTGAGCTGTGTATCTAATACTATCCTGTGTGATACTGTCTGCTGAGCTGTGTATCTAAACCTATCCCGTGTGATACTGTCTGCTGAGCTGTGTATCTAATCCTATCATGTGTGATACTGTCTGCAGAGCTGTGTATCTAATCCTATCCTGTGTGATACTGTCTGCTGAGCTTTGTATCTAATCCTATCCTGTGTGATACTGTCTGCTCAGCTGTGTATCTAATCCTATACTGTGTGATACTGCCTGCTGAGCTGTGTATCTAATCCTATCCTGTGCGATACTGTCTGCTGAGCTGTGTATCTAATCCCATCCTGTGCAGTACTGTCTGCTGTGCTGTGTATCTAATCCTATCCTGTGTGATACAGTCTGCTGAGCAGTGTATCTAATCCTATCCTGTGTGATACTGTCTGCTGAGCTGTGTATCTAATCATATCCTGTGTGATACTGTCTGCTGAGCTGTGTATCTAATCATATCCTGTGTGATACTGCCTGCTGAGCTGTGTATCTAATCATATCCTGTGTGATACTGTCTGCTGAGCTGTGTATCTAATCATATCCTGTGTGATACTGCCTGCTGAGCTGTGTATCTAATCCTATCCTGTGTGATACCGTCTGCTGAGCGGTGTATCTAATCCTATTCTGTGTGATACTGCCTGCAGAGCTGTGTATCTAATACTATCCTGTGTGATACTGTCGGCTGAGCTGTGTATCTAATCATATCCTGTGTGATACTGCCTGCTGAGCTGTGTATCTAATCCTATCCTGTGTGATACTGTCTGCTGAGCTGTGTATCTAATCATATCCTGTGTGATACTGCCTGCTGAGCTGTGTATCTAATCCTATCCTGTGTGATACCGTCTGCTGAGCGGTGTATCTAATCCTATTCTGTGTGATACTGCCTGCAGAGCTGTGTATCTAATACTATCCTGTGTGATACTGTCGGCTGAGCTGTGTATCTAATCCTATCCTGTGTGATACTGTCTGCTGAGCTGTGTATCTAACCCTAACAGTTTGGTTGCTTGCGCTGTGTGTAGAGCAGGGTGAGGCTGTCCTCTATAATAACAGGGATATTGATCGCCTGATTTCTGGTATTTACAGTCGCCATGTTGCTATGACGACGGGTTGATGGGTCAGAACAATTATTTCCTGTCTGTCAGGTGAATGATTTTCCCGCCTGGCTCATGTCAGAGGACAGGGCGATCGATCCATACAGTCTGCTCTGTCCGCCCCTGGGGGGTGCACTGGGGGTCATTCACAATGCAGGGCAGTGTAATAGAACAGAGCCTGAAGAAAAGGAACATCAGGAAGCATCACTGCAGCTTTGGATGTGACTGGAGAAAAGTTGATCTTCTCAAGATGAGTAATTGGCAGGATGGTCCAGGTCACTCAGCATTGTTGTGCGGTGTAGACGAGGACTTCTTTAGTCCCCTCCAGTCAGCTGATCAGGGTGAACCCCCATTGTGATTTTCCCTGCAGCTCCCCCACAGGCAGACCCGAGTATTACAGCCTGAGCCCGGTCAATCAGCAGAGATGGACTTTTAACAGACTAACATCCCCCATAAGTACAGGATTACCACTGACAGAGGATGTTTCATTAGGGGCCCCCCTCCTCACGAACCTAATTTCTGGGGTCCCAGCAGCAGGTTGGTTATTCCCACTGCAGACACATGTAGTGTTCCATACTGTTCAGTGAGACACACCGGGGGTCTCTGTCCTGGCTGATAGTGGGGTCCCATTCCAGTGCCCTAATAATCGTGAGGGTCAAACATGGTGGATCTCATCTCCCCCCCCCCCCCCCCCCCCCCCCCGGAGTGTCTGGTGCCCCCACACACACATCACATCGCATCCCCTCATTAGATGCCCCCCGCACCACCACCCTGCAGACGCTCCTCTCGTTTTCTCCCATACTTGCAGATTTTCCAGGACGTCAGAAAGTGCTTATTGCAGGAGAGGTGCTGATCCAGCAGGGGGCGCAGAATCCCCCCTCTTATGTATGGATATTGTGAGCTCAGCGCGTGCTCAGGTAATGAAGGCGCTGACTGCGCACCAGGGGGACAGAGGATACGGGAGGGCGAGCCCCCAAAGAGTCCAAGTATCTAAGCTTATCATGTGCGATACCGTCTGCTGAGCTGTGTATCTAATCCTATCCTGTGTGATACGTCTGCTGAGCTGTGTATCTAAGCGTATCATGTGTGATACATTCTGCTGAGCTGTGTATCTAATCCTATCATGTGTGATACGTCTGCTGAGCTGTGTATCTAATCCTATTATGTGTGATACTGTCTGCTGAGCTGTGTATCTAATCCTATTATGTGTGATACTGTCTGCTGAGCAGTGTATCTAATCCTATCCTGTGTGATACGTCTGCTGAGCTGTGTATCTAAGCGTATCATGTGTGATACATTCTGCTGAGCTGTGTATCTAATCCTATCATGTGTGATACGTCTGCTGAGCTGTGTATCTAATCCTATTATGTGTGATACTGTCTGCTGAGCTGTGTATCTAATCCTATTATGTGTGATACTGTCTGCTGAGCAGTGTATCTAATCCTATCCTGTGTGATACGTCTGCTGAGCTGTGTATCTAATCCTATCATGTGTGATACTGTCTGCTGAGCTGTGTATCTAATCCTATCCTGTGTGATACTGTCTGCTGAGCTGTGTATCTAATCCTATCATGTGTGATACTGTCTGCTGAGCTGTGTATCTAATCCTAGCATGTGTGATACCGTCTGCTGAGCTGTGTATCTAATCCTATCCTGTGTGATACTGTCTGCTGAGCTGTGTATCTAATCCTGTCCTGTGTGATACTGTCTTTTGAGCTGTGTATCTAATCCTATCATGTGTGATACTGTCTGCTGAGCTGTGTATCTAATCCTATCATGTGTGATACTGCCTGCTGAGCTGTGTATCTAATCCTATCATGTGTGATACTGTCTGCTGACCTGTGTATCTAATCCTATCATGTGTGATACTGCCTGCTGAGCTGTGTATCTAATCCTATCATGTGTGATACTGTCTGCTGAGCTGTGTATCTAATCCTATCATGTGTGATACTGACTGCTGAGCTGTGTATCTAATCCTATCCTGTGTGATACTGTCTGCTGAGCTGTGTATCTAATCCTATCCTGTGTGATACTGTCTGCTGAGCTGTGTATCTAATCCTATCATGTGTGATACTGTCTGCTGACCTGTGTATCTAATCCTATCATGTGTGATACTGCCTGCTGAGCTGTGTATCTAATCCTATCATGTGTGATACTGTCTGCTGAGCTGTGTATCTAATCCTATCATGTGTGATACTGACTGCTGAGCTGTGTATCTAATCCTATCCTGTGTGATACTGTCTGCTGAGCTGTGTATCTAATCCTATCCTGTGTGATACTGTCTGCTGAGCTGTGTATCTAATCCTATCATGTGTGATACTGTCTGCTGACCTGTGTATCTAATCCTATCATGTGTGATACTGCCTGCTGAGCTGTGTATCTAATCCTATCATGTGTGATACTGTCTGCTGAGCTGTGTATCTAATCCTATCATGTGTGATACTGACTGCTGAGCTGTGTATCTAATCCTATCCTGTGTGATACTGTCTGCTGAGCTGTGTATCTAATCCTATCCTGTGTGATACTGTCTGCTGAGCTGTGTATCTAATCCTATCATGTGTGATACTGTCTGCTGAGCTGTGTATCTAATCCTAAGTTCACACTTGCGCGTTTTACAGCGCGTTCGAACGCGCTGAAAAACGCCCGACGCATAAACAAGTTCTTGAGCTTCTTTGGGGCGTTTTGTCGCGCGTTTGCGGCCATAGGACACTGCTGTCAATCACACAAACGCGTGTAATACGCGCGTTGTCTATGGACAAAAACGCACAATAAAAACGCTCGTTAAACGCGCATATCAAATACGCTCAGGTCTGAACCCAGTGTTAGGCTACTTTCACACTAGCGTTTTTCTTTTCCGGCACAGAGTTCCGTCCTAGGGGCTCTATACCAGAAAAGAACTGATCAGTTTTATCCTAATGCATTCTGAATGGAGAGTAATCCGTTCAGGATGCATCAGGATGTCTTCAGTTCAGTCTTTTTGACTGATCAGGCAAAAGACAAAACCGTAGCACGCTACGGTTTTATCTCCGGCAAAAAAAACTGCCTTGCCTGACTTGCCTGAATGCCGGATCCGGCATTTTTTTCCATAGGAATGTATTAGTGCCGGATCCGTCCTTCCGGTCTGCGCATGCACAGACATTTAAAAATGAGGAAAAAAAAATACCGGATCCGTTTTGCCTGATGACACCGGAAAAACGGATCCGGTATTGCAATGCATTTTTCTGACTGATCAGGCATTTTTCAGGCAACGGAACTGCCTGCCGGAATCAAACAACACAAGTGTGAAAGTACCCTAAGCTTATCACGTGTGATACTGTCTGCTGAGCTGGGTATCTAAGCTTATCATGTGTGATACGTTCTGCTGAGCTGGGTATCTAAGCTTATCATGTGTGATACGTTCTGCTGAGATGGGTATCTAAGCTTATCACGTGTGATACATTCTGCTGAGCTGGGTATCTAAGCTTATCATGTGTGATACGTTCTGCTGAGATGGGTATCTAAGCTTATCACGTGTGATACACTCTGCTGAGCTGGGTATCTAAGCTTATCATGTGTGATACATTCTGCTGAGCTGGGTATCTAAGCTTATCATGTGTGATACGTTCTGCTGAGATGGGTATCTAAGCTTATCATGTGTGATACGTTCTGCTGAGCTGGGTATCTAAGCTTATCATGTGTGATACTGTCTGCTGAGCTGGGTATCTAAGCTTATAATGTGTGATACGTTCTGCTGAGATGTGCTGCTAAGCTTATCATGTATGATACTGTCTGCTGAGATGGGTATCTAAGCTTATTGTGTGTGATACGGTCTGCTGATCTGTGTATTTAATCCTATCATGTGTGATACTGTATGCTGAGCTGTGTATCTAAGCTTATCATGTGTGATACAGTCTGCTGATCTGGGTATCTAAGCTTATCGTGTGTGATATCGTCTGCTGAGCTGTATATCTAAGCTTATCATGTGTGATACTGTCTGCTGAGCCGTGTATCTAAGCTTATCATGTGTGATACTGTCTGCTGAGCTGGGTATCTAAGCTTATCGTGTGTGATATTGTCTGCTGAGCTGTGTATCTAAGCTTATCATATGTGATACTGTCTGCTGAGCTGTGTATCTAAGCTTATCATGTGTGATACGGTCTGCTGAGTCTCTGTAATCTAGAGATGAATGAAGTTCTTGAAATTTATTTTGTATCTGATCAAATTTTTAAAAAAATCAATTTTTGGCTTAATTGATTCTGCACGAATCAAATCTGCTCTAATTGCCCTGAAACTTGGTACTTGACACTTTGAGGTCTCCTAGGATTACGATTTTTTAGATCTTGTCTTTCTCTTTTTGAAAATGTTCAAATGTACAGTCATGTGAAAAAATTAGGACACCCTTTGAAAGCATGTGGTTTTTTGTAACATTTTTAATAAATGGTTATTTCATCTCCGTTTCAACAATACAGAGAGATTAAAGTAATCCGACTAAACAAAGAAAACTGAAGAAAAGTCTTTTCAAGATCTTCTGTAAATGTCATTCTACAAAAATGCCTATTCTAACTGAGGAAAAAGATAGGACACCCTCACATGTATTCCCTCTTAAATTGGCTCAGATCTCACACAGGTATATCACACCAGGTGCACATAATTAGTAGATCGTTACTCTGCATGTTGAATGAGGCTTGCCCTATTTAAACCTCAGACATTTAGTTTGGTGTGCTCCTGACTGTTGAAGTGAGAGTGAGCACCATGGTGAGAGCAAAAGAGCTGTCAGAGGACTTCAGAAAAAAGATTGTAGCAGCCTATGAGTCTGGGAAGGGATTTAAAAAGATCTCAAAAGATTTTGAAATCAGCCATTCCACTGTCCGGAAGATAGTCTACAAGTGGAGGGCTTTCAAAACAACTGCCAACATGCCCAGGACTGGTCGCCCCAGCAAGTTCACCCCAAGAGCAGACCGCAAGATGCTAAAAGAGGTATCCAAAAACCCTAAAGTGTCATCTCGAGAACTACAGCAGGCTCTGGCTACTGTTGATGTAGAAGTACATGCCTCTACAATCAGAAAGAGACTGTACAAGTTTAACTTGCATGGGAGGTGTGCAAGGAGGAAACCTTTGCTTTCCAAGAGAAACATCGAGGCCAGACTGACATTTGCCAGCGATAAAGTTGACAAAGACCAGGACTTCTGGAATAATGTTCTTTGGACAGATGAGTCCAAAATTGAATTATTTGGAAACAACAGCAGAGGACATGTTTGGCGTAAACCAAACACAGCATTCCAAGAAAAGAACCTCATACCAACTGTGAAGCATGGAGGTGGAAGTGTCATGGTTTGGGGCTGCTTTGCTGCAGCAGGACCTGGTCAGCTCACCATCATAGAATCCACGATAAATTCTACTGTGTATCAGAAGGTGCTTGAAGAACATGTGAGACCATCAGTTAGAAAATTAAAGCTGAAGCGGAACTGGACCATGCAACATGACAATGACCCAAAATATACTATTAAATCAACCAAAGATTGGCTGAAAAAGAAGAAATGGAGAGTCCTGGAATGGCCAAGTCAAAGTCCAGATTTGAATCCCATTGAGATGCTGTGGGGTGACTTGAAAAGGGCTGTACGTGCAAGAAACCCCTCAAACATCTCACAGCTGAAAAAGTTCTGCATTGAGGAGTGGGGTAAAATTTCCTCAGACCGATGTCGAAGACTGGTAGATGGCTACAAGAACCGTCTCACTGCAGTTATTTCAGCCAAAGGAGGTAACACTCGCTATTAGGGGCAAGGGTGTCCTATCTTTTTCCTCAGTTAGAATAGGCATTTTTGTAGAATGACATTTACAGAAGATCTTGAAAAGACTTTTCTTCAGTTTTCTTTGTTTAGTTGGATTACTTTAATCTCTCTGTATTGTTGAAACGGAGATGAAATAACCATTTATTAAAAATGTTACAAAAAACAACATGCTTTCAAAGGGTGTCCTAATTTTTTTACAAGACTGTATATGATAAATTGTATGATAATATCATACGGCAGAATGAAATGTAGGTGAAGGAGCAGAACATTTCCATAATGACAGGACACTTTTTACGGACAATTGTCTGGAAAAAGTCCAAGTGATACAGAAGAATTCAGTTTTGGTAAAGGCGCGGAGCTGCACCACAATGGACACCTGGCCCAAAGTCCAATGGAGGGCATATGGCAAAGACTACGGCTCATGGCACAGAGAAGAATTACATTTTAGTGAACGCACAGAACTACACCACACTTACCACAACTAAGTGGTACAGCAGCAACTGCACTGCCAGCAACTTGGCCAGGAGGGGGTGCTCACAATCGGATTGGTGGGCACATAGAGTTGTTTTCTGGCAACACATTCCAATGGGTCCTGTTGCTGCCCTCTGTGGGTGCCTCCTGTGGGTCCTATTACTATCCTCTGTGGACCCAGTCTCCTCTACAGGTTCTGTCTCTGACCTCTGTGGGTTCTGTTGCTGTCCTGTATGGATCCCTTCGCTGCCCTCTACAGGTTATGTCTCTGTGGATTGTGTTGCTGCCCTCTGTGGTTCCTAAGGGTGCCCTTTGTGGGTTCTTTTGGTGCCTTCTGTGGGTCCTATCGCTGTCCGCTGCTGTTCCGGTTGGTCCTATGGCTGCCCTCTGTATGTCCTGTCTCTGAGGGTCCTGTCTCTCTTCTCTGTGGGTCCTGTCTCTCTTCTCTGAGGGTCCTGTCTCTCTTCTCTGTGGGTCCTGTCTCTGAGGGTCCTGTCTCTCTTCTCTGTTGGTCCTGTCTCTCTTCTCTGTGGGTCCTGTCTCTCTTCTCTGTGGGTCCTGTCTCTCTTCTCTGTGGGTCCTGTCTCCCTTATCTGAGGTTCCTGTCTCTCTTCTCTGAGGGTCCTGTCTCTGTGGGTCCTGTCTCTCTTCTCTGTGGGTCCTGTCTCTCTTCTCTGTGGGTCCTGTCTCTCTTCTCTGTGGGTCCTGTCTCTCTTCTCTGAGGTTCCTATCTCCCTTCTCTGTGGGTCCTGTCTCTCTTCTCTGTGGGTCCTGTCTCTCTTCTCTGTGGGTCCTGTCTCTCTTCTCTGAGGGTCCTGTCTCTCTTCTCTGTGGGTCCTGTCTCTCTTCTCTGTGGGTCCTGTCTCTCTTCTCTGAGGGTCCTGTCTCCCTTCTCTGTGGGTCCTGTCTCTCTTCTCTGTGGGTCCTGTCTCTCTTCTCTGTGGGTCCTGTCTCTCTTCTCTGTGGGTCCTGTCTCCCTTCTCTGTGGGTCCTGTCTCTCTTCTCTGAGGGTCCTGTCTCTCTTCTCTGTGGGTCATGTCTCTCTTCTCTGTGGGTCCTGTCTCTCTTCTCTGTGGGTCCTGTCTCTCTTCTCTGTGGGTCCTGTCTCTCTTCTCTCTGGGTCCTGTCTCTCTTCTCTGTGGGTCCAGTCTCTCTTCTCTGAGGGTCCTGTCTCTGTGGGTCCTGTCTCTCTTCTCTGTGGGTCCTGTCTCTCTTCTCTGTGGGTCCTGTCTCCCTTATCTGAGGGTCCTGTCTCTCTTCTCTGTGGGTCCTGTCTCTCTTCTCTGTGGGTCCTGTCTCTCTTCTCTGTGGGTCCTGTCTCCCTTCTCTGTGGGTCCTGTCTCCCTTCTCTGTGCGTCCTGTCTCTGTGGGTCCTATCTCTCTTCTCTGTGGGTCCTGTCTCTGTGGGTCCTGTCTCTCTTCTCTGTGGGTCCTGTCTCTCTTCTCTGTGGGTCCTGTCTCTCTTCTCTGTGGGTCCTGTCTCTCTTCTCTGTGGGTCCTGTCTCCCTTATCTGAGGTTCCTGTCTCTCTTCTCTGTGGGTCCTGTCTCTCTTCTCTGTGGGTCCTGTCTCTCTTCTCTGTGGGTCCTGTCTCCCTTCTCTGTGGGTCCTGTCTCCCTTCTCTGTGGGTCCTGTCTCCCTTCTCTGTGGGTCCTGTCTCTCTTCTCTGTGGGTCCTGTCTCTGTGGGTCCTGTCTCTCTTCTCTGTGGGTCCTATCTCTCTTCTCTGAGGGTCCTGTCTCTCTTCTCTGAGGGTCCTGTCTCTCTTCTCTGTGGGTCCTGTCTCTCTTCTCTGTGGGTCCTGTCTCTCTTGTCTGTGGGTCCTGTCTCTCTTCTCTGTGGGTCCTGTCTCTCTTCTCTGTGGGTCCTGTCTCTCTTCTCTGTGGGTCCTGTCTCTCTTCTCTGAGGGTCCTGTCTCTCTTCTCTGTGGGTCCTGTCTCTCTTCTCTGTGGGTCCTGTCTCTCTTCTCTGAGGATCCTGTCTCTCTTCTCTGTGGGTCCTGTCTCTCTTCTCTGTGGGTCCTGTCTCTCTTCTCTGTGGGTCCTGTCTCTCTTCATTGTGGGTCCTGTCTCTCTTCTCTGTGGGTCCTGTCTCTCTTCTCTGTGGGTCCTGTCTCTCTTCTCTGTGGGTCCTGTCTCTCTTCTCTGTGGGTCCTGTCTCCCTTATCTGAGGGTCCTGTCTCTCTTCTCTGTGGGTCCTGTCTCCCTTCTCTGTGGGTCCTGTCTCCCTTCTCTGTGGGTCCTGTCTCCCTTCTCTGTGGGTCCTGTCTCCCTTCTCTGTGGGTCCTGTCTCCCTTCTCTGTGCGTCCTGTCTCTGTGGGTCCTATCTCTCTTCTCTGTGGGTCCTGTCTCTGTGGGTCCTGTCTCTCTTCTCTGTGGGTCCTGTCTCTCTTCTCTGTGGGTCCTGTCTCCCTTATCTGAGGGTCCTGTCTCTCTTCTCTGTGGGTCCTGTCTCTCTTCTCTGTGGGTCCTGTCTCTCTTCTCTGTGGGTCCTGTCTCCCTTCTCTGTGGGTCCTGTCTCCCTTCTCTGTGGGTCCTGTCTCCCTTCTCTGTGGGTCCTGTCTCTCTTCTCTGTGGGTCCTGTCTCTGTGGGTCCTGTCTCTCTTCTCTGTGGGTCCTATCTCTCTTCTCTGAGGGTCCTGTCTCTCTTCTCTGAGGGTCCTGTCTCTCTTCTCTGTGGGTCCTGTCTCTCTTCTCTGTGGGTCCTGTCTCTCTTGTCTGTGGGTCCTGTCTCTCTTCTCTGTGGGTCCTGTCTCTCTTCTCTGTGGGTCCTGTCTCTCTTCTCTGTGGGTCCTGTCTCTCTTCTCTGAGGGTCCTGTCTCTCTTCTCTGTGGGTCCTGTCTCTCTTCTCTGTGGGTCCTGTCTCTCTTCTCTGTGGGTCCTGTCTCTCTTCTCTGTGGGTCCTGTCTCTCTTCTCTGTGGGTTCTGTCTCTCTTCTCTGTGGGTCCTGTCTCTCTTCTCTGTGGGTCCTGTCTCGCTTCTCTGTGGGTCCTGTCTCCCTTATCTGAGGGTCCTGTCTCTCTTCTCTGTGGGTCCTGTCTCCCTTCTCTGTGGGTCCTGTCTCCCTTCTCTGTGCGTCCTGTCTCTGTGGGTCCTATCTCTCTTCTCTGTGGGTCCTGTCTCTGTGGGTCCTGTCTCTCTTCTCTGTGGGTCCTATCTCTCTTCTCTGAGGGTCCTGTCTCTCTTCTCTGTGGGTCCTGTCTCTCTTCTCTGTGGGTCCTGTCTCTCTTCTCTGAGGGTCCTGTCTCTCTTGTCTGTGGGTCCTGTCTCTCTTCTCTGTGGGTCCTGTCTCTCTTCTCTGTGGGTCCTGTCTCTCTTCTCTGTGGGTCCTGTCTCTCTTCTCTGTGGGTCCTGTCTCTCTTCTCTGTGGGTCCTGTCTCTCTTCTCTGAGGGTCCTGTCTCTCTTCTCTGAGGGTCCTGTCTCTCTTCTCTGTGGGTCCTGTCTCTCTTCTCTGTGGGTCCTGTCTCTCTTCTCTGCCATGGCCCCTGATGGAGTTGCTCTTAACATGCTTGAAAGATCGCCGTACACTTAAGAGCCCGACCTGCTGATATTTTGCACTATTGAATGGAATGAAATACATATAGATGAAGGAAGAATTGTCTACACTTCTTTACTGCTGATTGTTCTGAAACATTTCAACACATTGTGTGCTGTCAAAACTAGTGACTGGGTTCTCAATCACTGACAGCAAGCAGAGATCTGGAAAATGGTGACAGGAGACTATATGACTGAGGGAGAAATCACATCCTGGCAAAAACTGCCAGTAGAAAAGATGGCGGCGGCAGCAGCAGCGCTGGACGAAGAACGCGAGGGGGCGGGATTTAGGGAACGCGCATGAAGAACTCGCCTCCGAGGTTGGCAGGAAGCGGGAGCGCGCCCCCGGCCGGTGCCGAGCGGTTGTGAGCGCGCTGCGGGGAAAGGGAGCGGAGACCGGAGAGAGGTGAGAACCGGACCTGTGTAAATATGTCTGTAGAACTGTGTCCCTCCCCTGCGTCCTGTGAGTGAGCACCCCCATTCTTCCCGCTTAATGGTACATCCCGTTATGTGTGTAGAGACTCCCCCACATAATGATGTGTGCCTGTGTGTATCCTCACATGCCTCCCCGTACCGAATTATTGGTATATTCCACTTATACATCGTATTACATATAGTGATGCAGGAGGTGACATATGGGTTGCAGGTCTATTCACTGTATTCGTATACTCCATATGTCACCT
This sequence comes from Bufo bufo, assembly GCF_905171765.1. Taxonomy (NCBI): domain Eukaryota; kingdom Metazoa; phylum Chordata; class Amphibia; order Anura; family Bufonidae; genus Bufo; species Bufo bufo. The sequence goes on along the minus strand of NC_053392.1, from coordinate 29,183,697 downwards.
CCTGTATCACACTGTGTATATGTGACCTCTGTATGTACCCTTTATAGATGTCACCTCCTGTATATAACGCTGTATGTACCCTCTATATATGTCACCTCCTGTATATAACGCTGTATGTACCCTCTATATATGTCACCTCCTGTATATAAAGCTGTATGTACCCTCTATATATGTCACCTCCTGTATATAACGCTGTATGTACCCTCTATAGATGTCACCTCCTGTATATAACGCTGTATGTACCCTCTATATGTCACCTCCTGTATATAACGCTGTATGTACCCTCTATAGGTCACCTCCTGTATATAACGCTGTATGTACCCTCTATATAGGTCACCTCCTGTATATAACGCTGTATGTACCCTGTATATATGTCACCTCCTGTATATAACGCTGTATGTACCCTGTATATATGTCACCTCCTGTATATAACGCTGTATGTACCCTCTATAGATGTCACCTCCTGTATATAACGCTGTATGTACCCTGTATATATGTCACCTCCTGTATATAACGCTGTATGTACCCTGTATATATGTCACCTCCTGTATATAACGCTGTATGTACCCTCTATAGATGTCACCTCCTGTATATAACGCTGTATGTACCCTGTATAGATGTCACCTCCTGTATATAACACTGTATGTACCCTCTATAGATGTCACCTCCTGTATATAACGCTGTATGTACCCTCTATATATGTCACCTCCTGTATATAACGCTGTATGTACCCTCTATATATGTCACCTCCTGTATATAACGCTGTATGTACCCTCTATATATGTCACCTCCTGTATATAACGCTGTATGTACCCTCTATATATGTCACCTCCTGTGTATAACGCTGTATGTACCCTGTATATATGTCACCTCCTGTATATAACGCTGTATGTACCCTCTATATATGTCACCTCCTGTGTATAACGCTGTATGTACCCTCTATAGATGTCACCTCCTGTATATAACGCTGTATGTACCCTGTATATAGGTCACCTCCTGTATATAACGCTGTATGTACCCTGTATATATGTCACCTCCTGTGTATAACGCTGTATGTACCCTCTATATATGTCACCTCCTGTATATAACGCTGTATGTACCCTCTATATATGTCACCTCCTGTATATAACGCTGTATGTACCCTCTATATATGTCACCTCCTGTATATAAAGCTGTATGTACCCTCTATATATGTCACCTCCTGTATATAACGCTGTATGTACCCTGTATATGTCACCTCCTGTATATAACGCTGTATGTACCCTGTATATATGTCACCTCCTGTATATGACGCTGTATGTACCCTGTATATAGGTCACCTCCTGTATATAACGCTGTATGTACCCTGTATATATGTCACCTCCTGTATATAACGCTGTATGTACCCTCTATATATGTCACCTCCTGTATATAACGCTGTATGTACCCTCTATAGATGTCACCTCCTGTATATAACGCTGTATGTACCCTGTATATAGGTCACCTCCTGTATATAACGCTGTATGTACCCTGTATATAGGTCACCTCCTGTATATAACGCTGTATGTACCCTCTATAGATGTCACCTCCTGTATATAACGCTGTATGTACCCTCTATAGATGTCACCTCCTGTATATAACGCTGTATGTACCCTCTATAGATGTCACCTCCTGTATATAACGCTGTATGTACCCTCTATAGATGTCACCTCCTGTATATAACGCTGTATGTACCCTGTATATAGGTCACCTCCTGTATATAACGCTGTATGGATGTACACTATCGGGGTCACTTACAGATATGCGCCACTTTTTGGTTATTTGCTCCGCAGTTTGTTACTTTCGTCGCTCCTCCCAGATCTAAAAAAGGGGGCGTGGCCTGGGCAGGAAAAAGTCTCATTTATCATTTTCTAAGCCTGTTTTAGGCTTTAAAAATGGTGTAAATCTCCGCCAGCGGGGAGCGGAGGGGAGGTATAGACGTTATGTAGAGGTCGATGACTCCACCGCCACCTAAGGCAGTATTAATACTGGCGGCTAAAACGCTGGTCTTAATAAATGACCCCCCATGTGTCATTAGGGTCGGCGTTCTGTCACAGCTCAGAGCTAGGTAGCGGTCAGTCCCATGCTGTGGCGGTTCCTCTATCACTTCCGCTCTCTGGTTTTATAATCCTCGTCTCCTGTGTAGTAATTATCAGAGAGGAAGTGAAAGTGCAGAAGAGGAAGCGTCTCATCCCCTAGATCCGCACCGAGCTCCCTGTGTGCTGCCCGTCCTCCTCCAGCACCTGTTCTCCAGTCACAGCCAGAGCTGCAGTCACAATTCTTATGGTTTCTGTCAAAGTGGAATTATAGTAGTTATATTCTTGTACATAGGAGCAGTATTATAGTAGTTATATTCTTGTACATAGGAGCAGTATTATAGTAGTTATATTCTTGTACATAGGAGCAGTATTATAGTAGTTATATTCTTGTACATAGGAGCAGTATTATAGTAGTTATATTCTTGTATATAGGAGCAGTATTATAGTAGTTATATTCTTGTACATAGGAGGCAGTATTATAGTAGTTATATTCATGTACATAGGAGGCAGTATTATAGTAGTTATATTCTTGTACATGGGAGCAGTATTATAGTAGTTATATTCTTGTACATAGAAGGCAGTATTATAGTAGTTATATTCTTGTACATAGGAGGCAGTATTATAGTAGTTATATTCTTGTACATAGGAGGCAGTATTATAGTAGTTATATTCTTGTACATAGGAGCAGTATTATAGTAGTTATATTCTTGTACATAGGAGCAGTATTATAGTAGTTATATTCCTGTACATAGGAGCAGTATTATAGTAGTTATATTCTTGTACATAGGAGCAGTATTATAGCAGTTATATTCTTGTACATAGGAGCAGTATTATAGTAGTTATATTCTTGTACATAGGAGGCAGTATTATAGTAGTTATATTCCTGTACATAGGAGGCAGTATTATAGTAGTTATATTACTGTACATAGGAGCAGTATTATAGTAGTTATATTCTTGTACATAGGAGGCAGTATTATAGTAGTTATATTCTTGTACATAGAAGCAGTATTATAGTAGTTATATTCTTGTACAGAGGAGCAGTATTATAGTAGTTATATTCTTGTACATAGGAGCAGTATTATAGTAGTTATATTCTTGTACATAGGAGCAGTATTATAGTAGTTATATTCTTGTACATAGGAGCAGTATTATAGTAGTTATATTCTTGTACATAGGAGCAGTATTATAGTAGTTATATTCTTGTACATAGGAGGCAGTATTATAGTAGTTATATTCTTGTACATAGGAGCAGTATTATAGTAGTTATATTCTTGTACATAGGAGCAGTATTATAGTAGTTATATTGTTGTACATAGGAGCGGTATTATAGTAGTTATATTCTTGTACATAGGAGCGGTATTATAGTAGTTATATTCTTGTACATAGGAGCGGTATTATAGTAGTTATATTCTTGTACATAGGAGCAGTATTATAGTAGTTATATTCTTGTACATAGGAGCAGTATTATAGTAGTTATATTCTTGTACATAGGAGCAGTATTATAGTAGTTATATTCTTGTACATAGGAGCAGTATTATAGTAGTTATATTCTTGTACATAGGAGCAGTATTATAGTAGTTATATTCTTGTACATAGGAGCAGTATTATAGTAGTTATATTCTTGTACATAGGAGCAGTATTATAGTAGTTATATTCTTGCACATAGGAGCAGTATTATAGCAGTTATATTCTTGTACATAGGAGCAGTATTATAGTAGTTATATTCTTGTACATAGGAGCAGTATTATAGTAGTTATATTCTTGTACATAGGAGCAGTATTATAGTAGTTATATTCTTGTACATAGGAGCAGTATTATAGTAGTTATATTATTGTACATAGGAGCAGTATTATAGTAGTTATATTATTGTACATAGGAGCAGTATTATAGTAGTTATATCCTTGTACATAGGAGCAGTATTATAGTAGTTATATTCTTGTACATAGGAGCAGTATTATAGTACTGTAGTTATATTCTTGTACATAGGAGCAGTATTATAGTAGTTATATTCTTGTACATAGGAGCAGTAATATAGTAGTTATATTCTTGTACATAGGAGCAGTATTATAGTACTGTAGTTATATTCTTGTACATAGGAGCAGTATTATAGTAGTTATATTCTTGTACATAGGAGCAGTATTATAGTAGTTATATTCTTGTACATAGGAGCAGTATTATAGTAGTTATATTCTTGTACATAGGAGCAGTATTATAGTAGTTATATTCTTGTGCATAGGGAGCAGTATTATAGTAGTTATATTCCTGTACATAGGAGCAGTATTATAGAAGTTATATTCTTGTACATAGGAGCAGTATTATAGTAGTTATATTCTTGTACATAGGAGCAGTATTATAGTAGTTATATTCTTGTACATAGGAGCAGTATTATAGTAGTTATATTCTTGTACATAGGAGGCAGTATTATAGTAGTTATATTCTTGTACATAGGAGCAGTATTATAGTAGTTATATTCTTGTACATAGGAGGCAGTATTATAGTAGTTATATTCTTGTACATAGGAGCAGTATTATAGTAGTTATATTCTTGTACATAGGAGGCAGTATTATAGTAGTTATATTCTTGTACATAGGGGCAGTATTATAGTAGTTATATTCTTGTACATAGGAGCAGTATTATAGTAGTTATATTCTTGCACATAGGAGCAGTATTATAGGAGTTATATTCTTGTACATAGGAGCAGTATTATAGTAGTTATATTCTTGTACATAGAAGGCAGTATTATAGTAGTTATATTCTTGTACATAGGAGCAGTATTATAGTAGTTATATTCTTGTACATAGGAGCAGTATTATAGTCGTTATATTCTTGTACATAGGAGCAGTATTATAGTAGTTATATTATTGTACATAGGAGCAGTATTATAGTAGTTATATTCTTGTACATAGGAGGCAGTATTATAGTAGTTATAGTCTTGTACATAGGAGGCAGTATTATAGTAGTTATATTCTTGTACATAGGAGCAGTATTATAGTAGTGATATTCTTGTACATAGGAGCAGTATTATAGTAGTTATATTCTTGTACATAGGAGCAGTATTATAGTAGTTATATTATTGTACATAGGAGCAGTATTATAGTAGTTATATTCCTGTACATAGGAGGCAGTATTATAGTAGATATATTCTTATACATAGGAGGCAGTATTATAGTAGTTATATTCTTGTACATAGGAGCAGTATTATAGTCGTTATTACTGTTAGATGTTCAGTGCCCTGTAACGTCTGGGATTTTTGCTCGTTATGTTTATATGTCTAGTGACTGTAATTATCCTCTCATTAGGAGCCCCTTGAGTTCTGCTCAGTGAATTTGCATGTGTTTGAACAAATGTCATTTGGGGTGAATTTATGACAGTTCGGTTTCCACATTGAGGCTGCGGTTTTTGGAGATCAGGGTGTACTGTGCTGTTTCTTACTGTAGTTCTGGTTTCCTAGTTCCACAGTGTCTGGAAGAAGCTGTAAAGCCGATGTATAATGACTGCGTAATTCAGAGAAAGTGACATGTGAAGGATTACAAGATCTGCTGCCTTTTGTAGTCCTATTCCTGCCCCCGGTTATCACGGTATGATTCTGAAGGGCCTTTGTAAGTAGAGCCGGTCTCCCTATGATAAGATCGGGTTGATTATTTGCTCTGTGATGTCACTGATGAAGGGATACGTTATGCTGTCAGTGATGTCACTGGGATGTAGGATAAGGGGGCACTCTGTTTAACCCCTTAAGGACTCAGCCCTATTTCACCTTGAAGGGAACCTGTCACCAGGATTTTGGGTATAAAGCTGAGGACATGAGTTGCTAGATCACCGCTAGCACATCCGCAATACCCAGTCCCCATAGCTCTGTGTGCTTTTATTGTGTAAAAAAACTGATTTGATACATATGCAAATTAACAGAAGAGTCCTATCTTACTTGTGTGACCAGAGAAGAGTCATATTTTCAAGCTCTGACTCATCTCAGGTTAATTTGCATATGTATCAAATCGGTTTTTTTACACAATAAAAGCACACAGAGCTATGGGGACTGGGTATTGCGGATGTGCTAGCGGTGATCTAGCAACCCATGTCCTCAGCTTTATACCCAAAATCCAGGTGACAGGTTCCCTTTAAGGACTTGGCCATTTTTTGCAAATCTGACCTGTGTCACTTTATGTGGTGATAACTTTTAAACGCTTTGACTTATCCAGGCCGTTCTGAGATTGTTTTTTCGTCACATATTGTACTTCATGACACTGGTAAAATGTAGTAAAAAAAATTCATTTTTATTTATAAAAAAATACCAAATTTACCCCAAATTTGTAAAAAATTGCAAATTTCCAAGTTTCAATTTCTCTACTTCCATAATACATAGTAATACCTCCAAAAATAGTTATTACTTTACATTCCCCATATGTCTACTTCATGTTTGGATCAATTTGGGAATGACATTTTATTTTTTGGGGGATGTTACAAGGCTTAGAAGTTTAGAAGCAAATCTTGAAATTTTTCAGAAATTTACAAAAACCCAATTTTTAGGGACCAGTTCAGGTCTGAAGTCACTTTGTGAGGCTTACATAATAGAAACCACCCAAAAATGACCCCATTCTATAAACTACACCCCTCAAGGTATTCAAAACTGATTTTACAAACTTTGTTAACCCTTTAGGTGTTCCACAAGAGTTAAAGGGGTATTATCATCTTAATGATCACTGTTAAATCTGTTAATGATTTAACAGTGATCATTTTTCTAAATATATTTAATTAACAAATTCCCACCCCTTAGAAGAAAATAAACATATACTTACCTGACTGTTGTCTTCCGTCTTCCCTGGTTACGGCCACCGCTCTTCTCAGGAATCGCGGTGGTCGTGCGTGTGCGCAGACGACTTCTTATCTTCTCCCGGCCAGCCGCGCGCTGTACTGAATGTGCACGCTGAGATCGCGCATGCGCTATGGTGATTTCATACTGGCCAGGAAGAAGTCACCAGGGCGCATGCGCGGTCTCGGCGTGCGTGTTCAGTACAGCGCGCGGCCCGGCCGGGAGAAGACATCAATCAAGATGGAGCCCGCCCCCTGCTGAGTGCCGAAACCAGGAAGTGGACAGCGCGCCGGGAGCAGGTAAGATGTCAGCCGTTTATACCAGAGTGTCAGCAATGTGCTGACACTCTGGTATACCCACTGGCCACCAATGAATATTCAAGAGGAGGCGGGCGGGGGATCGCGATCCCGCCTGCCGCACTGCCCCCGCAACCCCCCCTGCACCACCCGCCGACATAAAATCATGCAGGGGTGCGGGGGGGGGGGGGGTGCAAAATCGACATTTTGGGCATTTTAAAGTTTCTGATCCCCGCGGTCAGGGACCGCGGAGATCAGAAACTGCAGAAAGCGCAGCAAACCGCAGGTCTGAATTGACCTGCGGTTTGCGGCGATCGCCGATACGGGGGGGGGGGGGGGGTCATGACCCCCCCCCCCCCCTGGTGTTGTGACAGGATGCCAGCTGAATGATTTCGCCCTAAGTCCTTAAGGGGTTAAATGGTTTTAATGGGCAGGTTGCTCCCTTTGGATGCTGTTACAGAAGTGTTCTGCTTTTATATATCTTAAGGAAGCACTACAGGGGATTTTTTTAGACCAATAATGCGATATTATGGGCAGCACGGTGGCTCAGTGGGTAGCACTGGTGCCTTGCAGCGCTGGGGTCCTGGGTTTAAATCCGACCAAGGACAACATCTGCATGGAGTTTGTATGTTCTCCCCGTGTTTGCTTTGGTTTCCTCCCACACTCCAAAGACAGACTGATAGGGACCTTAGATTGTGCGCCCCTTTGGGGACAGTTGGATGATAATGTCTGTAAAGTGCTGCAGAATATAGTAGCGCCATATAAGTGCATAAAATAATAATAATATTCTAGCAGTGTAATTTGTTTTACACCAGCTCCATTATTTCCATGCATTTTTAACCCTGTCATTAGGGATCGACCGATTATCGGTTTTACCGATATTATCGGCCGATATCCAGTATTTTGACCGTTATCGGCATCTATTTTGCCGATATTCCGATAACGTATTGGGAACACAGATCACGCTGCTCTCAGCGCTCTCCGTGTTCCCTCCGCAGCACAGGGGAGAAGGAAGCAGTGTCCCCTCCCCCTGTGCTGCTCCTGCCGCTAATGAGAGGAAGGAGGACAAGAGAAGGGGAGGGGCTGTGTGCGGTATCTGCGATCTGCGGTAGTTAACCCCTCAGGTGCCGCGGATCGCAGCTACCGCTCATGGAGGTCGGGAGCCGGCTATGTGATTCTGCAGCCAGCTCCCGCCTCCTGTATATGAATAAATGAGAGATTTCTCTTCATTGGTGGCGCAGTGCGCCCCCCCCCCCCAAGCATTAATCATTGGTGGCAGTGGCCACAGGATCCCCTCTCCCCTCCTCCTCTGATCGGAGACCCAGCAGTGTAATCCTGGGGCTCCGATCGGTTACCATGGCAGCCAGGACGCTACTGAAGCCCTGGCTGCCATGATAAGCTCCATGCTGCCGTGTGCACAAAGCCCAGAGCAGCAGGGACAGTGTGAGATCCTATTCACCCTGATAGAGATCTATCAGGGGGAATAGGACAAGGGTTCTAGTCCCTAAGGGGGCTAAAAGTTAGTAAAAAAAAAAAAAAACACCAATTAAGTATAAATGAAAAAGAAAGATTTACAAAAAAAAAACTACACGTTAACAATAAACATATTAATTTTCAGCAGATTTGTGTAGGATTTTTTTTTATTTTTTTCAAAAATGAAAATTCCCAGAATATCGGTATAAATTATCGGCTATCGGCCTGAAAGTTCACAAAGTATCGGTATCGGCCCTAAAAAATTAATATCGGTCGATCCCTACCTGTCATTATGGGCAGCTGTGTCATGTGATCCCATTCTGACCCCTGGTACTGAGCTTCCACTCCTGTATACAGAGGAGGTCTGTCTTTCCCATGTGGCTGAGAGGACTACCTCATTATCTATTAAATCTCTCCAGCTTCACCTTCCTTGCTCCTCTGTATGCCCCCCATGAGTGCATTGCTGCTGATTATATCATATCTACATTATATAGAGGAGCAGGAATACTATGAGTCCATACAATTATTCTGTGTGCGGAACCTCCAGTGTATTCTCTGTGATGCATCTTCACACTGCTTTCCCATCCTCACATTGTCTGTTTTATGTTTGTGCTGTGTGCAGAATCTCCGGTGTATTTTAGACAATTCAGCTTCACACTGTCCTGCCCTTGTTGGTTATCTTCACTCTGTATGGGCTGTGTGCAAAATTTCTAGTGTATTGTATGTGATGTATTTTCATACTTCAGGCCCTGTGAACTTGCCTTTTTCCTCAAATTTTTCAAGCCATGTACCCCATAATGACAAGAGGTTCCAACTGAGCACCCCAAAAAAACCAACCACTTATAAGGCTCTGCTCACACTGTCATGTCTCTTTTCAGATCCTCCATTACAGATTCTGTCAGATTTGACAGAAGAATAGTGCAACACGCAATGCTGTTCTTCCTGTCCATATGCTGGACACCACGTCTGCACCCTGACGGACCGCGTTATAAGTCAGTAGGGCCTGTGGGGGTGCCGTTTGTGTCTGCTGTGTGACGAATCCTGTACTGCATGCTGGCTTCCGTTTCATTATGGTTTCCGTTCAGAAACCACATTGCAGTACCGGCTTGAGGACAGCAGGCTTCCTGGACTGGACAAGCTTTAAAGGGAGCTTATCACCATGATAAGCGTGTTATAGCGTGTTATAGAGCAGGAGGAGCTGAGCAGATTATATATACAGAGAACCTGTCACCATGTAATCTGCAGGCAGCGTGTTATAGAGCAGGAGGAGCTGAGCAGATTATATATACAGAGAACCTGTCACCGTGTAATCTGCAGGCAGCGTGTTATAGAGCAGGAGGAGCTGAGCAGATTATATATACAGAGAACCTGTCACCATGTAATCTGCAGGCAGCGTGTTATAGAGCAGGAGGAGCTGAGCAGATTATATATACAGAGATCCTGTCACCGTGTAATCTGCAGGCAGCATGTTATAGAGCAGGAGGAGCTGAGCAGATTATATATACAGAGAACCTGTCACCATGTAATCTGAAGGCAGTGTGTTATAGAGCAGGAGGAGCTGATCAGATTATATATACAGAGATCCTGTCACCGTGTAATCTGCAGGCAGCGTGTTATAGAGCAGGAGGAGCTGAGCAGATTATATATACAGAGAACCTGTCACCATGTAATCTGCAGGCAGTGGGTTATAGAGCAGGAGAAGCTGAGCAGATTATATATACAGAGAACCAGTCACCATGTAATCTGCAGGCAGCGTGTTATAGAGCAGGAGGAGCTGAGCAGATTATATATAAAGAACCTGTCACCGTGTAATCTGCAGGCAGTGTGTTATAGAGCAGGAGGAGCTGAGCAGATTATATACAGAGAACCTGTCACCGTGTAATCTGCAGGCAGCGTGTTATAGAGCAGGAGGAGCTGAGCAGATTATATATAAAGAGAACCTGTCACCGTGTAATCTGCAGGCAGTGTGTTATAGAGCAGGAGGAGCTGAGCAGATTATACATAGAGAACCTGTCACCATGTAATCTGCAGGCAGCGTGTTATAGAGCAGGAGGAGCTGAGCAGATTATATATACAGAGAACCAGTCACCATGTAATCTGCAGGCAGTGTGTTATAGAGCAGAAGGAGCTGAGCAGATTATATATACAGAGAACCTGTCACCATGTAATCTGCAGGCAGTGTGTTATAGAGCAGGAGGAGCTGAGCAGATTATATATACAGAGAACCTGTCACCATGTAATCTGCAGGCAGCGTGTTATAGAGCAGGAGGAGCTGAGCAGATTATATATACAGAGAACCTGTCACCGTGTAATCTGCAGGCAGTGTGTTATAGAGCAGGAGGAGCTGAGCAGATTATATATACAGAGAACCAGTCACCATGTAATCTGCAGGCAGCGTGTTATAGAGCAGGAGGAGCTGAGCAGATTATATATAAAGAGAAACAGAACTATGCAAAAAATGTTATTCTAAAGTTTTTAGTTTTTTTTTTCAGTATTAAAACACAATGAAAACTATACACATGTGGTATGGCTGTAATCGTACTGACCTGGAGAATAAAGGGAATAGGTCAGTTGTAGCAGTGCAGAATTAATCCACTATACGTAGTAACGTCACTTAATAAATAGAATATACAGGCTTCGTAGACGCTAGAACAAAACAAAAAAAACTTTATTATAATAATATATTAAATACTGGGTGGGACACACTAACATTAATGTCTTACTGACAAAAATGAAGGACACAAGGACAGTACAGTTTCAGTCCAGGTGGCTATAATGATATCCGCCAAACTGTGTCCTTGTGTAGATCAGTAACCTTGATGAGGGATGGAGTAGAGGGTTAAGATACTGCTATACTTGCCATTACTCCAATGTTACTCCGTGTCTTACTTCCCCCTCAGACACACATTCAGTCTGTTCTCATTAACTGATAAGCGGCTCAACGCGTTTCTGGTTCTGATCTGAAGCTCATCAGGAGCCCTAACCGTAGTTGCAGCTAGAATATAAACAGACACGCATGGATGCGCACCCACCACCTCCACACGTGGCAGCGCGTCCGGCACTAGGTCAGTGGTGCCGCAAAGGGAACGCCGTAAAAACATAACACGTTAAACTGTGGCAGAATTGTGTTTATTGTTGTTTTTTTTTCCAATTCCACCCCATTTGAAATGTTGTTTTTCCTGCCTCCCACTACGTCCTATTTTAAATGGTGCTATTAGAAAGTACAACTTGTCCCTCAAAAATACAAGTCCTCATATGGCCCTGTGAACAGAAACATTCAAAAAGATATGGCTTCGGGAAGTCAGGGAGTGATAAATGACCATGGAAAAACATTACATGAATGAAATGCAAATTCCACTGAATCTTTTCCTACAAAACTATATATCGGTCTGCTCAGCTCCTCCTGCTCTATAACACACTGCCTGCAGATTACACGGTGACAGGTTCTCTGTATATATAATCTGCTCAGCTCCTCCTGCTCTATAACACACTGCCTGCAGATTACACGGTGACAGGTTCTCTGTATATATAATCTGCTCAGTATATATAATCGATCAGCTCCTCCTGCTCTATAACACACTGCCTGCAGATTACACGGTGACAGGTTCTCTGTATATATAATCTGATCAGCTCCTCCTGCTCTATAACACACTGCCTGCAGATTACACGGTGACAGGTTCTCTGTATATATAATCTGCTCAGCTCCTCCTGCTCTATAACACGCTGCCTGCAGATTGCACTGCATTTGCATGGTGACAGGTTCCCTTTAAGAGCTTGTAGATACATGCCTTAGCAACAAGCAGTGAAACATTGCTGGACTCCAGTGCAGTGTTCATGTATTTGACTCCTATCATACCTGATGAGCCTGTGGCGTGTTCACCCTCGGGCATGCCCTACGAAGGTTTGAGAACCACTGATCTGTACTGTCTGTGTGCTATGTGCAGGATCTCCAGTATCTGCTATGATATGCGGCTTCACACTGCTCTCCCCGGCCTCCTGCTTGTTACAGCTGTCTTGGAGAAACCTATCACAAGCAGGTGTCAGGGGAGACAGGCTGAAGCTACAGCACATAGGACACACCGAGACTCCGCAGCGTTGGAGGACAGTAGTTCTGTGGATCTGATTTATTACCTGCAACCTTTGATAAGAAAGCAAAGCAAGTGCAGTGTGAGGAGACCACCCCCTGAGACTCTGCAAAGCCAGGGGCATGATGGGAAATAGAGGCTGCATCCAGCCAAGATGGCCTAATAAGGACCTTGGACGAGAATGCTCGTCCTAACTTGCAGGTACTTACCGCACTAGGACGAGCATTCAGGGGCCTGGCTGATACTGACAGCCGGGCCCCTGCTGTATCTGCCAGCATCGGTGAAAACACTGATGCCGGCGGATTAACCCCCTGTATGCCGCGGTCACGCTGACCGCAGTATACAGGGGGTTTGCGGCAGATTGTACATCCCCATCAGGTCCCCGTGCTGCGATGACGGGGACCCGATGGTTGCTATGGCAGTCCCGATTCCTTGAACAGTCATTGGGACTGCCAGCTACGGAATCCCAGGAGATCCAGCAACTTGCATAAATAAATAAATAAAGTAGTCGTATTTGGTATTGTCACGTCCATGACAACCTGCTCTATAAGAATATCACATGATCTAACCTGTCAGATGAATGTTAAATAACAAAAAAAATAAAGTGCCAAAACAGCTATTTCTTGTTACCTTGCCTCACAAAAAGTGTAATATAGAGCAACCAAAAATCATATGTACCCTAAACTAGTACCAACAAAACTGCCACCTTATCCCGTAGTTTCCAAAATATGGTCACTTTTATGCAGTTTCTACTCTAGGGGTGCATCAGGGGGGCTTCAAATGGGACATTGTGTCAAAAAACCAGTCCAGCAAAATCTGCCTTCCAAAAACCGTATGGCATTCCTTCCCTTCTGCGCCCTGCCGTGTGCCCGTACAGCGGTTTACGACCATATATAGGGTGTTTCTGTAAACTACAGAATCAGGGCAATAAATATTGAGCTTTGTTTGGCTGTTAACCCTTGCTTTGTTAGCGGAAAAAAAATGATTCAAATGGAAAATCTGCCAAAAAAGTGAAATTCTGAAATTTCATCTACATTTTCCAATAATTCTTGTGGAACACCTAAAGGGTTAACAAAGTTTGTAAAATCAGTTTTGAATACCTTGAGGGGTGTAGTTTCTAAAATGGAGTCATTTTGGGGTGGTTTCTATTATGTAAGCCTCACAAAGTGACTTCAGACCTAAACTGTTCCTGAAAAAGTGGGTTTTAGAAATTTTCAGAAAGATTTCAAGATTTGCTTCTAAACTTTTAAGCCTTCTAACGTCCCCAAAAAATAAAATGACATTCACAAAATGATCCAAACATGAAGTAGACATATGGGGAATGTAAAGTAATAACTATTTTTGGAGGTATTACTATGTATTATAGAAGTAGAGAAATTGAAATATGGAAATTTGCTAATTTTCCAAAATTTAGGGTAAATTTGGGAATTTTTTTTAGAAATAAAAATGCATTTTTTTTTACTCAATTTTACCAGTGTCATGAAGTACAATATGTGACGAGAAAACAATCTCAGAATGGCCTGGATAAGTGAAAGAGTTTTAAAGTTATCACCACATAAAGTGACACTGGTCAGATTTGCTAAAAATGGCCTGGTCCTGAAGGTGAAAAATGGCCGGGTCCTGAAGGAGTTAAAACAAGTCTACACTATTCTTTAGTCATTGCTGTAATGCTTCTCTAAAGGGGAAGTTCCAAAACTTTCTATAGACTTTGGAGAAATTTATAATTCCGCAACAGGCCAATAATGTGGCGAACACAAGGTTTAGTCGCAGCGAGCACTTTGCGCCACCCTCGCCACTTTTCTGAGATCTTAGATTGTGAAGAATGGAAGCTCTTCACACGCTGTACAAAGTTTTGGTGCATTGCAGAGCTGGAGGTGCGGAGCGGGTGATGGTTGTCAGCACACATGGAGGGGTGACCACCGGCCTGTTATCTCTAGATAAAAGCCAGTGGAAAGAACAACATGGACCGCAGCTAGTTTTCCATGACGCCTTCCTGCTGTCAGTTACTGGTGTCCAGGCGCGGCGCTGGGACAGGCTCTGGGGGTCATACACTGAGGCTGGCGCTGTGTACGGTATAGATCTGCGACTTAGACTGGTACCGCACAGAAAGCCATAATACCGTAATATAGTGCACTCTACAGTACATACAATGCAAAAAAGTCCAGGGATGTGTTACTGCGAACAGAAGACCACAGGTTGTCAAGACCAGTATATAGAAGCGATGGCTCCAGTGCAGGGGTAGGTTGTATCCTCCTATGTATTACTGGTGCAGGGGTAGGTTGTATCCTGTGTATTACTGGTGCAGGGGTAGGTTGTATCCTGTATATTACTGGTGCAGGGGTAGGTTGTATCCTCCTCTATATTACTGGTGCAGGGGTAGGTTGTATCCTCCTCTATATTACTGGTGCAGGGGTAGGTTGTATCCTGTGTATTACTGGTGCAGGGGTAGGTTGTATCCTGTGTATTACTGGTGCAGGGGTAGGTTGTATCCTGTGTATTACTGGTGCAGGGGTAGGTTGTATCCTGTATATTACTGGTACAGAGGTAGGTTGTATCCTCCTCTATATTACTGGTGCAGGGGTAGGTTGTATCCTCCTCTATATTACTGGTGCAGGGGTAGGTTGTATCCTCTATATTACTGGTGCAGGGGTAGGTTGTATCCTCCTCTATATTACTGGTGCAGGGGTAGGTTGTATCCTCCTCTATATTACTGGTGCAGGGGTAGGTTGTATCCTCCTCTATATTACTGGTGCAGGGGTAGGTTGTATCCTCCTCTATATTACTGGTGCAGGGGTAGGTTGTATCCTCCTCTATATTACTGGTGCTGGGGTAGGTTGTATTCTCCTCTATATTACTGGTGCAGTGGTAGGTTGTATCCTGTATATTACTGGTGCAGTGGTAGGTTGTATCCTGTATATTACTGGTGAAGGGGTAGGTTGTATCCTTCTCTATTACTGGTACAGGGGTAGGTTGTATCCTCCTCTATATTACTGGTACAGGGGTAGGTTGTATCCTGTATATTACTGGTACAGGGGTAGGTTGTATCCTGTATATTACTGGTACAGGGGTAGGTTGTATCCTGTATATTACTGGTACAGGGGTAGGTTGTTTCCTTCTCTATATCACTAGTACAGGGGTAGGTTGTATCCTCCTCTATATTACTGGTACAGGGGTAGGTTGTATCCTCCTCTATATTACTGGTACAGGGGTAGGTTGTATCCTTCTCTATATTACTAGTACAGGGGTAGGTTGTATCCTCATCTATATTACTGGTACAGGGGTAGGTTGTATCCTCCTCTATTACTGGTGCAGGGGTAGGTAGGTTGCTCTCCTGCTATCAGGTCAGTAGGTGGCTCTCCTCGTAGACTGCAGATACTGCTCCTCGTTCTCGGTATGCAGGGAGCCTGCAGGTAATGGATGTTTCTGGCGTGTGGCTCGCAGCTACTAATTATACGAGGGTGAGGACAGGGCTGAGCGAGGGCTGCAGGTGTGATCAGTATTCTGCCCTCATCATGTCCTCCTGCCGCCGAGTGGTGTCAGTGCACAGTGATTGATCGTTATCGGACCCGTCACTGTGTGCTGCACCGAGAGCTGCCCCCGTCCTGTATAATGTATACTGCTCAGCAGCGCCCCCTCTCATGTATAATGTATACAGCTCGGCAGAGCCCCCTCTCATGTATAATGTATATAGCTCGGCAGCGCCCCCCCCCCATCCTGTATAATGTATACAGCTCGGCAGCGCCCCCCCCCGTCCTGTATAATGTATACAGCTCGGCGGCGCCCGCCGTCCTGTATAATGTATACAGCTCGGCAGCGCCCCCCGTCCTGTATAATGTATACAGCTCGGCAGCGCCCCCGTCCTGTATAATGTATACAGCTCGGCAGCGCCCCCCGTCCTGTATAATGTATACAGCTCGGCAGCGCCCCCCGTCCTGTATAATGTATACAGCTCGGCAGCGCCCCCCGTCCTGTATAATGTATACAGCTCGGCAGCGCCCCCCGTCATGTATAATGTATACTGCTCGGCAGCGCCCCCCGTCCTGTATAATGTATACAGCTCAGCAGCGCCCCCCGTCCTGTATAATGTATACAGCTCAGCAGCGCCCCCCCGTCCTGTATAATGTATACTGCTCGGCAGCGCCCCCCCGTCCTGTATAATGTATACTGCTCGGCAGCGCCCCCCCGTCCTGTATAATGTATACAGCTCGGCAGTGCCCCCCCGTCCTGTATAATGTATACTGCTCAGCAGCGCCCCCCGTCCTGTATAATGTATACTGCTCGGCAGTGCCCCCCCGTCCTGTATAATGTATACAGCTCAGCAGCGCCCCGCCTGTATTACTGCTCGGCAGCGCCCCCGTCCTGTATAATGTATACAGCTCAGCAGCGCCCCCCGTCCTGTATAATGTATACTGCTCGGCAGTGCCCCCCCGTCCTGTATAATGTATACAGCTCAGCAGCGCCCCCGTCCTGTATAATGTATACTGCTCGGCAGCGCCCCCCCGTCCTGTATAATGTATACAGCTCGGCAGTGCCCCCCGTCCTGTATAATGTATACTGCTCAGCAGCGCCCCCCGTCCTGTATAATGTATACAGCTCGGCAGCGCCCCCCCGTCCTGTATAATGTATACTGCTCAGCAGCGCCCCCCCGTCCTGTATAATGTATACTGCTCAGCAGCGCCCCCCGTCCTGTATAATGTATACTGCTCAGCAGCGCCCCCGTCCTGTATAATGTATACAGCTCGGCAGCGCCCCCCCGTCCTGTATAATGTATACTGCTCAGCAGCGCCCCCCCGTCCTGTATAATGTATACTGCTCGGCAGTGCCCCCCCGTCCTGTATAATGTATACTGCTCAGCAGCGCCCCCGTCCTGTATAAGTCGGTCTGACGTGTGACTGGTTTCTCAGCAGGATGATTGAAGAAAGCGGCCGGCGCAGGAGGACGATGGCGGAGAAGCGACAGCTCTTCATGGAGATGAGTAAGTACAGGTCTCGCCCCGTCACCCGCTCACCCAACTTTCCGTTACCCCGGACTGGCAGGTCTCGCCCGGCTCTCCCCTCCGGTGTCACATCTGTAGTTCAGGAAAGCTGGTTGATGCCTCTGATCGGGGCCTCGATGGCGGCCATGTTGGATGTCACCCAGCTTTCCCGCAGCGGCACTACCTCTGGTATCTGTCCTCTCCTAGGGGCGCAGAACTTTGACGTGATTCGGCTCTCCACCTACCGGACGGCGTGCAAGCTGCGATTTGTACAGAAGAGATGTAACCGTGAGTGCACGCTCTGAAACTGACTTGTGTCTCACCATTCTTAAGATCTCTGCTTGCTGTATGAATGGGAGCAGTATTATGAGCTAATATTCTCACAGCTGAGGGTTTGTTACCGTCTTCTCAGATCTAGACTGATACATTGTAACAAACTTTTAGGATCCTGGAGAGGTGTGCTGCTGACTGTGTACACTGGATGCAATTGTGACAAACTCTCCGCTGTGAGAAGGCTCAGCACTCTGCTGGATGATAATGAAATTGACTGTCAGTGTCTTTATTCCCATTTACTGTCTGTCTCTCATGTCCCACAGTCTGATTTACATCCTTCCTGCATCTCGCTCTCTTTACTGTCTCGTATATCTCGCTGTCCCCGCCTCTCTCACATCTGGCGCGCTCTGTCCCCGCCTCTCTCACATCTGGCGCGCTCTGTCCCCGCCTCTCTCACATCTGGCGCGCTCTGTCCCCGCCTCTCTCACATCTGGCGCGCTCTGTCCCCGCCTCTCTCACATCTGGCGCGCTCTGTCCCCGCCTCTCTCACATCTGGCGCGCTCTATCCCCGCCTCTCTCACGTCTGGCGCTCTCGTCTTTATCTCTCACGTCTGGCGCTCTCGTCTTTATCTCTCACGTCTGGCGCTCTCGTCTTTATCTCTCACGTCTGGCGCTCTCGTCTTTATCTCTCACGTCTGGCGCTCTCGTCTTTATCTCTCACGTCTGGCGCTCTCGTCTTCATCTCTCACGTCTGGCGCTCTCGTCTTCATCTCTCACGTCTGGCGCTCTCGTCTTCATCTCTCACGTCTGGCGCTCTCGTCTTCATCTCTCACGTCTGGCGCTCTCGTCTTCATCTCTCACGTCTGGCGCTCTCGTCTTCATCTCTCACGTCTGGCGCTCTCGTCTTCATCTCTCACGTCTGGCGCTCTCGTCTTCATCTCTCACGTCTGGCGCTCTCGTCTTCATCTCTCACGTCTGGCGCTCTCGTCTTCATCTCTCACGTCTGGCGCTCTCGTCTTCATCTCTCACGTCTGGCGCTCTCGTCTTCATCTCTCACGTCTGGCGCTCTCGTCTTCATCTCTCACGTCTGGCGCTCTCGTCTTCATCTCTCACGTCTGGCGCTCTCGTCTTCATCTCTCACGTCTGGCGCCCTCTGTCCCCGCCTCTCTCTCACGTCTGGCGCCCTCTGTCCCCGCCTCTCTCTCACGTCTGGCGCCCTCTGTCCCCGCCTCTCTCTCACGTCTGGCGCCCTCTGTCCCCGCCTCTCTCTCACGTCTGGCGCCCTCTGTCCCCGCCTCTCTCTCACGTCTGGCGCCCTCTGTCCCCGCCTCTCTCTCACGTCTGGCGCCCTCTGTCCCCGCCTCTCTCTCACGTCTGGCGCCCTCTGTCCCCGCCTCTCTCTCACGTCTGGCGCCCTCTGTCCCCGCCTCTCTCTCACGTCTGGCGCCCTCTGTCCCCGCCTCTCTCTCACGTCTGGCGCCGCTCTCGCTCCCGCCCGCAGTTCACCTGGTGGACATCTGGAACATGATTGAGGCGTTCCGGGACAACGGTCTGAACACGCTGGACCACATGACGGAGATGAACGTGTCGCGGCTGGAGACCATCATCTCCTCCATCTACTACCAGCTCAACAAACGCCTCCCGTCCACCCACCAGATCGGGGTGGACCAGTCCATCAGCCTCCTGCTCAACTTCATGATCGCCGCCTACGACAGGTCAGTGCCCCACGGCAGCCAATCACAGCGCTGCTCTGTCTGCTGAGGTAAAGTGAAAGCTGGATTCTGATTGGTTGCTAAGGGCAACAAAGACATGGATAAGGCCTGCAGAGCTGTAATGGTGCAGGGGGGAAGGGGTTAATGGTCCTAAAATTGTACTGTGGGCGTGGTTTGGGTAGTGGGCGTGGCCTGTGACTGTTAGACTGGTTATTAATATTGACATAAGAAACTGGCGCAAATTTTTGCAAAATTTCCATTTCCTCCCCCGCTGAACGCTTTATTGTGAAAAAAGCTAAACATTTAAAAAAACAAAAAAACAAAGCATAACTGGTGTCACCGTGACGACGCCATATTTAGTCCACACGGTAGACGCTGGGGGGAAAACGGCACTCCAGACACCATGTGACATCAGGCAGCCTATAGCAGGAGTTTGGGGGGGGCGTGGCCCTGAGGACCCGGCGGGGGCGTGGCCCTGAGGACCCGGCGGGGGCGTGCCTGCGCGGTGACTGTCTTGTGCTCTCTTGCAGTGAAGGACACGGGAAGCTGACAGTGTTCTCGGTGAAGGCGATCCTGGCGACCATGTGTGGCGGGAAGATCCTGGACAAGTTGAGATGTGAGTGGGTGAGGAAGTACAGGGCGGGGCCCTCTAGTGGCAGAGCAGGGTATGACCACCAGCCTGTATCGGGGATAGGACCCAGCACCTCTCCTGTAAATCCTCTGATGTACTGATCCTGAGCTACATCCTGACTTAGACTCCAGTCACAGCCAGAGCTGCATCAACAAGTCTGTGGGGCATTAGAATACTATACATGTCCCACAATGCAGCGTGGCAGGGGGTACTCTATACACACAATGACTGGGAGCTATCGGGACACTAGAAGAAGTGCAGCTCTGGCTGTGACTGGAGTAGAAGCCATGTGATTACAGAATTGTAAGTGCAGCTCTGACCATGACTGGAATAGAAGACGTAACGGTAGAATTGTGACAGAAGCTCTGGCTGTGACTGGAGTACCGGTCGTGTAATTTCTGAAGTGTGACTGGAGTAGAAGCCATATAATATCAGAATTGTAAAGGGTGCTCTGGCTGTGACTGGAGTAGAAGCCATATAATATCAGAATTGTAAAGGGTGCTCTGGCTGTGACTGGAGTAGAAGCCATGTGAGCGTAGTTCTGGCTGTGACTTGAGTAGAAGCCCTGTGACTGCAGCTTTGGCTGTGACTGGAGTAGAAGCCATGGGAGTGCAGCTCTGGCTGTGACTGGAGTAGAAGCCATGGGAGTGGAGCTCTGGCTGTGACTGGAGTAGAAGTAGTTTGTGTAGCTTGGGCTGTGACTGGAGTAGAAGCCATGTGATTGCAGCTCCGGCTGTGACTGGAGTAGAATTTGTTTGTGCAGCTCTGGCAGTGACTGGAGTGGGAATCGTTTGTGAAGCTCTGGCAGTGACTGGAGTAATAGCCATGTGAATTCAGCTCTGGGTTTGACTGGAGTAGAAGCCATGGGAGTGCAGATCCGGCTGTGACTGGAGTAGAAGCCATGTGAATGCAGCTCTGGCTGTGACTGGAGTAGGAGTCGTTTGCGCAGCTCTGGCAGTGACTGGAGTAGAAGCCAAGTGAGTGCAGCTCTGGCAGTGAGTGGAGTAGAAGCCATGATGTACCTCAGGATCAGTACTGGCCGTGTAATCTGGATGTAAGACGTCTGACAGACCTGGGGCCACATTCCCAGTGAGATTCCCAGGTCTGCGATATGTTAGCCGGACTACAAGTCCAAGCATATCCCGGCAGCCACAGTCACCGCTGACATTGCCTTTTCTCCCGATGGCAGCCTGAGCCGTGAGAGCCTCTGGCCAGCACTTGCTGGGACTTGTAGTTCCTCTCATCCTCTGACGTGGTATTTTATCTCCCATTAGACTCCAGAGCGCCCTCTGCTGGACACAGTGCCGCCAGGTTGGTGCGTAGAGTCAGTAATAACCCGCTACTAACCTCACTCTGCCGCCCGCACCCGGACTCCCTAACCATGTAACACGCGTGTGCACAGACCGCAACATTCCGATAATCCGGAGACCCACCAGTCACATGAAGCCCCCCAGGCGGCTTGCAGCAGCTCCGGGTCCAGACGTTATGTCCACTTTCTTCCTTTAGGGGGCACCTTAGTCCATGAAAACCTGTGCAATCCCCTGTTACTGTCCTCTACTCCGCTCACATCCAGAGCTGCACTTAAAGCATCCACATTACAGTTCCCCTCTAGACACAATTCACACACAATCCTTATAAATTCTTGACTGTACTTGTACTGATCCTGAGTTACCTCAGGTCCTATACTCCAGTCACACCCAGAGCAGTAGGTTTTTTTTTAAACCCCACGAGCTATGGACACTGTAAATCCTTGGTGTTACATCTATCGTACGTTACATCCTATGCTTCAGTCACATCTAGAGCTGCACCAAATCATTTGAATTGCATACTCCAGTCCATGCTCCATAATGCCTGCTGGTTCCCCTTGGATCCGCTGACCGATACGCCCTTAGCCCAGCTGAGATCCCATAATGCACTGCGCTGGGCTCCTAGTGCACTGTGGGAGACACCGTTGCACGTGAAATTAACCCCTTTGTGACCCTTAGTACACGGCAGCATTGAGCGACCAGGTCTCACGACCCGAAAGATGGTAAGAAAATATAATTGTGAAGGCAGCTTTAGATGTGACTGGAGTATAAGACTTGATGTACATCTGGGTCAGTAAAGAAAAGTGCTCTGTGGATGTTGACAGCAGGAGCTAGGATTAACTGCAGCTTTGGTTGTGACTGGAGTAGGACCAGCACGAGATGGTGTGTATGGAGAGCAGAGTGTTGTTGGTACTGACACCGGTGACCAGGAGGGGGCGCACTAACACGTGTAGGTGGTGGGGGGAGGTCTTAGCACCCCTGACTCCGCCTCTCCCGCTCTTGTGCCCTCCAGATATCTTCTCCCAAGTGTCCGACTCCAGCGGCTTCATGGTCTACGCCAAGTTCGACCAGTTCCTGAGGGAAGTGTTAAAGCTTCCGACCACGGTGTTCGAGGGCCCGTCCTTCGGGTACACGGAGCACTCTGCGCGGTCCTGCTTCCCCCCGCAGGTGAGCGGCCCCTAAGTGACCGGGCAAAGATAAGGGGCCCCGGCCTCCCAAGAGTAAGGGGCCCCGGCCTCCCAAGAGTAATGATGGGGCGGGGGGGGTTGGTCCGTCAGTGGGGGGGGGTCTGGTCCGGGTGACGGTCCCCGGCTGTGTGTGACGGCATTTGTTGATCTGAGGATCTTGTGGTTACAGAAGAAGATCACCCTGAACATGTTCTTAGACACCATGATGGCCGACCCCCCTCCGCAGTGCCTCGTCTGGTTACCTCTGATGCATCGTCTCGCCCATGTAGAAAACGGTGAGTTACTGATCACTGCTGACAACACTCTGTGCTGCTGTGGGGTTCATGTGGTCATGCAAGCCAAGGGGTACCTACAGGTGTGCTTATATATAACACTGAGCATAGCCCCCCACACAAACACACAGGATGTGGCCCCTTACTCTGCACACAGGATGTGGCCCCTTACTCTGCACACAGGATGTGGCCCCTTACTCTGCACACAGGATGTGGCCCCTTACTCTGCACACAGGATGTGGCCCCTTACTCTGCACACTGGATGTGGCCCCTCTCTCTCTCCGCCCCCTCCTGCACAGTGTTTGTGGCCCTCGATGTCTCTGTTCTCTCCCTCTGCTCACTGTCTGTGGCCCCTGATGTCTCGGTTCTCTCCCTCTGCTCACTGTCTGTGGTCCCTGATGTCTCGGTTCTCTCCCTCTGCTCACTGTCTGTGGCCCCTGATGTCTCTGTTCTCTCCCTCTGCTCACTGTCTGTGGTCCCTGATGTCTCGGTTCTCTCCCTCTGCTCACTGTCTGTGGCCCCTGATGTCTCTGTTCTCTCCCTCTGCTCACTGTCTGTGGCCCCTGATGTCTCGGTTCTCTCCCTCTGCTCACTGTCTGTGGCCCCTGATGTCTCGGTTCTCTCCCTCTGCTCACTGTCTGTGGCCCCTGATGTCTCGGTTCTCTCCCTCTGCTCACTGTCTGTGGCCCCTGATGTCTCGGTTCTCTCCCTCTGCTCACTGTCTGTGGCCCCTGATGTCTCGGTTCTCTCTCTCTGCTCACTGTCTGTGGTCCCTGATGTCTCGGTTCTCTCCCTCTGCTCACTGTCTGTGGCCCCTGATGTCTCTGTTCTCTCCCTCTGCTCACTGTCTGTGGCCCCTGATGTCTCGGTTCTCTCCCTCTGCTCACTGTCTGTGGCCCCTGATGTCTCGGTTCTCTCCCTCTGCTCACTGTCTGTGGCCCCTGATGTCTCGGTTCTCTCTCTCTGCTCACTGTCTGTGGTCCCTGATGTCTCGGTTCTCTCCCTCTGCTCACTGTGGCCCCTGATGTCTCGGTTCTCTCCCCCTGCAGTCTTCCATCCTGTGGAGTGCTCCTTCTGCCGCTCGGAGAGTATGATGGGTTTCCGCTATCGCTGCCAGCAGTGCCACAATTACCAGCTGTGCCAGAGCTGCTTCTGGAGGGGCCACGCCAACGGGCCGCACAGCAACCAGCACCAGATGAAGGAGCACTCCTCCTGGGTGAGTCATCTGCACCGGCCTCCCGACAATACTGTTGGGGGGGCCCCTTACATGTGGCCCCTCATTATCAGCTGCAGGTACATCATGGATGGTGGGAGTAGTGGTTGCTGAGTCTCCATCTCTTGTGACAGGAACGCTCGGCCCTCAGTAAATAACGGACTGCAGGGGGTTAATGGATGCAGGATATTTACTGATATCATTTTCCTGGACGGGTTGTGTGGCTTTTATACTTAAAGGGGTTCTCCGAGAGTATAAAAATGTCAGGCAGTGGCAGATGGGGACTAGTGGTGTATCTGGTGGTGGATATATTGATGGATATAGTGATGTATCTGGTGGTGGATATAGTGATGTATCTGGTGGTGGATATAGTGGTGGATCTGGTGGTGGATATAGTGGTGGATCTGGTGGTGGATGTAGTGATGTATCTGGTGGTGGATATAGTGATGTATCTGGTGGTGGATGTAGTGATGGATCTGGTGGTGGATGTAGTGATGTATCTGGTGGTGGATGTAGTGATGTAGCTGGTGGAGGATATAGTGGTGGATCTGGTGGAGGATATAGTGATGTATCTGGTGGTGGATGTAGTGATGGATCTGGTGGTGGATGTAGTGATGTATCTGGTGGAGGATATAGTGGTGGATCTGGTGGTGGATGTAGTGATGTATCTGGTGGAGGATATAGTGGTGGATCTGGTGGTGGATATAGTGGTGGATCTGGTGGTGGATGTAGTGATGTATCTGGTGGTGGATATAGTGATGTATCTGGTGGTGGATGTAGTGATGTATGTGGTGGAGGATATAGTGGTGGATCTGGTGGTGGATATAGTGGTGTATCTGGTGGTGGATGTAGTGATGTATCTGGTGGTGGATATAGTGATGTATCTGGTGGTGGATGTAGTGATGTATCTGGTGGAGGATATAGTGGTGGATCTGGTGGTGGATATAGTGGTGGATCTGGTGGTGGATGTAGTGATGTATCTGGTGGTGGATATAGTGATGTATCTGGTGGTGGATGTAGTGATGTATCTGGTGGAGGATATAGTGGTGGATCTGGTGGAGGATATAGTGGTGGATCTGGTGGTGGATATAGTGGTGTATCTGGTGGTGGATATAGTGATGTATCTGGTGGTGGATATAGTGGTGGATCTGGTGGTGGATATAGTGGTGGATATAGTGGTGGATCTGGTGGTGGATCTGGTGGTGGATGTAGTGATGTATCTGGTGGTGGATATAGTGATGTATCTGGTGGTGGATCTGGTGGTGGATATAGTGGTGGATCTGGTGGAGGATATAGTGGTGGATCTGGTGGAGGATATAGTGGTGGATCTGGTGGTGGATATAGTGGTGTATCTGGTGGTGGATATAGTGATGTATCTGGTGGTGGATGTAGTGATGTATCTGGTGGAGGATATGGTGGTGGATATAGTGGTGGATCTGGTGGAGGATATAGTGGTGGATCTGGTGGTGGATATAGTGATGTATCTGGTGGTGGATATAGTGGTGGATCTGGTGGAGGATATAGTGGTGGATCTGGTGGTGGATGTAGTGATGGATCTGGTGGTGGATGTAGTGATGGATCTGGTGGTGGATATAGTGATGTATCTGGTGGTGGATATAGTGATGGATCTGGTGGTGGATATAGTGATGGATCTGGTGGTGGATATAGTGATGGATCTGGTGGTGGATATAGTGGTGGATCTGGTGGTGGATATAGTGGTGTATCTGGTGGTGGATATAGTGATGGATCTGGTGGTGGATATAGTGATGGATCTGGTGGAGGATATAGTGGTGGATCTGGTGGTGGATGTAGTGATGGATCTGGTGGTGGATATAGTGATGGATCTGGTGGTGGATATAGTGGTGGATCTGGTGGTGGATATGGTGGTGGATCTGGTGGTGGATGTAGTGATGTATCTGGTAGTGGATATAGTGATGTATCTGGTGGTGGATGTAGTGATGGATCTGGTGGTGGATGTAGTGATGGATCTGGTGGTGGATGTAGTGATGTATCTGGTGGTGGATGTAGTGATGTAGCTGGTGGAGGATATAGTGGTGGATCTGGTGGAGGATATAGTGATGTATCTGGTGGTGGATGTAGTGATGGATCTGGTGGTGGATGTAGTGATGTATCTGGTGGAGGATATAGTGGTGGATCTGGTGGTGGATGTAGTGATGTATCTGGTGGTGGATGTAGTGATGTATGTGGTGGAGGATATAGTGGTGGATCTGGTGGTGGATATAGTGGTGTATCTGGTGGTGGATGTAGTGATGTATCTGGTGGTGGATATAGTGATGTATCTGGTGGTGGATGTAGTGATGTATCTGGTGGAGGATATAGTGGTGGATCTGGTGGAGGATATAGTGGTGGATCTGGTGGAGGATATAGTGGTGGATCTGGTGGTGGATATAGTGGTGGATCTGGTGGTGGATGTAGTGATGTATCTGGTGGTGGATATAGTGATGTATCTGGTGGTGGATATAGTGGTGGATCTGGTGGAGGATATAGTGGTGGATCTGGTGGTGGATATAGTGGTGTATCTGGTGGTGGATATAGTGATGTATCTGGTGGTGGATGTAGTGATGTATCTGGTGGAGGATATGGTGGTGGATATAGTGGTGGATCTGGTGGAGGATATAGTGGTGGATCTGGTGGTGGATATAGTGATGTATCTGGTGGTGGATATAGTGGTAGATCTGGTGGAGGATATAGTGGTGGATCTGGTGGTGGATGTAGTGATGGATCTGGTGGTGGATGTAGTGATGGATCTGGTGGTGGATGTAGTGATGGATCTGGTGGTGGATATAGTGATGTATCTGGTGGTGGATATAGTGATGGATCTGGTGGTGGATATAGTGATGGATCTGGTGGTGGATATAGTGGTGGATATAGTGATGGATATAGTGATGTATCTGGTGGAGGATATAGTGGTGGATATAGTGGTGGATCTGGTGGAGGATCTGGTGGTGGATGTAGTGATGTATCTGGTGGTGGATGTAGTGGTGGATATAGTGGTGGATATAGTGGTGGATCTGGTGGAGGATCTGGTGGAGGATATAGTGGTGGATCTGGTGGTGGATCTGGTGGTGGATATAGTGATGTATCTGGTGACGTTGCCTTGTAGTAATTTGCTGACCCCCTGCCTCCATCTTGTGTCCCGGTATCTGACGGTCTTCTGGGTGTCCGGTTTGTCCATATACATTTGGAGATGTCATTTTGTAGTTGTGAGAAAAAGGAATTTCTGATTGGGACGGCAATTGTGTGAAATACCGAATATATCATCTGGAAGGGAGGATAGACACTGTGACTAAGGATGCTTCCACATTAGCGGATCCGTTACCATAATACACCCGTCATGAACGGATCCGGTTGTATTATGTCTTCTATAGCCACAACGGATCCGTTTTCTATTGTGTCCGTCTCGCTCCGCACCACATCGCGGACAGGAAAACGCTGCTTGTTGCATTATTCTGTCCGCGATGGGAGCGCAACCAAACAGAACGGAATGTATTCTGGTGGATCCCGTTTCGGTCAGTTCAGTCTTGTCCCCGTTGACAATGAATGACCCTCTATGACGGATCTCTATAGCGGAACTGAAAACGCAGATGTGAAAGTAGCCGCAGGTTTATAGTTCTCTTTATGTAGATGTCATCTGTATTCCCAAATATCTTTTATTTCTTATTGTTGTTGCTCCATTGGTAGGGGCATGACGGGGTTAACTCAGTTTGTGTTTTACAAGGAATGACTAGAACTAACCCTTTATTATTATTATTATTATTATTATTATTATTACAGATGATTGTGTGTATATGGTTCTTATGGTTTAATATATATATATATTTATCTACCACCGGCTCGTCCCTTTTATTAAACTGAATAATGAATGACTTTTATATAATAAATTGTCGTTAATATTCATATAAATAATATAGTCACAAATATAGATGGATATTACAAATCAAAATCTAATTAGAACGACACTAGTCCCTAATATTCTGCGCACAGTCTGATGAAGGCACGTATTGGGCCGAAACGCGTCACTGCTATGTGACCATAAATCCCGCATCATAAGCGACCATTGAGAGCGCCGCTCCGTTCTTCATACTAATATTCTACGACGTCACTGGTCAAAATAACGGCAAAACCAAAGAGACTGACGTAAAAAAAGTTGTCTTTATTAATATCTATTCACCACATAGAAAGAAATGTGACTTTTAAAATATTCTAAACCAATAAAAATGTACTGTTAAGAAAAGAGAAATGATGGACTCCAGGGTGGTGGCTGCAACCGACACTGATACATTGTAACAAATCTGCAGCTGTGAGAACCATCTGAATGCAAAAAAAAAGGTGCTCCCATTCCCTGACAGGAAGCAGAGAAGTGAGTTACAAAGTGTATTAGTATATACTGTACACATAGAAGTATGTAGGTGTCTGGAGTATACGGCAGTCATCAGAGGGGGCAGGGAGTATATACTGTACACATAGAGGTATATAGCGTGCCTTGCAAAAGTATTCACCCCCTTGACTTTTTCCGTATTTGTTGCCTCACATCCTGGAATTTGCACCATGTCCTTTACAGAACATGCCGACAACTCTCAAGATGTTTTTTTTTTTTTTTTTTTATTATTGTGAAGCAAACAACAAATAGGACAAAATACCCCAAAAAAAGGTCAATGTGCAGAACTCTTCACCCCCCTACAGTCAGTACTCTGTAGAGCAATCACAGCTCCAAGTCGCTTTGGTTAAGTCTCTGAGCAGTCGCCACATCTCACCGCTGGGATTTTTGCCCATTCCTCCTTGCAGAACTGCCCCAGCTCCTCCAGGGTTACCTCAGGTCTCTGTGCTGCCTCTCTGATTAATGCCCTCCTTGCCCTGTTCTGGTGGGCGGCCGTCTCTTGGCAGGTTTGCTGTTGTGCCATGTTCTTTCCATTTGGTTATGATAGATTTGATGGTTCTCCTGGGGATCATCAAAGATTTGGGTATTTTTTCATAACCTAACCCACAACATTGTCCCTTACTTGTTTGGAGAGTTCCTTGGTCTTCATGGCAGTGTTTGGTTGGTGATGCCTCTTGCTTAGGTGTTGCAGCCTCTGGTGTATATATGTAATGACAGATCATGTGACACTTAGATTGCACACAGGTGACATCATGTGACTTCTGAAGGTAATTGGTTGCACCAGAGCTCTTTATGGGCTTCCCAACAAAGGGGGTGAATACATCCGCACAGGGCAATTTTCTGTTTTCTATTTCTAAACAATAGTTTTATTTATATATTTTTCTCATTTCACTTCCCCGACTTAGACTATTGTGTTCTGATCCATCCATAACAAAACATTGAACTTAAGGCTGTAATGTAACAAAATACGAAAAAAGTCAAGGGGGGTGAATACTTTTGCAAGGCACTGTAGGCTTCTGATGGTCTGAAGTCAGCATTGTGCCGGATTACCAGGATGTAACTGTATTAGATTTCTGCGATGAGTCACTTCCCCACACTGCCAGCAGAGGGCAGCAGATCACAGAGCAGGCGCTGTCATCCTCCTGTACCTGAGATCATGAGGTTCTGCAGCAGCTGAGGTGTGTATCCTGTGATACTATGAATGGTATTGCACTGTTCATGCTGCAGCTGCTGCAGAACCTCCTTTTTACACTTCCTTTAATCACTTGTCACAGTAGAAGGAACCTCTGTGAAGATACTCTTCTTGTGCAGGAGGAGATCAGCATTTGCGTGGTGCCGCTGATCTGTATAATGACCTGGCTCGAACCTCTGTAAATTATAACTATATAATCATCACATCCAGGCAGAAATCCAAAACGTCCCACTGAGGTCTAATACACTCCAGATAAGGCAGCGGCTGGTGTAGTGTTATCTAGTGCACCTTACCCTGGATTGTCTTCTGCAGCGCGTCACTCTGATGAGGGTTATGGGCCGTTGGTGTGGATGATTTTGTCTTCATCTGTATGGAACAACTGTGATCTATAGCAGCTCCCATGGTTGTCAGCCAGCTTCTCTAATGAATTATTATTTACCAACAGGGGGAGCTCACTGCAGACTGCTTTATTATGGAGTTCAAAGGGAGTTGTATAATCTATATGTAGTGAGCTCCCTCTAGTGGTGGCTGTATATATCTGTATGTAGTGAGCTCCCTCTAGTGGTGGATGTATATATCTGTATGTAGTGAGCTCCCTCTAGTGGTGGATGTATATATCTGTATGTAGTGAGCTCCCTCTAGTGGTGGCTGTATAATCTGTATGTGGTGCGCTCCCTCTAGTGGTGGATGTATATATCTGTATGTAGTAAGCTCTCCCTAGTTGCTGTATAATCTGTATGTGGTGCGCTCCCTCTAGTGGTGGATGTATATATCTGTATGTAGTGAGCTCCCTCTAGTGGTGGTTGTATAATCTGCATGTAGTGAGCTCCCTCTAGTGGTGGCTGTATATATCTGTATGTAGTGAGCTCCCTCTAGTGGTGGATGTATATATCTGTATGTAGTGAGCTCCCTCTAGTGGTGGATGTATATATCTGTATGTAGTGAGCTCCCTCTAGTGGTGGCTGTATATATCTGTATGTAGTGAGCTCCCTCTAGTGGTGGATGTATATATCTGTATGTAGTGAGCTCCCTCTAGTGGTGGATGTATATATCTGTATGTAGTGAGCTCCCTCTAGTGGTGGATGTATATATCTGTATGTAGTGAGCTCCCTCTAGTGGTGGATGTATATATCTGTATGTAGTGAGCTCCCTCTAGTGGTGGATGTATATATCTGTATGTAGTGAGCTCCCTCTAGTGGTGGATGTATATATCTGTATGTAGTGAGCTCCCTCTAGTAGTGGCTGTATAATCTGTATGTAGTGAGCTCCTTCTAGTGGTGGCTGTATATATCTGTATGTAGTGAGCTCCCTCTAGTGGTGGATGTATATATCTGTATGTAGTGAGCTCCCTCTAGTGGTGGATGTATATATCTGTATGTAGTGAGCTCCCTCTAGTGGTGGATATATATCTGTATGTACTGTGCTCCCTCTAGTGGTGGCTGTATTATCTGTATATAGTGAGCTCCCTCTTGGTGGCTGTATATATCTGTAGGTAGTGAGCTCCCTCTAGTGGTGGCTGTATATATCTGTATGTAGTGAGCTCCCTCTAGTGGTGGCTGTATATATCTGTATGCAGTGAGCTCCCTCTAGTGGTGGCTGTATATATCTGTATGCAGTGAGCTCCCTCTAGTGGTGGCTGTATAAATCTGTATGCAGTGAGCTCCCTCTAGTGGTGGCTGTATATATCTGTATGTAGTGAGCCCCCTCTAGTGGTGGATATATATCTGTATGTACTGTGCTCCCTCTAGTGGTGGCTGTATATATCTGTATGTAGTGAGCTCCCTCTAGTGGTGGCTGTATATATCTGTATGTAGTGAGCTCCCTCTAGTGGTGGCTGTATATATCTGTATGTAGTGAGCTCCCTCTAGTGGTGGCTGTATATATCTGTATGTAGTGAGCCCCCTCTAGTGGTGGCTGTATATATCTGTATGTAGTGAGCCCCCTCTAGTGGTGGCTGTATATATCTGTATGTAGTGAGCCCCCTCTAGTGGTGGCTGTATATATCTGTATGTAGTGAGCCCCCTCTAGTGGTGGCTGTATATATCTGTATGTAGTGAGCCCCCTCTAGTGGTGGCTGTATATATCTGTATGTAGTGAGCCCCCTCTAGTGGTGGCTGTATATATCTGTATGTAGTGAGCTCCCTCTAGTGGTGGATGTATATATCTGTATGTAGTGAGCTCCCTCTAGTGGTGGTTGTATATATCTGTGTGTAGAGAGCTCCCCCTAGAGGTGTCTGCAGGCAGGCTTTTATCAGGCACCTCTATGGCTGTGCAGAGGGTTTGTTGCTGTGTATCAGACATCCAGAGCTCCAGCTTGTACAGAGATATAGTATGAAGTGACTGCCCAGGGCTGTGGACCTAATCTTGGCCTTTTGTTGGGAAGGGGGGGCACCAGGTTGTGTACCCCAGTACTGGCTCTCTGTCACCGCTCTCGTTATATACGGATGCGTCATGTGACTGTTGTGTGGAGAGCGGCTCCGGGGTCAGGGACACTTATAGCAGGAGAAATCAGACATATTGTTCCACCTCTCGCACAGACGAGGAGCGAGCGCTGCCGCTGAATGTGCCGCATTGTCTCCTCATACACTGAGCTGCTGCTACACGCTGAAGCCATGGTTAACCCTGCGTGGTGCAGCCATGGATTATTGCAGCACCTCACCCCAAAGTCTCCCTTTCTATCTTCTTTACCATCTGTGGTCGCCCGTCCTCCCCCTCTCCATGATTGCTGCCCTCCATTGTTACCTGTCATGGACGCCATGGCATTATTTGGATTCATACTTTTCATTTTGTTTCCCCACGATGGCTGGTAGTGGGTGGCAGAAGATGGTGGTAGTAGTGGCAGCAGGTGGTGGTGATAGTGGTGGTGGTGGTAGTAGTAGTGGCAATAGATAGTGGTAGGGGCAGGTGGTGGTAGTGGCAGCAGGTGGTGGTAGTAGTGGCAATAGATAGTGGTAGGGGCAGGTGGTGGTAGTGGCAGCAGGTGGTGGTAGTGGCAATAGATATTGGTGGTGGTCGTAGTGGCAGCAGCAAGTGGTGGTAGTAGTAGTGGCAATAGATAGTAGTAGGGGCAGGTGGTGGTGGTAGTAGTGGCAATAGATAGTGGTGATAGTAGTAGTGGCAGCGATTAGTAGTGGCAGCAGGTGGGTGTAGTAGTTGCGACAGAAGGTGGGTGTAGTAGTGGCAGGTGGTGGTGATAGTAGTAGTGGCAATAGATAATGGTGGTAGGGGCAGGTGGTGGGGGTAGTAGTGGCAATAGATAGTGGTGGTAGTAGTAGTGGCATCAGATGGTGGTGGTGGTAGTAGTGGCAGCAGCAAGTGGTGGTGGTAGTGGCAACGATTAGTAGTGGTAGCAGGTGGTGGTGGTTAGAGTGGCAGGTGGTGGTGGTAGTAGTGGCAATAGATAGTGGTGGTAGTAGTGGCAGCAGGTGGTGGTAGTAGTTGCGACAGAAGGTGGGTGTAGTAGTGGTGAAATTAGGTGTTGGTGGTAGTAGTGACAGCAGCAGGTGGGTGTAGTAGTAGTGATAGAAGGTGGGTGTAGTAGTAGTGATAGAAGGTGGGTGTAGTAGTAGTGATAGAAGGTGGGTGTAGTAGTTGTGATAGAAGGTGGGTGTAGTAGTTGTGATAGAAGGTGGGTGTAGTAGTTGTGATAGAAGGTGGGTGTAGTAGTAGTGATAGAAGGTGGGTGTAGTAGTAGTGATAGAAGGTGGGTGTAGTAGTTGTGATAGAAGGTGGGTGTAGTAGTTGTGATAGAAGGTGGGTGTAGTAGTAGTGATAGAAGGTGGGTGTAGTAGTTGTGATAGAAGGTGGGTGTAGTAGTTGTGATAGAAGGTGGGTGTAGTAGTTGTGATAGAAGGTGGGTGTAGTAGTAGTGATAGAAGGTGGGTGTAGTAGTTGTGATAGAAGGTGGGTGTAGTAGTTGTGATAGAAGGTGGGTGTAGTAGTAGTGATAGAAGGTGGGTGTAGTAGTAGTGATAGAAGGTGGGTGTAGTAGTTGTGATAGAAGGTGGGTGTAGTAGTAGTGATAGAAGGTGGGTGTAGTAGTTGTGATAGAAGGTGGGTGTAGTAGTTGTGATAGAAGGTGGGTGTAGTAGTAGTGATAGAAGGTGGGTGTAGTAGTTGTAATAGAAGGTGGGTGTAGTAGTAGTGATAGAAGGTGGGTGTAGTAGTAGTAGTGATAGAAGGTGGGTGTAGTAGTTGTAATAGAAGGTGGGTGTAGTAGTAGTGATAGAAGGTGGGTGTAGTAGTAGTGATAGAAGGTGGGTGTAGTAGTAGTGATAGAAGGTGGGTGTAGTAGTAGTGATAGAAGGTGGGTGTAGTAGTTGTGATAGAAGGTGGGTGTAGTAGTAGTGATAGAAGGTGGGTGTAGTAGTAGTGATAGAAGGTGGGTGTAGTAGTAGTGATAGAAGGTGGGTGTAGTAGTAGTGATAGAAGGTGGGTGTAGTAGTAGTGGCAGCAGGTGGTAGTTGACCTCTACATATGGAAGCTCCAGTCTGACATTTTCTCTGTGTTTTTCTATTCCCAGAAGTCGCCGGCGAAAAAGTTGAGTCACGCGATCAGTAAATCCCTTGGCTGCGTCCCCAGCAGAGAACCGCCACAGCCGGTGTTCCCAGAGCACCCGGAGAAGCCGCTGGACCTCTCCCATATAGTGTGAGTACCGGATGATACCAGGGTCGCCCTGTACTGATATCTGCGGGTCATGTTCATCTAATCCTTCCTGGGTTATGAATAGCATGCCAGAACTGCAGTGAAGACTGACACAATGATGACAAGAGATCACTCACATTTTGATCTGAAAGTTGTAGAATGAAAAATGTATGAATCCCTAAACTTTCATTGTGATTCTTTCCCATAATTTCCAGCTGCTTTCTAGTTGAAAAGCTGAACCTTCCCCACACGTGACCTACACATACGTGGCCTGAAACGGTTAACAGCCGCAAACTCCATGTCCAGCTGTATCTCATCTTGTATCCAGGATGGAGGCCGTATCTCATCTTGTATCCAGGATGGAGGCCGTATCTCATCTTGTATCCAGGATGGAGGCCGTATCTCATCTTGTATCCAGGATGGAGGCCGTATCTCATCTTGTATCCAGGATGGAGGCCGTATCTCATCTTGTATCCAGGATGGAGGCCGTATCTCATCTTGTATCTGGTCTAGAGAGAGTGTATATAAAGACATTACCTTATCCTGTACTGATCCTGAGTTACATCCTGTATTATACTCCAGAGCTGCACTCACTATTCTGCTGGTGGAGTCACTGTGTACATACATTACTTATCATGTACTGATCCTGAGTTACATCCTGTATTATACTCTGGAACTACAAGTAATGTAATGTATGTACACAGTGACTGCACCAGCAGAATAGTGAGTGCAGCTCTGGGGTATAATACAGGATGTAACTCAGGATCAGTACAGGATAAGTAATGTATGTACGCAGTGACTGCACCAGCAGAATAGTGAGTGCAGCTCTGGAGTATAATACAGGATGTAACTCAGGATCAGTACAGGATAAGTAATGTAATGTATGTACACAGTGACTGCACCAGCAGAATAGTGAGTGCAGCTCTGGAGTATAATACAGGATGTAACTCAGGATCAGTACAGGATAAGTAATGTAATGTATGTACACAGTGACTGCACCAGCAGAATAGTGAGTGCAGCTCTGGAGTATAATACAGGATGTAACTCAGGATCAGTACAGGATAAGTAATGTAATGTATGTACAAAGTGACTGCACCAGCAGAATAGTGAGTGCAGCTCTGGAGTATAATACAGGATAAGTAATGTAATGTATGTACACAGTGACTGCACCAGCAGAATAGTGAGTGCAGCTCTGGAGTATAATACAGGATGTAACTCAGGATCAGTACAGGATAAATAATGTAATGTATGTACACAGTGACTGCACCAGCAGAATAGTGAGTGCAGCTCTGGAGTATAATACAGGATGTAACTCAGGATCAGTACAAGATAAGTAATGTATGTACACAGTGACTGCACCAGCAGAATAGTGAGTGCAGCTCTGGAGTATAATACAGGATATAACTCAGGATCAGTACAGGATAAGTAATGTAATGTATGTACACAGTGACTGCACCAGCAGAATAGTGAGTGCAGCTCTGGAGTATAATACAGGATGTAACTCAGGATCAGTACAAGATAAGTAATGTATGTACACAGTGACTGCACCAGCAGAATAGTGAGTGCAGCTCTGGAGTATAATACAGGATATAACTCAGGATCAGTACAGGATAAGTAATGTAATGTATGTACACAGTGACTGCACCAGCAGAATAGTGAGTGCAGCTCTGGAGTATAATACAGGATAAGTAATGTAATGTATGTACACAGTGACTGCACCAGCAGAATAGTGAGTGCAGCTCTGGAGTATAATACAGGATGTAACTCAGGATCAGTACAGGATAAATAATGTAATGTATGTACACAGTGACTGCACCAGCAGAATAGTGAGTGCAGCTCTGGAGTATAATACAGGATGTAACTCAGGATCAGTACAAGATAAGTAATGTATGTACACAGTGACTGCACCAGCAGAATAGTGAGTGCAGCTCTGGAGTATAATACAGGATATAACTCAGGATCAGTACAGGATAAGTAATGTAATGTATGTACACAGTGACTGCACCAGCAGAATAGTGAGTGCAGCTCTGGAGTATAATACAGGATGTAACTCAGGATCAGTACAAGATAAGTAATGTATGTACACAGTGACTGCACCAGCAGAATAGTGAGTGCAGCTCTGGAGTATAATACAGGATATAACTCAGGATCAGTACAGGATAAGTAATGTAATGTATGTACACAGTGACTGCACCAGCAGAATAGTGAGTGCAGCTCTGGAGTATAATACAGGATAATTTCTGTACTTCAGATCAGTGCCCATGTAATGCAGGATGGGGTGGGGGCTCTGTTGGGTCTCTGCGCCCTGTGATCTCGTTGCTCCCCCTGGTGCGGAGGTCTCTGCAGCCCCTTTCTGGATGTTTGGCAATAAATGAATGGGATGACTGTGTCCGGCGGGGGCAGGTATACTGCCCTGGGGGATCTGTAATGAGCGCAGCTCCCATTCTCCACATGTTTTATGATTAGTGTCATTGCTCATTATGTGTAATTAGCACAGAACATCTGCAGCTCGTCTCCTGATGAGGATGGTTATTGCTTCTCCTCGTAATATGGGTCCGGCCGTTTCTCCAGACATGGCTTCCCATTCAGGATGCCTGCTCGCTGCCCCAAGACTACATCTGTAGGGTCAGGAGAGGACCGCACATACTGCGTAACTGGCACCTGATGGACCAGAGGCATCAAAGGAGCATCTTAATAATTACTTCATCAGTAGAAAACGTGAGACCTGGTCACTGGGGTTATGTGGCAGAGCTGCCTAAAGATGGGGGCTGTGATGGGCATAGGACGGGGGGCTGTGATGGGCATAGGACGGGGGCCTGTAATGGGCATAGGAGGGGGGCTGTGATGGACATAGGACGGGGGGCTTGTAATGGGTATAGGAGGGGGGGCTGTGATGGGCATAGGACGGGGGGCTGCGATGGGCATAGGAGGGGGGCCTGTAATGGGCATAGGAGGGGGGCTGTGATGGACATAGGACGGGGGGCTTGTAATGGGTATAGGAGGGGGGGCTGTGATGGGCATAGGACGGAGGGCTGTGATGGGCATAGGACGGGGGGCTGTGATGGGTATAGGAGGGGGGGCTGTGATGGGTATAGGAGGGGGGGCTGTGATGGACATAGGACGGGGGGCTTGTAATGGGTATAGGAGGGGGGCCTGTGATGGGTATAGGAGGGGGGCCTGTGATGGACATAGGAGGGGGGCCTGTGATGGGTATAGGAGGGGGGCCTGTGATGGGTATAGGAGGGGGGCCTGTAATGGGTATAGGAGGGGGGCCTGTAATGGGTATAGGAGGGGGCCTGTAATGGGTATAGGAGGGGGGCCTGTAATGGGTATAGGTGGGGGGCCTGTAATGGGTATAGGAGAGGGGCTGTGATGGGTATAGGAGAGGGGCTGTGATGGGTATAGGAGGGGGGCTGTAATGGGTATAGGAGGGGGGCTGTAATGGGTATAGGAGGGGGGCCTGTAATGGGTATAGGAGGGGGGCCTGTGATGGACATAGGAGGGGGGCCTGTGATGGGTATAGGAGGGGGGGCTGTGATGGGCATAGGACGGAGGGCTGTGATGGGTATAGGAGGGGGGCCTGTAATGGGTATAGGAGGGGGGCCTGTAATTGGTATAGGAGGGGGGCTGTAATGGGTATAGGAGGGGGGCCTGTAATTGGTATAGGAGGGGGGCTGTAATGGGTATAGGAGGGGGGCTGTGATGGGTATAGGAGGGGGGCCTGTAATGGGTATAGGAGGGGGGCCTGTAATGGGCATAGGAGAGGGGCTGTGATGGGTATAGGAGGGGGGCTGTAATTGGTATAGGAGGGGGGCCTGTAATTGGTATAGGAGGGGGGCCTGTAATTGGTATAGGAGGGGGCCTGTAATTGGTATAGGAGGGGGCCTGTAATTGGTATAGGAGGGGGGCTGTAATGGGTATAGGAGGGGGGCTGTAATGGGTATAGGAGGGGGCCTGTAATGGGTATAGGAGAGGGGCTGTGATGGGTATAGGAGGGGGGCTGTAATGGGTATAAAAGGGGGGCCTGTAATGGGTATAGGAGGGGGGCCTGTAATGGGTATAGGAGGGGGGCCTGTAATGGGTATAGGAGGGGGGCTGTAATGGGTATAGGAGGGGGGCTGTAATGGGTATAGGAGGGGGGCCTGTGATTGGTATAGGAGGGGGGCTGTAATGGGTATAGGAGGGGGGCCTGTAATGGGTATAGGAGGGGGGCCTGTAATGGGTATAGGAGGGAGGATGTATTGAGCATAGGATGGGGGGCCTGTAATGGGTCTACAATGAACTTAGAAATGGGACTGTAGTTGTCATAGGCAGTGACCATGGGCATAATGATATGTCTATGATGGGCAGAGGAATGCCCTTGTTTAGGAGAGGAAGTTCGGGCTTGGGATCGGTGTCCTGTAGATTGTATTATTTTCCCTTATAACATGGTTATAAGGGAAAATAATAGCATTCAGAATACATAGTAAAACAGCGCTGGAGGGGTTAAAAAATAAATAATAATTTAACTCACCTTAATCGCGCAGCCGGCATCTCTTCTGTCTTCATCTGTGAGCAATAGGACCTTTGATGACGTCACTACGCTCATCACATGATCCATCACCATGGTGATGGATCATGTGATGATGTCACTGCATTCATCACATTGTCCATCACATGATCCATCACCATGGTGATGGATCATGTGATGGACCATGTGATGAATGCAGTGACATCATCAAAGGTCCTATTGCTCACAGTTAAAGACAGAAGAGATGCCGGCTGCGCGAACAAGTGGATTAAGGTGAGTTAAATTATTTTTCAATATTTTTTTAACCCCTCCAGCGCTATTGTACTTTGCATTCTGTATTCAGAATGCTATTATTTTCCCTTATAACCATGTTATAAGGGGAAATAATAATGATCGGGTCCCCATCCCGATCGTCTCCTAGCAACCGTGCGTGAAAATCGCACCACATCCGCACTTGCTTGCGGATGCTTGCGATTTTCACGCAACCCCATTCATTTCTATGGGGCCTGCGTTACGTAAAAAAACGCACAAAGAGGAGTATGCTGCGATTTTCACGCAACGCACAAGTGATGCGTGAAAATCACCGCTCGTGTGCACAGCCCCATAGAAATGAATGGGTCGGTATTCAGTGCGGGTGCAATGTGTTCAACTCACGCATCGAATACTCGCCCGTGTGAAAGATAAAATCTTCTTTATTTCTATGAAGACCTGCTCTACCAGTGATTTTGCGCCTGACCAGAACTTCCTCTCCTACAAGTATCCTTTGGGGGATTGGGAATCCGATCCCAAAGAAACTCTTTCTGCGGCTGCGTTCCTGGAAAAAAAGGGTCTATTATTTTACAAGTCTACAATAGATTTGTGCCCATCTCTAGCACAACCCTAAAAGGTGAGCACCTTTGTCCTCCAATCAATTTATATTTGTTTTGGACGTACTATCCTATTGTGCGCCCCCTATCCCTCTTCTTTGTCTCTATTCCCCTGGTGACGGAGTGGAATCTAGATATGCCTGTGGCTTTAAGACTTGTAATGAGATTAGGAATGGGACTGTGATGGGGTCTCACTGCGCCCCCTGAAGAGCCAGATCAAGATTTGTTTGTTTCTAGTCCACTAAAGACACATTTACTGGTGGGTAAGATGTCCTCTGCTCCTAACAAGGTCTTCTGTGTAGGGTCTTGGCTCATCATTTTTCTCATCATTTTGTCGCCCTCTCATGCCAATACATTTTCAGAAATTTTGGACATCAGAACCCAACTGATTGTTGGATAGACCCACATGCTCCACAGCTGTTCCTAAGCCAAACGAATGGAATGAGGACAGTGGTGATGCCACCATCCCTAACTCTTACTGTGGTCTGAGAGCCCACTCATGGTGCATCTCCAGGTGGTTAAGACGTTCTGGTAGAGATGGTTTAATCTCCAGCTTGCATTGAGGTTTGGAAAAGTCAAGGACTTCTCTTGGAACCAGGATCCAGTTAGATGATGATGATGAAGAAGCTTGATGGGTCTTGTCACGTTGACAGCTTAGCAGTCCTTGGGCTGGATAAGGATGGTGACATGAAGCAAGATTGGTGAGACACCTACATGATACAGAAGATTTGAGTCATCATGGGAATGATGGGACATAAGATCTTCTATCTATGGACCTTGGATAATTCGTCACTCGGCAAGGATATGCCACCACCAGTGTAAGATAGGTGCTCAGCTATTTTCTAAACTCCCAAAGGCGTGCAGTGCTCTCCCTCACTTTGGGGGCCCCGTTCTGGACATAGGAGCAGATCACAGAGGTGGGACACGCACCTATCTGACATTGGTGGCATATCCTAGCGATGTGCCATCAATGTCTGAGATGACCTGGGAAAATGAAGCTGGGGAGCGCTGATAACGGCGCCCTGATTGCCGTTACAGGTGGTTGCCGTATCCACAGCCACGTAAGAACATGTGCTCCAGCGTCTCGCCTGTATACTGGGGCGTTGCTCTGGGCAGTGTCTCTCCATCCCCACATCTGCTCTTAGTAAACCGCACATGTGCATACAGTACGGCCGTCCTTGTGCCATGCGTTCTTAATTTGGACCCTCAGGAGGAGGGGGATTTGTTGTCTTTTGAGCTACCCATAGGTGCGGGAGCAGAGTACATTGTGCCGCACTGCCTCCGAGCGCTGAGCCTCACCCCTAGAACCACCTACATCCGAGTACAGGGCATGATGTGGATGAATGGGTTTACGACGTCTCCTGTGCTGGTACCAGTGCGCACGTGGCTGTAATTGGTCCACGCCCTGCGGGTCAGTGACCAACAGCAAAGATAAGGCCATTCCTGCACACGGCGTTCACACCTCGGCAGGAAACGTACTCTGCTTTACTAAATGGTGGCAGAAACGAAAAGGGAGTAACATGGCCAGATGTAATTTGGCTGCTACTTTGGGCATTGGGAGCGTGCTGGGACTTCCTGCTGTGAAAGGGGGGGGAGCTGCTTCATTCACATGGCTGCGCACAGAGTCCACAAATATTTGGCGTAATGGGTGGGGTCTGCAGCCGTGCTACATGCCTGGTTTTAAGGGTGGGGGTGGTAGTATATTCATCTATAGCACAGTAACGTTCCCTGTCCCCGCCATCACACAAGGACACTTACACCCCTGGCCTTTAAGTGTCTGTAAAATATTACCTGAGCGGGTAGACTTTGACCCGAGGCGTCTCTACAAATGTGGAGGAGAAGGTAAGAGAGGACGACATCTCCAGATGGGGAAGAGACGGCGCGGACAGGTCTCACATGACTATGTGCAGTGTGTACAGGGTTAACTTAAAGGAAGGTCTGGGACCGAAATGATGTAATTATGCGTGCAGGATGATGGGTGTCCTGGTATAATGTGTGCAGGATGATGGGTGTCCTGGTATAGTGCGTGCAGGATGATGGGTGTCCTGGTATAATGCATGCAGGATGATGGGTGTCCTGGTATAGTGCGTGCAGGATGATGGGTGTCCTGGTATAATGCGTGCAGAATGATGGGTGTCCTGGTATAGTGCGTGCAGAATGATGGGTGTCCTGGTATAATGCGTGCAGGATGATGGGTGTCCTGGTATAATGCGTGCAGGATGATGGGTGTCCTGGTATAATGCGTGCAGGATGATGGGTGTCCTGGTATAATGCGTGCAGAATGATGGGTGTCCTGGTATAATGCGTGCAGGATGATGGGTGTCCTGGTATAATGCGTACAGGATGATGGGTGTCCTGGTATAGTGCGTGCAGGATGATGGGTGTCCTGGTATAATGCATGCAGGATGATGGGTGTCCTGGTATAATGCGTGCAGAATGATGGGTGTCCTGGTATAATGCGTGCAGGATGATGGGTGTCCTGGTATAGTGCGTGCAGAATGATGGGTGTCCTGGTATAATGTGTGCTGGATGGTGGGTGTCCTGGTATAATTTGTGCAGGATGATGGGTGTCCTGGTATAGTGCGTGCAGGATGATGGGTGTCCTGGTATAATGCGTGCAGGATGGTGGGTGTCCTGGTATAATGTGTGCTGGATGGTGGGTGTCCTGGTATAATATGTGCAG
Source organism: Bufo bufo (assembly GCF_905171765.1). Taxonomy (NCBI): domain Eukaryota; kingdom Metazoa; phylum Chordata; class Amphibia; order Anura; family Bufonidae; genus Bufo; species Bufo bufo. Next base: position 29,141,115 of record NC_053392.1, on the reverse strand, counting down.
GATGATGGGTGTCCTGGTATAATTTGTGCAGGATGATGGGTGTCCTGGTATAATGTGTGCTGGATGGTGGGTGTCCTGGTATAATGTGTGCTGGATGGTGGGTGTCCTGGTATAATGCGTGCAGGATGATGGGTGTCCTGGTATAATTTGTGCAGGATGGTGGGTGTCCTGGTATAATATGTGCAGGATGATGGGTGTCCTGGTATAGTGCGTGCAGGATGGTGGGTGTCACCATATAATGGATGGATGATGAGGGTTGTATATTTTGTCCTGGTGCTGTAGGTGCGCAGGAGGCAGGATTAACCAGTGCTGGCCTGTACAGAGCAGGGCCCGGCCAGGGTAGTAGCAGCTGACACTCCTTGCAGTTGTGACTATAGACAGCAGACACATTACACTGTAACAAAGTCCCAGCTGTGAATTTCCGGGAGCTGGTTTCCTGTTGAGGATTCAGACTTTTTTGTGTATGCAGCGCTGACTGATTTGAGCCCCAAGTTCTGGGCACAGCCGACCTTGTGGCTGGCATCAGCGTCTAATGAGATGCCCTCTTATCTCCAGCAGTGAGCAGCTGCTCCCACTCACATGTCTGGAGCCCTCTTAGCCAGAGCAGGGTACGCCGTGCTCCTAGCAGGCTGCGGGGATGGGCCAGGTATGTGCCCGGGGCAGGTACGCACCATGGAGCTTCCTGGTGCCCCTGTTTTACCTGTCGTGTCCTTTATCTTGTTGTACTTTTGGTGTCTCTGTTGCACCTCGGCCCCCATTGTAATGCGCAGTGCGCCTGTGGTACCTCCTTCCCCTGCGCCGCCTCGGTGCGCACACAGCTCTGCGTTGCAGCTGGTACAATGTCTGTGCCTGGCTCCTAATCTGATTGAGACTCTCATTAGGATAATGCGATGCCGTGAGCGTACCCGCCATGTTCTGCTGCCCGCGCTGCGATATTACCACAGAGCTGAGGCCTCGCCTGCTGGTCCCAGAGGAGCTCCGGGCGGAGACGTCATCCAGGCCGAGCCGCCCTGGCTTGTACTGTTTGTCTGTGATATCACCTGTATTGTATAGACTGGCACGGGGCAGGCATGGCAGAGGAGGGTGCCAGCTTCTCCACCTTCTCCATTTATATTGTATTGAACCAGAGGGGTCGGGCCGCCACATCCACAAGGAAAGGGCCACTGAGCGGGCATGGACTGGGCACCACTGATACTGCTCTGTATGTAGATGGGTATACGTGATTGGGAATTTGGGACACGGCATTGTATGTGTATGGGCACAGCTCTGGATGTGGATGGGCACGGCTCTGGATGTGGATGGGCACGGCTCTGGATGTGGATGGGCACGGCTCTGGATGTGGATGGGCACGGCTCCCAGCCTATCAGTGATGTAGATTTTCTCTCCTCCTTGTGGCCGCTCCTGTTCTCCGCTCCGGAACGATCCCCGCGGTCACATGACCAGTGGTTTCCTTAGAGACGCCGCACATTGTAGGGGATGCATAGCGAGCGAGCGGCGTCTCCTCACAGCTGCCAGGTCTGTGCCTCCCCGGGATGAGAACTTTGTGTGCGGCGCGGATGTGATCTCTACCTGGTGTGTGATTGGTGAGCGTGCCTACAGCGAGCCTCATTGTATGCCCCCTGTCATTAACCCGGTGTGTGCCTCATTGTGTGCCCCCTGTCATTAACCCTGTGTGTGCTCCTTCATTAACCCAGTGTGTGCCTGCAGAACAGTGTCTGACTAGATTAACCCTGTATGTTCTAGGACTCTGTGATGTGCTATGTACTGTCTTATTGTGCCGCATGGAGGGTGTGCTTCATACACCAGATCCCACCACTACCCCCCATTGCTCACACACGTGCCAGGGCGAGGTCTGCCTCCTCTCACATCCTCTTCATTGAGTCGTTATCTAGTAATGTGTCCTGTGTCCAAGGTGATTGGATGCAGGATATTCAGGGTTAATTAGGAGAAAGCCTGAATCTGTGGATCATCTTCAGGTTGTTGTTCAAGGATCCCGGGGCTCCTATGTCATGGAATATGGGGCTCGTCCTGCTCATCGACATATGGCGCCCTGAATATAAATTCCTCCTATCATTCATTTTGGTAGACTTGCTCCTTGTAAGCACTTCTGGGGTTTAGTCTTGTTTGGATATTGGCTCTCGCTTTGCCGGTTTGGGTCTTAGCTCTTGGTTGGCCAATTCAGGTCTTGGATCTTGGTCGGCTAGTTCAGGTCTTGTTCTCAGTCGGCCACTTTGGGTCTTGGATCCTGGTTGGTCGGTTCAGGTCTTGGCTCTCGGTCGGCCGCTTCGGGTCTTGGATCTTGGTTGGCCGGTTCGGGTCTTGGATCTTGGTTGGCCGGTTCGGGTCTTGGATCTTGGTTGGCCGGTTCGGGTCTTGGCTGACTGTAGGCCGGTTCGGGTCTTGGCTGACGGTCGGCCGCTTTGGGTCTTGGCTGACGGTCGGCCGCTTTGGGTCTTGGCTGACGGTCGGCCGCTTTGGGTCTTGGCTGACGGTCGGCCGCTTTGGGTCTTGGCTGACGGTCGGCCGCTTTGGGTCTTGGCTGACGGTCGGCCGCTTTGGGTCTTGGCTGACGGTCGGCCGCTTTGGGTCTTGGCTGACGGTCGGCAGCTTTGGGTCTTGGCTGACGGTCGGCCGCTTTGGGTCTTGGCTGACGGTAGGCCGCTTTGGGTCTTGGCTGACGGTCGGCCGCTTTGGGTCTTGGCTGACGGTCGGCCGCTTTGGGTCTTGGCTCTCGGTCGGCCGCTTTGGGTCTTGGATGTCGGCCGGTTCGGGTTTCGGATCTTGGTTGGCCGCTTTTGGGTCTTGGCTGTCGGCCGGTTTGGGTCTCGGATCTTGGTCGGCCAGTTCGGCTCTTGGCTCTCAATTGGCTGCTTTTTCCTCAGATTCATCTTCACAAGAGTTCCCCATGGTTGTTTTGAAAGATCTGATTTTAGTTCCCAGGTCTTGTCTGGTTCTTCTGGGTCCTTGTTCGTGGTCCAAAGAAAACACATTTTGTTGAACGGCTGAAGATTTGACTGGGAAAAGCTCGGAGCGCGATGCAGTGGCGTGTCTATTGACCTCAGGATAATGGGGATAAGTGAGGTCGTTAGATCTGCAGTTGGATTGGAATTTGCAGCCATAATAGAAACAAAAATGCACCCAAGTTCCACTAGAGAATCGGTGCTCATGGACATTAGGAATTATGGGGCTCATCCATTCTGTCAATGTTTGCGCCGTTTCCTCCTCAAATTTGCGCACTTTTGTGATTTGGTTATATATGGTTGTGGCTTTTTGATGCAATATGGCACGAATGCTAGACTGTAAATATATTCCCCACTTTAGGGGCGTACATAGAAATTACTGGGTCCCATAGCAAGAATCCAAATTCAGCCCCAATGTCCCATCCATAGCCCCTCCCACTACCGCTTCCTGGCCCCTCCCCTTCCTCCATGAACTGTGCCTGCTGCTGCATGTTATACAGTGTGCCATCAGGGCTGGTCTGGGATTACAAAGCAGCCACACATGATACTGCATACATATAATGTTGTGCAATGCATGCTGCTGAGGGGAATTTTGCTTTACTTGTTCATGCCCCTATGTAAACCATCAACACAAGAAAGGAAATAAAAATGGAACACAAAAAAGCCTAATCGCCTGTCACGGACATACATTTCCCTCCCCAGCAGCAGCACATACCATGATAAAGCTCAACCACCATGCAGCCCATAATTGCTCTGAGCAGCGTCGGATACCAGCGTGCATTGCCAAATTATCTCCCCAACTTCACCATATAAATACAACATTGCAGCACGAAATACCTTCCCTGACAACGCCAAATAAATATCCCCATGAAGTGCAAAATACCCAGCATTATTGTCCCCTGACAACCCTCCTCCCCACTGTCAGCAGCATTGTCCCCATGAAGAGTTTCTGATTTGTGAGGTACGAGGTATAATAGATGCAGTGTGTACAGATATACAGTATAGTATATACAGCAGTGTATTGGTATGTGAGGTACGAGGTATAATAAATGCAGTGTGTACAGATATACAGTATAGTATATTCAGCAGTGTATTGGTATGTGAGGTATGAGGTATAATAGATGCAGTGTGTACAGATATACAGTATAGTATATACAGCAGTGTACTGGTATGTGAGGTACGAGGTATAATAGATGCAGTGTGTACAGATATATAGTATATACAGCAGTGTACTGATATGTGAGGTACGAGGTATAATAGATGCAGTGTGTACAGATATATAGTATATACAGCAGTGTACTGATATGTGAGGTACGAGGTATAATAGATGCAGTGTGTACAGATATACAGTATAGTATATACAGCAGTGTACTGGTATGTGAGGTATGAGGTATAATAGATGCAGTGTGTACAGATATACAGTATAGTATATACTGCAGTGTACTGATATGTGAGGTACGAGGTATAATAGATGCAGTGTGTACAGATATATAGTATATACAGCAGTGTACTGATATGTGAGGTACGAGGTATAATAGATGCAGTGTGTACAGATATATAGTATATACAGCAGTGTACTGATATGTGAGGTACGAGGTATAATAGATGCAGTGTGTACAGATATATAGTATATACAGCAGTGTACTGATATGTGAGGTACGAGGTATAATAGATGCAGTGTACAGATATATAGTATATACAGCAGTGTACTGATATGTGAGGTACAAGGTATAATAGATGCAGTGTACAGATATATAGTATATACAGTAGTGTACTGATATGTGAGGTACGAGGTATAATAGATGCAGTGGGTACAGATATATAGTATATACAGCAGTGTACTGATATGTGAGGTACGAGGTATAATAGATGCAGTGGGTACAGATATATAGTATATACAGCAGTGTACTGATATGTGAGGTACGAGGTATAATAGATGCAGTGTACAGATATACAGTATATACAGCAGTGTACTGATATGTGAGGTACGATGTATAATAGATGCAGTGGGTACAGATATATAGTATATACAGTAGTGTACTGATATGTGAGGTACGAGGTATAATAGATGCAGTGTACAGATATATAGTATATACGGTAGTGTACTGATATGTGAGGTACGAGGTATAATAGATGCAGTGTACAGATATACAGTATATACTGCAGTGTACTGATATGTGAGGTACGAGGTATAATAGATGCAGTGTGTACAGATATATAGTATATACAGCAGTGTACTGATATGTGAGGTACGAGGTATAATAGATGCAGTGGGTACAGATATATAGTATATACAGCAGTGTACTGATATGTGAGGTACGAGGTATAATAGGTGCAGTGTACAGATATACAGTATATACAGCAGTGTACTGATATGTGAGGTACGAGGTATAATAGATGCAGTGTGTACAGATATATAGTATATACAGTAGTGTACTGATATGTGAGGTACGAGGTATAATAGATGCAGTGTACAGATATATAGTATATACGGTAGTGTACTGATATGTGAGGTACGAGGTATAATAGATGCAGTGGGTACAGATATATAGTATATACAGCAGTGTACTGATATGTGAGGTACGAGGTATAATAGATGCAGTGTACAGATATACAGTATATACTGCAGTGTACTGATATGTGAGGTACGAGGTATAATAGATGCAGTGGGTAGAGATATATAGTATATACAGCAGTGTACTGATATGTGAGGTACGAGGTATAATAGATGCAGTGTACAGATATATAGTATATACAGCAGTGTACTGATATGTGAGGTACGAGGTATAATAGATGCAGTGTACAGATATATAGTATATACAGTAGTGTACTGATATGTGAGGTACGAGGTATAATAGATGCAGTGGGTACAGATATATAGTATATACAGCAGTTTACTGATATGTGAGGTACGAGGTAAAATAGATGCAGTGTGTACAGATATATAGTATATACAGCAGTGTACTGATATGTGAGGTACGAGGTATAATAGATGCAGTGTACAGATATACAGTATATACAGCAGTGTACTGATATGTGGGGGTTGTAGTTGTCTGCAGTGCTATATATGAGTGAGACATGAGGTACTCAATTGCAATGTATAATGTGGCACTTTTGAGGTATGAGAATCAATACAGTATGAGGTACTACTTCTGTGAGGCATGAAGTACTACCATTGAGACTCCATTCCAGTCTCAATGGAGAGCTTATCTTGCAGTTCTTCTCCATGCTGTTGGGCGTTGAAGGGCCTGTGATGATGTCATCACAGGTCCCGGCAGATGCACCTTCCTAAGCTAACGACTACACAGTACTTTGTGCAGTTCCTGTACTAGATGGTGCAGGACCTGTACTGTCGTCATCACAGGTCCTTAAGCTTTCTGCACTTGTGACAGGGACTCTGCAGTGCCCCCTTTCCCCACAGGTCCCAAAGAAGCTGCGTGGTCTGCCTCCATTGGAGGTACCACTGCCCCCTTCCAGCATCTCATTTAGTGGATGCCATGTTCCCAATTGTCCTCTGTACCGCCCTCTGCGCTTACTCTTTCCAGTGCTGCCAGCAGGTCCTGCTTTATTAATGGCTCCTTTAAGAGCAGATCCTATCAATTATATTCATTTTTGTACAGCAATGCCATAATTGGGTAAGACCTATCCAGCTGTTCATCCTGAGCCTCCTAATTCATGAATGGCATGCCAGAGATGCAGTAAACACTGACACAGTGCAAGTGGAGGAAGGGACTGGGGAGGGGGTATGTAGCTTTACGTAACAATGCAGATTTATTCTGGGCTCAGTTTTGGCTGCCATTAGTGGCTGCAGATTTTCTTAACTTATGTATTATGTGTGTTTTTCTTACGGAGAACGCAACGCACACCGTACCGGACGTCACGCCGTTCTAGTGTGGACAGGGAATAGATTTGGCCGGTAATAGGCGGCCTGATCATGTGATGGCAGTCTCACTTGGTGGCTGCTGCGATGGACGATTGTTATACTGAATGAACGCTCTTCTGATTTTGTTTTTCGTTCATTAAATTTTGCTTTCTTTTTGTCATGTTCAGCCCGCCTCACCCTTTATCCAACATGAACGATGCTATGGTCACTCACATCTCATCCGGTGCCCCGACGCCCACTAAAAGGTACTTGTCTGTCTGTATGAGTCAGTGATGGGTGCAAGCAGGATATAGCGGGGGTGAATGATGATATAGGAGTACCTCCCTCCATATATATAACAGGGTGTGAATATTATGTATACATCATTACTACAGGACCTCCCTCCATATATAACAGGGTGTGAATATTATGTATACATCATTACTACAGGACCTCCCTCCATATATAACAGGGTGTGAATATTATGTATACATCATTACTGCAGGACCTCCGTTCATATGTAACAGGGTGTGAATATTCTGTATACATCATTACTACAGGACCTCCCTCCATATATAACAGGGTGTGAATATTCTGTATACATCATTACTACAGGACCTGCCTCCATATATAACAGGGTGTGAATGTTCTGTATACATCATTACTGCAGGACCTCCCTCCATATATAACAGGTGGGAATATTCTGTATACATCATTACTACAGGCCCTCCCTCCATATGTAACAGGGTGGGAATATTATGTATACATCATTACTGCAGGACCTCCGTTCATATGTAACAGGGTGTGAATATTATGTATATATCATTACTGCAGGACCTCCCTCCATATGTAACAGGGTGGGAATATTATGTATACATCATTACTACAGGCCCTCCCTCCATATATAACAGGGTGGGAATGTTCTGTATATATCATTACTGCAGGACCTCCCTCCATATATAACAGGGTGTGAATATTATGTATACATCATTACTGCAGGACCTCCCTCCATATGTAACAGGGTGTGAATATTATGTATATATCATTACTGCAGGACCTCCCTCCATATGTAACAGGGTGGGAATATTCTGTATACATCATTACTACAGGACCTGCCTCCATATATAACAGGGTGTGAATATTATGTATACATCATTACTGCAGGACCTCCCTCCATATGTAACAGGGTGTGAATATTATGTATACATCATTACTACAGGCCCTCCCTCCATATATAACAGGGTGTGAATATTATGTATATACTGTTACTGCAGGACCTCCCTCCATATATAACAGGGTGTGAATATTATGTATACATCATTACTACAGGCCCTCCCTCCATATGTAACAGGGTGTGAATGTTCTGTATATATCATTACTGCAGGACCTCCCTCCATATGTAACAGGGTGGGAATATTCTGTATACATCATTACTACAGGACCTGCCTCCATATATAACAGGGTGTGAATGTTCTGTATACATCATTACTACAGGCCCTCCCTCCATATATAACAGAGTGTGAATATTATGTATACATCATTACTACAGGCCCTCCCTCCATATGTAACAGGGTGTGAATGTTCTGTATATATCATTACTACAGGACCTGCCTCCATATATTGCAGGGTGTGAATTTTCTGTATATACTGTTACTGCAGGACCTCCCTCCATATATAACAGGGTGTGAATATTCTGTATACATCATTACTGCAGGACCTCCCTCCATATATAACAGGTGTGAATATTCTGTATACATCATTACTACAGGACCTCCCTCCATATATAACAGGGTGTGAATATTCTGTATACATCATTACTGCAGGACCTCCCTCCATATATAACAGGTGTGAATGTTCTGTATACATCATTACTGCAGGACCTCCCTCCATATATAACAGGTGTGAATATTCTGTATACATCATTACTACAGGACCTCCCTCCATATATAACAGGGTGTGAATATTCTGTATACATCATTACTGCAGGACCTCCCTCCATATATAACAGGTGTGAATGTTCTGTATACATCATTACTGCAGGACCTCCCTCCATATATAACAGGTGTGAATATTATGTATATACTGTTACTGCAGGACCTCACTCCATATGTAACAGGGTGTGAATATTATGTATATACTGTTACTGCAGGACCTCCCTCCATATATAACAAGTGTGAATGTTCTGTATACATCATTACTGCAGGGCCTCCCTCCATATATAACAGGGTGTGAATATTATGTATATACTGTTACTGCAGGACCTCCCTCCATATATAACAGGTGTGAATGTTCTGTATACATCATTACTGCAGGACCTCCCTCCATATATAACAGGGTGTGAATATTATGTATACATCATTACTGCAGGACCTGCCTCCATATATAACAGGGTGTGAATATTCTGTATACATCATTACTACAGGACCTGCCTCCATATATAACAGGGTGTGAATGTTCTGTATATATCATTACTACAGGACCTGCCTCCATTATAGAACAGAATGTGAATGTTCTGTATATATCATTACTACAGGACCTGCCTGTGAACATCCTTAATTTTTTTTTTGTGTTTTTTGTGTGACTTTTATAGTATTACAGTAGCTGATGGCGTTTTGGGAGTGTAGAGTAGAATATGACTCCACAGATTGTGTCTTTGATTTCTGTTCCTCCAGTTTTTGTCAGACCCCCTTCCTCGCCTCTGCGTCCTCTCGTTTGCTGGATCACCGCAGTTCCCTCTCTTCCTCTGCTGCTTTTTCATGTGTCGCACTGCTGTACATCTGCCACACATCGTGTAGATCAGTGTCCTCCAGACATTGCTGAATTATCTGTATGCTATTGCTCCCAGTTATCAGCCATTTCAGGCTGGTGAAAGGCAGACTGTGGGACAGGTAAAATCAAGCTGATGTCTTCTGTTATCAGTGGCTGACTGAGTGACAGGAGGAGCAGAATTTACCCATCCCCCCATGATCACATCTCTGTGTCACTGATATCAGCCGCTCCTCTTATAACGCTCTGGCACAGTTATAAGCGCTCGCCTTTCATTGAAATGATGTATCGGAGCCCCCTACTCCTCTGCGCTCCAGTTTGTATAATTTCGTCTTGAGCATCCGGCATCAGAAGGGTTAATACGTAGCTGTCAGTTGGGAGTCATGCAGACAGAGCCCCCTATGCAGCTGCAAGGATGTCTAGCCGGCAGGCTCCCCTTCTGCTTTTCCTTGTGCCCTGCTTGCAGGCACTCCTCGTGTGCTCCCTCACCCTCTGCTTGCAGGCACTCCTCGTGTGCTCCCTCACCCTCTGCTTGCAGGCACTCCTCGTGTGCTCCCTCACCCTCTGCTTGCAGGCACTTCTCGTGTGCTCCCTCACCCTCTGCTTGCAGGCACTCCTCGTGTGCTCCCTCACCCTCTGCTTGCAGGCACTCCTCGTGTGCTCCCTCACCCTCTGCTTGCAGGCACCCCTCCTGTGCTCCCTCACCCTCTGCTTGCAGGCACTCCTCCTGTGCTCCCTCACCCTCTGCTTGCAGGCACTCCTCGTGTGCTCCCTCACCCTCTGCTTGCAGGCACTCCTCGTGTGCTCCCTCACCCTCTGCTTGCAGGCACTCCTCGTGTGCTCCCTCACCCTCTGCTTGCAGGCACTCCTCGTGTGCTCCCTCACCCTCTGCTTGCAGGCACTCCTCGTGTGCTCCCTCACCCTCTGCTTGCAGGCACTCCTCGTGTGCTCCCTCACCCTCTGCTTGCAGGCACCCCTCCTGTGCTCCCTCACCCTCTGCTTGCAGGCACCCCTCCTGTGCTCCCTCACCCTCTGCTTGCAGGCACTCCTCCTGTGCTCCCTCACCCTCTGCTTGCAGGCACTCCTCCTGTGCTCCCTCACCCTCTGCTTGCAGGCACTCCTCCTGTGCTCCCTCACCCTCTGCTTGCAGGCACCCCTCCTGTGCTCCCTCACCCTCTGCTTGCAGGCACTCCTCCTGTGCTCCCTCACCCTCTGCTTGCAGGCACTCCTCCTGTGCTCCCTCACCCTCTGCTTGCAGGCACTCCTCCTGTGCTCCCTCACCCTCTGCTTGCAGGCACTCCTCCTGTGCTCCCTCACCCTCTGCTTGCAGGCACTCCTCCTGTGCTTCCTCACCCCTCATTGATTTACATGAAGCAGAGCCTGGATTGTGCCACTGAAGACATCATGTCTGGAAGAGGAGCTGATAAATATGAAGAGATCCCAGTGAGGCCTCCTCGGGAGCTGCCTCATGTAGGTCTCAGCAGACACCTGCAATAAGCGGCTCCTCCCGTTTTATGTGCATCAGGATTATAATCCCTCTTTATTTCCTCACAGTTTTAAAGGGCCTCTGTCAGCAGTTTTGTACTTATGAAACTGGCTGACCTGCTCCATGTGCGCTTGGCAGCTGAAGGTGTGTGTTGGTCCCATGTTCATATGTGCCCACATTTATGTGGAAAAATAAGTTTTATCATATGCAAATGAGCTTCTAGGAGCAACGGGGGCGTTGCCGTTACACCTAAAGACTCTGCTCTCTCTGCAACTGCTGAGCCCTCTGCATTTGATTGACAGGGACTGGAGTGATCACATTTTCACTCCCTAGCCCCGTCAGTCAGAGCACAGGGGATGTTGCAGTTGCAGAGAGAGCAGAGTCTTTAGGTGTATCTGCTCCTAGAGGCTCATTTGCATATGATAAAACATCATATTTCTCAGTAATGCGGGCACATATGTACATGGGGCCAACACAGATGCCTTCAGCTGCCAAGCGCACATGTAACAGGTCAGCCAGTGTCATAGGTACAGAACTGCTGACAGATGCCCTTTAAGATCTCTGCCTGCTTTCAGTTAGGGCAAATTCAGACGGCCGCAGTGCTTTGCGGATCTGCAAAACACGGATGCCTCATTCTTCAGTCACATCCAGAGCTGCGCTCCTAGTTCCTCTGTTGTATCATGCCTCATTCTTCAGTCACATGCTGCGCTCATAGTTCCTCTGTTGTATCATGCCTCATTCTTCAGTCACATCCAGAGCTGCCCCCACAGTTCTGCTGCTCTTGCTTTTCACCAGCCTCCATGGCTATGTATCTTTCTCTGTAGCTGCAGACGGCTCGGTTATCTGGGGCAGGTGGAATAGATTGTCAGCTCCTGCGGTGCAGGTTATTGTATTCTCAATTGTGTCATATCATGTGGCCCCCGGGGGCCCCTTCATCTCACTCATTAACATAATCTCTCATCTCTCACCCTCGGTTGTCACCAGGTCACCGCACATCATGGACATTGGCAGCCGCCTACCAGACGAGCATGCCCTGATAGCGGACTATGTGGCCCGGCTCCGCAATGACACACGGTTAGTGATAGGGGGTGCCAGGCCGCTGATCCTCAGCCTTGATTATATGCATCACTTGTATATGTAACATTGTAACTGGCGTCAATGTGACATGTATTTAAAGGGCCAGTAACCAGTCATCATTAGGGTTGCCTGGCGGCACTTCGCAGTGGCGCCCCCCGCGTCTCACCCCCATTGTCATCAGCACCCGTCACATAGATTTTTGTCCGTTTCTCATCTATAGAGTACTTTGTTTGCACCAGTGAAAGAATACTCCCACCATTTCACGGCAAAGTGCTAGATCCCTGCTTTACCTTACTTGCACCTGCCGCATTGTGTCTGCTGCTCCAGTCACATCCAGAGCTGCATTCACCATTCTGCTGCTCTCCCATTATGAAAGATGTAGTGTATGCGCCAGGCTGTGGTGGCCGGCGCCTGTGTAGTTGTCCTCTCTCCGGCTTTTTCTCAATTTGAACTGGGGCAGGAAAGGGTTAAACAGATACATGAAAGAAGCTGTAAAAAGGGATTGTGGAACGTGTAGTGTTGCTGCCGAGCGCCTTTCTCTGTTCCTTGTAGCATGTGGTAGGTAGCAGAATTCTAGAGGCAGCTCTGGCAGGGAATGGAGGATAAGATAAGTATATTATACTGATTGCTGGGTCACAGCCTCTCTGGGTGCAGCCCCCTTTCTTTGGTGGGAGCAGATGTATCCTCTCCATGTGGATGAGGGGCTGGCATTGTGGGCAGTAGGGTCCCCGGTGCCTGCCTTACCTCCTGACACCTGTGTCCTGATGCAACTGGGACGACATGCGGAGCTCCCCGCTAGCCCTGAGTAAAAGTCATCGCCTCCAGTCCTCTCCCCTCAGTCACAGTTCTGATTCTGGGGTGTCATTGTGGCCACACCAGCATGGGCGCCCCCTTCAGACCGAAGAGCCCTCACATCATCACTCCCCTGCCCATTTATGATCCTGGAGTGCACCTCGGGGGTGGTCCTATGATGTCCTCAGGGTCCCTCCCACACGGAAGAGAGACTGGTGTGAGATAGGGAGATTAGATGATGAGCTCTTGGGACAGGGATGATGGGAGTGATGCATCGTGTGAGGTAGGGAAATTAGATGGTGAGCCTTTGGGACAGGGAGGATGGGAGTAATACATTATGTAAGATAAGGAGATTAGATGGTGAGTTTCTGGGTCCAAGGATGATGAGAGTCATACTCGGCTGTGTTGCTCTTCTATTGACAGTGTGTTGGACAGTCCTAGCCGGCTAGACGAGGAGCATCGTCTGATCGCTCGCTACGCCGCCAGACTCGCCGCTGAGGCCGGGAACTCTGTGAGTAACTGACTGCATCATATGATCGTATACTCCAGTCACATCCAGAGCTGCACCTAATGTACGCCTCCTTTTGGAAAACATGACTACTTGGTATAGTTTCCATGTCACACCATCTCTCTCATCTTCTACTCATATATGCATTATGTCTTCTACTCTAGTCACACTCAGAGCTGCTGTCTTATTGCTTCCTCTAATCTATCAGCCCTGAGCTGTCACTACACGTCCCTTTTAATGCAAAAAGCTGAACAAGATCTGTATAGATCCTGAACCAGCAGGGGGCAGCAGGGAGATGCCCCGCTGCCGACAGGAAACCATTAGAATTGTGAATGCAGCTCTGGATGTGACTGGAGTATCAGGCATGATTCAAGATCCATTTTATTTAACCTGTCCGCCATGTTGATACTTTGTCTCCGCCAGCCTCGACCGCCCACTGAGCTCAGCTTTAACTTCGACGCCAACAAGCAGCAGCGACAGCTGATCGCCGAGCTGGAGAATAAGAACCGGTAAGAAAGTGAGCGAGTGTGCCGGCCGTAACCCCTGAGGGAGCGTGGGCCGTAACCCCGGGAGGGGGGGGGTGTGTCAGCCGTAACCCGCGGGGGGGGGGGGGGGCCTGGGCCGTAACCCAAGGGGGGAGGTTGGCAGTAACCCCGGGGGGAAGGGTGTGTCGGACGTAACCCCCCGGGGGGAAAGGGGGTGTCAGCCGTAACCCGAGGAAAGGGGGGAGGGTCTGCCAGAAAAAAAAAGGGGTGGGCGTGGGCCGTAACCCGAGGGGGGGGGGACTGCAGCATGTTGAGTGAGCGGAGTACAGGGGAGGGTCATGTAAAGGGTCACATTATTAATAACTGCAGCTTTCAGTATTTTCCCACATTTACCGCTACTATAGCGCCCCCTATCTTGTCAGGGCCCACAGTTCTGTTCACAGTTCTGAACAGAATGCTAGAACTGCAGTGTAGACTGACACACAGGCTGAGCGGTAGAGGATTATGGGAATGTAACTTTACACAACTATACAGATTTGCCAGTCGGTGGTTGGGGGGTGAGAGGCTGACATGGATAGCGAGTGATGGACGTCTCTCATCCTTCCTCGTTACAGAGAGATCCTGCAGGAGATTCAGCGGCTGCGTCTGGAGCACGAGCAGGCGTCCCAGCCCACCCCGGAGAAGGCGCAGCAGAACCCCACCCTGCTGGCCGAGCTGCGGCTGCTGCGGTAAGTGCTGTGCGGTCGGGTGGCGCCATTCTGATTGAAGACACACCCATTTTGCATGTAGCCACGCCCATTCTGATCATATACCGCTAATCGGAAGAGGGTAGAACTGGCGCCATCTCCGTATTTTGCGTTCTCCTCACCAGTCGCTCGCCATTTCCTGATTAGTTTTATCAAGAATTAAACTGCAGGATCTGATCACCTTAACCCCTTCATTACTGCAGAGAAGTGAGAACTCATTAATGAGTGTCCTTGTGCCTAATGCAATGAAGGGGTTAATGTGTGTCCCCTCCTTTCTGTGTGGTAATGAAAGGGTTCATCAATATCCCCATTAATGTGATCTCCGTTACTGTGCTTGAACGACAGGGTTAACCCCTTCATTATGGCACCAGGGACGAGGACGATCTTTAACCCCTTCTTCTCCACACAAGTATTGTCTGATATTAACCCCTTCCTCACAGCATTAGGCACAAGGACCGAGGTGTAGTAAACGCATTCACTGCCACGGACGGCACCAGCAGTCCATTAACCCCCGTCACTCCACAGCTCCATCGGGGGGGGGGGGCGACATGGAAGACCGAGGAGATCTGAGCAGTAACGTGTGCCCTCTGTCTGCAGGCAGAGGAAGGACGAGCTGGAGCAGAGAATGTCAGCTCTTCAGGAGAGCCGCAGGGAGCTGATGGTGCAGCTGGAGGGGCTGATGAAGCTGCTGAAGGTGAGAACCCCCCACAATGGCGCCAGGACAGAGGGTACTCTGATAGACGGGTGCTGCAGGGTGCACTACAGGGGGCATAGTCTAGACCCCCTGACACATGTGCCATCCCAGGGGGTGCCCGGGGCCCCTGCACAGAGCTGCTCACATACTGCCGCCCCCATTACACTGTAGTCACTCACACTGCCCCCTAGTGTCCTAACGCCATGGTCGCCGAGACCGGCAGGTTCCTCGTCTACAGGATTTTCCTGAGACTGACGTAGGCTGTGAGATCAAGGAGAGCCCGTAGATCCCTGGTATTGCCGCAGATGTGTGTGGATTGGGCCGTATGAAACAATCTATTCCAGAACTGATCCCCCTCATTATACTGGTCATGTGATCTGTTCCAGAACTGATCCTCTCATTATACTGGTCATGTGATCTGTTCCAGAACTGATCCCCTCATTATACTGGTCATGTGATCTGTTCCAGAACTGATCCCCTCATTATACTGGTCATGTGATCTATTCCAGAGCTGATCCCCTCATTATACTGGTCATGTGATCTATTCCAGAGCTGATCCCCTCATACTGGTCATGTGATCTATTCCAGAGCTGATCCCCCTCATTATACTGGTCATGTGATCTGTTCCAGAACTGATCCCCTCATTATACTGGTCATGTGATCTATTCCAGAGCTGATCCCCCTCATTATACTGGTCATGTGATCTATTCCAGAGCTGATCCCCTCATACTGGTCATGTGATCTATTCCAGAACTGATTCCCCTTATTATACTGGTCATGTGATCTATTCCACAGCTGATCCCCCCCTCATTATACTGGTCATGTGATCTGTTCCAGAACTGATCTCCTCATTATACTGTTCATGTGGTCTATTCCAGAACTGATCCCCTCATTATACTGGTCATGTGATCTGTTCCAGAACTGATCCCCTCATTATACTGGTCATGTGATCTGTTCCAGAACTGATCCCCTCATTATACTGGTCATGTGATCTATTCCAGAACTGATCCCCTCATTATACTGGTCATGTGATCTATTCCAGAACTGATCCCCTCATTATACTGGTCATGTGATCTATTCCAGAGCTGATCCCCCCTCATTATACTGGTCATGTGATCTATTCCAGAACTGATCCCCTCATTATACTGGTCATGTGATCTATTCCAAAACTGATCCCCTCATTATACTGGTCATGTGATCTATTCCAGAACTGATCCCCTCATTATACTGGTCATGTGATCTATTCCAGAGCTGACCCCCCCCCCTCATTATACTGGTCATGTGATCTATTCCACAGCTGATCCCCTCTTACTGGTCATGTGATCTATTCCAGAGCTGATCCCCCCTCATTATACTGGTCATGTGATCTATTCCACAGCTGATCCCCTCATTATACTGGTCATGTGATCTATTGCAGAGCTGATCCCCTCATTATACTGGTCATGTGATCTATTCCAGAGCTGATCCCCCTCATTATACTGGTCATGTGATCTATTCCAGAGCTGATCCCCCTCATTATACTGGTCATGTGATCTATTCCAGAGCTGATCCCCCTCATTATACTGGTCATGTGATCTATTTCAGAGCTGATCACACACATGATCAGTATAATGAGATCTATTCCACAGCTGATCCCTTCATTATACTGTTCATGAGATCTATTCCAGAACTGATTCCCTCATTATACTGGTCATGTGATCTATTGCAGAACTGATCCCCTCATTATACTGGTCATGTGATCTATTCCAGAACTGATCCCCTCATTATACTGGTCATGTGATCTATTCCAGAACTGATCCCCTCATTATACTGGTCATGTGATCTATTCCAGAACTGATCCCCTCATTATACTGGTCATGTGATCTATTCCAGAACTGATCCCCTCATTATACTGGTCATGTGATCTATTCCAGAGCTGATCCCCCCCCCCCCCTCATTATACTGGTCATGTGATCTATTCCACAGCTGATCCCCTCTTACTGGTCATGTGATCTATTCCAGAGCTGATCCCCCCCCTCATTATACTGGTCATGTGATCTATTCCACAGCTGATCCTCTCATTATACTGGTCATGTGATCTATTGCAGAGCTGATCCCCCTCATTATACTGGTCATGTGATCTATTCCAGAGCTGATCCCCCTCATTATACTGGTCATGTGATCTATTTCAGAGCTGATCACACACATGATCAGTATAATGAGATCTATTCCACAGCTGATCCCTTCATTATACTGGTCATGTGATCTATTCCAGAGCTGATCCCTTCATTATACTGGTCATGTGATCTATTCCAGAACTGATCCCCTCATTATACTGGTCATGTGATCTATTCCAGAGCTGATCCCCCCTCATTATACTGGTCATGTGATCTATTCCACAGCTGATCCTACTCATTATACTGATCATGTGATCTATTCCACATCTGATCACACACATGATCAGTATAATGAGATCTATTCCAGAACTGATTACCTCATTATACTGGTCATGTGATCTATTGCAGAACTGATCCCCTCATTATACTGGTCATGTGATCTATTCCAGAACTGATCCCCTCATTATACTGGTCATGTGATCTATTCCAGAACTGATCCCCTCATTATACTGGTCATGTGATCTATTCCAGAACTGATCCCCTCATTATACTGGTCATGTGATCTATTCCAGAACTGATCCCCTCATTATACTGGTCATGTGATCTATTCCAGAGCTGATCCCCCCCCCCCCTCATTATACTGGTCATGTGATCTATTCCAGAGCTGATCCCCCCCCCCCCTCATTATACTGGTCATGTGATCTATTCCACAGCTGATCCCCTCTTACTGGTCATGTGATCTATTCCAGAGCTGATCCCCCTCTCATTATACTGGTCATGTGATCTATTCCACAGCTGATCCTCTCATTATACTGGTCATGTGATCTATTGCAGAGCTGATCCCCCTCATTATACTGGTCATGTGATCTATTCCAGAGCTGATCCCCCTCATTATACTGGTCATGTGATCTATTCTAGAGCTTATCCCCTCATTATACTGATCATGTGATCTATTCCACAGCTGATCACACACATGATCAGTATAATGAGATCTATTCCACAGCTGATCCCCTCATTATACTGTTCATGTGGTCTATTCCAGAGCTGATCCCTTCATTATACTGGTCATGTGATCTATTCCAGAGCTGATCCCTTCATTATACTGGTCATGTGATCTATTCCAGAGCTGATCCCTTCATTATACTGGTCATGTGATCTATTCCAGAACTGATCCCCCCTCATTATACTGGTCATGTGATCTATTCCAGAGCTGATCCCCCCCTCATTATACTGGTCATGTGATCTATTCCAGAGCTGATCCCCCCTCATTATACTGGTCATGTGATCTATTCCAGAGCTGATCCCCCTCATTATACTGGTCATGTGATCTATTCCAGAGCTGATCCCCCTCATTATACTGGTCATGTGATCTATTCCAGAGCTGATCCCCCCCTCATTATACTGGTCATGTGATCTATTCCAGAGCTGATCCCCCTCATTATACTGGTCATGTGATCTATTCCAGAGCTGATCCCCCCCCTCATTATACTGGTCATGTGATCTATTCCAGAGCTGATCCCCCCCCTCATTATACTGGTCATGTGATCTATTCCAGAGCTGATCCCCCTCATTATACTGGTCATGTGATCTATTCCAGAGCTGATCCCCCTCATTATACTGGTCGTGATCTATTCCAGAGCTGATCCTCCCTCATTATACTGGTCATGTGATCTATTCCAGAACTGATCCCCTCATTATACTGGTCATGTGATCTATTCCAGAGCTGATCCCCCCTCATTATACTGGTCATGTGATCTATTCCAGAGCTGATCCCCCCTCATTATACTGGTCATGTGATCTATTCCAGAACTGATCCCCCCTCATTATACTGGTCATGTGATCTATTCCAGAGCTGATCCCCCTCATTATACTGGTCATGTGATCTATTCCAGAGCTGATCCCCCTCCATTATACTGGTCATGTGATCTATTCCAGAGCTGATCCTTCCTCATTATACTGGTCATGTGATCTATTCCAGATCTGATCCCCTCATTATACTGGTCATGTGATCTATTCCAGAGCTGATCCCCCCTCATTATACTGGTCATGTGATCTATTCCAGAGCTGATCCTCCCTCATTATACTGGTCATGTGATCTATTCCAGAGCTGATCCCCTCATTATACTGGTCATGTGATCTATTCCAGAACTGATCCCCTCATTATACTGGTCATGTGATCTATTCCAGAACTGATCCCCTCATTATACTGGTCATGTGATCTATTCCAGAACTGATCCCCTCATTATACTGGTCATGTGATCTATTCCAGAGCTGATCCCCCCCCCCCTCATTATACTGGTCATGTGATCTATTCCACAGCTGATCCCCTCTTACTGGTCATGTGATCTATTCCAGAGCTGATCCCCCTCTCATTATACTGGTCATGTGATCTATTCCACAGCTGATCCTCTCATTATACTGGTCATGTGATCTATTGCAGAGCTGATCCCCCTCATTATACTGGTCATGTGATCTATTCCAGAGCTGATCCCCCTCATTATACTGGTCATGTGATCTATTCTAGAGCTTATCCCCTCATTATACTGATCATGTGATCTATTCCACAGCTGATCACACACATGATCAGTATAATGAGATCTATTCCACAGCTGATCCCCTCATTATACTGTTCATGTGGTCTATTCCAGAGCTGATCCCTTCATTATACTGGTCATGTGATCTATTCCAGAGCTGATCCCTTCATTATACTGGTCATGTGATCTATTCCAGAACTGATCCCCCCTCATTATACTGGTCATGTGATCTATTCCAGAGCTGATCCCCCCCTCATTATACTGGTCATGTGATCTATTCCAGAGCTGATCCCCCCTCATTATACTGGTCATGTGATCTATTCCAGAGCTGATCCCCCTCATTATACTGGTCATGTGATCTATTCCAGAGCTGATCCCCCTCATTATACTGGTCATGTGATCTATTCCAGAGCTGATCCCCCCCTCATTATACTGGTCATGTGATCTATTCCAGAGCTGATCCCCCTCATTATACTGGTCATGTGATCTATTCCAGAGCTGATCCCCCTCATTATACTGGTCATGTGATCTATTCCAGAGCTGATCCCCCCCCCCCCTCATTATACTGGTCATGTGATCTATTCCAGAGCTGATCCCCCTCATTATACTGGTCATGTGATCTATTCCAGAGCTGATCCCCCTCATTATACTGGTCGTGATCTATTCCAGAGCTGATCCTCCCTCATTATACTGGTCATGTGATCTATTCCAGAACTGATCCCCTCATTATACTGGTCATGTGATCTATTCCAGAGCTGATCCCCCCTCATTATACTGGTCATGTGATCTATTCCAGAGCTGATCCCCCCTCATTATACTGGTCATGTGATCTATTCCAGAACTGATCCCCCCTCATTATACTGGTCATGTGATCTATTCCAGAGCTGATCCCCCTCATTATACTGGTCATGTGATCTATTCCAGAGCTGATCCCCCTCCATTATACTGGTCATGTGATCTATTCCAGAGCTGATCCTTCCTCATTATACTGGTCATGTGATCTATTCCAGAGCTGATCCCCTCATTATACTGGTCATGTGATCTATTCCAGAGCTGATCCCCCCTCATTATACTGGTCATGTGATCTATTCCAGAGCTGATCCTCCCTCATTATACTGGTCATGTGATCTATTCCAGAGCTGATCCCCTCATTATACTGGTCATGTGATCTATTCCAGAACTGATCCCCTCATTATACTGGTCATGTAATCTATTCCAGAGCAGATCCCCTCATTATACTGGTCATGTGATGTGATCTACTCTTGAACGGATCTCTCCCATTATACTGATCATTATGTGCACTGCATGTCTTGTGATCTACTTCAGAACTGATCCCCTCATTATACTGATCATGTGATCTATTCCAGAGCTGATCCCCCCTCATTATACTGATCTGTTACATGCTCATTATACATACACAGCGTCATGTGATCTACTCCACACCCGATCCCTTCGTTACCGCTGTATCATTCTCCTCCTCTGCTCCACCGTACCGCTCCGCTCCTCTCGCCCCCTCACCCCGGTTCCGCTGTAGTTTGTAGTTTTCGCCGTCTCGTCGCGTCTGCCGGTGAAACTGACTGTGTCTCTTCTCTTCACGTCAGCGCAGGAGGAGGAGCAAAGGCAGGCAGTAAGTGATTGCATGATCCGCACACGCTTCATGTCTGCTCTGCATGTCACCGCTGTCTACTGACACACCGAGGACGCCTGCCCCTCTTACCCCTGTGCATACATGGTCTTACATCCAGAGCCGTCTGCTGCCGTGCATTGTGGGAGATGTAGCCTTATCCCAGCAGAAGTTAGAATGCAGCTCTGGATGTGACTAGAGTATGATGAATACAACAATTTCTCATAATCTCATTCAAGGGCTCTGCTCAGATAGAACCTGACTGCTGTGACTAATGGGGAGTTCTGCTTTCGGGGGGCTGCTCCTACCATCTTCTGCAGAGCACGGCTTAATTATAAGGTATTCCTCAGGGGGGCAGATATGGCTGTCATAAACAATCTGTATTTTACCCCATTTTCTAGTCCTGAGAGTGCAGCCAGCAGTGTAAAGAATGGAGGTTTTCACTCTGGTTGCCATGACAACATCCAAGGACGCATAACTCTGTTGTAATTGTTTCCTTTATTTATATACGTAGACTGATACATGTCCCTGGATGTAGCCACGATAACCAGAGAGAGAACCTCCCTACTTTACACTGCAGGCTGTATCCGCAGAGTTGTAAAATGCTGCAGAATAGAAGAAAAGTTCACAACATTCCCGCTTCATCTGTAAATTTAATAAGCCCTCTCAGCTCCTCAGCCGGATAACCAGGGAGGTCCTCGTGGGTTTTGTCACATTGATGGTGAGTTGGAGATGCGATGATCTCCTGGGGACCGGCTATATGACCATCGTCCTGGGGACTGTCTGCTCTTATGAAGCATCTGGCTTATGGTCGGCATTCTGCAGAAAGTTACTGTAAAATCTGTTCTTTTTCTTACCGAGCTAAACATGCAGTTCTTCACAATGCCCACTAGGTGCCGATACTCCACATGGAATTGTGCAGCGGTCCTTCAAGGGTGTAATAAGAGGGAGTGTCCACTGTAGTAGACACGTCTGTCGTTTTGGTGTATATACCATAAGGATGAGGGTTCTCCAATGGTTCTTCTACCTGTCCTCAGATCAGAGTGGAGGATTTACCAGTGATCCTTCTACCTGCCCTTATACCATAGAGTGGATGGTTCTCCGGTGATCCTTATACCATAGAGTGGAGGGTTCTCCAGTGATCCTTATACCATAGAGTGGAGGGTTCTCTGGTGATACTTCTACCTGCCCTTATACCATAGAGTGGAGGGTTCTCCGGTGATACTTATACCATAGAGTGGAGGGTTCTCCGGTGATCCTTATACCATAGAGTGGAGGGTTCTCCGGTGATACTTCTACCTGCCCTTATACCATAGAGTGGAGGGTTCTCCGGTGATCCTTTTACCTGTACTTATACCATAGAGTGGAGGGTTCTCCGGTGACCCTTATACCATAGAGTGGAGGGTTCTCCGGTGACCCTTATACCATAGAGTGGAGGGTTCTCCGGTGATCCTTTTACCTGTACTTATACCATAGAGTGGAGGGTTCTCCTGTGACCCTTATACCATAGAGTGGAGGGTTCTCCTGTGATCCTTTTACCAATTCTTATACCAAAGAGTGGAGGGTTCTCTGGTGTTTCTTCTACCCGTCTTTACACCATAGTGGACGATTCTCTAGTCATCCTTTATACCATAGAGTGAAGGATTCTCTTGTGATCCTTCTACCCATCCTTTTAGCATAGATTGGAAGGTTCTTTGGTGATTCTTCTACCCATCTTTACAGCATAGAGTGGAGGATTCTCTAGTGATCGTTCTACCTGTCGTTCTCTGGTGATCCTCCTACTCATCTTTACACCATCAATTGAAGGATCCTCCAGTGATTCTTCTACCCATCCTTATACCATAGAGTGATGGGTTCTGTAGTGATCCTTCTACCCGACCTTGTATTATAGAGTGGAGGGTTCCCTGGTGATCCTGCTACCAGACCTTATATAATAGAGTTGTGGGTTCTGTAGTGATCCTTCTACCCATCTTTATACCATAGGGTGGAGTATCCTCCAGTGATCCTTATACCATAGAGTGGAGGGTTCCCTGATGATCCTTCTACCAGACCTTATATTATAGAGTGGTGGGTTCTGTAGTGATCCTTCTACCCGTCTTTATAGCATAGAATGGAGGATTCACCAGTGATCCTTCTACCCGTCCTTATACCATAAAATGGCAGGTTCTCTGGTGATCCTTCAACCCATTCTTATACCATAGAATGGCAGGTTCTTTGGGGGTCCTTATACCATAAAGTGGTGGGTTCTTTGATGATCCTTCTACCCGTCTTTATAGCATAGGGTGGCGGGTTGTCTAGTGATCCTTCTACCCATCTTTATACCATAGAGTGGAGGATTCACCAGTGATCTTTCTACCCGTCCTTATACTAGAGAGTGCTGGGTTCTCTGGTGATCCTTCTACCCATCCTTATATTATAGAGTGGTGGGTTCTGTAGCGATCCTTTTACCATCCTTGTACCATAGAATGATGGGTTCTTTGGTGATCCTTCTACCCATCTTTATACCATAGAGTGGAGGATTTACCAGTGATCCTTTTACCGATCCTTATACTAGAGAGTAATGGGTTCTCCTTGTGATCCTTCTACCCGTCCTTATACTAGAGAGTAATGGGTTCTCCTTGTGATCCTTCTACCCGTCCTTATACTAGAGAGTGCTGGGTTCTCTGGTGATCCTTCTACCCGTCCTTATACTAGAGAGTGCTGGGTTCTCTGGTGATCCTTCTACCCATCCTTATACTAGAGAGTGCTGGGTTCTCTGGTGATCCTTCTACCCGTCCTTATACTAGAGAGTGGCGGGTTCCCTACTGATCCTTTTACCCGTCTTTACACCATGGAGTGACAGATTCTCCAGTCCCCACGTCTCGGTGCTGGATCTTCCTCCTGGTTTCTCTCCGCACTGTATCTGGACGCTCTCCAGGATTTCCTCGCCATCTGCATGTTGTTGTTAGCGGCGTGCGCTGTTGTTGTTATTACAGATCTGTTTATAATAATAATTCTCGCGTCTGTCAATAAAGCGCAGGTCATGTGATGTGGGTCGAGCCCTGCGCTCCGTCCTTATTGGTCGGTGTGTTTTTGACGTGACCTCTGAGAGCAGTAGTGATTGGATGCAGCGGTCACACGGGGCAGTCGGGGATGTTATTGCTGCAGTGAGATTGTGCCGTTCTCCTGTCACCCCCTCGTAGTAACGTGAACCTCCACCCCCCCATGCTCCTGGTCATTATAGGTGTAGGCACATTTCTAAATTGTGACCACTTAGACACATCAGTCCTCTATGATCCATGGTCCCAGTGGAGAACACGCGTGACCCCTGCTCTAGCTAATGTACCTGCCCCCCATGATGTCCATGTCTTGCGGTGCACACATTATATATCCATAAGTCCTGGATGCTGTTGTGTCTTGTAGGCACAGGCAGCCGGATCTCCTCATTCCTCCCCGAGCCATGGTGCCAATCGCTCCATGCCTATGCCAGTGCGCTCCACGTCGGCCGGCTCCACCCCGACCCACGTACCTCAGGACTCCATAGCCGGACTAGGAGATGTACAAGAAGCCTTTGCACACGGTAAGTGGCTGTGTATAATGCGGCTGGGGGACCTCCCATGACCACTTACTGTAGACACAGGCGGCTGATGGTGCTGTCTGGTCTCAGGTACCAGAAGGAATCTACGGAGCGATCTGCTGGTGGCTGCAGATTCAATCACTAACACCATGTCCTCCCTGGTGAAGGAGCTGCACTCAGGTAAGTGAACGTCTCTCTGGACATAATGCCCGCGGTTTACCTCCGATGTGTCTGTGAACCTGTATACATGTCACTTCCATTGCAGCCGAAGATGGAGCCAACGAGGAAGAGCAAAAGACAGAGAAGGACAGAGGTGATGGGGGATCTGTGGGGGGTTAGTCCATGACAGTCCGTACCTACCTGTTATCATGTATGTGCAGCAGCCTCATCTCCTTTCCTATATGTACGGTGGCCTCCTCTATCTCGTCCTGCATGCAAGGGGCCTCCTCTCTCTATGTATGAGCAGTGGCCTCCTCTTTCGTTCTGCATCTGCACAGCAGCCTCCTCTCATTATGTGTGCACAGCAGCCTCCTCTCTCATCTAGCATGAGCACAGCAGCCTCCTCTCTCATCTAGCATGAGCACAGCAGCCTCCTCTCTCATCTAGCATGAGCACAGCAGCCTCCTCTCGTGCGTGGGGGGCCTCCTTGTTCATCCAGTATGTACAGTGGCCTCATCTCACACACTGCGTGTACACTGGGGCATCCTCTCTTGTCCTGTATGCATGGGGGCCTCCTCTCTCTTCCTGCATATGCGCAGGGGGCCCCCTCTCTCCTCCTGTGTGCGCAGGGGCCCCCCTCTCTCCTCCTGTGTGCGCAGGGGCCCCCCTCTCTCCTCCTGTGTGCGCAGGGGCCCCCCTCTCTCCTCCTGTGTGCGCAGGGGGCCCCCTCTCTCCTCCTGTGTGCGCAGGGGGCCCCCTCTCTCCTCCTGTGTGCG
The DNA here is from genome assembly GCF_905171765.1 of Bufo bufo. Taxonomy (NCBI): domain Eukaryota; kingdom Metazoa; phylum Chordata; class Amphibia; order Anura; family Bufonidae; genus Bufo; species Bufo bufo. The sequence continues at coordinate 29,114,994 of NC_053392.1, read as the reverse complement.
CAGGGGCCCCCCTCTCTCCTCCTGTGTGCGCAGGGGCCCCCCTCTCTCCTCCTGTGTGCGCAGGAGCCCCCCTCTCTCTCCTCCTGTGTGTGCGCAGGAGCCCCCCTCTCTCTCCTCCTGTGTGTGCGCAGGAGCCCCCCTCTCTCTCCTCCTGTGTGTGCGCAGGAGCCCCCCTCTCTCTCCTCCTGTGTGTGCGCAGGAGCCCCCCTCTCTCTCCTCCTGTGTGTGCGCAGGAGCCCCCCTCTCTCTCCTCCTGTGTGTGCGCAGGAGCCCCCCTCTCTCCTCCTGTGTGCGCAGGGGCCCCCCTCTCTCTCCTCCTGTGTGTGCGCAGGGGCCCCCCTCTCTCTCCTCCTGTGTGTGCGCAGGAGCCCCCCTCTCTCTCCTCCTGTGTGTGCGCAGGAGCCCCCCTCTCTCTCCTCCTGTGTGCGCAGGGGCCCCCCTCTCTCTCCTCCGGTGTGTGTGCGCAGGGGCCCCCCTCTCTCTCCTCCGGTGTGTGTGCGCAGGGGCCCCCCTCTCTCTCCTCCGGTGTGTGTGCGCAGGGGCCCCCCTCTCTCTCCTCCAGTGTGTGCGCAGGGGCCCCCCTCTCTCTCCTCCGGTGTGTGTGCGCAGGGGCCCCCCCTCTCTCTCCTCCGGTGTGTGTGCGCAGGGGCCCCCCTCTCTCTCCTCCGGTGTGTGCGCAGGGGCCCCCCTCTCTCTCCTCCTGTGTGTGCGCAGGAGCCCCCCTCTCTCTCCTCCTGTGTGTGCGCAGGACTCTCTCCTCCTGTGTGTGCGCAGGAGCCCCCCTCTCTGTTATCCGGGGGAGCAAGGCCGGTGTCGGAGTCCCTCACCGCTCCACCTCCCCACAGAAGCAAAAGGAGGATCCAGGGCAGCCCAGCTCCCCTGCTTCCCGCCAGCCAAGGGGTCACCTAGGTCCGCCAAAGAAAAAGACCCTCCCGCCATACCAGACTCCTGCCACTCCGGTGCCAGCTGCTGAGGAAGTGACCTTGCTGGAAAAGGTGACCTTGCGGGTCCACTTTGGGAGGGTGAAGAGAAGAGGATGAAGATGAGGTGAGTACACGGGACTAGGTAAGTATGGTTAACAGTCTTCCCCCTCGCTCTCCCCTTTGGCGGCATCGTTTTAAGGGTCTATAGGGTTAATAGGCACCGGGCCCCACTTATAGTACCCCAGGACCCCTGAGGACAGATAATTCCATGTCCCCCAGCTCACATCGGGTGGCCGAACAGGCAGGGAGGGGAGCGGACGAATCTCCCGCTCCCCGATATCAGACGCCATAATCCGCCCTGTTCGGAAGCGGGCGCCAAGCGCCGCTCCAAAAAGGGTTAATGCCCGCACTGGCTGATATCGCGGACGACTCACGCCGCGAGGCTCTTACTTGACATGGGGCCGCGGGGTGCACATCATCGGTCAGCCAGGCGCCGCAAAGATTTAAGCCCCGTTGCAGGTCCTCTGTCCTCCGGCCGACCGGCAGGGCTTCCCGGTCGGCCGCGCATCAAACTGCAGGCCTGGCTTTGCGGCATGCTAGGCTGCAACTTCCTCCCCGGGTATGAGGGGGGGGGGGCAGCTCCTGGCACAAATTCTCCTGCCTAGCTGTCCCCCACCCTCAGAAGCCCGCTGAGCACCGCCCCTGGTCTTTTTACCCCTTCCTGGCCGGCCACTTCTGTGAGGCCGGTACCGGATTTTCAGGGGTTTAGAGATGCAGGGCAATCTGCTTTTAATATGTAGGATTTAACCCCTTCCTGCCTCTTATCCAGCTTGAGGCTAGGCATCACATTTTTTATACGTCCATACGGGCCCTACCCCTCAGCCCTTCTCACCGCTGGTAGCTCAGTGGTAATGCCGTTGCACCATGTCCATGGTCTCTGTGTTCAAAAACCCCTTTCAGCCTCTAAAAAATTTAACATTAACCATGCGGTACCAGACTGGGTCCGTGCTCTATTCTGGACACAGGAGGACCTCTCATAGTTTCCCAATCCACCCTCCGCGGCTGTTGGGTTGATAACTCTCCACCCGCGCAATACAGTGAAGGACCCCTGAAGGTTCCCAACCAGCCCTCCGGGGCCGTTTGGTCGATAATCCTCCACCGGCACAATCCAACGGAGGACCTCTGGATGTCCCAATCCACCCTCCGGGGTCGTTTGGTTGATTATTCTCCACCTGTGCAATCCAGTGGAGCACCTCTGGAACTTACCAATCCACCCTCCGGGGTCGTTTGGTTGATAATGCACCTCCTGCGCAATCCGATGGATGGGCCTCTAGAAGTTCCCTTTCCACCCTCCGGGTAGTTTGGTTGATAAGTTTGGCGAAATTCTGAGGGGTAGACTTACGCGCAAGCGTGCCACAGCAGGTCGTCCTTCCTCCTTGAATATCTCCCCACCCCCACCCTTCCTCTCAGGGCCACGCTCACACACACCCTCTCTTCCAGGAGAGGGTCAGTCCAGGAATCACTGATTCAGACCCCGACATGAATCCGAAGCAATCTCCAAGATTGCGTCTACGGTAGCCAGCAGTACTTGTCGTATGCATTACCCCCTTCCATAGGCGGAGTACTTGCACTACTACGGGATACAGTACTTGCCTTACACATTGTCCCCTGCCATTGGTGGACTAAGTACAATAACACTGGTTTCAGTGCCGGACGTATATTTTCCCCCTTCTGTAGGTGGCGGAATTGCATCTCCGCTGGGTTCAGTACCTGCCGTATTCATTAGCTCCTTCCATAGGTGGCGCGATGACATTCTCACTGGTTACAGTGTGTGCTGTAGGCATTAACCCCTTACTTAGGTGCAATAATTGCACTCCCACGGGGTACAGGACTCGCCATTCGCACTAGTTCCCGCCATGGGCATTAATCCCCCTTCATAGGTGGAGTATTTTCCCTACCACTGGCTTAAGTACTTTCCGTATGCACCACCTTCCATAGGTGGGGTAATTGCACTACCATTGGATACGGTCCCGACTTCCATAGGCGGAGTGTTGCACATCACCGTGCTTCCCGTTGCACTACCCTCTTCCACAGGTGATCCACTAGCGGGGGAATAATTAAACATCTTAAGACGCCTTAGCTTATTTCACAAGTGGGACGTAGCAGCAGTCGGTACCCGCGGGTGCCCGGCACTCTTCCTCTAGTGGTATATGGGTGCTGCAAGTGGATACAGTGGCTATTCCACATTGTATCCTTCTTTTCTTTGGTGCTGGTTTTGGGCATGATTATATCATCCTCTGCCTTCTCAGGGGGTTACCTAGCATCACTTACGTGTCCTAGAGACCCCCATCTCCATGAGCCTCCATTGATATTGTCCGCATCAATACGTAGTGCGTACACCATGGCACATATATGGTGAGTACGTTCCAGCGAGTCGAGGGTTTCACTGACTCTGTATTCTCTATCCACCACTCCTCCTCCTTCTCTGGGAAGGTGGTTCTGCTGGCGCTCTGGTTTAGCTACTACAGCGTGTTCTCTTCCACAGGTGCCGCTTTTACGCTAATGCTTGAGGTCGTGGTCGCTGCTGTGGTGCGTCCCCCTCAGGTAGGGGCCCTACCCTGGCGCTAGCTTTGGCGGTTGCTCCTGTTCAGCGCCCTTCCAGGTAGAGTTTTTACGGTAGCTCTACTTCACTGGAGCAGTATGGTACATGGCTTCTACGGGATGGTCTCAGGCCTCCCCCTCAGCTGACGGGCGAGCGCTGGCTATTACTGGGGGAGTGGTATTTGCGTTACCACTACATACTAGGGTTCTTACTGCACAGCTCCTTCGTCAGGCGGTGGATTCTTCTAGCACTACATTCGGTGGCCTCTGCGGGTGGCCCCTCCTCTGCTGGGGTATAGGGCTAGCAATACAGTGTGACTCCCCTTGCACAGCCACTATATCCTGGCTACTTCTGTATAGCGCCAGCCTCGGATGGGGAATGGGCTTAGACCTAGCCTATTCTTCTCCTTCTGTCTTTTTCCTCCTCTGGCTCATGGTTCATAGCCACCCCGGAAGCCTTGGTAGCTTCTGCGTTACTACCTTTCCCTCATCTCCATTGCACGGGGTATTCGTTTGGTGGCTGTTCATTTCCAGACATGCTCCGGTCCCGACTGGTGGACTGTGGCGCCCACCACATCCCTCCTTCTACAGGGATCCTTCCCACTACAGGAAAGCTTCCCTCCTCCTCTCCCGAGCAAGAGATCCGGAAGCATGCAGCATGGACGCCCTGATATCCCCTTGGCAGGAGTTCTCCCTACTTACATGTTTACCCCTCTTCCCACTCCTACCGGGGTTCTACGGAAGATCTAGATGGAGGGCGTTCCGACGATCCTAGTCTCTCCGGACTGGCTCATAGCGCGTGGTACGCCAACCTCGTTCTCCTTCTAGGAGACGTCCCATGGTCACTGCCACTCAGAGACGACCTTCTTTCTCAGGGTCCGGTCTTCCATCAGCATTTAAGGTCTCTTCGTTTGATGGTGTGGCTATTGAAACCGCCATTCTGACGCAGAGAGGGTTTTCGGCGGACGTCATCCGCACTAAGATTCAGGCCAGGAAGCCTGCATCGCCCAGGATCCATTATAGGACCTGGAGGTCCTTCCTGGGCTTCTGTAAAAGCCGGAACATCCTCTCACTCCGTTTTTCTCTCCCCACGGTCCTGTCCTTTCTACAGTCGGGGTTGGACCTTGGGTTAGCCCTTAGTTCCTTGAAGGGTCAGGTGTCGGCGCTTTCTGTCCTGGGGGACACAGCTTTTCCAGCGTCCCCTGCCCCCCCTGGGCCATAAAAACCTTCCTTCAGGTAGTAGCCCATACTGTTCTTCCGTACCGTCCTCCTCTACCACCTTGGGATCTGAATATAGTCTTCTCAGCGCTCCAGACTTCTCCCTTGAGCCCTTGCAGGAGATCTCACTCCGACTCCTGTCCTGGAAGGTCGTTTTCCTTGTAGCTATCACATCCATCTGACGGGTGTCCAAGTTGGCGGCGCTCTTTTGCAGAGAATCCTTCCTGGTTCTTCACAAGGATAAGGCGGTTCTCTGGCCCATTCCTTCTTTTCTCCCGTAGGTGGTCTCTGACTTCCATATCAACGAGAAATTGTCCTTCCCTCACTGTGTCCCTCTCCTTCACACCGTAAAGGAAAGGAGTTAGGCCATTTGGATGTTGTCAGGGCTCTGAAGATTATTAGCAGCCTCCAGTTCCTTCTGCCGTACGGACCCCCTTTTTGTCATTCTGGAAGGTGCTCGCAAGGGATTGGCGGCCTCCAAGGTGGCAATCGAACGTTGGATTCGGGCTGCAATTGCGGAGGCATACCGCTCTGGGGGCAGGGTTCCGCCCTTAGGTGTCACGGCTCACTCCACCAGAGCGGTGGGCGCATCTTTGGCTCGAGGGAATCGCGCTTCGGCTGCACAGTTGTGTAACGCAGCTACTTGGTCCTCCTTATGCACATTCACAAATTCTACCAGGTGCATACTTATGCATCGGCGGACGCTGCCTTGGGCCGCATGGTCTTGCAGGCGGCAGTTTCTTAGATGCCTGCAGGAACGCTTTCTTCCATGGGTCTGTGGTTTTTCCCTCCCTGTGGACTTCCCTGTGCGCTCAGTGGCCTCCTCTCTCGTCCTATGTGCGCTCAGTGGCCTCCTCTCTCGTCCTGTGTGCGCTCAGCGGCCTCCTCTCTCGTCCTGTGTGCGCCCAGCGGCCTCCTCTCTCGTCCTGTGTGCGCCCAGCGGCCTCCTCTCTCGTCCTGTGTGCGCCCAGCGGCCTCCTCTCTCGTCCTGTGTGCGCCCAGCGGCCTCCTCTCTCTTCCTATGTGCGCCCAGCGGCCTCCTCTCTCGTCCTGTGTGCGCCCAGCGGCCTCCTCTCTCGTCCTGTGTGCGCCCAGCGGCCTCCTCTCTCGTCCTGTGTGCGCCCAGCGGCCTCCTCTCTCTTCCTATGTGCGCTCAGCGGCCTCCTCTCTCGTCCTATGTGCGCTCAGCGGCCTCCTCTCTCGTCCTATGTGCGCTCAGCGGCCTCCTCTCTCGTCCTGTGTGCGCCCAGCGGCCTCCTCTCTCCTGTGTGCGCCCAGCGGCCTCCTCTCTCGTCCTGTGTGCGCCCAGCGGCCTCCTCTCTCGTCCTGTGTGCGCTCAGCGGCCTCCTCTCTCGTCCTATGTGCGCTCAGCGGCCTCCTCTCTCGTCCTGTGTGCGCCCAGCGGCCTCCTCTCTCCTGTGTGCGCCCAGCGGCCTCCTCTCTCGTCCTGTGTGCGCCCAGCGGCCTCCTCTCTCCTGTGTGCGCCCAGCGGCCTCCTCTCTCGTCCTGTGTGCGCTCAGCGGCCTCCTCTCTCGTCCTGTGTGCGCCCAGCGGCCTCTTCTCTCGTCCTGTGTGCGCAGGGCCCTCCTCTCTTTCGTCCTGTGTGCGCCCAGCGGCCTCCTCTCTCGTCCTGTGTGCGCTCAGCGGCCTCCTCTCTCGTCCTGTGTGCGCTCAGCGGCCTCCTCTCTCTCGTCCTGTGTGCGCTCAGCGGCCTCCTCTCTCTCGTCCTGTGTGCGCTCAGCGGCCTCCTCTCTCTCGTCCTGTGTGCGCTCAGCGGCCTCCTCTCTCGTCCTGTGTGCGCCCAGCGGCCTCCTCTTATCCTGTGTGCGCCCAGCGGCCTCCTCTTATCCTGTGTGCGCCCAGCGGCCTCCTCTCTCGTCCTGTGTGCGCCCAGCGGCCTCCTCTCTCGTCCTGTGTGCGCCCAGCGGCCTCCTCTTATCCTGTGTGCGCCCAGCGGCCTCCTCTCTCGTCCTGTGTGCGCCCAGCGGCCTCCTCTCTCGTCCTGTGTGCGCCCAGCGGCCTCCTCTTATCCTGTGTGCGCCCAGCGGCCTCCTCTCTCGTCCTGTGTGCGCTCAGCGGCTTCCTCTCTCTCGTCCTGTGTGCGCTCAGCGGCCTCCTCTTTCGTCCTGTGTGCGCCCAGCGGCCTCCTCTCTCGTCCTGTGTGCGCCCAGCGGCCTCCTCTCTCTCGTCCTGTGTGCGCCCAGCGGCCTCCTCTCTCTCGTCCTGTGTGCGCTCAGCGGCCTCCTCTCTCTCGTCCTGTGTGCGCTCATCGGCCTCCTCTTTCGTCCTGTGTGCGCTCAGCGGCCTCCTCTCTTGTCCTGTGTTCGCCCAGCGGCCTCCTCTCTCGTCCTGTGTGCGCTCAGCGGCCTCCTCTTATCCTGTGTGCGCCCAGCGGCCTCCTCTTATCCTGTGTGCGCTCATCGGCCTCCTCTCTCTCGTCCTGTGTGCGCTCAGCGGCCTCCTCTCTTGTCCTGTGTTCGCCCAGCGGCCTCCTCTCTCGTCCTGTGTGCGCTCAGCGGCCTCCTCTTATCCTGTGTGTGCCCAGCGGCCTCCTCTTATCCTGTGTGCGCTCAGCGGCCTCCTCTTATCCTGTGTGCGCAGCCTCCACATGTATGCTCCTCTCATGCTGTTCTTTCTGTTGCAGGCTAAGTGACCCCAGCAGAAGAAGGAGGTGATTGAAGTAAGTGTGTCGTCCACCTCCCCTCGCTCCGAGGCTCCCGGCGGTGGACGGAGCAGTAACTGCAGCTCTTTCCCTGTTCCAGGCACAGAGCGCCCCCTATATCCATGTAATTTATGAAAACACAAAAGCCGCATTTCAACAGCCAGCAGAGACGTGACCGGCCGGGGGAGCCCGGTTACTGCATGCTCGGTTCTGGATGTAACATAAAACATGCTGCGTGTTACTGGGCCATGTACCATCATGTCGGAGGCTGGAGGCATCGCGTGTGTGTGCGCCCGTCATGGGTGAAGAGGCTGAGACACTGTGACTGCACATGGCTGCAGCGCCCTCTAGCGCTGGACACGTGACTGACCCCCCTGCCATCTTGTGTTCTTCATATGGACTGAGCACACGCGGGAGGACCCGTGTTCTGCGGTGTCTATGCTCCGCGGAGAGACGGTACATTTCATGTCCAATGTTTACAGATAATAAATGTCTGTCTGTCTGTCCCGTCTCTTTGTGGATGGTCAGCCCTGGCTCATAACTCCCATCATCCATCATGTCACCCGTATCCACGTCTTGTTCTTGTGTTGTCACATGACTAGTTACCATGTCACCACACTGTAGCAGTCATGTGATGTCATTCATGAAGTAGCAGTCACATGACCTCTTTTCTGGTGACATCACTCAGTCACATGATCTCACTGAAAAGTAGCCCCAAAACAGTAGCGGTCATGCGATATTCCGTGAACGGGCAGGAGTGTGCCTGATGATGTCATCAGCCTATTGTGATCATGTGACGTCATCAAACAGTAGCATAGAGTGCAGTCGATGATGTCATTGGCAGTCATGTGACCCTTCTGATGATGTCAGTAGCAGCCTTTACTTCCAGGGACGCTGGACAGCACAGCTGCCTATGTACAGGTGGAGCGGCCTTTAGTGTAGACTGACCGAAGCTGCGGCTCAGCGTTACACCGCCTCCTGTGGAGTCGCCTCCGTCCCTCGGACTGTTGAGCTTCACTTCTCTCCCAGCAGCTGGTATATACCCGATGGTGCCCGCTGTGCCGTCTGGTGCCCACATTGAGCATATATTACGATCCCTCTCTCACAGGTCTCTAGTCACATCTAGAGCTGCGTTCACATAAGGTGCACTCACAGCCACCTTTGTGTGAGGTGCAATACGTGTCAGCACCCTGCTGATGGCTCCCAGACAGCAGCCGGCATCAGCTCGGGATGAGGTCACTTTGTACAGGAGAAATGTGAGGATTTGTGGCGTTCCTCTGCGTTACATGGAGCTTTATCCGTAACGTGAGGTTCAGTCGTCACAGGATCCTCCTGCAGAGCGTTTCCCATGCTGTGTCACAGCTGCAGAGCGCGTCTCATTGTCATGTCCCAGATGCTGGACCTCTGCTGCACCCTGCGCCGTAACCTTACCTCCCTGTGAAGGTGCACGGCCGGGGGCTGCGCCCGCGGCTCTGGTGTCCTGGCGCCATGCCCTCTGGCACGGAGACGGTTTCTATATTTTCCCACAGCATTTTCCTGCAGTAACAATGATCGTTCTCCCAGGAAACATCCGAGACGCAGAGCGACTTCAGCAATCCTTCATTCCCTGCACTCCAGTCACAGCCAGAGCTGCAGCCACAGCTTTGTAAGTTTCCTATTAACAAGGAGCGGTGCATTATGGGAGCTCGGACAGTTACACAGCATCAGGAAAGCCTGACACCAGTCTGTTAGCATTGGCAGCGCTGAGAAGTTTGAGAGCTGCTCTGGGGGTGAGCGGAGTACGAGACATGACAGTGTTACGTGTGCACTACGATTCTGGAGACTTTGTATAGGAAGCCGCCTCCAGCTCCAGATCTCCTGTGTCAAATCTCTGCTTTCTGTCAGTGAATATAAACATTCCCAGTTTAGTTCCGACAGCTGAGGGTTTGTTACAGTCTATGCAGTACGGTATGAGCTAACCGCACCAGCAGCACCATTCTCTCTTTTGTCCTGGGCCCCAGGCTGATGACTTTTTCCCTCCACTGATATATTGTAACAACCCTTCAGCTGTGTGAGCGGGACTAGATCAGTACAGATTTCCAGCCATTGGATGTGAACAAGAATGTTTCCAGTCATTGACAGCAAGCAGAAGAATCTCTGAATAGATGCTAGAACAGCCAGGAGTTGAGAGGTCCTGCAGACTGACCGCTAGCAGGAATGCAGCTTTGGAAGTGACTGGAGTATAAGACACATCTCAACCCAAGTAAAGCGAAGCTACAAAACTGGTTGATATGTTTTACTATTCAAGGGGCGGGGCTGTGACAACCTCTCATCTACATTAATGAAATAGAGGCTGGTTGTCACTATAATAAAATGAGACTGTGCTATAAGACCAGGGGTGCGGATGGAAGGGTGACCCCCCCATTAGTCAGGGAAGCTGTTTGTGATCCCCTCCCTGACAGGACAACCACCACCATCATTTCATCTACCGAGCATACACCTGATAAATGTGAATTCATCATCCTTTAAAGGGCATCTCCAGTCTGTACATTAAAGATGTTCTTTGTGTGCGTGAACACTGACAACCACTTCTGTGAAGCAGAAATGTGTCCCGACCAATTGTCGCTCATATAAAGTGCACTCAACAGCAGGGGGCAGAATTGAGCGCACGAGGAGGAACAAGAGCAAAACCTTCATGGTTGAAGTTATTGGGTCTTGCACCAGTTGTGTTACCGTCAGGTATGGGCAGGGGGCGTCTCCTCTCAGAGGAGTTATGGGGTCACCCCACCCTAATATATAGTTATTCTGGCGCCGGGGCCGTGTCCAGCCCTGTTGTGTGTGTTGGATGTATATTTATACAGGAAGCTAACCTTTAACCTGGAAGCCATGTCATCTGCCAAATAAAGTGTCATCATGTGACCAAACGAGGAAATGTTCTTGTCTTTTTGTACTCGCCCGTCGTCCTCCCCCTGCCTGCAGCATCTCCTGTAAATGGTCTAGAACCTTGTCAGTCCAGCGAGAAGACGTAGGAGGGGGATGCGGCTGCAGCTTCTCTGTAAATGTTCTAGAACCTTGTCAGTCCAGCGAGAAGACGTAGTAGGGGGATGCAGCTGCAGCTTCTCTGTAAATGTTCTAGAACCTTGTCAGTCCCCCAGGATCCATCTAATGTAAAACAGCGAGAAGACGCGGGAGGGGGATGCGGCTGCAGCTTCTCTCTTTCTGAGAGTGCATGCTGTGAGAGGGGAGCAGGAGACTTATCCCACCAGGGAGCAGAACCGTGTGTAACCTCGAAAGTCTCCAGTCAACTCTCCAGGATGAGTGATGACGAAGAAGAAATATATTGTGATCTTGTCCCATCCAACTGCACGCCCCACCGATCCTTTACTGCTACTCCACGTGGGTAATAGACCTGTGTCTTCTTCTGGGCATATTAACCTCCGTTGTGCCACTGACTCGTTCCTGGCTCCAGACCATCGAAGATCATGATGCCGTTATAGGAGATGAGAATTCGTCATGGCTGATGGATGAATGGAGACGTCTTACCCGCAACCAAAATCCCAGCCTGAGAGGGCATCATGGGTTCTTCTCTGCTTATCGCTGTATAGGGGGGCATTAGAGGTTATGACCATTTCATGTCTCTCCCTCATGGCCCATGCCCTGTAGAGAGTATAGGCGAGCACAGTTCTAGGCTTGACCCTGGGTGAGTATCCTAGACCAGTAGGTCGAGACCTTCTCTGTACTGGGACGTACAGTCCACCTTCATAAGGGGCACAGGTTCCTCCTGCGTCGAGTCTAACGAGCGTCTGGTCCTCACCAGGGACCTATATATGGACTGTTCTCCAAGGAACGTGATATAAAGACCTGAACATGGAAGAGTACAGGTGGTCCGTGAGAAAAGTCAAGGTCAAAGCTTAAAGGGGTTATTCCATGATTGATGTAAAAAATTAAAATCAGACCTCATATAGAACATGACAATTCCTTTCTAACAGAGCGAGAACCAGGCCTGTACCTCACATGGACCCAGAGATCTTCACTGCTCCAATTGCTCTGCTAGATTCTTTACAGCTTTTAGCTTGGGGTGTGTCAAAACAAAGGACTTCAATGGTCATTGTGTAGGAGGTGGAAATTATGAGCTGTCCTCTTCACCTATTACCTATATGGCAGAGTGTAGTGGGCATGCTGTGACCTGTGCAGGGAAGAGGAAGAGGTGTGCTACCCCCATCACCTACTGAATAATATGACAGAATCTATTGGGCATGCTCTGTGGCCTGGTCAGAGGTCACTGCAGTGAGGAGGAATAGATGAGCTGCCCCATCACCTACTGACTATTATGGCAGAATGTAATGGACATGCTCTGTGCAAGGAGGTCGAGATGAGCGGCTCCCATCACATATGAACTGATATTGCCGTGGTCAGCATGTGCAGTGAGGAAGAAGAGGTGAGCTGCCCTTATTAACTAGTATGGCAGTGTAGTGAGCATGCTCAGGATGGAGGGTGAGGTTAGCTGCCCTATTCCATGCTAATACAGTCCTGATCAAAAGTTTAAGACCACTTGAAAAATGGCAAAAAATCCTATGTAGCATGGCTGGATCTTAACAAGGTTCCAAGTAGAGCTTCAACATGCAACAAGAAGAAATGGGAGTGAGACAAAACATTTTTTGAGCAACGAATAAACTGAAACAGGCTGTTTTTCAGCTGATCAAAAGTTGAGGACCACACCTCCAAAAAAAAACTAAACCCCCCCCCCCCAAAACAGAAATCCAACCTCCAAACATGAACTCAGTAATGAGTAGCTCCGCTGTTATTGTTTCGGCATGCTTGATGCAAGCGTTTCCATGAGGTAAGTGGGAACATTTCTCCAAGTGGTGAAGACGGCCGCACGAAGGCCATCTACTGTCTGGAACTGTTGTCCATTTTTGTAAACTTCCCTTGCCATCCATCCCCAAAGGTTCTCAATTGGATTTAGATCAGGGGAACACGCAGGATGGGCCAAAAGAGTGATGTTATTCTCCTGGAAGAAGTCCCTTGTCCTGCGGGCATTGTGTACTGTAGCGTTGTCCTGTTGAAAAACCCAGTCGTCACCACACAGACGAGGGCCGTCAGTCATGAGGAATGCTCTCTGCAACATCTGGACATAGCCAGCGGCCGTTTGACGCCCCTGCACTTCCTGAAGATCCATTGTTCCACTGAAGGAAAAAGCCCCCCAGACCATTATGGCGCCTCCTCCACTGTAGCGCGTAGAAAACTTCTCAGGTGGGATCTGCTTGTCATGCCAGTAACGTTGGAAACCATCAGGACTATCAAGGTAAAAAGAATTCTCATCAGAGAATAAAACTTTCTTCCACCTTTGAATGTCCCATGTTTGGTGCTCTCTCTTGCAAAGTCCAAACGAGCAGTTCTGTGGCGTTCAAGGAGACGAGGTCTTTGAAGACGTTTTTTGTTTTTGAAGCCCTTGAGTCTCAGATGCCGCCTGATGGTTATGGGGCTGCAGTCAGCACCAGCAAGGGCCTTAATTTGGGTCGAGGATCGTCCAGTGTCTTGACGGACAGCCAATCGGATCCTCCGGCTCAGTGCTGGTGAAATGTTTTTGGGTCTTCCACTTGACTTTTTTGTTCCATAACCCTCAGGATCATTTAAGAAATTCCAAATGACTGTCTTACTGCGTCCCACCTCAGCAGCGATGGCGCGCTGTGGGAGACCCTGCTTATGCAGTTCAACAACCCGACCACGTTCAAAAAGGGAGAGTTTTCTTGCCTTTGCCATCACAACGTGTGACTACCTGACAGAAAATGACAATGAATCCACATCTTTGCACAGATTTGGCCTTTTAAAGGCATGTGGTCCTAAACTTTGGATCAGCCGGAAAACAGCCTGTTTCAGTTTTTTCGTTGTTTTCAATTAATTGAATGCTCAAAAAATGTTTTGTCTCACTCCCATTTCTTCTTGTTGCATGTTGAAGCTCTACTTGGAACCTTGTTAAGATCCAGCCATGCTAAATATGATTTTTTGCCATTTTTCGAGTGGTCTTAAACTTTTGATCAGGACTGTATAGCAGTGTAGTGAGCATGCTCTGATGGAGGGTGAGAGGAGCTGTTCCCACAACCCGTTGACTTCTGCTGGAGAGTGTTCTGGGTATGTTGTTTCTATGAAGGCTGGAGGGGGAGGAGAGGTGAGCTGTAATCATCACCTATTATCAGACTCCAGCTTTATAATAGTTACCTGTCATTGAACTCCTGTCTGTGATGATAATGAGATGACTGCTGACCCTGCCCCAGTGTACACAGTATAGGCTTAAAAGTGATAATCATGCAGCCATGATGTCACTGCTTCCTTGCTCGCTGATAGAGCCTGCCCTGTTCTCAGGGAGCCCCTCTATAGTGCCCCCAGTAGTTATTATAGGCCCCTCTATAGTGTCTCAAGTAGTAATTATTGGTCCCTCTGAGTCAGGGATCACTACCCTCATCATTGTGGGCCTGTGAGGACAGACAGATCCTTCACGACCACCACAGGCTGTGGAATCTTGAATCCCCCAGTAAGTTTGGGTCTTATAGCCTCGGCCCTTCCTGGGAAGCAGCTCCACGTCTGTCATCGGTGGTCTGTGGGACAGCTGTGGGGTCTGCACATTCTCAGCGGCCTCCTCGGGCCTCATGTCTGACATGTCACGTTCCACCCTCGGAGTCGGCTCCACGCAGATGTTATGCTGAGATCTTGCTGGATTCGGTTTCCTGAGTCGTAAAATGCAGAGAAGTAACAGGAAGTGTGGAGAATTCACCGCGCAAATGTCATCCAAGACCGTAAAGTGTACGCTGCAGGCGCCCCATGCATCCCGGCCGGACTGGGACTGACCTTCAGCCCTGGCATTTTAAAACGGACAGGCCCACTTGTGTGGTGAATATGTTTGCACCCCTTTCCCCTCCCCAGTGCTCACGGTACATGTGGATTGACATTACATTCCCCACTACATACAGCATCACATGCCGATTACTGCCGGTGACGCCTCCTCTGATGTAGATGTTCTCTGTCCTCATCTTCTCCATTGGGAGCAGACCACTATGATGACATCTTTCAGACATCTTCGGTTTCTCACTTTTCCATCTTCCTCCTGGTGCCCCCTGTACTAACCAATGCCTCAGAATTCTATACTTCAGAAATAACAGTACCATACAGATAGACGCCTCCATAGTAATAGTGCTCTTCAAAGTCCCACCAATTATAATTCTCTCCCAGAGTGCCCCCTATAGTTCCCCCAGTAGTAATAAGGAGGCCCCTCTATAGTGCTCCAAGTAGTTATTATTAGGGATGAGCGAATCGACCGGATGAAATATACAAAGTCAATTCGCATAAAAATTAGTTTCAACCGTTTCCCGAACTCGGGCTCGGTTCCAAGGTACCACTTGGAACCGAACCAGAGTTCGGGAAATGTTTTTTTACAGTAGAAATCCATTTATGAAGTTATTACCCGAAGTCTCGCGAGATTTCGCAAAGTAATAACTTCAGCTCATCAGAGCCAATACATTATAATACTGTACAGAGGGCTCGCTCCGTACAGTATTGAAACAAAGTTTTATGCAAATAAACTTTGGATGTTTCATCCAAAGTCGATTCGCTTATCCCTAGTTATTATAGACCCCTCTATAGTGCCCCCAGTAGTTATTATAGGTCCCTCTATAGTGCCCCCAGTAGTTATTAGAGGCCTCTCTATAGTGCTCCCAGTAGTTATTATAGGTCCCTTTATAGTGCCCCCAGTAGTTATTATAGGTCCCTCTATAGTGCTCCCAGTAGTTATTATAAGCCCCTCTATAGTGCCCCCAGTAGTTATTATAGGTCCCTCTATAGTGCCCCCAGCAGTTATCATAGGTCCCTTTATAGTGCCCCCAGTAGTTATTATAGGTCCCTCTATAGTGCCCCCAGTAGTTATTATAGGTCCCTCTATAGTGCTCCCAGTAGTTATTATAAGCCCCTCTATAGTGCCCCCAGTAGTTATTATAGGTCCCTCTATAGTGCCCCCAGCAGTTATCATAGGTCCCTTTATAGTGCCCCCAGTAGTTATTATAGGTCCCTCTATAGTGCCCCCAGTGGTTATTATAGGTCCCTCTATAGTGCCCCCAGTAGTTATTATAGGCCTCTCGATAGTGCCCACAGTAGTAATTATAGGCCCCTCTATAGTGCCCCCAGTATTTATTATAGGCCCCTCTATAGTGCCCCCAGTAGTTATTATAGGCCCCTCTATAGACCTCCCAGTAGTTATTATAGGCCCCTCTATAGTGACCATAGTAGTTGATAGAGGCCCCTATATAGTGCCCCCAGTAGTTATTATAGGCCCCTCTATAGTGCCCCCAGTAGTTATTATAGGCCCCTCTATAGTGTCTCCAGTAGTAATTAATCTTGTTCCCTCTATAGTGACCATAGTAGTTGATATAGGCCCCTCTATAGGGCCCCCAGTAGTTATTATGGGTCCCTCTATAGTTCCCCCAGTAGTTATTATAGGCCCCTCTATTGTTCCCCCAGTAGTTATTATAGGCCACTCTATAGTGCCGCCAGTAGTAATGATGGGTCCCTCTATAGTGACCATAGTAGTTGATATAGGCCCCTCTATAGTGTCTCCAGTAGTAATTATTGTTCCCTCTATAGTGACCATAGTAGTTGATATAGGCCCCTCTATAGGGCCCCAAGTAGTTATTATGGGTCCCTCTATAGTTCCCCCAGTAGTTATTATAGGCCCCTCTATTGTTCCCCCAGTAGTTATTATAGGCCCCTCTATAGTGCCCCCAGTAGTAATGATGGGTCCCTCTATAGTGACCATAGTAGTTGATATAGGCCCCTCTATAGTTCAGAAGTGATGGGGAAAATAATCCTCACCAGAGCCCAGCACTTTGCATCTCTCTGCGAAGCAGATAGAGTTCCAACTTACCGGCGCAGGGGGCTGCGATGAAGACATTGAGCCGCCTATGCTCTGGTGCAATGACGTCCACTTGACCGCCTGAGACCCAGTGCATGTGGTTGCGGTGATGTCATCACTTTGCGACCTCCTGCACTTCCTCATAGTACAAGCCTACTGGCCCTATCAGCAGGGCTGAGAACCATTGGCTTCCATGGTCCATTGCACTATTCACCTGTATCTGCGGCAGCCCACCCAGGTATCGGCCCAACTGACATTTGCCAGAAGTGCCGAATGGGCAGTCCGGCCCTGAGATCATGTATGGCGCTGTCTGGGCACTGTATGTACTACGTGTCTGGGTCATGTATGCATCATGTACATGTGGAGACCACGGAAAGTTACAGAGCGACTCCCTGACTGCAGAGTCCAGACCTCCTCTGTGCCCAGAGCTTCATGACAGGGGTCTCCATGGCCGAGCAGATGCATGCCAGCCTTCCATCACCAAGCACAATGCCAGGCATCAGATGGAGCGGTATAAAGCCGTCACCACTGGACTGTGGAGCAGTGGACACGTCTTCTGTGGAGTGATGGATCACACTTCTCTATCTGGCGTCTGGTGAAAGCCAGGAGAACGTCACCTGCCTGACTGCATTGTGCCAGCTGTACAGTCCGGTGGGGGAGGGGGTTCTTCAGGGGTTGTCCCCTTAGTTCCAATAAAGGAAAGTCATGATACTCCAGGAGAAACCATGGTCAAGGCAAATGATGATGTCATCAGACTGTGATGTGCTAAGCTGTCAATGGCCGTGATGATGTCATTGGTGACATTTGTCAATAAGGATGCCACCTGGTGGCTGTTGGAGGCCATGCATTCACTGGGAAGATGAGGTGGAGGATTTATACAAGTTCTGACCCAGTTTTCTGGAGTTCATGTCTTACAGAACATCCCCCACAGAAGCTGCCTATAAATAGGTCCCCGGCGGCAGCGAGGATGTGACAGCTTGTTAGTCAGCGACAAACCTCCACAGCCCGGCTATGTGTGTCTCTCCCTCACACAGTGCTTAGCAGCAACTGCTGCCCCCCCAGCAGTTCTTAACGGACTCCCTCCAGCAGTGCTTAGGAGCAACCGGCCCCCTCCAGCAGTGCTTAGCAGCAACCGACCCCCTCCAGCAGTGCTTAGGAGCAACCGGCCCCCTCCAGCAGTGCTTAGGAGCAACCGGCCCCCTCCAGCAGTGCTTAGCAGCAACCGACCCCCTCCAGCAGTGCTTAGCAGCAACCGACCCCCTCCAGCAGTGCTTAGCAGCAACCGACCCCCTCCAGCAGTGCTTAGGAGCAACCGACCCCCTCCAGCAGTGCTTAGGAGCAACCGACCCCCTCCAGCAGTGATTAGGAGCAACCGACCCCCTCCAGCAGTGCTTAGGAGCAACCGACCCCCTCCAGCAGTGCTTAGGAGCAACCGACCCCCTCCAGCAGTGCTTAGGAGCAACCGACGCCCTCCAGCAGTGCTTAGGAGCAACCGACCCCCTCCAGCAGTGCTTAGCAGCAACCGACCCCCTCCAGCAGTGCTTAGGAGCAACCGACCCCCTCCAGCAGTGCTTAGGAGCAACCGACCCCCTCCAGCAGTGCTTAGGAGCAACCGACCCCCTCCAGCAGTGCTTAGGAGCAACCGACCCCCTCCAGCAGTGCTTAGGAGCAACCGACCCCCTCCAGCAGTGCTTAGGAGCAACCGACCCCCTCCAGCAGTGCTTAGGAGTAACCTACCCCCTCCAGCAGTGCTTAGCAGCAACCTACCCCCTCCAGCAGTGCTTAGGAGCAACCTACCCCCTCCAGCAGTGCTTAGCAGCAACCGACCCCCTCCAGCAGTGCTTAGGAGGAACCTACCCCCTCCAGCAGTGCTTAGGAGCAACCGACCCCCTCCAGCAGTGCTTAGGAGCAACCGACCCTCTCCAGCAGTGCTTAGCAGCAACCTACCCCCTCCAGCAGTGCTTAGGAGCAACCTACCCCCTCCAGCAGTGCTTAGGAGCAACCTACCCCCTCCAGCAGTGCTTAGGAGCAACCGACCCCCTCCAGCAGTGCTTAGGAGCAACCGACCCCCTCCAGCAGTGCTTAGCAGCAACCGACCCCCTCCAGCAGTGCTTAGGAGCAACCGGCCCCCTCCAGCAGTGCTTAGCAGCAACCGACCCCCTCCAGCAGTGCTTAGCAGCAACCGACCCCCTCCAGCAGTGCTTAGCAGCAACCGACCCCCTCCAGCAGTGCTTAGGAGCAACCGACCCCCTCCAGCAGTGCTTAGGAGCAACCGACCCCCTCCAGCAGTGATTAGGAGCAACCGACCCCCTCCAGCAGTGCTTAGGAGCAACCGACCCCCTCCAGCAGTGCTTAGGAGCAACCGACCCCCTCCAGCAGTGCTTAGGAGCAACCGACGCCCTCCAGCAGTGCTTAGGAGCAACCGACCCCCTCCAGCAGTGCTTAGCAGCAACCGACCCCCTCCAGCAGTGCTTAGGAGCAACCGACCCCCTCCAGCAGTGCTTAGGAGCAACCTACCCCCTCCAGCAGTGCTTAGGAGCAACCGACCCCCTCCAGCAGTGCTTAGGAGCAACCGACCCCCTCCAGCAGTGCTTAGGAGCAACCGACCCCCTCCAGCAGTGCTTAGGAGCAACCGACCCCCTCCAGCAGTGCTTAGGAGTAACCTACCCCCTCCAGCAGTGCTTAGCAGCAACCTACCCCCTCCAGCAGTGCTTAGGAGCAACCTACCCCCTCCAGCAGTGCTTAGCAGCAACCGACCCCCTCCAGCAGTGCTTAGGAGGAACCTACCCCCTCCAGCAGTGCTTAGGAGCAACCGACCCCCTCCAGCAGTGCTTAGGAGCAACCGACCCCCTCCAGCAGTGCTTAGCAGCAACCTACCCCCTCCAGCAGTGCTTAGGAGCAACCTACCCCCTCCAGCAGTGCTTAGGAGCAACCTACCCCCTCCAGCAGTGCTTAGGAGCAACCGACCCCCTCCAGCAGTGCTTAGGAGCAACCGACCCCCTCCAGCAGTGCTTAGCAGCAACCGACCCCCTCCAGCAGTGCTTAGCAGCAACCGACCCCCTCCAGCAGTGCTTAGGAGCAACCGACCCCCTCCAGCAGTGCTTAGGAGCAACCTACCCCCTCCAGCAGTGCTTAGCAGCAACCGACCCCCTCCAGCAGTGCTTAGGAGGAACCTACCCCTTCCAGCAGTGCTTAGGAGCAACCGACCCCCTCCAGCAGTGCTTAGGAGCAACCGACCCCCTCCAGCAGTGCTTAGCAGCAACCGACCCCCTCCAGCAGTGCTTAGGAGCAACCGACCCCCTCCAGCAGTGCTTAGGAGCAACCGACCCCCTCCAGCAGTGCTTAGGAGCAACCGACCCCCTCCAGCAGTGCTTAGGGGCAACCGACCCCCTCCAGCAGTGCTTAGGAGCAACCTACCCCCTCCAGCAGTGCTTAGCAGCAACCTACCCCCTCCAGCAGTGCTTAGGAGCAACCTACCCCCTCCAGCAGTGCTTAGGAGCAACCTACCCCCTCCAGCAGTGCTTAGGAGCAACCTACCCCCTCCAGCAGTGCTTAGGAGCAACCGACCCCCTCCAGCAGTGCTTAGGAGCAACCGACCCCCTCCAGCAGTGCTTAGGAGCAACCTACCCCCTCCAGCAGTGCTTAGCAGCAACCTACCCCCTCCAGCAGTGCTTAGGAGCAACCTACCCCCTCCAGCAGTGCTTAGGAGCAACCTACCCCCTCCAGCAGTGCTTAGGAGCAACCTACCCCCTCCAGCAGTGCTTAGGAGCAACCGACCCCCTCCAGCAGTGCTTAGGAGCAACCGACCCCCTCCAGCAGTGCTTAGGAGCAACCCATTACCCGTGCTAATCAATACCAGCAGTAATAGTGACAGTGGTGCCTTGCACAAGCTCTGTGGTGCGGGGGGGCACATTCTTTCCTATCCCTACATATAAACCGTAGTCGAATAGCTTTCATATGGGGGTACGGCACATGGTCACCACTGCAGTGTGCACTGGGCTTGCATTAGATTCATTCTGAGCTGACTTCCTGTGAGCTCTCAGGTTGTAGGACTTCACACCTTTCTGCCGCCCCCTGCTGGTTCAGTGTCTGCAGAAAGAATGTGCTGCTATGCAGTGCGTAGAGCGGGGCTTCAATGGCTCACAAATATGCAGCTCTGGATGTGACTGGAGCATATGGGTATGTTTACGGCAGATTTGTTGCAGAAATGTATGCAGTCAGATAAGTGGGGCGGTCACAGTGATTATTTTTTTTGGATGTGACAACGGAATGGTTAATGCAGCTTTGAATGTCACTGGAGTATAAAGACATGATGTAACAGTAGAATTGTGAACGCGGCTCTGGCTGTGATTGGGGTATAAAGACATGATGTGACAGTAGAATTGTGAACGCAGCTCTGGATGTGATTGTGGTATAAAACATGATGTAACAGTAGAATTGTGAACGCAGCTCTGGATGTGACTGGGGTATAAGATGTGATACAACAACAGAATTGTGAACGCAGCTCTGGATGTGACTGGAGTAGATGGTAGTATGAACATGCAGCAGATTTATAGCAGGCATCTATGTAGCTTAGAATCATCTGCATACAAGTGCATGGAGTTATTTCTGCGGTGTGCACATGGGTTTCTGCAAGTTCAGATTTTGAACAAGCAGATTGTTAACACAGCTCTGGATGTGATCAGAGCATAATGTATGATGTAGCAGCAAAATTGTAGACTGCAGCTCTGGATGTGACTGGAGTATGATGCATGATGTAACAGCAAAATTGTAGAATGCAGCTCTGGATGTGACTGGAATATAATTAATGATGTAGCAGCAAAATTGTAGAATGCAGCTCTGGATGTGACTGGAATATAATTAATGATGTAGCAGCAAACTTGCAAAATGCAGCTCTGAACGTGAGTGGAATATAATGCATTCTGTAACAGCAAAATAGCAGAATGCAGCTATGGGTGTAACTGGAGTAGGATGTAACAGTTTTCTTACAGTCCTTTAAAGGTGGCTCTGGATGTGATTGGAGTAGGATGTAACACGGTTTTCGTGCAGTCCTTGAAGGCGGCTCTGGATGTGACTGGAGTAGGATGTAACACAGTTTTAGTGCAGTCCTTGAAGGCGGCTCTGGATGTGACTGGAGTAGGATGTAACACAGTTTTAGTTCAGTCCTGGAAGGCGGCTCTGGATTTGATTGGAGTAGGATGTAGCAGTTTTTGTACAGTCCTTGAAGGCGGCTCTGGATGTGACTGGAGTAGGATGTAACATGGTTTTCGTGCAGTCCTGGAAGGCAGCTCTGGATGTGATTGGAGTAGGATGTAACACAGTTTTAGTGCAGTCCTTGAAGGCGGCTCTGGATGTGATTGGAGTAGGATGTAACATGGTTTTCGTGCAGTCCTGGAAGGCGGCTCTGGATGTGACTGGAGTAGGATGTAACACAGTTTTAGTGCAGTCCTTGAAGGCGGCTCTGGATGTGATTGGAGTAGGATGTAACATGGTTTTCGTGCAGTCCTGGAAGGCGGCTCTGGATGTGACTGGAGTAGGATGTAACATGGTTTTCGTGCAGTCCTGGAAGGTGGCTCTGGATGTGACTGGAGTAGGATGTAACACAGTTTTAGTGCAGTCCTTGAAGGCGGCTCTGGATGTGATTGGAGTAGGATGTAACATGGTTTTTATGCAGCTCTGGATGTGACTGGAGTAGGTTTTTGTGCAGTCGAGTAACACACTGCCGAGCGCTGTCAGTGGTTATTACAGACCTGGATTCCGCGCTCTGCATACCGCTTATCCTCCAGGCCTCAGCTCCTTGGCCCACTGCTCAGCAAAGTGAATGAGGCCTCGGCCATGATGGGCCTGCGGTGACCCCACTAATTAATGGGGTCACCGCAGTAAGTTAAGTGGTTTCCCTTTCATGTCATTTCCCAGATGAGCGACCTCCGAGCACAGAGACTCCCATTTATCTTCATTCTCTCCATGCAGCGGCCTCCCCCGGGCCCCATTAATCCAGGGGGCCCATCCTTCAGCAGTAAGTGGACTGTGGAGCAGTCCTAACAAAGACCGGATCAGAACCGATCACAATGCTGGACCCTGCTCACAGGAGATCCCCTGAGATCAGATCCTGGAGATAAGGAGACTGAACATCAGACATCAGTCCAGGAAAGGATAATGGCAGATACTGACTGGTCCTGTCATGTGTGATACGTCTGCTGAGCTGTGTATCTAATCCTCTCCTGTGTGATACTGTCTGCTGAGCTGTGTATCTAATCCTCTCCTGTGTGATACTGTCTGCTGAGCTGTGTATCTAATCCTATCCTGTGTGATACTGTCTGCTGAGCTGTGTATCTAATCCTATTCTGTGTGATACTGTCTGCTGAGCTGTGTATCTAATCCTCTCCTGTGTGATACTGTCTGCTGAGCTGTGTATCTAATCCTCTCCTGTGTGATACTGTCTGCTGAGCTGTGTTTCTAATCCTATTCTGTGTGATACTGTCTGCTGAGCTGTGTATCTAATCATATTCTGTGTGATACTGCCTGCTGAGCTGTGTATCTAATCCTATCCTGTGTGATACTGTCTGCTGAGCTGTGTATCTAATCCTATCCTGTGTGATACGTCTGCTGAGCTGTGTATCTAATCCTCTCCTGTGTGATACTGTCTGCTGAGCTGTGTATCTAATCCTCTCCTGTGTGATACTGTCTGCTGAGCTGTGTATCTAATCCTATCCTGTGTGATACTGTCTGCTGAGCTGTGTATCTAATCCTATTCTGTGTGATACTGTCTGCTGAGCTGTGTATCTAATCCTCTCCTGTGTGATACTGTCTGCTGAGCTGTGTATCTAATCCTCTCCTGTGTGATACTGTCTGCTGAGCTGTGTATCTAATCCTATCCTGTGTGATACTGTCTGCTGAGCTGTGTATCTAATCCTATTCTGTGTGATACTGTCTGCTGAGCTGTGTATCTAATCCTCTCCTGTGTGATACTGTCTGCTGAGCTGTGTATCTAATCCTCTCCTGTGTGATACTGTCTGCTGAGCTGTGTATCTAATCATATTCTGTGTGATACTGCCTGCTGAGCTGTGTATCTAATCCTATCCTGTGTGATACTGTCTGCTGAGCTGTGTATCTAATCCTATCCTGTGTGATACGTCTGCTGAGCTGTGTATCTAATCCTCTCCTGTGTGATACTGTCTGCTGAGCTGTGTATCTAATCCTCTCCTGTGTGATACTGTCTGCTGAGCTGTGTATCTAATCCTATCCTGTGTGATACTGTCTGCTGAGCTGTGTATCTAATCCTATTCTGTGTGATACTGTCTGCTGAGCTGTGTATCTAATCCTCTCCTGTGTGATACTGTCTGCTGAGCTGTGTATCTAATCCTCTCCTGTGTGATACTGTCTGCTGAGCTGTGTTTCTAATCCTATTCTGTGTGATACTGTCTGCTGAGCTGTGTATCTAATCATATTCTGTGTGATACTGCCTGCTGAGCTGTGTATCTAATCCTATCCTGTGTGATACTGTCTGCTGAGCTGTGTATCTAATCCTATCCTGTGTGATACTGTCTGCTGAGCTGTGTATCTAATCCTATTCTGTGTGATACTGTCTGCTGAGCTGTGTATCTAATCCTATTCTGTGTGATAATGTCTGCTGAGCTGTGTATCTAATCCTATCATGTGTGATACTGTCTGCTGAGCTGTGTATCTAATCCTATCCTGTGTGATACTGTCTGCTGAGCTGTGTATCTAATCCTATTCTGTGTGATACTGTCTGCTAAGCTGTGTATCTAATCCTATCATGTGTGATACTGTCTGCTCAGCTGTGTATCTAATCCTATCCTGTGTGATACTGTCTGCTGAGCTGTGTATCTAATCCTATCCTGTGTGATACTGTCTGCTGAGCTGTGTATCTAATCCTATCATGTGTGATACTGTCTGCTGTGCTGTGTATCTAATCCTCTCCTGTGTGATACTGTCTGCTGAGCTGTGTATCTAATCCTCTCCTGTGTGATACTGTCTGCTGAGCTGTGTATCTAATCCTATCCTGTGTGATACTGTCTGCTGAGCTGTGTATCTAATCCTATTCTGTGTGATAATGTCTGCTGAGCTGTGTATCTAATCCTATCATGTGTGATACTGTCTGCTGAGCTGTGTATCTAATCCTATCCTGTGTGATACTGTCTGCTGAGCTGTGTATCTAATCCTATTCTGTGTGATACTGTCTGCTAAGCTGTGTATCTAATCCTATCATGTGTGATACTGTCTGCTGAGCTGTGTGTATCTAATCCTATCATGTGTGATACTGTCTGCTGAGCTGTGTATCTAATCCCATCCTGTGTGATACTGTCTGCTGAGCTGTGTATCTAATCCTATTCTGTGTGATAATGTCTGCTGAGCTGTGTATCTAATCCTATCATGTGTGATACTGTCTGCTGAGCTGTGTATCTAATCCTATCCTGTGTGATACTGTCTGCTGAGCTGTGTATCTAATCCTATTCTGTGTGATACTGTCTGCTAAGCTGTGTATCTAATCCTATCATGTGTGATACTGTCTGCTGAGCTGTGTATCTAATCCTATCCTGTGTGATACTGTCTGCTGAGCTGTGTATCTAATCCTATCATGTGTGATACTGTCTGCTGTGCTGTGTATCTAATCCTCTCCTGTGTGATACTGTCTGCTGAGCTGTGTATCTAATCCTCTCCTGTGTGATACTGTCTGCTGAGCTGTGTATCTAATCCTATCCTGTGTGATACTGTCTGCTGAGCTGTGTATCTAATCCTATTCTGTGTGATAATGTCTGCTGAGCTGTGTATCTAATCCTATCATGTGTGATACTGTCTGCTGAGCTGTGTATCTAATCCTATCCTGTGTGATACTGTCTGCTGAGCTGTGTATCTAATCCTATTCTGTGTGATACTGTCTGCTAAGCTGTGTATCTAATCCTATCATGTGTGATACTGTCTGCTGAGCTGTGTGTATCTAATCCTATCATGTGTGATACTGTCTGCTGAGCTGTGTATCTAATCCCATCCTGTGTGATACTGTCTGCTGAGCTGTGTATCTAATCCTATTCTGTGTGATAATGTCTGCTGAGCTGTGTATCTAATCCTATCATGTGTGATACTGTCTGCTGAGCTGTGTATCTAATCCTATCCTGTGTGATACTGTCTGCTGAGCTGTGTATCTAATCCTATTCTGTGTGATACTGTCTGCTAAGCTGTGTATCTAATCCTATCATGTGTGATACTGTCTGCTGAGCTGTGTGTATCTAATCCTATCATGTGTGATACTGTCTGCTGAGCTGTGTATCTAATCCTATCCTGTGTGATACTGTCTGCTGTGCTGTGTATCTAATCCTGTCATGTGTGATACTATCTGCTCAGCTGTGTATCTAATCCTATCCTGTGTGATACTGTCTGCTGAGCTGTGTATCTAATCCTATCCTGTGTGATACTGTCTGCTGAGCTGTGTATCTAATCCTATCATGTGTGATACTGTCTGCTGTGCTGTGTATCTAATCCTATCCTGTGTGATACTGTCTGCTGTGCTGTGTATCTAATCCTGTCATGTGCGATACTGTCTGCTGTGCTGTGTATCTAATCCTATCCTGTGTGATACTGTCTGCTGAGCTGCGTATCTAATCCTATCATGTGTAATACTGTCTGCTGAGCTGTGTATCTAATCCTATCATGTGTGATACTGTCTGCTGTGCTGTGTATCTAATCCTGTCATGTGTGATACTGTCTGCTGAGCTGTCTATCTAATCCTATCCTGTGTGATACTGTCTGCTGAGCTGCGTATCTAATCCTATCATGTGTAATACTGTCTGCTGAGCTGTGTATCTAATCCTATCATGTGTGATACTGTCTGCTGTGCTGTGTATCTAATCCTATCATGTGTGATACTGTCTGCTGAGCTGTGTATCTAATCCTGTCCTGTGTGATACTGTCTACTGAGCTGTGTATCTAATTATACCACCTGTGATACTGGCTGCTGAGTCATGTATCTAATACTATCCTGTGTGATACTGTCTGCTGAGCTGTGTATCTAATCCTATCCTGTGTGATACTGTCTGCTGAGCTGTGTATCTAATCCTATCCTGTGTGATACTGTCTGCTGAGCTGTGTATCTAATCCTATCCTGTGTGATACTGTCTACTGAGCTGTGTATCTAATTATACCACCTGTGATACTGGCTGCTGAGTCATGTATCTAATACTATCCTGTGTGATACTGTCTGCTGAGCTGTGTATCTAATCCTATCCTGTGTGATACTGTCTGTTGAGCTGCGTATCTAATCCTATCATGTGTAATACTGTCTGCTGAGCTGTTTATCTAATCCTATCCTGTGTATCTAATCCTCTCCTGTGTGATACTGTCTGCTGAGCTGTGTATCTAATCCTATCATGTGTGATACTGTCTGCTGTGCTGTGTATCTAATCCTGTCATGTGCGATACTGTCTGCTGAGCTGTGTATCTAATCCTATCATGTGTGATACTGTCTGCTGAGCTGTGTATCTAATCCTATCATGTGTGATACTGTCTACTGAGCTGTGTATCTAATCCTATCATGTGTGATACTGTCTGCTGTGCTGTGTATCTAATCCTCTCCTGTGTGATACTGTCTGCTGAGCTGTGTATCTAATCCTATCCTGTGTGATACTGTCTGCTGAGCTGTGTATCTAATACGATCATGTGTGATACTGCCTGCAGAGCTGTGTATCTAAACCAGTCATGTACTGATTTAGTTCCTGTGGCATCAATGAAATTTTTTGGTAATCATCAGCTCATTTCAATGAATTATAATTCTCCAGTTATTTATCCCAGATTTGGTCTTTTGTCCTCATTTCCTCTTTGTAGATATAAGGGGGGATCTTTAGGAGTTTGTTTCCTGTAATGACAGTTTCCACCACCAGGTGTCAGGATTCTGTGGGGAGAAGCAGGGATGGCCAACCTCGCCAGCTGTTGCAAAACTACAACTCCCAGCATGCAAAGACTGCCTACAGCTATCAGCCTACAGCAGGGCCTGGTGGGAATTGTAGTTTTACAACCGCGGGTTGGCCATCCCGTAGCCACATGAATCTACCAGCCGTGTCACACTTTGGTGATGGTGGTGGCATCTTGGTGACACGCCGGCACTTTGAGGATGATTACCCCAGTAAGCTTCTACCATGTCTCTAGTTCACTTTGTAATGTGGTGGCCCCAAGCTGCTTCTCTGGAGGGAGAAGTAGCCCAGAGGTTGTGACCGTGCCAGCTCGCTACATCGTGTGACCGCCCTGCAACTGCCTGTAAAGTACAGAGACCGCCCTGCAACTGCCTGTGAAGTACAGAGACCATCCTGCAACTCCCCGTGGAGCACAGAGACATCCCTGCAACTGCCCGTGGAGTACAGAGACCACCCTGCAACCGCCCGTGGAGTACAGAGACCGCCCTGCAACCGCCCGTGGAGAGCAGAGACCGCCCTGCAACCGCCCGTGGAGTACAGAGACCACCCTGCAACCGCCCGTGGCGTACAGAGAAGGCCCTGCAACTACCCATGGAGTACAGAGACCTCCCTGCAACAGCCCGTGGAGTACAGAGACCACCCGGCAAACGACCGTGGAGTACAGAGACTGCCCGTGGAGTACACAGACCGCCCTGCAACCGCCCGTGGAGTACAGAGACCACCCTGCAACCGCCCGTGGAGTACAGCGAATGCCCTGCAACTGCCCATGGAGTACAGAGACCTCCCTGCAACAGCCCGTGGAGTACAGAGACCACCCGGCAAACGACCGTGGAGTACAGAGACTGCCCGTGGAGTACACAGACCGCCCTGCAACCGCCTGTGGAGTACAGAGACCACCCTGCAACCGCCTGTGGAGTTATTAAGCATACTACATATAGAGACTGTTCTGCTGATAACTGCCGAGTCCGATGCCTCACAATTCTGGACGTGCAACCGCCAAGTATGTGTCCCCCTGAGAGACTGTAACTGCATGCTCATTGCCTCAATCTAAGTAAACCCCTGCCGAATATGTGTAGGTCACACCAACAAGGACCCTCTTCTGACCCTTGTACATTTTATGGGTGCCGGATTCCAGTAAAAAAAAAAAAAGTTCCACTAAACCTTTGGAGAAATAAGAGGCGCAATATCTGTGTGGAAAATGTGAGAAAAGCCCCCGACCACCCTGACCGCGCCCACAATAGCTGAAAATACAAAGACAAATACACTACAACAGCACTCTGCAGATATTGAATATATGAACTAATGCTATATTCACTATATAAAATGAAAAAGAGGTACTTAAATATATTTTGATCAAAATCATTTGTGCCCATCCACCACGGCAAGGTGACCGCTTTCAGATGGGACCCTACTCTGTACGATACTTCTTCTTGTACCAGCAGACCTCAAATGAATTCAGTGAGAGCAGGAGACAGCTATATACGGCACTGGATATAAACAGCCTGTAGGAAAGATGGGTGGATAGGAGTACACAACCAAGAGGAAGGCAGCCAAACCATCAAATTCAAACTGCAAAAACAAAACGCAAGGTTGTCAGCACAACCTGCAAAATGAAATAAATACGCAGGTGCATGTCACTGAGGAGCCTGCTTTCCCTGAACTCATTTGAAGCAATAGGAGTGGTATCATATAGAGTAGGGTCCCATCTAAAAGAGGTCACCTTGCTGTGGTAGATGGGCATAAATTATTTTGATCAAAATACATAATAGATTTGCTAAGTGATTCATATCCATTTATAAAGTAAATATAGCCCTGGAACATAGTGGCATAACTAGAAAGGACTTTCACAGCATATTTCTGAATGCCCCCCCCCCCTCCGCAGCAACTTCTTCACAACCCCTCCTCCCGTGCAACCCCCACTCCTCAGGCTAGTCAAGACCACTGTCTCAGATGAGGCCCTGTATCATGGTGAACCTTTTATATGCAGACACTCAGAGCTCTACTTTTAGGCAAGGGCACTGGTCGCGCGACACGGATCGCTGAGTAGCGTTGATCGCACAGTATTGAATGGGATCGCCGTGGCAGTCGCAAGAAACCCAACACGGCTGGATTTCTTGCGACTGTGGCGGTAATCCTATTTATTTCTATGGGATCACCGCTACTCGGCAATCCTGGCCGCGACAGCCCTTAATCACAGCCTCTCATTTTCACCCTCTGTCACAACGATTTATATACTCACCCATAAAATCAGGTAGCAATAAAGCATGCGAAGGGTACAATCGCACTCAGGTCCGTATGCTCAGGGGCCACTTATAGGATCCTACACGCCATGATATTTTTGTATCGTATATGGCAATATATATGACATCACTCTCAACTTTTGCACTCCAGCATTGATGACTGGTTGAGTGAAATTCTGCATTTGGCGTTGGTACAGGAGGTTGCGCTTGTCCGAAAAAAAGACTAAACACGTGAAGCCATCCTTCAACCTCAGGTCTGTAGCCGTACACATGGCTGTCACATGGCTGAGTGCATCGCCAAGTACACCATATACAAAAGGGAGTCTGTCCCATCAATCAGTGCAGAGCATGGCCGCTGTCATCCCAGGGAGGTGCAAATAGGTCGGGGGTCAAAGACTCCATTAGTCAGCTTCATATTATGTCTTCATGGGGGGGGGGGGGGGGGGCTCCTGATTATTGGAGGGGAACATGGCTGCATAATTCTCACTAAGCCGGCCTGTCACATAGTATATACAGAGCTGGACTAAGAGGATGCAGGTGGGACACGACCTTCATCAGCCGTCCCTTAGATGGTGGATCAGCAGAAGATACCACAGATGACACCGGCTAATTAGAAGAGGACATGAGAAACAGTTATTGAAATGTATCCAATTATTTAGAACAATGACGTATAAAACTGATCTCCTCCCACTATATGTAAATGTGCAGTCATGTGATGAGGCCTGGAGGCATGACCATGGAGTGTAGTGGGCATGCTCCTGCCAGTATCTGGGCAATGCACAGCCCATGATCTGGTAAGGCAGGTCAGAATAATCACACAGTGAGACAGAAGGCAACACAAGGTTGAACATATACTTTTAAAAGAAACATGAAAATGCGAAGCCTTACTTAGCCCCGCCCCTAACCACCGATGACATCATGTGATGTGCAACCATGATGAGACAAAACATGGAGTCTAGAAAACTGGAGTTCAGGCTCCTTGGGTGTCAACTGGATGGAAGAGTCATCATAAGGTCGGTAAGAAGTGTTCAGAAACACCCTGAATGATACTTAATTTGAGTAAAAAATTATAATTGAACCAACACCTACTGAATGGCTGGAACTGGACGGCCAAGGGCTGAAACATGTCTGGTCTCTGAGGTTCTTGGGCCTTTATGTCACGGTTGTGTCTCGGTCTCTGTGTTGTTTGCCGTGACACGTTTGCCGTGCATGCTGGTTGCCTGGGCCAACGTTTAGTTTATGCAGCATGTGTGTAGGCTTCTCCCTTGCCTAGGGATTCCTTTCATTGTGGAATGTTCTAGGGGTTAGGTTCTGGAACATGACAGTTTGTTTTGTCTTCCCCTTTCATTGCCTCTAGGCTGGTGGGAGACACCTGTACATCCGTGTCTTGGAAGAAGTCCTGTCACTATTCCAGGGTATCTTTAGAGTGAGTAGGGCCTGAGGTTCCTGTGTATGAGCCCTCCTACCATCTGGGTCCGCTCATACGGATAGGAGTCAGGGCGAGGTTTAGGGATGCTTTAGGAGGTTACTTGCTCCCTTTTCCGGGTGTCCTGGTCTAGTTTCTATTCCCGTTTACCTTCTGTGTTTCCCCCCACTCCCCACTGTGACAGTATGTCTCACTAGGTGGCCCTCAAGGACTGGGCAGATGGAATACCCAGGACAGGAGCATAGCTCCAGCACCAACAGAAGCTGGAGTACAACTAACTCCAGGCTACCAGCCACAGACAATATAAGCACCTAGTGACCACATGCAGCCACGGAGTTAACCCCACAAGCACCAGACAGGGAACGGAAACAAACCTTAAAGGAGAAGTGTACACACACATGCTGCATAAACTACACGTTGCCCGAGGCAACCAGCATGCACGGAAAAACGCGTCACGGCAAACAACACAGAGACCGAGACACAGCCGTGACACTTTACCTGAAGACCTCATTCCTGATCATCGGCCCTTATGAGGGATGTAAAGGATATGATATGTTCTCATCTTCCCCGTGTACTCCACCCATACATGTACACACGCTGATATATAGATCCTGGATTTACGTCTTGAGATTGTAGTAACGATCATTCATCCCCCTACTACTCAGATCATTGCTGCATTTAAATGGCAGCGATTGGGACCAGTCGCAGGAACGTTCTCTCGGCCATTATACCGGCATGAACGGCCGTCTAATGAAGGCCCCACAGCGGTGGAACCGTCTCCAGCGCTGCGGCTGTGTGCCCGGCTTCATGCTCTTCAGTAATAGACTGGGATGACGACTGCGGAGGCGGAGCGCGCTGGAGGTTACACCAGGCAACGGGCAGGAAACCGAGAACTTAATAGCCATTGTTCTGCGCCGCGCTGAGTTCCAGGAGGAAATGCATTTTAATAGCTGCTGAGAGCATTATGGATTTTCCTACATGAGAAATCAGAGCAGAGAAGACTGAAGATCATGGCGACAGCCGTAATACCCACTTATATCACATGGCGATGGCCGCCCGATACAGTACAGATAATACATATCTATAATTAATGATTTAAATAGACCTTGTCTTCTGCAAGGTAGAATACTAGGGGGGGTAACTACTAATGATTCCCATAGGGAAGGTACCCAGCTTTCCACCCGGAATTAAATCTATAACTCTATTTTCACCTTTCTTCAAATTTGTGTCAGTCTTCACTGTTGTATAGCATTCTATTTATCATCCAGAACTGGCAGGATAGCAGAGCTATAGGTCCTGAAAAGAAATTAAAAAAATGCATGTTCAGCTACATTTACTGTAATGCAGCTGAACACGAAGAGAAGGGAACACATCCGAATGGGACCGAGCGGGAGAGCCCACGGCCTGTGTGAATGCAGCGGAGATGGATACAATTCAGTAATACGTTACATATTCCTTCTGCCGTGTTCAGACTGCTGCGTCTCATCACAATCCATGCGCGCTCAGTTGGCGTTTTCATATAGCAACGTCCACAATCGCTGGAGCAGCAACGTTACAGGGGACATGCTTGACAAAACGGGCGTGTCCCCCGAAAAGTTGCTCTTCAGCTGTGTGCAAAATTGCTGCTCCGGCTCTCGTGGATGTTGCTCTATGAAAACCCGACTGAGCGCGCATGGATTGTAATGCACAGAGACGCGGCAGTCTGAACGCAGCAGAAAGTAATGTATAACGTATTGCTGAATTTGATCTTTTTATGGAATATCAAATGGATTTATGAATAAAGGAACAATTTCATCTATTTTGGCCTGTGGAATACACGTGTGAAATTGTACGTTTAATAGGCGGTCGGTGGAGCTGCGGTGTATGAGGACCTTGCCACATTTTCTATTTTTTGCAGGGGAGATGGAGGCATCATTACAGCGACAGAGAGATAAGCACTAACTAAACTATAAATCTTACACAGGACAGAAGAAAGGCCAGATATCCTAAAAAGCCCAAGGAACCCCTTTACTATAAGGCAAAAAGTATTCCCCAATCTAATCGATAAATTAGAATAAAGAAAATTACCACCAATAAAAAGAATAAAGATACTGCTCCTATGTACAAGAATATAACTACTATAATACTGCTCCTATGTACAAGAATATAACTACTATAATACTGCTCCTATGTACAAGAATATAACTACTATAATACTGCTCCTATGTACAAGACTATAACTACTATAATACTGCTCCTATGTACAAGAATATAACTACTATAATACTGCTCCTATGTACAAGAATATAACTACTATAATACTGCCTCCTATGTACAAGACTATAACTACTATAATATTGCTCCTATGTACAAGAATATAACTACTATAATACTGCTCCTATGTACAAGAATATAACTACTATATTACTGCTCCTATGTACAAGAATATATCTACTATAATACTGCTCCTATGTACAAGAATATAACTACTATAATACTGCTCCTATGTACAAGAATATAACTACTATAATACTGCTCCTATGTACAAGACTATAACTACTATAATACTGCTCCTATGTACAAGAATATAACTACTATAATACTGCTCCTATGTACAAGAATATAACTACTATAATACTGCCTCCTATGTACAAGACTATAACTACTATAATATTGCTCCTATGTACAAGAATATAACTACTATAATACTGCTCCTATGTACAAGAATATAACTACTATATTACTGCTCCTATGTACAAGAATATATCTACTATAATACTGCTCCTATGTACAAGAATATAACTACTATAATACTGCTCCTATGTACAAGAATATAACTACTATAATACTGCTCCTATGTACAAGAATATAACTACTATAATACTGCCTCCTATGTACAAGAATATAACTACTATAATACTGCTCCTATGTACAAGAATATAACTACTATAATACTGCTCCTATGTACAAGAATATAACTACTATAATACTGCCTCCTATGTACAAGAATATAACTACTATAATACTGCCTCCTATGTACAAGAATATAACTACTATAATACTGCTCCTATGTACAAGAATATAACTACTATAATACTGCTCCTATGTACAAGAATATAACTACTATAATACTGCTCCTATGTACAAGAATATAACTACTATAATACTGCTCCTATGTACAAGAATATAACTACTATAATACTGCTCCTATGTACAATAATATAACTACTATAATACTGCCTCCTATGTACAAGAATATACCTACTATAATACTGCTATGTACAAGAATATAACTACTATAATACTGCCTCCTATGTACAAGAATATAACTACTATAATACTGCTCCTATGTACAAGAATATAACTACTATAATACTGCTCCTATGTACAAGACTATAACTACTATAATACTGCTCCTATGTACAAGAATATAACTACTATAATACTGCTCCTATGTACAAGAATATAACTACTATAATACTGCTCCTATGTACAAGAATATAACTACTATAATACTGCTCCTATGTACAAGAATATAACTACTATAATTTTGCTCCTATGTACAATAATATAACTACTATAATACTGCCTCCTATGTACAAGAATATACCTACTATAATACTGCTCCTATGTACAAGAATATAACTACTATAATACTGCCTCCTATGTACAAGAATATAACTACTATAATACTGCCTCCTATGTACAAGAATATAACTACTATAATACTGCTCCTATGTACAAGAATATAACTACTATAATACTGCCTCCTATGTACAAGAATATAACTACTATAATACTGCTCCTATGTACAAGAATATAACTACTATAATACTGCCTCCTATGTACAAGAATATAACTACTATAATACTGCCTCCTATGTACAAGAATATAACTACTATAATACTGCTCCTATGTACAAGAATATAACTACTATAATACTGCCTCCTATGTACAAGAATATAACTACTATATTACTGCCTCCTATGTACAAGAATATAACTACTATAATACTGCTCCTATATACAAGAATATAACTACTATAATACTGCCCCCTATGTACAAGAATATAACTACTATAATACTGCTCCTATGTACAAGAATATAACTACTATAATACTGCCTCCTATGTACAAGAATATAACTACTATAATACTGCTCCTATGTACAAGAATATAACTACTATAATACTGCCTCCTATGTACAAGAATATAACTACTATAATACTGCTCCTATGTACAAGAATATAACTACTATAATACTGCTCCTATGTACAAGAATATATCTACTATAATACTGCTCCTATGTACAAGAATATAACTACTATAATACTGCCTCCTATGTACAAGAATATAACTACTATAATACTGCCTCCTATGTACAAGAATATAACTACTATAATACTGCTCCTATGTACAAGAATATAACTACTATAATACTGCTCCTATGTACAAGAATATAACTGCTATAATACTGCTCCTATGTACAAGAATATAACTGCTATAATACTGCTCCTATGTACAAGAATATAACTGCTATAATACTGCTCCTATGTACAAGAATATAACTACTATAATACTGCTCCCATATACAAGAATATAACTACTATAATACTGCTCCTATGTACAAGAATATTACTACTATAATACTGCTCCTATGTACAGGAGCCTGACTTCCGCTGATCTGACATGACCTACAGTATCCCGGGGACAGGTTATTAATATAAACCCCCTGCACAACCCTTTTGAATGTCCCTTTATTATTTCTTCGGCGTGTAGATGCAGGGCGCCCTGTGTTTTCCGTCATCTGCTGTAAATTTAGAGAAAATAATGCATTTTAAAATTTGTAATTGTCCTTTTTTCTTCCAGTGTGTGAGGTCTGTGGTTTTAAGTGGTTTGGCGACTGTTGTGGAAATTTTATTAGGATGTGTATTTAATATATTGTGTACTGAGGTTGAGATTTTTACCTTTCCTTACATAAAGACATTGGAGAGCAGATTACAACTATTAATATTTCTATATCAGCGACATACGGTACCTTATTAGGCGCTTTTATAAAGAGCTGAGCATTGCTAAGAACAATCTGTCTTCAGTGTGTTCTGTGCGCTGAATATGAGCACCAGCACCATACAGAGGCAGGCTTCTCAGCCTGCACCATACAGAGGCAGGCTTCTCAGCCTGCACCATACAGAGGCAGGCTTCTCAGCCTGCACCATACAGAGGCAGGCTTCTCAGCCTGCACCATACAGAGGCAGGCTTCTCAGCCTGCACCATACAGAGGCAGGCTTCTCAGCCTGCACCATACAGAGGAAGGCTTCTCAGCCTGCCCCAGCTCTCCCAGCCTGCACCATACAGAGGCAGGCTTCTCAGCCTGCACCATACAGAGGCAGGCTTCTCAGCCTGCACCATACAGAGGCAGGCTTCTCAGCCTGCACCATACAGAGGAAGGCTTCTCAGCCTGCACCATACAGAGGCAGGCTTCTCAGCCTGCCCCATCTCTCCCAGCCTGCTTATATCCCTCCCTCTGCCTCTAAAACTAATAAACCATTGCAAAATTAATAAAGTATATTGCAAAATCTCTTAAAACCACTATTCGTACACAAACAATGAAACAATTACATTGTAAATCTGTATGATGAGTGACGGGGACATTTCATGTTACCTGGATCCTATTCATCATCTATAGGACTATACAGTTGAAACCAGAAGTTTCTATACAGTATATAAAAAGACACATCTGCATGTTTTTCTCAATATCTGACATGAAATCAGAATAAACCTTTCCTGTTTTTGGTCAATTAAGGCAGAGAATGTTTTAAGGCATTTTTATTACTTTATGCAAAGTCAAAAGTTTACATACATTTCATTAATATTTGGTACCATTGCCCTTAAACTGTATGACTTGGGTCAAACGTTTTGGATATCCTTCCACAAGCTTCTCACAATAGTTGGTCGGAATTTGGGCCCATTCCTCCTGACAAAACTGGTGTAACTGAGCTATGTTTGTTGGTCGCCTTGCTCGCACCTTCCTTTTTAGCTTTGCCCATACACTTTCAATAGGATTGAGATCAGGGCTTTGTGATGGCCACTCCAAAACATTGACTTTGTTATCCTTAAGCCACTTTGTAACCAGTTTGGCAGTATGCTTCGGGTCATTGTCCATTTGGGAGACCCATTTCCGCCCAAGCTTTAACTTCCTGGCTGATGTCTTGAGATGTTGCTTCAGTGTTTCCACATAATCTTCTTTTATCATGATGCCATCTTCTATGTGAAGCCCACCAGTTCCTCCTGCAGCAAAACCACCCCACAACATGACGCTGCCGCCCCCGTGTTTCACAGCTAGGATGGTGTTCTTAGGCTTCGGAGCTTCTCCCTTTTTTCCTCCAAACGTAATGATGGACATTATGGCCAAAAAGTTCAATTTTAGTTTCGTCAGACCACAGGACATGTCTACAAAAATGTAGGTCTTTGTTCCTGTGTGCATTTGCAAACATGAATCTGGCTATTTTATGTTTCTTTTGGAGTAATGGCTTCTTCCAGGCAGAGTGGTCTTTCCGCCCATGTTGATCCAGTACTCGTTTCACTGTGGATATGGACACAATCTTGCAAGCTTCCACCATCATCTTCACAAAGGTCTTTTGCTTTTGTTCTTGGGTTGATATGCACATGTCGGACCAAAGCACGTTCATCTCTGGGACACAGAACCCGTCTCCTTCCTGAGCGGTATGATGGCTGGACATTCCCATCTTGTTTGTACTTGCGTATAATTGTTTGTACAGATGAACGAGGCGCCTTCAGATATCTTGAAATTGCACCCAAGGTTGAGCCAGACTTGTGCAAGTCCACAATTCTCTTACTGATATCTTGGATGATTTCTTTAGACTTTCCCATGATGCTACACAAGGAAGCAGTGTGTTTCAGGTGTGCATTTAAATACACCCACGGGTCTGTCTCTAATTTCATGTCAGATATTGAGAAAAACTTCTGGTTTCAACTGTATGTGCTGTGCCGTGATATCTCGTTCCTGAC
This sequence comes from Bufo bufo, assembly GCF_905171765.1. Taxonomy (NCBI): domain Eukaryota; kingdom Metazoa; phylum Chordata; class Amphibia; order Anura; family Bufonidae; genus Bufo; species Bufo bufo. The sequence continues at coordinate 29,077,114 of NC_053392.1, read as the reverse complement.
GCTTTACCTTTCTCCTGCGGATGAGCTTCCTGTGTTTGTGTAATGTATGTAAACTCTCAGTATTTCTCAAGTAACCCCCCCCCCCCCTTCCCATATATCCATCTTTACAAACATGTCATGTCATCTTCACCAGACCTCCAGTGATGCTCCAGACAAGCCTGGAGATGAACAGGGCACGTCTCAGGGCTGAGGGGCACCTGGCCAACAATGAGTTAATATGAGAGGGGATTCCGGCACATACCTGTATTTATCCAGAATTACTGATTGTCAGTGTCTATATTCCAGGAGAACGGGGACTTTGTTGACAGGCCCCATTGTCTGGAGTGCGGGGCGTGGGCCTGGAATGTCAACTTCCACAAACTCCGGATCTTTTCTTCTCTAAAGACTTAAGACAAAGCCATGTGGTAATGTGATCCCTCTCATGATCCCTCATTGTGTCTCTCCATGCATGGAAAGAATTCTCCAGAGGAACATGTTCTTGGTAGTCTAAAGTTCATCTAAACAGGAGATTTCAACCAAAATGATATTTTTGGTAGAAATATAACAACGACTGCTCATTTTTGTTGACCTGTGACACAACTCAATCATCTAGAAAAAGACCAGAAAAGGTTAAAATTTTTGTCCGACAGTCAGTAGTCCACGAACTAACGAGCTTCCATGAAAGAATGTTCCAAGATTGATGTAATGATCAATAACAATAGCTGTTCAACCATCAACCTATTAACCTACTGGTATCTAATGTGTATAGCCACCCTTGAAGAGAATTTGTAGAAGACATGATCACTAGAGGTCCATTTTTTGTGACTTCCATAGTCCTACAGGGTAGATGCCGTGGCAATCAGTAGGACAGCCCAGACCCTTTGACCATTTTCAGAGACTTCTATAACTATGAGTTTCCTCTTTTTCCTTATTTCAATGACCCCCACCCTGCCAACCACTATGAGTCACACAGGTCCAGTGATCATCTTGAGGTTCAGATATAATGGAATCAACACTTTTGGTTTTGCTCCCATTTTGCATGAGCTGAACTCAAAGATCTGAAACATTTTCTACTTACACAAAAGACCCATTACTCTCAAATATTGTCCACAAATCTGTCTAAATCTGTGTTAGTGAGCACTTTTCCTTTGCCAAGATAATCCATCCCACCTCGCAGGTGTGTTATATCAAGGTGCTGATTAGACAGCATGAATATTGCACAGGTGTGCCTTAGACTGCCCCCAATAAAAGACCACTCTGAAATGTGCACAGTTTTGCCTTAGGCCCCTTGCAGACGAGCGTGTCCGGATTAGGTCCGGATGCGTCCCGGTGCATTGCGGCAAACCCGCGCGAGTAGGAACGTCAGTTTTAAATGCGATTGCATTCCGATGTTCAGTTTTTATCGCGCGGGTGCAATGTGTTTTGCACGCGCGTGATAAAAAACTGACTGTGGTACCCAGACCCGAACTTCTTCACAGAAGTTCAGGTTTGGGTTAGTTGTAGTGTAGATGTAATTATTTCCCCTTATAACATGGTTATAAGGGAAAATAATAGCATTCTGAATACAGATGGGCTGGATGGGTTAAAAAATAAATAATTTAACTCGCCTTAATCCACTTGTTCGCGCAGCCGGCATCTCTTCTGTCTTGTTCTGTGAGGAACTGGTGTGGTTACTGGTGGTGTGGTTACACGTGGTCTGCAGTTGTGAGGCCGGTCGGATTTACTTCCAGCACAGAGTTATGAATGGGAGCTGAGCTTTAGTCCCCCTACGTGGCCACTACATAATTTCTGGCTCAGTGTATAGAGTTTCTGGTGCTGGTAGCTGCCCAAAACATCTGATCGGTGGGGATGCCAGGTGTCAGACTCCCTCCATTTTAATAGCTATGACCTATCCTAAGGATAGGTCATCAAAATCTAATTACTGGAAAAGCCCTTTAAGCTGTAGCCTCCTGAATTGGTGGTTGAGGGTGATATTTGGTGGGTGCACTTAGGATCCATTTTCAGGCCAGTGACCTGTAGGTCCTTAGGATGAAATATGCTACTCCACTGACCAGGTCCCTGCCGGTCCTGGTACCAACTAGACGCGCGGGAAGTGCCGGCTCAGCCAATCCCTGTTTGAAGTGGGTCACCTCTGTGACCAGTGTCAGGGTGGGCTGTTATCTCCTGCCATGTCCAGTGGCATCACTAGGTGAAAACATCTGGGGCTTGGTCCCTGGATGTTTTACCCATTGGCTAAAACGTAGTGCCTTCAAACCATACAACTACAGTTAAATTACTGCGGTGAGACACGAGGCCTAATAGGTCCCTGCCCGGCCTTTCACTCTAATAAGCCACAGGCCACCAGACCTGAAGCCTATGAGACAGTGGAAGCAATGACGGTCATGAAGTGATGACATCATGACGACCACCTGCACCGAGTCTCGGGCGACGTGATGACTTCATCACTACCACCTGAGCCAAGAAGATGGAAATTGCATCACAGACGGTGGCTGGAAGCCGAGAGTCAGTTTCTTTTTCACTTGTCACTTTGGAAGATAGCACTGGGGGGCTATGTGGGGGAAGAGGGAGGTGCTAAAAATACTGGGGGCACTACCGAGGAAATATAAGTACTGGGGACACTACAGGGGCCATTATAAATACTGGGGCACTATAAGGGGCATTATACTTACTGGGAACACTATATGTCGCCAGAGTAATTTAAGCCCTTGTTACCCCAAGTGTAAAGGAGATTTTCTTTCTGAAGGAAGCAGTCCACCCCTCCCCCTGGCATGCACCGGGATCCCACCGCCAGCAGCTGCAGAACATCACATGTAACACATAACATACACAATATGTGGCCACTAACAATAACAGCCTGACAGCCGGCAGTAACTCTGCACATTCCACATCCTCCGCCGCTGCATACTACAGAGAGTGATGGGATCCCCGAAACTGCTCCGTACCATATTATCTCTAAAATCTCTGCGATAACGGCTTCCATTTTGCATTCCGTCATAATAGAAGTCTATGGGCAGCATAACGGATCCGTCCTTCAGTCTTATGGATTCCGTTATGGCTTTCCGTTATAACATGTGAACCCACAACGCAGATGTGAACCCACCCTTACTTGTATGGTGCCACCATTAGCACAAAACACCTCATCTGATACCATGACGAAGGATGCAGACTGGATGCATGGTACTCGGAGGACCTCTAGGATGCATGGCATTCACCTGGTCTTGCAATACTAGATGCCAAATTTCAGTGTCGGTAAAATCTCAGAGCCCCTACTACTACGACTAGTCATGACAAAAGTGTCATTGCCACCAGCCACGCGATCAAGACCACAGAAAAGCTCTTCTTGTAATGATGTCCTCCTGAATGGCTGCTACTGTTGACCATCAATGGTCCCTCACCAGATTGAAAGCCTTCTGCTACCTACAACCACATGTCATGGGTCAGACTGAGCATAAATGGACACCAAATACCTCAACGTCACGTGGAACATGCTCCTCACAATCCTAGAGATGGTAACTTTTACAACCAAGAATTGGAGGTGAAGAGAGGAGTAACGGTGTCCAGGTACCTAAAACCTGGAAGAGGAGAAGTTTAGATGGCCCTCTTTACCATACTCACCAATAATTAGGCCTTATTCACACGTCCGTGATGACATCAGTGACAAGTTGGTCAGTGGTTCATCCATGAAGATGTCCATGTGTCCATTTTCTGCCCTCTGTGTGTCATCCATATTCCACGGACAACGCTCTGCTGAAAAGTAATTTCAAGGGCATCTCCTTACAACGAGCCGTGAAACATGGATGCCATCTGTGTTGTGTCCGTCTTTCTTCACAGAACCATAGACTATAATGGGTGGGAGGGATCTGTGAAGACGCTTTTGTGCTAAAAAACGGATGTGCGAATACACAGATTAAGATGAAGAGGTATGTGTCCTGTGCGTGCAGAACATGGACCGCACGCGTCCGTGTATCGCTGACGTGTGAATAAGGCCTTACACAATAATTACAAAAGAGGCCAAAGCTCAGAAAAGAGGGAGCACATACAGTCGTTTCCTTTTTTTGTGGCCCCATTGAAGTGAATGGTTCCGCATACGGGCCGCAAAATACAAAACAAAACATAAAACGGAAAGGACACGAGTTAAATAAAATTAGTTAAATTTTAAAAAAAGTAAAAAATATATATATATATATATACAGTACAGACCAAAAGTTTGGACACACCTTCTCATTCAAAGAGTTTTCTTTATTTTCATGACTATGAAGGCATCAAAACTATGAATTAACACATGTGGAATTATATACATAACAAACAAGTGTGAAACAACTGAAAATATGTCATATTCTAGGTTCTTCAAAGTAGCCACCTTTTGCTTTGATTACTGCTTTGCACACTCTTGGCATTCTCTTGATGAGCTTCAAGAGGTAGTCCCCTGAAATGGTTTTCACTTCACAGGTGTGCCCTGTCAGGTTTAATAAGTGGGATTTCTTGCCTTATAAATGGGGTTGGGACCATCAGTTGCGTTGAGGAGAAGTCAGGTGGATACACAGCTGATAGTCCTACTGAATAGACTGTTAGAATTTGTATAATGGCAAGAAAAAAGCAGCTTAGTAAAGAAAAACGAGTGGCCATCATTACTTTAAGAAATTAAGGTCAGTCAGTCAGCCGAAAAATTGGGAAAACTTTGAAAGTAAGGGCTATTTGACCATGAAGGAGTGTGATGGGGTGCTGCGCCAGATGACCTGGCCTCCACAGTCACCGGACCTGAACCCAATCGAGATGGTTTGGGGTGAGCTGGACCGCAGAGTGAAGGCAAAAGGAACAACAAGTGCTAAGCATCTCTGGGAACTCCTTCAAGACTGTTGGAAGACCATTTCCGGGGACTACCTCTTGAAGCTCATCAAGAGAATGCCAAGAGTGTGCAAAGCAGTAATCAAAGCAAAAGGTGGCTACTTTGAAGAACCTAGAATATGACATATTTTCAGTTGTTTCACACTTGTTTGTTATGTATAATATTCCACATGTGTTAATTCATAGTTTTGATGCCTTCATAGTCATGAAAATAAAGAAAACTCTTTGAATGAGAAGGTGTGTCCAAACTTTTGGACATGCTAGTGTCAGTCCCACTCCATGTGGAAAATAGCGTCTGGAGGAGGATGGGTAGAGTTTTTCTGGTCACGGAAAGGTACTACAACCTGCAGGAGAGGGATTTTCAAAAACAACGTCAACATTGATGCTTCAAATTTGAAATCGGTTTTAAAATCTCGCCCATAAACGTGAAGATTTCGGTGGCGGATTTTCTTAAAAAGCCACCTCTGATTTTGCAGAGCTTGCAGAAATTCTTGACGCTGCAGCCATTTCACCTACAAAATCCCAAAACTTTCCCAGAGAACAATTCTCGATCATTCGGCGAACTGTCCCAGGCGGTTGAGACGCGGCGTCAGTAGGACACTGCGATATCTCGCCCGCTGTTCAGGTGATTATAATGGACGGCTAATCCACTCTGCCTGAAAATAAACTTCTCACAGGAAACAGACACCCTCCCCCTCCTTCCAGGAGTCTTGGCCAAAAGTCAAGAGCAGTTGGGTTAATGATCTGCTGGCCAAGGTGTCTGCTGAGCATGGGAACTGTAGATGGGGGGGAGACCTGAAGGTCTTCTATTAACCCTCTCTACTATGGAGACTGGGGGTCATTTATGGTGAATTGTTGGTGTAATAATATCACGCAGCTCCCTTTCTGCAAGTTTTTGAACACCCATGCCACAATATTTTGGCGCTTTTGCTCCACGTTTGAAACTTAGGAGTGGTGAGGGTGTTGCAGGGGCCACGATTCTTCGGCCCCGAAAATTTTACCAACATTTATGCTTGGAAAAAGGTAAATAACGACTCCAGCCAGGGACTGGTTTAGTTTTTCCGCCAGGCACACGGACTGTTGAAGGTACACCTAATTAATGACGAGACACACGCCTTCGCATAAACCCAGCGCAAAAGGGGAAACAAGGACCGCCGTAAAAAGCCAGTCTTTGAAAAGGGCGGGTTCGCATTTGCGTTATGGAATTCCGTTATAATGGAATTTTAGGACGGAATGCAAAATGGAACTCTTTAGGAAGCATTCTGTTTTGCTCCGTCCTAATACACATCTATGGGGACAATGACGGAAAAAATAGTCTTGTGGACAGGACTTTCTTTTCTGCCCTGCATAACGGAAACCAGGACGGATCCGTTATTTGTGCCCATAGACTTCTATTATGACGGATCAAAACGGAATGCCTCTTAAACGTTTCGATTTTGAAATCATAACGTTGATGTCAACAGTGGGGGATTACAATAGGGGCATTCGGGTCGGCATCCCCGGGCCCAGCACCGACCCAAACGCCCACATACTGTGAGGATGCACGGGAGCGCATTGTTCCCTGCCCCGCCGCCGATCACCACCATAGGCTTCAGGCCTAGTAGGCCTGAGGCCTATGCGGTAGTAAAATCCCGGCACAGGCGTGCCTACTTTGGAGGACATGTGGGGTAGGGACACATGGGAGGACATATTAGTGAAGAGACATCGAGTACATCGGGGGAAATTACTATATTGGGGCTTCTGTATGGGGGCAAATTACTATGTGGGGGGAAATTATTATGAAAGGATTACTATGTGGGGGCTGTGTGGGGCCAAATTATTATGGGAGGGACTATTATGTGGGGGCAAATTACTATATTGGGGGGTTGCTATTGGGGAGGCACTGTAGGGGCAATTACTGGGGGCACTCTAGGGGACATTATAGCTGCTGTGGACACTATAGGGACATTTGGGGTCATTTATCAAACTGGTGTAAAGTAGAACTGGCTTAGTTGCCCATAGCAGCCAATCAGATTCCACCTTTCATATTTGACAGCTCTTTTGGAAATCCAGTTCTACTTTACACCAGTTTGATAAATGACTACATTATGTCTATTAGGGTCACTATTTTTTCAGCAGTATAGTACCTGGGGCATTGGGGGGCACAACGGGCACAGTATTGGGGGTGGCAGCAGGATGACACTGTGGAGACACCAGGATGGGGAGGTTGATGGAAAAATTTAGAAATCTAGCATGTCTGTATTTAAAACTCTGTAGAGACGAGATGCGGCTGAAAGAATTTGCCATGGCGGTCTGGGTCAAATGGAGGAGAAGAGGAAAGAGAAGGTCTACATGACCTGTGTGTGGCCAAATAGGCCTCATGAGGTCCCATAAGTACAGAGATAATCTCCTTCTACCTTTACGGCATCCAGCGGAGGGGGCTGTCCGTTCTGGAGCCCGTATGCGTAACCATTAATTTCAATGAGGCTGCAAAAAAACTGGAAATGTACTCTTTCCGTGGCCATATGTCCGCATGTCCGTTCCGCAAAAAAAAAAAAAGAACATGTCCTATTCTTGGCCGTTTGGCGGACCAGTATAGGTATTATTACAATGGATCTGCAAAAAAAACTTCTGTAACAGGGACGTCATCCGTTTTCTCTGCAAGTCTGTGTTTTGCGGACCGTAAAATACATATGGCCGTGTGCATGAGCCCTTTTACGTGTATGGCTGCCTTGAAGGGGTTATCCCATGAAGAATGTAAAAAAAAAAAATATATGAAAATCAGACATCATACAGTACATGACGATCTCTTTCTAACCAATCTAGACCCAGACCTGTGTCTCACATGGATCCAGAGATCTCCCCATTCATTGCTCAAAGTGTTCTATTAGATTTATTTCAAGCTGGCCGCTTAGAGGGTGTGTCCTTTCAAAGGGGGCGTGTCATTTCTCAGCGGGTGTGTCCTGTCTGCTGCAGCTGATGGCAGTTAAAGGATGGAACTGAGCACGTGCTTCCGCCTCAGTGAGCAGGACGGAGAAATTACAAAAAGAGCAAACAGCAGGTGGTGCTATACAGATAGATATCATTGAATAGCTCAGTAGCTATAATACATTTTTAATTCTATGCAATTACAAAAGTTTTCTTCTGTAGAATATTTTTGGGGAAGAACCCCTTTAAGGCTTATGGATCTCATACATGTCTGGTCACAATGGTGGCTCCGTGGTTAGCACAGGTCCTGGGTTCAAATCCAACCAAGGATAACTGCATGGAGTTTGTATGTTCTCCCTTTTGTTCGTGTGTGTTTCACCCCACACTCCAAAGAAATACTGAGAGGGAACTTAGATTGCGAGCTCCTGGGGACAGCGGGTGATGATGTCTGTACAGTGCTGCGGAATACGTCAGTAGCAGGGCGGGGCTGTGACAACGTCTCAGACATGATATAGAGGCCAGTTGTCAGCAGTAATAGATGAATACTCGGAGTTGTGAGGACAGATCTGACTGGGGGTCACCTGGCTCTTCTTGCTCAGATGTGGAGCAATGGTGACAGGGTTAGGAGGGGGGGACTTTTGCAGAAGTGGACGGACTGGCCTTTCAGCATGCCAGGGAAGCTGTGTCAGTTTCCTGGCTGTTCGGAGGGCCCCCTCTTTCCTCATCCCTAATTCACAGCAACAGTTCAAAAAGCACAAGTGTCTCAGCGCTGCTCTCGCTCCTCTGCGTGTTTTGGTTTGGCAAATTATCACCCAATGCAGAGGAGTTGTGTAGTGCTGCATACGAGACGCCTCGTAATGAGACGCTTCCCTTAAAGGGGTTCTCCGGGAATTAAGAAAATGAAAATACTTAAATATTACTTCGTTATAAATTTATTCCCAAATACCTTTCATTAGTCATAATGGCTCGTTTTGTCTGGGGAGCAATCATTAGGAGAAGCAAAATGGCCACTGTCTTATCAGTACACACAAAACCTGTCCTAATCACACAGGAGGTCAAGTTACTGTACAACACTGAGCTGAAGAGCTGCCTCATCCTCCTCTCTGCTCTGCTTGTCAGGGATTATGATCCTGAATACAGCTGATAAGATCTTCAGCTGAATCTCTGTAGGCGTGGAGTTCATAAGGAGACATGAAGTACAGAGAGGAGGGACAGGACAGACTGTGGTAATGGAGATTGCATACAAGTGCTGCTGCTCATTAGCCACATCTGCTCATGAACTCCATTCCTACAGAGAAGTTCTTATCATCTGTGTTCAGGATCACAATCCCTGACCAGGAGAGCAGAGAGGAGGATGAGGCAGCTCTTTATCTCAGTGATGTGAAGTAACTTGTCCTCCTATGTGATTAGGACAGGTTTTGTGTGCACTAATAGAACGGCGGCCATTTTACTTCTCCTAATGATTGCTCAAAACGAGCCATTATAACTAATGAAAGGTATTTGGGAATATATTTAAGTATTTTCATTTTCTTAATTCCCGGAGAACCCCTTTAATATAGGAAAACACAAAGGAGTGCGGTGACATCGAGTGAGATTCCCGAGTCCAATGAGAGGTCACTGACAGTAGAGCAAAACTCAAAGATAGAGGATGTACCAAGTGATAGGAAGGAAATCTCTGGTGTCCAGTTTGTAGCCTAAGTTCATTGTGTTCAGTGGTTAGCTGCCTCAGTCCCTGGTGTTCAGTGGTTAGCTGCCTCAGTCCCTGGTGTTCAGTAGTTCGCTGTCTCAGTCCCTGGTGTTCAGTGGTTTGCTACCTCAGTCCCTTGGTTCCAATAGTTTGCTGCCTCAATCCTTTGTGTCCATTTCTTTGGTTCCTCAGTCCCTGGTGTCCAGTGGTTTGCAGCCTCAGTCCCTGGTGTTCAGTGGTTAGTAGCCTTGATCCCTGGGGTCCATTGGTTTGCTGCTTCCATCTCTTGTGTTCAGTGGTTTGCTGCCTCAGTCCTTCGTGTTTAGTGGTTTGCTGCCTTCATCCCTGGGGTCTATTGATCTGCTGCTTCCATCTCCTGTGTTCAGTGGTTTGCTGCCTCAGTCCTTGATGTCCAGTGGTTTGCTGCTTTAGTCTCTTGTATTCAGTGGTTTGCTGCCTTGGTCTAATGGGTCCATTAGTTTGCTGCCTTGGTTCCTAGTATCCGGTGGTTTGCTGCTTCTGTCTCTTGTTTTCAGTGGTCTACTGCCTTAGTCCTTTGTGTCCATTTCTATGGTTCCTCAGTCCCTGGTGTCCAGTGGTTTGCTGCCTCAGTTCCTGGTGTTCAGTGGTTTGCTGCCTCGGTCCCTTGGCTCCAATAGTTTACTGCCTCAGTCCCTGGTGTCCATTAGTTTACTGCCTCAGTCCCTGGTGTCCATTAGTTTACTGCCTCAGTCCCTGGTGTCCATTAGTTTACTGCCTCAGTCCCTGGTGTCCAGTAATTAAATCAGCTGTCTCATCATTAACTATAAAATTCATTGTATCAATAATAACAAATGAACACTGTTTGCTGTTTACACAATCCAGTGAAGAGTTATGACATTTACTTATTTAGTATTCTGCCACCTGGTGTTCAAAGTGTATAGCAGCATGCACACCTGAGCTGCGGCGTGCTGGTGGACACACATGCTCAGCCAGGTCTCTGCACAGTGATCCTCTGCTCTCTGCCGGTCGGGCCTATAGAAATAGCTTTCTGCCTTGCTTGTCAGCGTAAGGACACCGCAGAACTGGACTTCACCTACAGCCAAGGTCGGCGTTAAAGGGTAGGGGGGGGGACAGGGCAATTGCTCAGGGCCCCCATGCCTAAATGGGGCCCCCTGCTGAGATGCCCAGACAGAAGTGGAAGAGAACTGGTGGCCGCACCTGAGAAGAGCACCGACAGCACAGCAAGGAGCGCTGGTCCCTGGTCTCCCACCCACTGTGGCCTGCAGGGTCCTTATGCTGTAGTGAAATGCTGGGTGCTGCATCTATAGCACCGGCTCCACAGCCGTCAGGCAGACCTCCGGGGGCCCTGCACTGTGAAGGTAATGGCCTCCTCTGCTCCCCTGGTTTACTGGTGAGTTCAGAATGTCACCCTCTAATGACCTGACATATGTGCTGCCGGCCCCTCTCTCCTCTCTGTGCTGCCATAAATGACAAGGGCTGCAGACATAACCTGATAGGTAAAGGAGGGAAGGCAGCCGGCAGAGAATATACAGGACCTGTGTCCTCTGCAAACCCCCCCACCCCCCTCCCCTCACTGTAGCTGTTTTTTTTTTTTTTTACTATTTGCAGCCTGGAACATAATTGTCTAAATATAATTACGGATGAGCGAATCGACTTCGGATGAAACATCTAAAGGCGAGCGCTCCGTACAGTATTAGAATGTATTGGCTCCGATGAGCCGAAGTTATTACTTCGCGAAGGCTCGCGAGACTTCGCATAATAACTTCAGAAATTGATTTATACTGTAAAAAACATTTCCTGGTTTGGCTCATCCCTAAATATAATGTAATGTATCTCATATCTATCTATCTATCTCGTTATCTATCTATCTATCTATCTAGAAAAGAAAATTCCACACTGCTCTCAAAAGTTGTTCAAAGGTCGTGTTCTTTAATCACCAATGCGACGTTTCAGTCCTCTTACCAGGACATTATAAAAATACTGTGTGAGAAAAGTCCTGGTTAAGAGGACGGAAACGTCGCATTGGTGATTAAAGAACACGACCTTTGAACAACTTTTGGGAGCAGCGTGGAATTTTCTTTTCTAGTTACTCGGATGCTGGATCACCTCCACAGCAGCTGGCACAGCATCATTCACATTGTTCCTGCTGTGTCGCTTGTTTTTTTATTTTTTGGGATATCTAATATCTATCTATCTATCTATCTAACTAACGTAAAACACTTCCTTCCCAAACACACACAGATACCTCCTGCCCTCTCTTATTCTCACCTGCTAACACTTTTTCTGCTTCTTGTTGCTGGTGATATCTCTCCAAATCCAGGCCCCCTCAGTAAATCCCCACTATCACCTCTACCTCCCACTATCGATCTCCTTCTACAAATTTCTGCAACCCCTTGAACCTAATAACCATTCCTCTGACCCCTGCTCCTCTGGTCCCTCTTGCAGGAGCATTATGGAATGCTCGCTCTGTAACAAACTGTCCTACATTCATGATCTTTTCATCTCTCAAAAACTTTCCTTTCTGGGTCTCATAGAAACATGGCTGACACCCTCTGACACCGCCTCCCCAGCTGCACTCTCTTATAGCGGATTTCATTTCACTCACACCCTCCGCCCCGGCAGCAAACATGGTGGAGGAGTTGGTCTTCTCCTATCAGACACCTGCTCCTACAGCCCAACTCCACTGCCACCCTCCATTACGCTCACTTCATTTGAAGTACACTCTGTTCGCATCTACTCTCCCTCCAACTTCCAAGTAGCTGTCATTTACCGCCCTCCAGGCCCAGCCACCATCTTTCTTGACCACTTTAACACCTGGCTCCTACACTTTCTTTCTTCCAACATCCCCACTATCATCATGGGTGACTTCAACATCCCTATTGACACCTGCCACTCAGCCGCCTCTAAGCTCCTATCACTCTCTTCCTCCTTGGGCCTCTCACAGTGGTCTTCCGCTCCCACCCACAGAGATGGTCACACTCTGGATCTTATCTTTACCTGCCTCTGCTCCCTATCTAACCTTTCTAATTCGCCTCTCCCCCTATCCGACCACAACCTACTCACCTTCTCTTCACTGGTCTCTTCTGCTGCTCCCCCGGTCTACACACTAGCATGCCCCCACAGGAACCTTAAACATATCGACTTTCGCTTGCTTTCTGACTCTCTTCTGTCGCTCTCTACTATTTTTTCCCTCCAAGACCCAGATGCTGCCACCACCCTGTACAACACCAGAATAAGTACAGCTTTGGATTCAGTGGCCCACCTCACACACAATAAAACCCAAAAAATCAACAGACAACCCTGGCACACCAACCTGACCAAAAAACTCAGACAAGCTTCCAGGGCTGCTGAGCGGCGATGGAAGAAATCCCATTCTAAAGATCAATTCACTGCATACAAGCAATCCTTCCTCATATTTAAATCCTCACTCGCTGATGCAAAACAGGCCTACTTCTCATCTCTTCCCTGGCCCACAGCCCTAAACAACTTTTTAACACTTTTACCTCCCTTCTCCGTCCCCCAGCGCCCCCACCCTCTCCTCTCTTCTAAGCTGAGGACTTTGCCACATACTTCAAACAAAAGATAGTCAATATCAGAGAAAGCTTCAGTGCACATTCCCCACAGACCCTCTACACAACTGCTCAGTCCTCTTCTCCCAAAACCCGCTTATCCACCATTACAGAAAACTCTCCAGATCACATCTCGCCACCTGTGCACTTGACCCAATCCCATCCCACCTCATCCCTAACCTCACCACAGTGTTTATCCCAGCCCTAACTCATCTCTTCAACCTATCACTAACCTCCAGCGCCTTCCCCTCTGGTTTTAAACATGCTACCATTACACCCATCCTCAAAAAGCCTTCACTTAAACCGTCTTCTTTGTTCAGTTATCGCCCCATATCACTTCTTCCATATAGTGATGGCCTTGGGGTTCACCCGGCAGTCGATCGGCCGAACATGCCAACATATGGCGATGTCGCGTGCGCCATATTCTTTTGCATTGCGCTGAACTTTGACCCATGACACATCCATCAGGTGGGACAGGACAGCCAATTGAGATGTTTCAGCACATTGACACATCCCTAACCCTATAACAGAACCTGATAGGGAGAGGTTGCATTTTGGAGCATGGACTGTTAGGAACCTAGGGACACCAAACGCTAGCTAATAGGGCCACAAAAGTCCTTTTAAGGACTGGTAACGTTGTGCTATCGATAGGTGTGATACACAAAGGGGTGTGATATACTTATAATATACTTTCTAACATAGAAAGTATATTATAGTGCATTTGTATGCTTCCAGAAAATACTGATTTAGAGCTGCGATCTATCAGCTTCCCCATAATAGTGATTGAGGTTTTCCATATACCTGCATCCACAAAATTACTGTTTGAGGGTGATATACCAGCTTCAACTAACAACTGATTGAGGCCTGTGTGGCAGGCGCAGCACTATGAAGTGCATTTTGCACTGTGGCATTAGAAGAATTTTGGTATCTCTGACTTTTAGTCTAACCAGACTGTCTATTACTCTATAATTCCTCTAGCGCCGTTCTATGGAAACAGTAGGTTTAAAGAGCACACCAAATGCTTGAAATAACTTCTTTATTAACTTCAACTTTTCTTCACATATAACACTGCCGCCTCCGCAGCAGATAGTCCATGTACATAACACGTGTTGAAAAGATATCACAAAAAATGGCGGTATGCATAAGATGGTGGGTCAACTGTTCAATCTTGTCATTCAACATAAAATGGTGGATATATTTCTCTCTTCAGTATCTGTACTCTCACTTTAAATTATCTGTACTCTCACTTTATGATCTTTTGGAGAGGTATATCTGAGGTCTAACTAATAGTTCTATTTGCTGCATTTGGTCGCAATTTGCAGCATGCAGTTAGCAGTAACTATTTGCAGATTGGTTGAGTATGATCTGGTATAGTTGTATGCAATTTGGATTGCAGTATGGAATTTGAATTGCGAACTTTGTAGTTTGCAATTGTATGGTATTTGGAATTTGTTTGCAATTGGTGGAACTATTTTGGCCTCTCTGCTTCCATAAAACACAGCTTTTAGTGGAGTGAATGTCTGTTCAGCTTCTCTCCTCTGGTGTAATGATTCTAGCAGCTCCTGCTAGGGGAATTTTACACACAGGCTTTGTGTGAGGCTGGCTGTGATTGGTCAAAACTCCTGCCCAGTCAGCCCGTATCTTGGTGAATGGCACATTCTCTCAACCTTTCCATATCACCAATGGTACACGCCAGGGATGTCCTCTCTCTCCGTTCCTTTTCCTAATGGTGATGGAACCTTTTGCTGAAAAAATCAGAATGTCAGAAGGAATAAGGGGCATTCCAGCAGGGAATAGACAACACAAGCTGAGACTTTTTGCTGGTGATGTAATTCTGACTTTAGCAGACCCTTTGCCCTCTCTACGGACAGCACTGAAAGTTATTCAAACGTTTGGTGAAGTCTCTTATTACAAGATCAAAGAGACTAAATCTCAAATATTAGCCATTAAAGTCCCAGCGCCCCTACGGGGGGTGATAGAGAGAGAATTCCCATTTCAATGGGCAACATCCTCCATATCTGGGAGTTCAGTTGTGCTTCCCCCTTTCTAAAATTATCCCCTGTATATTAAGGTGTAAAAATGATGGTACTACCAAAAATACTTTATTATTTTCGCACTTTAGCGGTCTCGCTGCCATGTAAAATATTACATAAATTCCAAAGAGAAATGCTCTCTTACATTTGGGGTAAAGCAACCATAGAGTTGCAGCATCCATTTTATACTCCCATAAGAGACATGGAGGAATGGGAGTTCCATACCTACAACACTACTACAACACAATCATATACACTGCGTGCAGAATTTTTAGGCAAATGAGTATTTTGACCACATCATCCTCTTTATGCATGTTGTCTTACTCCAAGCTGTATAGGCTCGAAAGCCTACTACCAATTAAGCATATTAGGTGATGTGCATCTCTGTAATGAGAAGGGGTGTGGTCTAATGACATCAACACCCTATATCAGGTGTGCATAATTATTAGGCAACTTCCTTTCCTTTGGCAAAATGGGTCAAAAGAAGGACTTGACAGGCTCAGAAAAGTCAAAAATAGTGAGATATCTTGCAGAGGGATGCAGCACTCTTAAAATTGCAAAGCTTCTGAAGCGTGATCATCGAACAATCAAGCGTTTCATTCAAAATAGTCAACAGGGTCGCAAGAAGCGTGTGGAAAAACCAAGGCGCAAAATAACTGCCCATGAACTGAGAAAAGTCAAGCGTGCAGCTGCCAAGATGCCACTTGCCACCAGTTTGGCCATATTTCCGAGCTGCAACATCACTGGAGTGCCCAAAAGCACAAGGTGTGCAATACTCAGAGACATGGCCAAGGTAAGAAAGGCTGAAAGATGACCACCACTGAACAAGACACACAAGCTGAAACGTCAAGACTGGGCCAAGAAATATCTCAAGACTGATTTTTCTAAGGTTTTATGGACTGATGAAATGAGAGTGAGTCTTGATGGGCCAGATGGATGGGCCCGTGGCTGGATTGGTAAAGGGCAGAGAGCTCCAGTCCGACTCAGACGCCAGCAAGGTGGAGGTGGAGTACTGTTTTGGGCTGGTATCATCAAAGATGAGCTTGTGGGGCCTTTTCGGGTTGAGGATGGAGTCAAGCTCAACTCCTAGTCCTACTGCCAGTTTCTGGAAGACACCTTCTTCAAGCAGTGGTACAGGAAGAAGTCTGCATCCTTCAAGAAAAACATGATTTTCATGCAGGACAATGCTCCATCACACGCGTCCAAGTACTCCACAGCGTGGCTGGCAAGAAAGGGTATAAAAGAAGAAAATCTAATGACATGGCCTCCTTGTTCACCTGATCTGAACCCCATTAGGAACCTGTGGTCCATCATCAAATGTGAGATTTACAAGGAGGGAAAACAGTACACCTCTCTGAACAGTGTCTGGGAGGCTGTGGTTGCTACTGCACGCAATGTTGATGGTGAACAGATCAAAACACTGACAGAATCCATGGATGGCAGGCTTTTGAGTGTCCTTGCAAAGAAAGGTGGCTATATTGGTCACTGATTTGTTTTTGTTTTGTTTTTGAATGTCAGAAATGTATATTTGTGAATGTTGAGATGTTATATTGGTTTCACTGGTAAAAATAAATAATTGAAATGGGTATATATTTGTTTTTTGTTAAGTTGCCTAATAATTATGCACAGTAATAGTCACCTGCACACACAGATATCCCCCTAAAATAGCTAAAACTAAAAACAAACTAAAAACTACTTCCAAAAATATTCCGCTTTGATATTAATGAGTTTTTTGGGTTCATTGAGAACATGGTTATTGTTCAATAATAAAATTAATCCTCAAAAATACAACTTGCCTAATAATTCTGCACTCCCTGTATAAACAACTAAGATTCTGGAGCAGGCAAGATCATATAATAGGTTGGCCGTTAATAGAAGCTGAGCTTAACATGGGAAGATCGCTCAACACCCTGCTCTTGGTCAATGGTATGGACCCAAATTTTCTTCTCCCCTCAACACTGACATTAAAAGATTGAATCCAAACATGGAAATCCATTCTTAAAAACACACACCTAGACAGCCCTTGGAAAGATATTACCCTTCCTATACATGTACTGGGGTTCTTTCTACCAGACCTTCCCTTGTCGTTGTGGAAGAGTAGAGGAATCTACTTTTTAAAAGGACCTATATGATGACAAATCACCGAGATCCTTCTCTTCTGTACAGGCCTTATTTGCAATTCCTCACTCTGAGTCTAAACAATATGACTATATGATAATAAGTCACCTATTGGGGAATTTCCCTCATACAACAATCTCGCTCCCGCTATCCTTGTACAACTACCTCTTTCTTCAAAAAGGAGACACTCAGACTCCCACCAGGCTACTCTATAGAATCTTCTCGGGGATTTCTCTTTTTAAAAAAAGAGCGCATATGCTAAACTGGGAAGGAGATCTTCAAAAATCCTATACTGACGATGAATGGCAAACAGTGATCTCCAATACTCACCATATATAATACACTGCTCAAAAAAATAAAGGGAACACTTAAACAACACAATGTAACTCCAAGTCAATCACACTTCTGTGAAATCAAACTGTCCACTTAGGAAGCAACACTGAGTGACAATCAATTTCACATGCTGTTGTGCAAATGGGATAGACAACAGGTGGAAATTATAGGCAATTAGCAAGACACCCCCAATAAAGGAGTGGTTCTGTAGGTGGTAACCACAGACCACTTCTCAGTTCCTATGCTTTCTGGCTGATGTTTTGGTCACTTTTGAATGCTGGCGGTGCTTTCACTCTAGTGGTAGCATGAGACGGAGTCTACAACCCACACAAGTGGCTCAGGTAGTGCAGCTTATCCAGGATGGCACATCAATGCGAGCTGTGGCTAGAAGGTTTGCTGTGTCTGTCAGCAAAGTGTCCAGAGCATGGAGGTGCTACCAGGAGACAGGCCAGTACATCAGGAGAAGTGGAGGAGGCCGTAGGAGGGCAACAACCCAGCAGCAGGACCGCTACCTACGCCTTTGTGCAAGGAGGAATAGGAGGAGCACTGCCAGAGCCCTGCAAAATGACTTCCAGCAGGCCACAAATGTGCATGTGTCTGCTCAAACGGTCAGAAACAGACTCCATGAGGGTGATATGAGGGCCCGACATCCACAGGTGGGGGTTGTGCTTACACCGTGCAGGACGTTTGGCATTTGCCAGAGAACCCCAAGATTGGCAAATTCGCCACTGGCGCCCTGTGCTCTTCACAGATGAAAGCAGGTTCACACTGAGCACATGTGACAGATGTGACAGAGTCTGGAGACGCCGTGGAGAACGTTCTGCTGCCTGCAACATCCTCCAGCATGACCGGTTTGGCATTGGGTCAGTAATGGTGTGGGGTGGCATTTCTTTGGAGGACCGCACAGCCCTCCATGTGCTCGCCAGAGGTAGCCTGACTGCCATTAGGTACCGAGATGAGATCCTCAGACCCCTTGTGAGACCATATGCTGGTGCGGTTGGCCCTGGGTTCCTCCTAATGCAAGACAATGCTAGACCTCATGTGGCTGGAGTGTGTCAGCAGTTCCTGCAAGACGAAGGCATTGATGCTATGGACTGGCCCGCCCATTCCCCAGACCGGAATCCAATTGAGCACATCTGGAACATCATGTCTCGCTCTATCCACCAACGTCACGTTGCACCACAGACTGTCCAGGAGTTGGCAGATGCTTTAGTCCAGGTCTGGGAGGAGATCCCTCAGGAGACCGTCCGCCACCTCATCACGAGCATGCACAGGCATTGTAGGGAGGTCATACAGGCAAGTGGAGGCCACACACACTACTGAGCCTCATTTTGACTTGTTTTAAGGACATTACATCAAAAGTTGGATCAGCCTGTAGTGTGTTTTTCCACTTTAATTTTGAGTGTGACTCCAAATCCAGACCTCCATGGGTTAAAAAATTTGATTTCCATTTTTTAATTTTTGTGTGATTTTGTTGTCAGCACATTCAACTATGTAAAGAACAAAGTATTTCAGAAAAATATTTAATTAATTCAGATCGAGGATGTGTTATTTTTGTGTTCCCTTTATTTTTTTGAGCAGTATATATAATACCATAAACTAATGACTAGATGGTATTATACCCCTGCCAGACTCAGCCAATTTTTCCCTAATGTAAAAAACAAATGCTGGCGGTGTCAGAAGTCCCCTGGAAATATACTCCACATCTTCTGGAAATGCCCTGCCCCTCAGACCCTATTGGTCAGATATCGAAAAACTCCTCCAGAACACTATACCTATAAACCTTAGGTTAAACCCAGGTTTAGCACTCCTTTCCTTAGGCATAAAGCAGGTTACCTACTCTTATAGGAAATTATTCGGTCACATTTTATTGACAGCCAAACTCATGATTGCTAGACATTGGAAAATCGACACAAACCCAAACGCTAACGAATGTCACAGACTTAATCTCCAACCACAGCATATACGAGAAGTTGATAGCACAAAAGAGAAATGCCCTGAACTCTTTCCAGGAATCCTGGAACGCCTGGCTAAAACGGTTCCCGTTGCCATCACTAGAGGCTCACTGAGTTATTATGCTAATAAGTATGTTACAATTAAGCAGAGATCGAAGAATCACTTGTTTATTGTCTTCCTGTTGCCAATCTTATCAATTTTGCAACATATTAATCAGATTGTACCCATTGTTACATAATGTCATCGTTGTTTCAAAAAAGGTGATCGCGCGCCAGTGGAAGGGAAAAAAGTCCCCCTCAATCGGTGAAGTCCTCAAGTTGGTAAATTACCATATGCAATGTGAGTTCATTTTCGCCTACTCACTGAAACATAGGATAGCAATGCACAACACTTGGCTATTATGGCTGTCTAGCTCGTAGGCTGAGCCACTTCCTTATTATTTCCTATAATAGGTAAATATGTGGAAATTAATTGTCCGTAACTGTATACCACACAGGATTACTGTATACTGCACATGACTACTGTATATTGCACATGACTACTGTATATTGCACACGATCACTGCAAAAATCTTCAATATGTCACAGCAACGTGTACTTTGCACGGAACCTTTCTTTATTTGTTTATAATTGCATAATTGCTAAACTTGCAAAATCATCTTTCAATAAAAACTTTATTGATTAAAAAAATAAATGTAATCGTTGTTTCTCAATCCTTTGTCTTGGAACATGTCGTTCCTTTATGTTCAAATGTATCTGAAAACTTCAATAAAAACTTCATGAGTAAAAAAAAACTCCTGCCCAGCAACAACAGTTTAACTCTATGCTTTCTGTTGTGTCTGCTGTGTCATTGAGCTTACCTCACATTATATAATGAATCTTAAAGGCATTTTATATTTTCTGCTTCTGTGATCACAATATATAACAGTTTTATGACATCCAAACATGATGTCACAGTAAATAGCTTTTGTCTTTAACACACAAACATAGCAACTGTATTAAGGTTATTGGCAGGTCTAGCTGTATACACATATAAGCTATACTAGCAACCTAGGACAGGTCTTAGCTGGCCAGCTACACTCCTACCAAATTTACCTATAATTCTAAGTTCTTAGTGGTAGGACTTGAACATGAATTTGAGAAATTTTCCATCAGGTTCTCAACTTCCAAGTGTCTTTTACCACTCTCAAGTAGAACAACTAACTTCTGTATAGGACGTTCCAACTTCAGTGGAGTAGTGAGACGTTTTCCTTTTTTGTCAAGTTTTGAGTCTCCTATTTGTAACAACACTCTTCTTACTAGTTTGTCTTCATCCTTTTGAATTTCTAGAACTTTGGCCAATTTCCATTGACTTCTAGATAAATCTTCTTCTTTCACTAACACTATGTCACCAACTTGGACATTTCTTCTGGGTGTTTGCCATTTACTTTTTAGCATAAGATTGGCTAAGCACTCTTATCTCCATCTATTCCAAAACTGTTCTGATAGATATTGAACTCTTCGCCATCTCCTTTTAGCATATATATCCTCTTTGGTAAACTTGCCAGGTGGCGGCTGTATGTAATCTGACTTAAGGTGAAGTAGATGGTTGGGAGTTAAAGGGTCCAAACTTGTTGGATCATTGATGTTATCAACTGTTAGTAGACGACTGTTAACAATAGACATTACTTCATAGAATAAGGTCCTAAGTGAAGCATCATCTATTCTTCTGGCGTTCTTTTCCAACACAGAACTTAACACATTTCTTACAGTTCTGATTTGTCTTTCCCAAACTGCTCCTGTATGGCTTTCATGTGGAGCATTCATATGAAAATCACACTGTTTCTCTAACAAATACTCAGTTACTTTTTCTTTATCGATCTCTTTTAGAGCTTTCTTCAATTCATTCTTTGCTCCGACAAAATTGGATCCTTGGTCAGATCTAAGCTCTCTGACGGTACCTCTAATGGCTATGAAACATCTCAAGGCGTTGATGAATGCGTCAGTAGACATATCTTCTAACATTTCCAGGTGAATTGCTCTGGAGCTCAGATATGTAAATATTAGTCCATATCTCTTGTACTCCTTGCGGTTCTGTTTGGTGATGAATGGGCCAAAACAATCCACTCCGCTATAAAGAAATGGTGGTGATGGGTTTACGTCTATGTGCCTTTCTGCAGACTACACATTTACTTATATACTTTGCTATAACTTTGCTTCCTTTCACAATCCAGTAACCACCTTCTCTCAAACAGCTTTGGGTAAAGCTTCTTCCTTGATGCAAGGATGTGTTGTGGTAATGATCAATAATCAATCTTGTGAAGGTAGGAGTTTTTGGGTAGAATTGCTGGATGGGTCACTCTGCTAGGTAATGATGCATATTCCAGTCCCCCCACCTTCAGTATACCATCCTGCAGAACAAGACTAAGCTTGTACAATGTGTGTTTGTTTGGAAGCCTTTTAGGTTCTTGACTAAGTCTCTTCAACTCTTCACTGTAGAATCTTTGTTGAATGAGTCTTATGACTGTTTATTCAGCTTTCATTCTTTCTTCTACATTCAACAATTCCTTCTTTCTGATTCCCTTTGCCAAATGTTGAATTCGAGCTACTACGTTTATTACTTATTCCATTTTAAACATCTGGCTAGTCTCTCAAGTATGTCATCTTGTAAAACAAGAAAAGAGGGAGGCAGCGCCACATGTGCGGTGTCATTTTGTAGAGAGTGGTTTGATAAGTCACAACCACTGATCTACGGTTGTGAGAAGTCACAACCACTGTAGAGAGCCTTGCTGGTAATTATAGTTTGCCGACCAGCACACCGGCTTGTTCCAGGCTGCAGCCGCGGTCACTCTGTGGTGCCCCAGTAGATGAGGTGTACACAGTGGAAGTATCAAAATGAAAATGGTAAAAACCGTATTTTGACCGCTCTTTCCGGCGCTTGCTTGGAAGAATTGTCTGTAAAGGAGCAGTGAAAAAATACAGGAGACATCAAGGTATCATAAGTGTATACAGTCCTGAAGAAGAGGGCAATCCAGACCTCGAAACGCGTTGACTACCCTGCAAATAAAAGTTAACCCCTTATCTGTCCGATTACTTGGGTCTGAATCCTTCCAAGCAAGTGCCGGAAAGAGCAGTCAAAATACGGTTTTTACCGGTTTTCCTTTTGAAGTATGTCATCTTGACACTTGGCAGCAGTGTTCAATGTTTGTACAACTTTTACTTCTGGATCACCCATAGACAATTCTGTGTAAACTTTACTGGGCGTGATTTCCTTTTGCCAAAGGAACTCTGGGCCTGTGAACCAATTAGAATTTTTTAATTCTGTTACATCCAGGCCTCTTAAAGCATGATCTGCTGGGTTATACTTTGTGTCAATGTCATGCCAATGTTCTGGATTTGTTATTTCCCAAATTTTCTCAACTCTGTTGGCGACAAAGATATGGAATCTTCGCGCTTCGTTGTTTATGTATCCTAGGACAACTTGTGAGTCTGTCCAAAAATATTCTTCCTCTATTTTCAATTCCAATTCTTCTCTCAGAAACTTGCTTAGTGATGCTGAAACAACAGCTGCTGTCAGTTCAAGTCTTGGTATTGTCTGAATACTGGTTGGCTGCAACTCTGGCCTTCCCCATAACCAGGGCACAGTGTATCTTTTCTTCTCCTATTACTCTGATGTAGGAGCACTGACCATAACCATAACTACTGGCATGAAGTTCTATTTTCTTGTACTTTCCAAAATCATGAGGTACAAAACATCTGGGCATCCGAACTTCTCTCAGGTTTTGCAAGTCTCTTATCCAACTCTCCCACCTTGACCTCAAATTTTCAGGTATGGGCTCGTCCCATCCCAACTTCTGTCTGCATAATTCTTGTAGTATTTATTTTGCTCTAAGGATTACTGGGGCCAAGAATCCCAATGGATCATATATAGAAGCCACTGCGAAAAAAATGGTACGTCTAGTTGCAACTTTCTCTTCAATAGATACTTCAAAGAAGAACTTGTCATTCTCTACATTCCATTGAGCTTCACTGGTTCTGTAGCTACTTGTAATTTCTTGCAGATTTCTTGATCAATGAAGATGACGTCACTCTGGGAATCCAGTAGCGCATAGGCGTATACCTTCTTGTTCCTCCTTTTAGGATTTGAAATGCAAACTAGTACAACCATTGATGTGCCGTTGCTTTCTCCTTCCCTCACTCTGCAATAGAATACCGATACTTTCTTTCATTCATTCTTCAGTATCTTTAGGTATTGAGGATTTATTTTTCTTTGGACGTTCTTCATGTAGTGGTGTAGGATGGCGTCCTTTGCAAATGCTGCATGTGGCCTTTTTCTTACACTCCTTAGTAACATGGCCTTTTCTTAGACAACCGAAACACAGTTAGTTCTCAAGTACAAACCTTTTCTTTTCATCTGGGGACTTCTACTTCAATTGTTGGCACTTGTGTATAGAGTGGTTCTCTCCACAGAACATACACTTGAAGGTAGTCTGAAGATGTGTCGGTTCTGTCTCTCTACTTATCCCAGTAGTGACTTTGAACTTGCTCTCGTAGGTATCTGGACCTTTAGCGTTGGTTGCAAAACTAGTTGCTCTTGCACGTCTTATCTCTCTTGCAGACCTTTCTTCTAAGGATGATGTTACTGGATTACATGCTATCCGTGCTTCCTTATTGACGAACTCAGAGAACTCTTTAAAACTTGGGAAGTTCTTGCTTAGATCTAACTGTTCAGTCACATAGCGATTCCATCTAGAAGCCACTTCTTCAGGTAGCTTAGTTAGCATCCTGTGGTTTTCTAGATAGTCGTTCAGTACTTCCAGTCCTTGAACATGTGGGATGGCATTGCTGCATGCTTGCAGGAAGTCACCATACTCTTGGAGTCTGAAGTGTTCTTTAGGCCAGTTATTCAATTTCTCTCTAAAAGCTCTTTGTACTAAGAAAGGATGACCATATCTTGCATTTAATTTTTCCCAAGCTTGCTTGTAGACTTCTTCGTCTTTTCCATAGAAGTTACCTTCAAGAACTTTCTTTGCTTCCCCACCAACATATCTCTGAAGGTAGAATAGCTTGTCGACTGGACTGAAGCAATGATGCTCAATGATCATTTCAAAACTTGCCTTCCACTCTATGAACTTCAGTACGTCTCCCGAAAATACAGTAGGTTCCGGAATGGGAAGTCTAGTTAGGACTGTTCTCTGTGGTCTTGCTGGGATAATGGTTGTAACATTCTCATGAGCATTGCCGTGGCATGTAGGAAAATGATCACCCGGTTCTATTTTCTCACTTAGTTCTGAATTAGGTGAGTCCCTTTCTACTTCTTTTCCGGTAGAGATAGAGGGTAAATCCACACACCTTTTTCCTAACACTGGACTAGGCCTCTCTTTGTCTTTCTGAGCAGGGAAGAAAGTAACTATGACACACACACTGGGGTCAAAGCAAATTCTCATTTATTACAGGAAAGTACAGCAGTTTGTGAACTATGTAAATATCTAGCTATAGGCACCATCTTGTAATGGAGTTCTGTAACAGGAGAAAAAACATATATGACGTAGCAAGGAGGCGTGTTCTCTTGGTAGGATAGAACCTTTGTGCTCTGGAGAAGATAAGGTGTTGTCTGAGAGGTAAAGTATGTGGGAGCTTTCTTAGCTGAATCAAAGAATGTAGTCCACTTCTCTATCAATATCACTCAAGTTCCCTTTTATACTTTCTTGCTTTAGATTTTTACGAATGTCTTTAATGTATAATTTCCACTTGTCATACATTGTGGCAAACTTTTTCCCTTTCAGTGCTGCTTCTTGCTCCAAATTTTCCAGCTTTAGGGTCGGTTTTCTGGCACGTGATGAACGTCTTAGTTCATCTGCTTGGGCTATATTTGTTTGAGGCAAGACTAATGCTGCATCAGACTCTTCTACCTGAGACATGTTCCCTTGCTCTTCAACTTCTACTCTATCTGTCTTTGCATCCTCTAACAGTTGCATGGTAATACTAGGCTCAGACATTTTACTTTCAATGCTATCACAATCAATACAAATAATAAGATGCCTTTCACTTTAAATGCAATACTGACAAAATGCAGAAATAAATGACTTTCACTTTAAATGCAATAGATGCAGGCAATAAATGACTTTCACTTTAAATACTTTAGAGTCCATATACTACAAACTGTCCTTTGTTTTACTTTAGTCTTTTATTCCTGAACATGAAAATGTCTCTTTATGCCAAAACCTATGTGCAATGATAAGTAATAAAAGGAAAGCTCTGACCTTATTCTGAAGAGCAGGAACAAATGTCAGTCTTAAAGGAGACGTGTCTTTTTTTTTTTTTTATAACAAATCTTAATTTAAGATTTTCAGCACTTGAAAAGACAATAATCAAATACATAGTAAACAAAAATGTAATAACATAGGAGTACATCCTTAATGTGGTACATATTGCTCATGATACAAAATCTGGTTCGTAAGAATTACATTTGCATAAATTAGCAATAAAAAACATAAGCAAGTTACGACGGCTAGAGGGTTACAATTATAGATAAATTACAATTACTAATACTGTTCACGGTTGCAGCTAGGAGTGGAAGGAACATAGAAAAACTCATAAGGCGATTTACACATATTAATTTGTTACCCAAGAAACAACCTCTTATGCATTTACGGTACCTCAGTCCCTCACGTTTCCAACTTATTACTTGAAAAAATGCCAACAGCTAATCGTCACTACCAGGAATGGGTGATATCGGCGACAGCAGGTCGACTTGGCGCTTAGCCTGCCACCTCAGCCATGGAGACCACACCAATAAATATCTGTCGTGGGACAAGGACTCCCAGCTAGACATCTCTTCCATCAAGCGGATCTCCTGTACCTTGTTGATCCAATCCGCCAACCCCGGTATTTTTGTGTTAAGCCAGAATATTGCAATCAGCAATTTTGCTTCAGCTACCAAAGAGGACAACAAGGAGTGTCTGGTAAGGATGGATTTTACACCGGGCTAGTTTAGTATGACCACCAGGGGGGTAAAAGGTGACGAGGAGGGGATAATATCTAGAATATGTTTGGAAATCATGTCCCAGAATGGGGAAATCATGGGGCAAGACCACCAGATGTGTAATAAAGTACCTGTAGAGTCCTTACATCTCCAACATTGATCCGAGTATGAGGGGTCCATGGCATGAAGTTTGACAGGCGTGTTGTACCACCTAGTTACCAGTTTATAGGCATTCTCCTGTATCCTAATACATCTGGAGTATCCATGGGAGTGACATAAGATCTTTTCTACTGTGTTATCATCAAAGGTGATATTCATCTCCTTTTCCCATTGGGATATGAACCAGGGTCTGTTGGGGCCTACCTCGTCTAACAATTTGTTGTATAACCTAGAAACGGACCCTTTTTTGCATGCCTGTTGTAATAAAAACATGTCATACCAGGTGGGGTCAAGTTTACAAGAGTACTTGCTAAGTATTGGTTGCATACTCTCGAAAACTGTGAATAGTGTATAGGTGACCAAGGGATATGAGGGAAACTTACTTTCAAATTTTGAATAGGAGGGACAGACCGTTGTTTCAAGACATCACCCATTGCCTCAAAGCCCAACGCCTTCCAAAGACCTAGATCATCTTGAAAACCCTGTATTGTCAAGTATGGGACATAAAAAATGGGAGTAAACGGGGAAATGCAAGGGGAAGAACGTAATGACGGTGATATTTTAGACGTGTCTTTTCTTGATATGATGCGATGCTCTGCGCTGACTTGCGATGCTCTGTGCAGACTTGCGATGCTCTGTGCAGATTTGCGATGCTCTGGCTTGGAAACGCTGCTGCAGGCTTTGGGCTTAGTGGTGGGAAACTAGCTGGCTGCAGTACGTGGCCTCTTCGTGGATAGCGGTGCAGGCACTCTAGCTCTGGCCTCCCACCATGCGTCTCTTTCTCTCTCTAGGGATCGCAGGAGGGATGGCGCTCTTTATCTGTCTATTTTGCCTTTGCCGTTCTGCCACTTTAAGAGTCGGCTGCAGTTTGACTAACTCACATGTTCTATGGCCTCTATGGTAGCTCCGCAGAGGTGTCTTTGCTTGCTCACTCAGGGAACGGTTGCTGCACGGCAGTATATGCTGGCGCTCTGCTGCTCTAATGCGCCCTTTACTGTGCAAGTTGAGGAGCGCTATCACTTCGCCCTCTGAGGGGAATAGTTCCACTGTGGCAGGCGCAGCACTATGAAGTGCCTTTTGCGCTGTGGCATTAGAAGAATTTTGGTATCTCTGACTTTTAGTATAACCAGACTGTCTATTACTCTGTAATTCCTCTAGCGCTGTTCTATGGAAACAGTAGGTTTAAAGAGCACACCAAATGCTTGAAATAACTTCTTTATTAACTTCAACTTTTCTTCATATATAACACTGCCGCAGCAGATAGTCCATGTACAAAACACGTGTTGAAAAGATATCACAAAATGGCGGTATGCATAAGATGGTGGCTCAACTGTTCAATCTTGTCATTCAACATAAAATGGTGGATATGTTTCTCTTTTCAGTATCTGTACTCTCACTTTAAGTTATTTAAGCACTTTATGATCTTTCGGAGAGGTATATCTGAGGTCTAACTAATATTTCTACTTGCTGAATTTGGTCGCAATTTGCAGTATGCAGTTAGCAGTAACTATTTGCAGATTGGTTGAGTATGATCTGGTATGGTTGTATGCAGTGCTTTAAGTGGGCCAAAAGAGGTGCCGGTACTCTATTAGGCGCCGGTGCTCCCCCCCCCTGCACATCAGACCCCCCCATCACACACATATATATTAGTTCCTCTATGTACCAGTACCCCCCCCCCCCCACCACCGCACATTCGTTCCTCTCTGTACCAGTACCCCCCTGCACATCAGACCCCCCCCACTCATCACACACACACACATTAATTCCTCTCTGTACCAGTACCCCCCTGCCAGGGGGGTACTGGTACAGAGAGGAATTAATGTGTGTGTGTGTGTGATGAGGGGGGGGTCTGATGTGCAGGGGGGTACTGGTTCAGAGAGGAACGAATGTGCGGTGGTGGGGGGGGGGGGGTACTGGTACATAGAGGAACTAATATATATGTGTGTGATGGGGGGTCTGATGTGCAGAGGGGTACTGGTACAGAGAGGCACTAATGTGTGGTGGTGGGGGGGGGGGGGGGGTACTGGTAAAGAGAGGAACTAATGTGTGTGATGAGGGGGGGGGGGTCTGATGTGCAGGGGGGTACTGGTACAGAGAGGAACGAATGTGCGGTGGTGGGGGGGGGGGGTCCTGGTACATAGAGGAACTAATATATATATGTGTGTGATGGGGGGGTCTGATGTGCAGGGGCCCCCTACACATCAGACCCACCCATCAGACACATATATATTAGTTCCTCTATGTACCAGTACCCCCCCCCCCCCACCACCGCACATTCGTTCCTCTCTGTACCAGTACCCCCCTGCACATCAGACCCCCCCCCCCCCCTCATCACACACATTAATTCCTCTCTGTACCAGTACCCCCCTGCCAGGGGGGGGGGGGGTACTGGTACAGAGAGGAACTAATGTGTGTGGGGGGAGGGGGGGTGCCTGTCACTCACCAGTACTCTTCAGAAGTTGGATTCCAAAGCAAAGTCGATGTTCTTTGCTGCACCGTCCGACTCCTGACTCCAAGGAGGACCAGTCACTGGTCGCCGCACTGATCGCTCCTCAGTCACAGGCGCGCGGGAAGGAGTTGACGTCACCTAACGTGAGGTCAACTCCCTGCCTGCGCCAGCCTGAGCCGTACTCTGCAACGACCCGCCCCCCTCCACTAGCTGCCCAGCCAACGACATTAGGGAGGAGATACTGCCAGCTCTCCGCTGCGCTCCGGCAGGGCCGGCCTTAGGTGTCCAGGCGCCCTGTGCGAGCTAACCTTGTGGCGCCCCCCCCCCCCAAAAAAAAAACAAAAAAACACTGCTTGTTGCTGGCATCATGGCATAGGCTGGCTGACTATCCAACCAAGTAGTTACCAGCCCGCACACCCCAAAGGCCGGTGTAATGTTATACTTCCCTACTTCGTGAGATTTCCCTACCTTCGTCACTTCCGGTCGCACCGGACATGACGTGAGGAGGTGTGCAGCGCCGCGCAGGCGCACAATGACAGGTTAGGGAAGTTTCACAGCAGAGTGCGCATGCGCCAGGAGTCTCGCCGGCGGTTAGGGTAGGGAAAAACTATGGGCCAGTGCGCAGGCGCAGTGATCGGATGGATGTTCTCAGCTGGACACCGGCCGACACTGCGCATGCACCGGGAGCCTCACCAGCGGTTAGGGAAGGGAAAAATTATGTACGGGTCAGTGCTTTTTCCCTACCCTAACCGCTGGTGAGGCTCCCAGCGCATGCGCAGTGTCAGCCGGTGTCCTGCTGAGAACATCCATCCGATCACCGCACCTGTGCACTGGCCCATAATTTTTCCCTACCCTAACCGCCGGCGAGGCTCCCAGCGCATGCGCACTCTGCTGTGAAATTTCCCTAACCCGTCATTGTGCGCAGTGCGCCCCCCCAATATAATAAACATTGGTGGCGCAGTGCGCCCCTCCCAACACTCCAGTATAATAAACATTGGTGGCGCAGTGCGCCCCCCCATCACCCCAGTATAATAAACATTGGTGGCGCAGTGCGCCCCCCCTCAATATAATAAACATTGGTGGCGCAGTGGGCCCCCCCTCAATATAATAAACATTGGTGGCGCAGTGCGCCCCCCCTCAATATAATAATCATTGGTGGCGCAGTGGGCCCCCCCTCAATATAATAATCATTGGTGGCGCAGTGGGCAGTGCCAATGAGGGTTAAAAAATAAAAATAATAATTAACTCACCTCCTCCAATTGATCGTCTTCTGTTCTTTCTTCATGACCTGTCAAAGGACCTGTGGTGACATCACTGTTAGCATCACATGATCCATCACCATGGTAATGGGTCATGTGATGAGCTCAGTGACGTCACCACAGGTCTTGAAGAAAACAGGAGAACGGCAGCTACGCGATCATCTGGAGGAGGTGAGTTAAAATTTTTTTATTATTTTTTAACCCTCACTGGCACTTCCCACTGAGCCACCAATGTTTCTTATACTGGGGTGTTTGGGGGGGAAAGCGCACTGCCTACCAACGTTTCTTATACTGGGGTGTTGGGGGGGGGGGCGCACTGTGCCACAAACGTTTCTTATACTGAGGGGGGGGGGGGGGGCGCACTGCCTACCAACGTTTCTTATACTGGGGTGTTGGGGGGGGGGGGGGCGCACTGTGCCACAAACGTTTCTTATACAAAAACAGGAGGCGGGTGCTGGAATCAAATAGCCGGCACCCGACCTCTGTGACAGGGAGCTGCGATCAGCTACAATTAACCCCTCCAGTACCGCACCTGAAGGGTTAACTCAACTGCAGCTGATCGCAGCTCCCTGTCACAGAGGTTGGCTGTCGGCTATTTGATTCCAGCACCCGCCTCCTGTATTTGTATTCAGGTCAGTTATCTTCATTGGTGGCGCAGTGGCCACAGCCCCTCCCCTCCTCCTCCCGTCTCTCTTCTTATTGGCAGCGGCGGGGGCAGCAGGCAGGTCAGACACAGGGGAGGGGGAGATGGAGGGGGCGCCCCGAGGGAGAACACAAGTTCAGCCTCGCCTGCCGTATATTACATTGCGAGCTGTCGGCCGCCCAGCGCCCCTGTTACTATGGCGCCCTGTGCGGCCGCACAGCCCGCACACCCCAAAGGCCGGCCCTGCGCTCCGGTACCGGAAACCCACGTACTGGGCGCACGGAGAGGTGCTGGTACTCTCCAGGGCAATTTTTGGAAGTGGCGGTACTGAGTACCGCCGCGTTCCGGCCCACTTCAAGCACTGGTTGTATGCATTTTGGATTGCAATATGGAATTTGTATTTGGATTGTGAACTTTGTAGTTTGCAATTGTGTGGTATTTGGAATTTGTTTGCAATTGGTGGAACTATTTTGGCCTCTCTGCTTCCATAAAACACAGCTTTTAGTGGAGTGAATGTCTGTTCAGCTTCTCTCCTCTGGTGTAATGATTCTAGCAGCTCCTGCTAGGGGAATTTCCCACACAGGCTGTGTGTGAGGCTGGCTCTGATTGGTCAAAACTCCTGCCCAGTAACATTTTAACTCTATGCTTTCTGTTGTTTCTGCTGTGTCATTGAGCCTACCTTACATTATATAATGAATCTTAAAGGCATATTATCTTTTCTGCTTCTGTAAACACAATATATAACAGTTTTCTGACATCCAAAACATGAAGTCACTGTAAATAAGTCTGCTTTTGTCTTTAACACACAAACATAGGAACTGTATTAAGGTTATTGGCAGGTTTAGCTGTGTAAACATATAAGCTATATTAGCAACCTAGGACAGGTCTTAGCTGGCCAGCTACAGCCTGCCATATATCAGCTTCCACAATATAGTGATAGAGGTTTTCCATATACCTGCGTCCACAAAATTACTGCTTGAGGCTGATACACTGCGTGCAGAATTATTAGGCAAATGAGTATTTTGACCACATCATCCTCTTTATGCATGTTGTCTTACTCCAAGCTGTATAGGCTCGAAAGCCTACTACCAATTAAGCATATTAGGTGATGTGCATCTCTGTAATGAGAAGGGGTGTGGTCTAATGACATCAACACCCTATATTAGGTGTGCATAATTATTAGGCAACTTCCTTTCCTTTGGCAAAATGGGTCAAAAGAAGGACTTGACAGGCTCAGAAAAGTAAAAAATAGTGAGATATCTTGCAGAGGGATGCAGCACTCTTACAATTGCAAAGCTTCTGAAGCGTGATCATCGAACAATCAAGCGTTTCATTCAAAATAGTCAACAGGGTCGCAAGAAGCGTGTGGAAAAACCAAGGCGCAAAATAACTGCCCATGAACTGAGAAAAGTCAAGCGTGCAGCTGCCAAGATGCCACTTGCCACCAGTTTGGCCATATTTCAGAGCTGCAACATCACTGGAGTGCCCAAAAGCACAAGGTGTGCAATACTCAGAGACATGGCCAAGGTAAGAAAGGCTGAAAGACGACCACCACTGAACAAGACACACAAGCTGAAACGTCAAGACTGGGCCAAGAAATATCTCAAGACTGATTTTTCTAAGGTTTTATGGACTGATGAAATGAGAGTGAGTCTTGATGGGCCAGATGGATGGGCCCGTGGCTGGATTGGTAAAGAGCAGAGAGCTCCAGTCCGACTCAGACGCCAGCAAGGTGGAGGTGGAGTACTGGTTTGGGCTGGTATCATCAAAGATGAGCTTGTGGGGCCTTTTCGGGTTGAGGATGGAGTCAAGCTCAACTCCCAGTCCTACTGCCAGTTTCTGGAAGACACCTTCTTCAAGCAGTGGTACAGGAAGAAGTCTGCATCCTTCAAGAAAAACATGATTTTCATGCAGGACAATGCTCCATCACACGCGTCCAAGTACTCCACAGCGTGGCTGGCAAGAAAGGGTATAAAAGAAGAAAATCTAATGACATGGCCTCCTTGTTCACCTGATCTGAACCCCATTGAGAACCTGTGGTCCATCATCAAATGTGAGATTTACAAGGAGGGAAAACAGTACACCTCTCTGAACAGTGTCTGGGAGGCTGTGGTTGCTGCTGCACGCAATGTTGATGGTGAACAGATCAAAACACTGACAGAATCCATGGATGGCAGGCTTTTGAGTGTCCTTGCAAAGAAAGGTGGCTATATTGGTCACTGATTTGTTTTTGTTTTGTTTTTGAATGTCAGAAATGTATATTTGTGAATGTTGAGATGTTATATTGGTTTCACTGGCAAAAATAAATAATTGAAATGGGTATATATTTGTTTTTTGTTAAGTTGCCTAATAATTATGCACAGTAATAGTCACCTGCACACACAGATATCCCCTAAAATAGCTAAAACTAAAAACAAACTAAAAACTGCTTCCAAAAATATTCAGCTTTGATATTAATGAGTTTTTTGGGTTCATTGAGAACATGGTTGTTGTTCAATAATAAAATTAATCCTCAAAAATACAACTTGCCTAATAATTCTGCACTCCCTGTATACCAGCTTCAACTAACAACTGATTGAGGCCTGCCATATATCAGCTTCCACAAATACTGCTCTTCTCTAGGGAGTTTGTCACAGGGTCATTTTGAAAATGACAGGCAGAGGAAGAGGAAGGCCGTTCCGCAGGGGTGGTAGGGGTCGGGCAGGTGCACCAGGCCGGAGCCTAAGTTGAAAGTGGGAGAAAGTGTGTGCGATTATGTCAAGGGACGCACCAGAGATGGTTGAGTGGCCGCCCCTAATCCTCTTTATCTGCACCCTCCTCACTCTCTGCTGTGTGCACCCCCAAAGACACCACCACCACCATAGCCCCTCCACTCGAGTCGGAGGAATTATTTTCCGATCCATTCCCAGACCTTACCGATGCGCAGCCATTCTTGGCATCGGATGAGGAAGAGGAGGTAGCAACGGCCGCCACCCAGCGGTATGACGACAGTACCCAGATCAGCCGGAGTTGCTGCCTACTCCGAGATCTCTAATGTCAGTGGAGGTGTAGGTGACGATGATGACGTGTCGATGGACGTCACATGGGTGCCCACAAGAGAGGAAGAGGGGGGGAGTTCAGAGGGAGAGACGGAGCAGCAGATAGGGAGGAAAAGGAGGAGAAGCAGGCAGAACTCACAGTGCACAGGAGGCAAAAAGCAGACTGCAAATGTATCTTGAGCGAACCATCCACCATGCACGGTCACATCTGGTGCTCCCAGGACGCCGGCACATGGCTCCGCAGTGTGGGCTTTTTTAATGTGTCAGCTGCTGACAATAGTGTTGCCATCTGCAGCTTGTGCTGTCAACGCATAAGTCACAGTAAGCCCAACACTTACCTAGGGACGACCGCCAAGCCCAGTGGGAGCAACACTGTCAGAACCCACAAAGCCACTTCTCCTCTGTCCTCCCATTTGTCCTTCACTCCACCTTCCATCATGCCGTCGTCACGTTCACCTGGCACAAGGCAGGCTTCCGTGGCCCAAATGTTCGAGCGTAAAAAAATGATGACGCCGGATAATCCTCTTGCCCAATGGCTGACCACTGGCTTGTCGGTACTGCTAGCCCGCCAACTACTGCCATATAAATTGGTGGACTCGGAGGCCTTTAGAAAATTTGTGGGCATTGGCAGACCGCAATGGAAGGTCCCCAGAAGGAAATATTTCTCCCAGAAGGGTTTCACTGAACTATATGGCCACGTTAATATATCTCAGGCACACAGTGTCAGTACCAAGATACATCTGGCCACAGACACGTGGTGTAGCAAACACGGGCAGGGAAGGTACATAACTTTTACTGCCCACTGGGTGAACCTTCTGAGGGCCATCAAGCATGTAACTCATGGCACCCGTGTGGATTTGGTTTTACCGCCACGGATTGCATGCAGGCCGGCCTCTTCTTCTCCTCCTACTCCATCCTCCGTCTCCTCCTCGGCTGACTGCTCCTTTTCCACTGCTACCGCTGCACCCCCCAAGATCCCCAGAACCTGACGTGTCAGGTGAGACGTTGCCATGTTGTGCTGCGGGTGTTGTGCCTGGAAGCCAAGAGCCACACCGGTTCTGCTCTGCTTTCAGCTCTGCGGTTACAGGCCGATCAGTGGCTAACCCCGCTCAATTTGACAGTTGGTAAAGTGGTGTGCAACAACGGTGCCTATCTGATGAGCGTGCTGAAACAGGGCAAAATGACATACGTGCCGTGCATGGCACACGTTCTGAACTTAGTCGTACAGCGATTCGTTGCCAAATACCCCTGGGTTCAGGACGTCTTGCAGCAGGCCAGGAAAATCTCTGGCCATTTTAGAAGACCTTACACGGCCATGGCTCGCCTTGCTGACGTTCAGCGGCGACACCACCTGCCCGTCAGACGTCTGATTTGTGACTGCCCGACGCGCTGGAACTCCACCTTGTATATGCTTGATAGGCTGCTCCAGCAGAAACGTGCCGTTAACGACTACCTATACGAACTCTGCGGTAGGACAGGTTCTGGGGAGCTTGGTTTCTTTTCACCGCGCCAGTGGCTGCTCATGCGCCATGCATGCAGACTTCTGCGGCCATTTGATGAGATCACCAAACTGGTCAGTCGCAGCCAGGGCGCCATCAGTGACATCGTACCTTACGCCTTCTTTCTGGAGCGTGCATTGCGTCGTGTCATTGATCAAGCCGTCAAGGAGCAGGAGCTGGAAGATGAGGAAGTCGCAATGCTGAATGAATTCCCAGGGCGCTACTACAGGAGTCTGAAGAGGAGTCAGAAGAAGATGGTGGCTGGGGGGAGGAGGAGGAGCAAGAAGAGCAGGCTTTAAACTTTTCGGGGATCCCTGGTGTTGTCCGTGGCTGAGGGGAGGAGACCGAGGACGACATTCTCCTGGGCGATGAGCAGGAGCCAGGCCGCTCCACCCCATCCAATTTAGTGCAAATGGGGGCCTTCATGCTCCAGTGTTTGAAGAGGGTATAAAAAGCATAAAGGTCAAGGACCTGTACTGGTTGGCAACGTACTTAGAACCCCGGTACAAACACAAAATGGCGGACATGTTACCAGCATCACAGAGGGCTGTCAGAATGCAGCATTTCCAGGCCTTGCTGCGAGAGATTGTCACGGATGGTGTAACAGAAAACTAGAAGACACAAATGAAGATCCGACTGACTTGATCCAAAACTAAGGAACCAACGGGTAAGCCCTGTAAGCCCTAGCTCTCTCCCTTAGCTGCTCAGCCTATGCAAAAATCTCCATGGTAGAAATTTGCATACCCTCGTTCCTTGACTGTATGACACCTGAACACCCAATAATAGTGAGGGGACACGACCACCGGCTCCCTACACTTAATACGGAGGGAGTCAGGGTCACCTCGGATCAAGCAAACAGGAAAAGAAAGATAAATGAACAGACTTATCTGTAGCAGCATCAGTTGTAGCATCCAGCATGCAGACACTCCAGGAAGTTGTATAAACCGCAAAGTGATGCAGTATGGGAGGGGATTTAAAGGGATTCAATCAGTGCAACTAGATAACAGCTGAGAGAGGGAAACGAGATGACAAAACGAAAGCAAAACAAAAGAACCTCAAGCAGGAGGTTCTAAAGAACGTCTGTCAGAGCTTCACAGATGTCTGGCGGTAACAGAGATGCTGCATTCTGCTGTTGCGGGCACTGGCAGAGGAATTTCCACCCACAGCGAAACAGGTGCAGGTACCAATCCTACTGCACCTGCAAGAAGAGGGCAGTTTGAAGATGTGTTGGTCACTTCGGATAGGAGACCATTCTTGCAGCCAACCCATCAACAGCCGCCCTCCGGATCAAGCCTCAGGGAACGCCTAGACTGACAGGTGTCCGACTACATTGGGTTAACGGCCGATGTGGACGCTCTGAGAAGCGAGGAACCCCTTAACTACTAGTTGTGCAGGCTTGACCTGTGGCCAGAGCTTGCACAATTTGCCATGGAACTCTTGGCTTGCCCCTCGTCGAGTGTCCTGTCTGAAAGGACGTTCAGCGCAGCAGGGGGGGTCGTGACCGATAAACGCACTCGCCTTGCTCACGACAGTGTGGACTACCTCACATTTCTAAAAATGAATGAGGCATGGATCTCGGAGGAATTCAACACATGTGACGAGTCAACCAAGATTAATTGAATTTCCTCATGACAACCCACAAATATCTGCCACCACCCAGAACAAAGAATGGTTTTGGCCTTATGTATATACAGCGGCATAAAAGGCCTTTTTATGTCAGGTGAATGCCTCATTTTTGGGGCCTGTACTGGCCAACAGTTACATACTTATCCTGTGACCGCCTACCGCCTGTCCCCAAAGTCCAGCTCATCACCTCTGGTATGATGGGGGCATCGCATGGCGTATCAACTCGACTTCATCTTCTTAGGCTACATGCATGCGACCGTTGTGTGTTTTGTGGCCCGCAAATTGCGGATCCGCAAAACACGGATGGTGTCCGTGTGCGTTCCGCAATTTGCCGAACGGCATGGACAGCCATCAATATAACTGCCTATTCTTGTCTGCAAAACGGACAAGAATAGGACAGGTTATATTTTTCTTTGCGGACCACGAAACAGAGCAACGGATTGCTGTCCGCATCTTTTGCGGCCCCATTGAAGTGAATGGGTCCGCATCCAAACAGCGGCTCGGATGCGGACCAAAACAACGTTAGTGTGCATGAGGCCTTAAAAGAAGGATCTCACCTTCTGAGCATCCTGGACGTGTCGCGTTTGATATGCTAGGACTTGGAACGGTGAGATATGAATTATGAAGAAGGACTGGGGCCTGTATCTTCACCAGGGCAACTGGGAAAATATCTGTTGGATCTTTTCATACCAGTTCCCTAGATGGCCAGGGGGCAGGCTGCATGTGTAATAAAGCCTAGCCCAGAGGGGCTGAGTCAGAGGTGTGAGGGAAAATCCCCCTCAGGCCTGCCCCTGGAGGAAAGACATAAAAATGTAATCCCTGGGATATTTGGTGTCACAAAGTAGGAGATCCAATCGTATTGGCTTGTGCACAATTACTCTGCCCAAATCGCTTCTCGGCCTTTTGGCTAAGATCAAGTGTAGTATCTGTTCTTATCAGTTCCGGTCGAGCTTGCTCCCGGACTGAACTCTGCCCATGGAGGAAGGATGTGAGGAGAGAAACACACAGTGGCCCACAAAGGGTGTACATCATCAGGGCAGAGATGTCCTGTGCGAGGTGACCCGGGCTGCTGGATCGAAGCCATGAGGCAGAGTTGTGTTGAAAGCCCAAAGTGCAAGTGCCCCAGGAGTGGTGACCCTGGGGTGCCTGAACTCACTGGGGGTGGGATCCCACTGAGAGACGGCACGTTGGCACAGCACTTTCTTTCTCACATTTTTAGCGCACACACCTCTCTTTGCTCGGCTTCGGCCTTGACAAGATGAGGAATTTTTATAATTCCGGTCAAATGTCCAGGCCGTAATGGCACACATTTTATTTATTTTTTATGTGTTCACATTTGTGTGTTTACTAGGATTTTTAGGGTTGCGGCGCTCTTATGGGCAACCCCCTGAGGTCTAGGGGAGTGTGTGTGGCCATATTGGTTCCTCACCACCATGCCAAACCCCTTGGGCTCTCCCTCCTGGGAGAGTCCAGACCTTGTTAAAGCTCCTGGCTGACGCCTTGGGAGCACAGACGGGCATACCCTCGGCTTCGATTTTCTTGCACGTACTGCACGATTTTGTTGCACGTACTTTGGGCTTTCGAAAAAAAAAAAAAAAAGAAAAATTACCTTGCCCAAATCTCCTGGGAGGAAAGGACTTTTACCACGCAACTGCCAAGTATCAGAACTTTCTATGTTTTCTCCTTTTTATTTGACAATTGTTTGCCATTTATGTATGTCTCTTGGTAATCATTTTTTGTAACCAAGTGCTGTCCATTTTTCATACATTAAACTTAAAAGTTTGATGGTTTGTCTTGTAACCTTAAGAACCTGTTAGCTCCATGAAGAGTGTGTGTGCAGTCTGAGGCTGTATGTCGTTTTTCCGTGAGGCTTACTATCGTGTGTGTGTCTGCTTGCGGGTGGAACACTCAGGGGTGTCCTGTCGACCTTATAACGGGCAGGTGGTGGTGGCAAAAGTTTTGTGTTATTGCGTGGGTGTGCTTGCAGGCTTCAGGTAGCGATTTATTCTCGAGTTACGGCCTGGTGCAGGGCGTAACAGCGTGTGAGGGCGTGAGGTTAATCGGCCTGAAGGTCCCCGGTACGTGACACCTTCCATCTAGCACTCTCGCACCCCTCCAATCTATCCTCAACTCTGCTGCCCGACTAATCCAACTCTCACCCAGGGCCGGTGCCACCTGTAAGGTGACCTAGGCAGCCGTGCGGTTTTTAAAAAAAGCGTTGGTTAAGTGGCGGCCGGGCCGATCCTGCCGCAAGTTTTTTTTTAAAGTACGGCGGCGGGCCCTCCCCCGCACCGGGCGACTGCCGCACTGCCCGGGCTGGCGCGTCTATGATTGTGCACCGCCCGGGCGCAGCCTGAAGAGAGGGACTGACAGGAGGGAAGCACCTGTAATGTAGCGTGGCCGAGCTCTGTTCGGTCTGCGGTACAGGAGCTTTTGTTTCCTGTACCCGGCCGGACTGACAGGAAGTGCTCACTTAGTGTGCACTTCTTTTGAGTCCGGCCGGGTACAGGAAACAAATACTCCTGTACCGCGGACCGAACAGAGCTCGGCCACGCTACATTACAGGTGGGGGGAATGAGAGTGACAAGGGAGTGTGGGGGGGGGGGATGAGAGTGACAAGGGAGTGGGGGGGGGGGAATAAGAGTGACAAGGCAGTGGGGGGGGGGGAGGAAATGAGAGTGACAAGGGAGGGGGGAATGAGAGTGACAAGGGAGGGGGGAATGAGAGTGACAAGGGAGGGGGAGAGAGTGACAAGGGAGGGGGAGAGAGTGACAAGGGGCGGGGTGGGAAAGAGAGTGACAAGGGAGGGGGGGAATGAGAGTAACAAGGGAGGGGGGGGGGATAAGAGTGACAAGGCAGTGGGGGGGGGGAGGAAATGAGAGTGACAAGGGAGGGGGGAATGAGAGTGACAAGGGAGGGGGGAATGAGAGTGACAAGGGAGGGGGGAATGAGAGTGACAAGGGAGGGGGGAATGAGAGTGACAAGGGAGGGGGGAATGAGAGTGACAAGGGAGGGGGAGAGAGTGACAAGGGGCGGGGTGGGAAAGAGAGTGACAAGGGAGGGGGGGAATGAGAGTGACAAGGGAGGGGGGGAATGAGAGTGACAAGGGAGGGGGGGGGGAATAAGAGTGACAAGGCAGTGGGGGGGGGGGGAAATGAGAGTGACAAGGGAGGGGGGAATGAGAGTGACAAGGGAGGGGGGAATGAGAGTGACAAGGGAGGGGGGAATGAGAGTGACAAGGGAGGGGGAGAGAGTGACAAGGGGCGGGGTGAGAAAGAGAGTGACAAGGGAGGGGGGGAATGAGAGTGACAAGGGAGGGGGGGGAATGAGAGTGACAAGGGAGGGGGGGAATGAGAGTGACAAGGGAGGGGGGGAATGAGAGTGACAAGGGAGGGGGGGAATGAGAGTGACAAGGGAGGGGGGGAATGAGAGTGACAAGGGAGGGGGGGAATGAGAGTGACAAGGGGGGGAGGAGGAAATGAGAGTGACAAGGGAGGGGTGGAATGAGAGTGACAAGGGAGTGGGGGGGGAATGAGAGTGACAAGGGAGTGGGGGGGGGGAATGAGAGTGACAAGGGAGTGGGGGGGGGAATGAGAGTGACAAGGGAGGGGGGATGAGAGTGACAAGGGAGGGAGGGGGGAATGAGAGTGACAAGGGAGGGAGGGGGGAATGAGAGTGACAAGGGAGGGAGGGGGGAATGAGAGTGACAAGGGAGGGGGGGGGGAGAAGAGAGTGACAAGGGAGGGGGGGGGGGAGAAGAGAGTGACAAGGGAGGGGGGGGGGGGGGGGGAGAAGAGAGTGACAAGGGAGTCCCCAGAGCCAGACCAAGAGCCAGAGACCAGATCATCTTATTGTCCTGGTGGTAAGTAGACAATAGTATGCAAAAATCACAGCAAAAGAGTTGTTTTTCTTTGTTCCATGAATTAATTTTATTTCTTAGGAAAAAGCGACAATGTATATGCACAAACGTTTTCGGCCTTATCAGGCCTTCGTCAGGCACTGGAAAAGTAATATTGGCATAAATCAATCTATATGTACATAGTTGTCAGCTTACATGTTATACATTTCAAACAAAGTACATCCGTTATAAAAAATTCGCTGTCTCTTTGATAGAAAAAAGTGTCCACTGATAATTATAGTCTGACATTCATATCTGTTTGAACAGGTTATAAGGAAAAAATCCACCATAAGTCTTTTTAACTTTCTCTGATTACCTATCAACAACTCATATGATACCAAAGTATGTTGTTGTCAGCTTAAGCGTTCTTATATTGTATTACATTACAATCTTAAGAATAGCCAGAAATAATCACTGATATCTGTGATGACTATTGTATTCTATGATGTTCTCTTACCTATGCCGCCAGAGGTGATGAGGAAATGGAGCGCTCCGGCCGCCACGCAGTACATCTGTCTCTGTGAATCCAATGCTCCAGTCCCGCTCTTTATCATGCTGGTGGGACCAGAGGGACGGCCGTCTCTGAAGGAGGAAGTGCGGCCGGCGTGCGTTCCATATTAGCGGAAGAGGGCGGTGGGACGCATGGTGCGCTCCAAATGACAGGAAGCGCAGAATATGTGCGCTGCAAAGACCGCAAATGATGCCGGTGAAGCGCACTGGACAGAAACCAATACAGTAATGCTATGATCTATAGGAGAAAAGCGAAATTGTGAAAAAGGATACCTCCTGCGGCATGGTCCTAAGGGATCTATCTAGGATACCTGTGGGAATAGTGAGAAGCATAGAAATTAGTATGTGAGGAAATTACAGATGGATAGACTATGGCCGGGTGCAAATTCTCTTTTGCTGTGATTTTTGCATACTATTATTACGGGTGGGGACCCTATCCACAGCACCCAAGGAGGCAGACGGCCACGAAGTCTGGTAAGTAGACAATGCAATATGTTTATTATGTAATTGTTTAGTTATTACTACTACATTGGAAACTAATTTACCTCACCTTAAAAGGACACTATAGTCCCAGAACCAGTACAGTTAATGTAGTGGTACTGGTGTCTATAGCCTGTTCCTGCAGAGAACAGACACTGTGCAGCACTGGTGGTAAAGGACACTATAGTCCCAGAACCAGTACAGTTAATGTAGTGGTACTGGTGTCTATAGCCTGTTCCTGCAGAGAACAGACACTGTGCAGCACTGGTGGTAAAGGACACTATAGTCCCAGAACCAGTACAGTTAATGTAGTGGTACTGGTGTCTATAGCCTGCTCCTGCAGAGAACAGACACTGGGCAGCACTGGTGGTAAAGGACACTATAGTCCCAGAACCAGTACAGTTAATGTAGTGGTACTGGTGTCTATAGCCTGTTCCTGCAGAGAACAGACACTGGGCAGCACTGGTGGTAAAGGACACTATAGTCCCAGAACCAGTACAGTTAATGTAGTGGTACTGGTGTCTATAGCCTGTTCCTGCAGAGAACAGACACTGGGCAGCACTGGTGGTAAAGGAGCACTATAGTCCCAGAACCAGTACAGTTAATGTAGTGGTACTGGTGTCTATAGCCTGTTCCTGCAGAGAACAGACACTGTGCAGCACTGGTGGTAAAGGACACTATAGTCCCAGAACCAGTACAGTTAATGTAGTGGTACTGGTGTCTATAGCCTGTTCCTGCAGAGAACAGACACTGTGCAGCACTGGTGGTAAAGGACACTATAGTCCCAGAACCAGTACAGTTAATGTAGTGGTACTGGTGTCTATAGCCTGTTCCTGCAGAGAACAGACACTGTGCAGCACTGGTGGTAAAGGACACTATAGTCCCAGAACCAGTACAGTTAATGTAGTGGTACTGGTGTCTATAGCCTGTTCCTGCAGAGAACAGACACTGTGCAGCACTGGTGGTAAAGGACACTATAGTCCCAGAACCAGTACAGTTAATGTAGTGGTACTGGTGTCTATGGCCTGTTCCTGCAGAGAACAGACACTGGGCAGCACTGGTGGTAAAGGACACTAAAGTCCTAGAACCAGTACAGTTAATGTAGTGGTACTGGTGTCTATGGCCTGTTCCTGCAGAGAACAGACACTGGGCAGTACTGGTGGTAAAGGAGCACTACAGTGCCAGGCACTATATAGTTGTTAGGAGTGGGGCACCCTCGTGTCCCCCTCCCACTGGGCTGAAGGGGTTAAAACCCCTTCAGCCACTTACCTTTCTCCAGCGCCGGCACTGGGAACTCTTCTCCCCGATCCTCCTCTCAGCTGCGCATGCGCACACATTCAAAACTATGTTCCGCGTCTTCCCACTGTAATTTTGACAGCGAGAATTGCGGAAGCGCCTCTAGCGGCTGTGAGAGAGACGGCTACAAGAAGCTGGATAAACCCTAAGGGAAACATAGCAGTTCTTTTAATTTAAATGCTGAGAATGGGGTGGAACATATGTGATGTCATGATATGGGCAGATCATCTGATAAGGGGGGGCGGCAATTTTTATCTTGCCTAGGGCGGCAAAAATCCTTGCACCGACCCTGCTCTCACCCTGTTTCTTCTCTGCCTCTCCCCTCTGCCAATCCCGTCACTGGCTCCCCATTGCCCAGCGAATTCACTTCAAAATACTAACAAATACCTACAAGGCCGTCCATAACCTGTCCCCTCCCTACATCTCTGAGCTACTTTCCCGATACATCCCCACACGCACTCTCCGATCCTCACAAGACCTCCTTCTCTCCTCTCCTCTTATCGCCTCTTCCCACAATCGCCTCCAAGATTTCTCCCGTGCATCCCCCATACTCTGGAACTCGCTGCCCCAACATATCAGACTTGTACCTACAGTGTAATCCTTCAAAAGAAACCTGAAAACCCACCTCTTCATACAAGCCTACAACCCGTGACCCTGC
This sequence comes from Bufo bufo, assembly GCF_905171765.1. Lineage (NCBI taxonomy): Eukaryota > Metazoa > Chordata > Amphibia > Anura > Bufonidae > Bufo > Bufo bufo. The sequence continues at coordinate 29,033,206 of NC_053392.1, read as the reverse complement.
TGCCTCTATACCGCCACGACCAGCTTCACCCGCACCTACTGTGTCCTCCTATACCATGTAGATTGTAAGCCCTCGCGGGCAGGGCCCGCTCTCCTTCTCTACCAGTTGGCCTGCTGGCAGTCTATAGATTGCTTAGCTCCAGGGTGTACCACAGGGGTCAGCAACCTCCAGCACTCCAGGTGCACACTTGCTTGGCTGTTCTCTAAACTCTCACAGAAGTGGAAGGAGCATGCTGGGAGTTGTAGTTTCACAACAGCTGGAGTGCATAAGGTTACTGATCCCTGGTGTATAATTTGCATTCCCACATATTGCAGACAAGCAACGGCCGTCTGCACGAGCCCTTAGACTGAGTTCACACTCCAGTTATTTCCATTGTCAGCCAAAACCAGGTCCGGGTCAAAAACATAGAACAGGAGAAATCTTTGCCTTAGTGTATATCTTATCTGTGAGTCGCCTTCACTACTGGTTTGGGCTGACAATAACTGATGGAAAAAACTGACCAAACAACTGAAGTGTGAACTGGGCCTGACCTGCTCCCTGACACTGGCTCTCGGCTCCGGTGCTCTCCGACCTCTGCTCAGGTCCCTGGATGTCATCATCCATTTTGATGCTGCCTGCAACCAATCATGGGCCACGGTGGGGACTTCTCCGCTTGCGTTGTGAATAAATGTGACTGTTCATACAGAACTTCAGAATTTGAGGCCCCGCTTTTAATTTCGCCCAGGGCCACATTTGGTCTAAAACCGGCCCTGCCTACAGCAGTACCTTTCCCATAACCTCACTGTGCCTCATGGTACTCAGATACCACAGGGTCTTACAGTAGGGTTGAACAGCACAACTAGATGTTTACAACATCATCCATGAACCAAAAGGAAGACCAACAAGGTGACCAGTGGATGAAAGGACCTGAAAGTGGAGGTGACACACTGACAGGAAGAAGAGATGACCAAGCCCTGGGGAGGATGGCAAGAGAAGACAGGTAGATAGCGGGTGAATAATACTGAACAGGAACGGTGTAGTGGTGGGATCGAGAGACCAGCATTACTATATGTACTTCTGAAGGACCCAAAGGTTTACCATCACTGTCTTAGCAGAGTCCATAAAGACAGTATACTCGGTGGATGAGTCTATGTATTATTATATACAGTATACTCTGTGTATGAGTCTATTATCATATACAGTATACTCTGTGTATGAGTCTATGTATTATTATATACAGTATACGCGGTGTATGAGTCTATTATCATATACAGTATACTCTGTGTATGAGTCTATGTATTATTATATACAGTATACACAGTGTATGAGTCTATGTATTATTATAGACAGTATACACGGTGTATGAGTCTATGTATTATATACAGTATACGCGGTGTATGAGTCTATGTATTATATACAGTATACGCGGTGTATGAGTCTATGTATTATTATATACAGTATACGCAGTGTATGAGTCTATGTATTATTATATACAGTATACGCAGTGTATGAGTCTATTATATACAGTATACGCGGTGTATGAGTCTATGTATTATTATAGACAGTATACGCGGTGTATGAGTCTATTATCATATACAGTATACGCTGTGTATGAGTCTATGTATTATCATATACAGTATACGCTGTGTATGAGTCTATGTATTATTATATACAGTATACGCGGTGTATGAGTATGTATTATTATATACAGTATACGCAGTGTATGAGTCTATGTATTATTATATACAGTATACGCGGTGTATGAGTCTATTATCATATACAGTATACTCTGTGTATGAGTCTATGTATTATTATATACAGTATACGCGGTGTATGAGTCTATGTATTATTATATACAGTATACGCGGTGTATGAGTCTATTATCATATACAGTATACTCTGTGTATGAGTCTATGTATTATTATATACAGTATACGCGGTGTATGAGTCTATTATCATATACAGTATACGCTGTGTATGAGTCTATGTATTATTATATACAGTATACGCGGTGTCTGAGTCTATTATCATATACAGTATACTCTGTGTATGAGTTTATGTATTATATACAGTATACGCGGTGTATGAGTCTATGTATTATTATATACAGTATACGCGGTGTATGAGTCTATTATCATATACAGTATACGCTGTGTATGAGTCTATGTATTATTATATACAGTATACGCGGTGTATGAGTCTATTATCATATACAGTATACTCTGTGTATGAGTCTATGTATTATTATATCCAGTATACACAGGGTATGAGTCTATGTATTATTATATACAGTATACGCAGTGTATGAGTCTATGTATTATTATATACAGTATACGCAGTGTATGAGTCTATGTATTATTATATACAGTATACGCGGTGTATGAGTCTATGTATTATCATATTCAGTATACGCTGTATATGAGACTATGTATTATTATATACAGTATACACGGTGTATGAGTCTATGTATTATCATATACAGTATACGCTGTGTATGAGTCTATGTATTATATACAGTATACGCGGTGTATGAGTCTATGTATTATTATATACAGTATACGCAGTGTATGAGTCTATGTATTATTATATACAGTATACACGGTGTATGAGTATATGTATTAATATATACAGTATACGCGGTGTATGAGTCTATGTATTATTAAATACAGTATACGCGGTGTATGAGTCTATGTATTATTATATACAGTATACGCGGTGTATGAGTCTATGTATTATTATATACAGTATACGCAGTGTATGAGTCTATGTATTATTATATACAGTATACGCGGTGTATGAGTCTATGTATTATTATATACAGTATACGCTGTGTATGAGTCTATGTATTATTATATACAGTATACGCGGTGTATGAGTCTATGTATTATCATATACAGTATAGGAGTCTATGTATTATTATATACAGTATACGCGGTGTATGAGTCTATGTATTATTATATACAGTATAGGAGTCTATGTATTATTATATACAGTATACGCGGTGTATGAGTCTATGTATTATTATATACAGTATACACGGTGTATGAGTCTATGTATTATTATATACAGTATACGTGGTGTATGAGTCTATGTATTATTATATACAGTATACGCGGTGTATGAGTCTATGTATTATCATATTCAGTATACGCTGTGTATGAGACTATGTATTATTATATACAGTATACACGGTGTATGAGTCTATGTATTATCATATACAGTATACGCTGTGTATGAGTCTATGTATTATATACAGTATACGCGGTGTATGAGTCTATGTATTATTATATACAGTATACGCTGTGTATGAGTCTATGTATTATATACAGCATACGCGGTGTATGAGTCTATGTATTATTATATACAGTATACGCGGTGTATGAGTCTATTTATTATTATATACAGTATACGCAGTGTATGAGTCTATGTATTATGTACAGTATACATGGTGTATGAGTCTATGTATTATCATATACAGTATACGCGGTGTATGAGTCTATTATTATATACAGTATACGCAGTGTATGAGTCTATGTATTATGTACAGTATACATGGTATATGAGTCTATGTATTATTATATACAGTATACGCTGTGTATGAGTCTATGTATTATTATATACAGTATAGGAGTCTATGTATTATTATATACAGTATACGCGGTGTATGAATCTATGTATTATTATATACAGTATACGCGGTGTATGAGTCTATGTATTATTATATACAGTATACGCAGTGTATGAGTCTATGTATTATTATATACAGTATACACGGTGTATGAGTATATGTATTAATATATACAGTATACGCGGTGTATGAGTCTATGTATTATTATATACAGTATACGCGGTGTATGAGTCTATGTATTATTATATACAGTATACGCGGTGTATGAGTCTATGTATTATTATATACAGTATACGCAGTGTATGAGTCTATGTATTATTATATACAGTATACGCTGTGTATGAGTCTATGTATTATTATATACAGTATACGCGGTGTATGAGTCTATGTATTATCATATACAGTATAGGAGTCTATGTATTATTATATACAGTATACGCGGTGTATGAGTCTATGTATTATTATATACAGTATAGGAGTCTATGTATTATTATATACAGTATACGCGGTGTATGAGTCTATGTATTATTATATACAGTATACACGGTGTATGAGTCTATGTATTATTATATACAGTATACGTGGTGTATGAGTCTATGTATTATTATATACAGTATACGCGGTGTATGAGTCTATGTATTATCATATTCAGTATACGCTGTGTATGAGACTATGTATTATTATATACAGTATACACGGTGTATGAGTCTATGTATTATATACAGTATACGCGGTGTATGAGTCTATGTATTATTATATACAGTATACGCTGTGTATGAGTCTATGTATTATATACAGCATACGCGGTGTATGAGTCTATGTATTATTATATACAGTATACGCGGTGTATGAGTCTATTTATTATTATATACAGTATACGCAGTGTATGAGTCTATGTATTATGTACAGTATACATGGTGTATGAGTCTATGTATTATCATATACAGTATACGCGGTGTATGAGTCTATTATTATATACAGTATACGCAGTGTATGAGTCTATGTATTATGTACAGTATACATGGTATATGAGTCTATGTATTATTATATACAGTATACGCTGTGTATGAGTCTATGTATTATTATATACAGTATAGGAGTCTATGTATTATTATATACAGTATACGCGGTGTATGAATCTATGTATTATTATATACAGTATACGCGGTGTATGAGTCTATGTATTATTATATACAGTATACGTGGTGTATGAGTCTATGTATTATTATATACAGTATACGCGGTGTATGAGTCTATGTATTATCATATTCAGTATACGCTGTGTATGAGTCTATGTATTATTATATACAGTATACACGGTGTATGAGTCTATGTATTATCATATACAGTATACGCTGTGTATGAGTCTATGTATTATATACAGTATACGCGGTGTATGAGTCTATTATTATATACAGTATACGCAGTGTATGAGTCTATGTATTATTATATACAGTATACGCGGTGTATGAGTCTATGTATTATTATATACAGTATACACAGTGTATGAGTCTATGTATTATTATATACAGTATACGCGGTGTATGAGTCTATGTATTATTATATACAGTATACGCTCTGTATGAGTCTATGTATTATCATATACAGTATACGCGGTGTATGAGTCTATGTATTATTATATACAGTATAGGAGTCTATGTATTATTATATACAGTATACGCGGTGTATGAGTCTATGTATTATTATATACAGTATACACGGTGTATGAGTCTATGTATTATATACAGTATACGTGGTGTATGAGTCTATGTATTATTATATACAGTATACACGGTGTATGAGTCTATGTATTATATACAGTATACGTGGTGTATGAGTCTATATATTATTATATACAGTATACACAGTGTATGAGTCTATGTATTATGTACAGTATACATGGTGTATGAGTCTATGTATTATTATATACAGTATACGTGGTGTATGAGTCTATGTATTATTATGTACAGTATACACGGTGTATGAGTCTATTATTATATACAGTATACATAGAAACATAGAAACATAGAAACATAGAATGTGTCGGCAGATAAGAACCATTTGGCCCATCCAGTCTGCCCAATATACTGAATACTATGGATAGCCCCCGGCCCTATCTTATATGAAGGATGGCCTTATGCCTATCCCATGCATGCTTAAACTCCTCCACTGTATTTGCAGCTACCACTTCTGCAGGAAGGCTATTCCATGCATCCACTACTCTCTCAGTAAAGTAATACTTCCTGATATTACTTTTAAACCTTTGCCCTCTAATTTAAAACTATGTCCTCTTGTAGCAGTTTTTCTTCTTTTAAATATTCTCTCCTCTTTTACCTTGTCGATTCCCTTTATGTATTTAAAAGTTTCTATCATATCCCCTCTGTCTCGTCTTTCTTCCGAGCTATACATGTTAAGGTCCTTTAATCTTTCCTGGTAAGTTTTATCCTGCAATCCATGTACTAGTTTAGTAGCTCTTCTCTGAACTCTCTCCAAAGTATCAATATCCTTCTGGAGATATGGTCTCCAGTACTGAGCACAATACTCCAAATGAGGTCTCACTAGTGCTCTGTAGAGCGGCATGAGCACCTCCCTCTTTCTACTGGTAATTCCTCTTGCTATACACCCAAGCATTCTGCTAGCATTTCCTGCTGCTCTATGACATTGTCTGCCTGCCTTTAAGTCTTCTGAAATAATGACCCCTAAATCCCTTTCCTCAGATACTGAGGTTAGGACTGTATCACTGATTTTATATTCTGCTCTTGGGTTTTTACGGCCCAGGTGCATTATCTTGCACTTATCAACATTAAATTTTAGTTGCCATATTTTTGACCATTCCTCTAGTTTTCCTAAGTCCTTTTCCATTTGGTGTATCCCTCCAGGAACATCAACCCTGTTACAAATCTTTGTGTCATCAGCAAAAAGACACACCTTACCATCGAGGCCTTCTGCAATTTCGCTGATAAAGATATTAAACAATATGGGTCCCAGAACAGATCCCTGAGGTACCCCACTGGTAACAAGACCTTGGTCTGAATATACTCCATTGACTACAACCCTCTGCTGTCTGTCCCTCAGCCACTGCCTAATCCATTCAACAATATGGGAGTCCAAGCCCAAAGACTGCACTTTATTGATAAGCTTTCTATGTGGGACAGTATCAAAAGCCTTACTAAAGTCTAGATAAGCGATGTTTACTGCACCTCCTCCATCTATTATTTTAGTCACCCAATCGAAAAAATCAATAAGATTAGTTTGACATGATCTCCCTGAAGTAAACCCATGCTGTTTTTCATCTTTCAATCCATGGGATTTTAGATGTTCCACAATCCTCTCCTTAAGTATGGTTTCCATTAATTTCCCCACTATTGATGTCAGGCTTACTGGCCTATAGTTGCCCGATTCCTCCCTACTACCTTTCTTATGAATGGGCACAACATTTGCTAATTTCCAATCTTCTGCGTATACTGTATATAATAATACATAGACTCATACACCGCGTATACTGTATATAATAATACATAGACTCATACACTGTGTATACTGTATATAATAATACATAGACTCCTATACTGTATATAATACATAGACTCATACACCGCGTATACTGTATATGATAATACATAGACTCATACACAGCGTATACTGTATATGATAATACATAGACTCATACACCGCGTATACTGTATATAATAATACATATACTCATACACCGCGTATACTGTATATAATAATACATAAACTCATACACCGTGTATACTGTATATAATAATACATAGACTCATACACCGCGTATACTGTATATAATAATACATAGACTCATACACCGCGTATACTGTATATGATAATACATAGACTCATACACCGCGTATACTGTATATAATAATACATAGACTCCTATACTGTATATAATAATACATAGACTCATACACCGCGTATACTGTATATAATACATAGACTCATACACGGTGTATACTATGTGTATGAAGAGGTAATACTCGGTGTATACTATGTGTGTGATGAGGTAATACTCAGTGTATATTATGTGTATGTTTGCTGTAATACTCGGTGTATACTGTGTATGAAGAGGTAATACTCAATTATGTGTATGATTCCTGTAATACTTGGTGTATATTATGTACATGATTGCTGTAATACTCGGTGTATATGATGTGTATGCTGAGGTAATACTTTTTGTATATTATATACATGATGAGGTAATTCTTGGTGTATATAATGTGTATGATTGCTGTAATACTCTGTGTATATTATGTGTATGATGAGGTAACACTCGGTGTGTACTATGTGTATGATGAGGTAACATTCGGTGTATACTAGGTGTATGAGGAGGTAACACTCGGTGTATGAGGAGGTAACACTCAGTGTATACTGTGTGTATGAGGAGGTAACACTGGGTGTATACTAGGTGTATGATGAGGTAACACTGGGTGTGTACTAGGTGTATGATGAGGTAACACTGGGTGTGTACTAGGTGTATGAGGAGGTAACACTCGGTGTGTACTAGGTGTATGAGGAGGTAACACTCGGTGTGTACTGTGTGTATGAGGAGGTAACACTGGGTGTGTACTAGGTGTATGAGGAGGTAACACTCGGTGTGTACTGTGTGTATGAGGAGGTAACACTCGGTGTGTACTAGGTGTATGAGGAGGTAACACTGGGTGTATACTATGTGTATGAGGAGGTAACACTGGGTGTATACCAGGTGTATGAGGAGGTAACACTGGGTGTATACTAGGTGTATGATGAGGTAACACTGGGTGTGTACTAGGTGTATGAGGAGGTAACACTCGGTGTGTACTAGGTGTATGAGGAGGTAACACTCGGTGTGTACTGTGTGTATGAGGAGGTAACACTGGGTGTGTACTAGGTGTATGAGGAGGTAACACTCGGTGTGTACTGTGTGTATGAGGAGGTAACACTCGGTGTGTACTAGGTGTATGAGGAGGTAACACTGGGTGTATACTAGGTGTATGAGGAGGTAACACTGGGTGTATACCAGGTGTATGAGGAGGTAACACTCGGTGTGTACTAGGTGTATGAGGAGGTAACACTCGGTGTATACTAGGTGTATGAGGAGGTAACACTCGGTGTATACTAGGTGTATGATGAGGTAACACTGGGTGTATACTAGGTGTATGAGGAGGTAACACTGGGTGTGTACTAGGTGTATGAGGAGGTAACACTCGGTGTGTACTAGGTGTATGAGGAGGTAACACTGGGTGTATACTAGGTGTATGAGGAGGTAACACTCGGTGTATACTAGGTGTATGAGGAGGTAACACTGGGTGTATACTAGGTGTATGATGAGGTAACACCAGGTGTATGAGGAGGTAACACTCGGTGTGTACTAGGTGTATGATGAGGTAACACTAGGTGTATGAGGAGGTAACACTCGGTGTATACTAGGTGTATGAGGAGGTAACACTGGGTGTATGAGGAGGTAACACTCGGTGTGTACTAGGTGTATGAGGAGGTAAGACTCGGTGTATACTAGGTGTATGAGGAGGTAACACTGGGTGTATACTAGGTGTATGAGGAGGTAACACTCGGTGTATACTAGGTGTATGAGGAGGTAACACTGGGTGTATACTATGTGTATGATTAGGTAACACTAGGTGTATGAGGAGGTAACACTCGGTGTGTACTAGGTGTATGAGGAGGTAACACTGGGTGTATGAGGAGGTAACACTCGGTGTATACTAGGTGTATGAGGAGGTAACACTCGGTGTATGAGGAGGTAACACTCGGGGTATGAGGAGGTAACACTCGGGGTATGAGGAGGTAACACTCGGTGTATGAGGAGGTAACACTCGGTGTATACTGTGTGTATGAGGAGGTAACACGGTGTATGAGGAGGTAACACTCGGTGTATGAGGAGGTAACACTCGATGTATACTAGGTGTATGAGGAGGTAACACTCGGTGTATGAGGAGGTAACACTCGGTGTATACTGTGTGTATGAGGAGGTAACACTGGGTGTATACTAGGTGTATGATGAGGTAACACTCGGTGTATACTGTGTGTATGAGGAGGTAACACTCGGTGTATACTGTGTGTATGAGGAGGTAACACTGGGTGTATACTAGGTGTATGAGGAGGTAACACTCGGTGTATGAGGAGGTAACACTCGGTGTATACTGTGTGTATGAGGAGATAACACTGGGTGTATACTAGGTGTATGATGAGGTAACACTGGGTGTATACTGTGTGTATGAGGAGGTAACACTCGGTGTATGAGGAGGTAACACTCGGTGTATACTATGTGTATGATAAGGTAACACTCGGTGTATACTAGGTGTATGAGGAGGTAACACTCGGTGTATACTAGGTGTATGAGGAGGTAACACTCGGTGTATACTAGGTGTATGAGGAGGTAACACTGGGTGTATACTGTGTGTATGAGGAGGTAACACTCGGTGTATACTGTGTGTATGAGGAGATAACACTGGGTGTATACTAGGTGTATGATGAGGTAACACTGGGTGTATACTGTGTGTATGAGGAGGTAACACTCGGTGTATGAGGAGGTAACACTCGGTGTATACTATGTGTATGATAAGGTAACACTCGGTGTATACTAGGTGTATGAGGAGGTAACACTCGGTGTATACTAGGTGTATGAGGAGGTAACACTCGGTGTATACTAGGTGTATGAGGAGGTAACACTGGGTGTATACTGTGTGTATGAGGAGGTAACACTCGGTGTATGAGGAGGTAACACTCGGTGTATACTATGTGTATGAGGAGGTAACACTCGGTGTATACTATGTGTATGAGGAGGTAACACTCGGTGTATACTAGGTGTATGAGGAGGTAACACTGGGTGTATACTGTGTGTATGAGGAGGTAACACTCGGTGTATACTAGGTGTATGAGGAGGTAACACTCGGTGTATACTAGGTGTATGAGGAGGTAACACTCGGTGTATACTAGGTGTATGAGGAGGTAACACTGGGTGTATACTGTGTGTATGAGGAGGTAACACTCGGTGTATGAGGAGGTAACACTCGGTGTATACTATGTGTATGAGGAGGTAACACTCGGTGTATACTATGTGTATGAGGAGGTAACACTCGGTGTATACTAGGTGTATGAGGAGGTAACACTGGGTGTATACTGTGTGTATGAGGAGGTAACACTCGGTGTATGAGGAGGTAACACTCGGTGTATGAGGAGGTAACACTCGGTGTATGAGGAGGTAACACTCGGTGTATGAGGAGGTAACACTCGGTGTATGAGGAGGTAACACTCGGTGTATGAGGAGGTAACACTCGGTGTATACTATGTGTATGAGGAGGTAACACTCGGTGTATACTATGTGTATGAGGAGGTAACACTCGGTGTATACTAGGTGTATGAGGAGGTAACACTGGGTGTATGAGGAGGTAACACTCGGTGTGTACTAGGTGTATGAGGAGATAACACTGGGTGTATACTAGGTGTATGAGGAGGTAACACTGGGTGTATACTGTGTGTATGAGGAGGTAACACTCGGTGTATGAGGAGGTAACACTCGGTGTATACTAGGTGTATGAGGAGGTAACACTCGGTGTATACTGTGTGTATGAGGAGGTAACACTCGGTGTGTACTAGGTGTATGAGGAGGTAACACTGGGTGTATACTAGGTGTATGAGGAGGTAACACTGGGTGTATACCAGGTGTATGAGGAGGTAACACTCGGTGTGTACTAGGTGTATGAGGAGGTAACACTCGGTGTATACTAGGTGTATGAGGAGGTAACACTCGGTGTATACTAGGTGTATGATGAGGTAACACTGGGTGTATACTAGGTATATGAGGAGGTAACACTGGGTGTGTACTAGGTGTATGAGGAGGTAACACTCGGTGTGTACTAGGTGTATGAGGAGGTAACACTGTGTGTATACTAGGTGTATGAGGAGGTAACACTGGGTGTATACTAGGTGTATGAGGAGGTAACACTCGGTGTGTACTAGGTGTATGAGGAGGTAACACTTGGTGTGTACTAGGTGTATGAGGAGGTAACACTCGGTGTGTACTAGGTGTATGAGGAGGTAACACTGGGTGTATACTAGGTGTATGAGGAGGTAACACTGGGTGTATACTAGGTGTATGAGGAGGTAACACTCGGTGTATACTAGGTGTATGAGGAGGTAACACTGGGTGTATACTAGGTGTATGATGAGGTAACACCAGGTGTATGAGGAGGTAACACTCGGTGTGTACTAGGTGTATGATGAGGTAACACTAGGTGTATGAGGAGGTAACACTCGGTGTATACTAGGTGTATGAGGAGGTAACACTGGGTGTATGAGGAGGTAACACTCGGTGTGTACTAGGTGTATGAGGAGGTAAGACTCGGTGTATACTAGGTGTATGAGGAGGTAACACTGGGTGTATACTAGGTGTATGAGGAGGTAACACTCGGTGTATACTAGGTGTATGAGGAGGTAACACTGGGTGTATGAGGAGGTAACACTCGGTGTATACTAGGTGTATGAGGAGGTAACACTCGGTGTATGAGGAGGTAACACTCGGTGTATGAGGAGGTAACACTCGGTGTATGAGGAGGTAACACTCGGTGTATGAGGAGGTAACACTCGGTGTATGAGGAGGTAACACTCGGTGTATGAGGAGGTAACACTCGGTGTATACTGTGTGTATGAGGAGGTAACACGGTGTATGAGGAGGTAACACTCGGTGTATGAGGAGGTAACACTCGGTGTATGAGGAGGTAACACTCGGTGTATACTAGGTGTATGAGGAGGTAACACTCGGTGTATGAGGAGGTAACACTCGGTGTATACTGTGTGTATGAGGAGGTAACACTGGGTGTATACTAGGTGTATGATGAGGTAACACTCGGTGTATACTGTGTGTATGAGGAGGTAACACTCGGTGTATACTGTGTGTATGAGGAGGTAACACTGGGTGTATACTAGGTGTATGAGGAGGTAACACTCGGTGTATGAGGAGGTAACACTCGGTGTATACTGTGTGTATGAGGAGATAACACTGGGTGTATACTAGGTGTATGATGAGGTAACACTGGGTGTATACTGTGTGTATGAGGAGGTAACACTCGGTGTATGAGGAGGTAACACTCGGTGTATACTATGTGTATGATAAGGTAACACTCGGTGTATACTAGGTGTATGAGGAGGTAACACTCGGTGTATACTAGGTGTATGAGGAGGTAACACTCGGTGTATACTAGGTGTATGAGGAGGTAACACTGGGTGTATACTGTGTGTATGAGGAGGTAACACTCGGTGTATACTGTGTGTATGAGGAGATAACACTGGGTGTATACTAGGTGTATGATGAGGTAACACTGGGTGTATACTGTGTGTATGAGGAGGTAACACTCGGTGTATGAGGAGGTAACACTCGGTGTATACTATGTGTATGATAAGGTAACACTCGGTGTATACTAGGTGTATGAGGAGGTAACACTCGGTGTATACTAGGTGTATGAGGAGGTAACACTCGGTGTATACTAGGTGTATGAGGAGGTAACACTGGGTGTATACTGTGTGTATGAGGAGGTAACACTCGGTGTATGAGGAGGTAACACTCGGTGTATACTATGTGTATGAGGAGGTAACACTCGGTGTATACTATGTGTATGAGGAGGTAACACTCGGTGTATACTAGGTGTATGAGGAGGTAACACTGGGTGTATACTGTGTGTATGAGGAGGTAACACTCGGTGTATGAGGAGGTAACACTCGGTGTATGAGGAGGTAACACTCGGTGTATGAGGAGGTAACACTCGGTGTATGAGGAGGTAACACTCGGTGTATGAGGAGGTAACACTCGGTGTATGAGGAGGTAACACTCGGTGTATACTATGTGTATGAGGAGGTAACACTCGGTGTATACTATGTGTATGAGGAGGTAACACTCGGTGTATACTAGGTGTATGAGGAGGTAACACTGGGTGTATGAGGAGGTAACACTCGGTGTGTACTAGGTGTATGAGGAGATAACACTGGGTGTATACTAGGTGTATGAGGAGGTAACACTGGGTGTATACTGTGTGTATGAGGAGGTAACACTCGGTGTATGAGGAGGTAACACTCGGTGTATACTAGGTGTATGAGGAGGTAACACTCGGTGTATACTGTGTGTATGAGGAGGTAACACTGGATGTATACTAGGTGTATGAGGAGGTAACACTCGGTGTATACTGTGTGTATGAGGAGGTAACACTGGATGTATACTAGGTGTATGAGGAGGTAACACTCGGTGTATACTAGGTGTATGATGAGGTAACACTCGGTGTATACTAGGTGTATGAGGAGGTAACACTGGGTGTATACTGTGTGTATGAGGAGGTAACACTCGGTGTATGAGGAGGTAACACTCGGTGTATACTAGGTGTATGAGGAGGTAACACTCGGTGTATACTGTGTGTATGAGGAGGTAACACTCGGTGTATGAGGAGGTAACACTCGGTGTATACTAGGTGTATGAGGAGGTAACACTCGGTGTATACTGTGTGTATGAGGAGGTAACACTCGGTGTATACTGTGTGTATGAGGAGGTAACACTGGATGTATACTAGGTGTATGATGAGGTAACACTCGGTGTATACTGTGTGTATGAGGAGGTAACACTGGGTGTATACTAGGTGTATGAGGAGGTAACACTCGGTGTATACTGTGTGTATGAGGAGGTAACACTGGGTGTATACTAGGTGTATGATGAGGTAACACTCGGTGTATACTGTGTGTATGAGGAGGTAACACTCGGTGTATACTGTGTGTATGAGGAGGTAACACTGGGTGTATACTAGGTGTATGAGGAGGTAACACTCGGTGTATGAGGAGGTAACACTCGGTGTATACTGTGTGTATGAGGAGATAACACTGGGTGTATACTAGGTGTATGATGAGGTAACACTGGGTGTATACTGTGTGTATGAGGAGGTAACACTCGGTGTATGAGGAGGTAACACTCGGTGTATACTATGTGTATAATAAGGTAACACTCGGTGTATACTAGGTGTATGAGGAGGTAACACTCGGTGTATACTAGGTGTATGAGGAGGTAACACTCGGTGTATACTAGGTGTATGAGGAGGTAACACTGGGTGTATACTGTGTGTATGAGGAGGTAACACTCGGTGTATACTGTGTGTATGAGGAGATAACACTGGGTGTATACTAGGTGTATGATGAGGTAACACTGGGTGTATACTGTGTGTATGAGGAGGTAACACTCGGTGTATGAGGAGGTAACACTCGGTGTATACTATGTGTATGATAAGGTAACACTCGGTGTATACTAGGTGTATGAGGAGGTAACACTCGGTGTATACTAGGTGTATGAGGAGGTAACACTCGGTGTATACTAGGTGTATGAGGAGGTAACACTGGGTGTATACTGTGTGTATGAGGAGGTAACACTCGGTGTATGAGGAGGTAACACTCGGTGTATACTATGTGTATGAGGAGGTAACACTCGGTGTATACTATGTGTATGAGGAGGTAACACTCGGTGTATACTAGGTGTATGAGGAGGTAACACTGGGTGTATACTGTGTGTATGAGGAGGTAACACTCGGTGTATGAGGAGGTAACACTCGGTGTATGAGGAGGTAACACTCGGTGTATGAGGAGGTAACACTCGGTGTATGAGGAGGTAACACTCGGTGTATGAGGAGGTAACACTCGGTGTATACTATGTGTATGAGGAGGTAACACTCGGTGTATACTATGTGTATGAGGAGGTAACACTCGGTGTATACTAGGTGTATGAGGAGGTAACACTGGGTGTATGAGGAGGTAACACTCGGTGTGTACTAGGTGTATGAGGAGATAACACTGGGTGTATACTAGGTGTATGAGGAGGTAACACTGGGTGTATACTAGGTGTATGAGGAGGTAACACTCGGTGTATGAGGAGGTAACACTCGGTGTATACTAGGTGTATGAGGAGGTAACACTCGGTGTATACTGTGTGTATGAGGAGGTAACACTGGATGTATACTAGGTGTATGAGGAGGTAACACTCGGTGTATACTGTGTGTATGAGGAGGTAACACTGGATGTATACTAGGTGTATGAGGAGGTAACACTCGGTGTATACTAGGTGTATGATGAGGTAACACTCGGTGTATACTAGGTGTATGAGGAGGTAACACTGGGTGTATACTGTGTGTATGAGGAGGTAACACTCGGTGTATGAGGAGGTAACACTCGGTGTATACTAGGTGTATGAGGAGGTAACACTCGGTGTATACTGTGTGTATGAGGAGGTAACACTCGGTGTATGAGGAGGTAACACTCGGTGTATACTAGGTGTATGAGGAGGTAACACTCGGTGTATACTGTGTGTATGAGGAGGTAACACTCGGTGTATACTGTGTGTATGAGGAGGTAACACTGGATGTATACTAGGTGTATGATGAGGTAACACTCGGTGTATACTAGGTGTATGATGAGGTAACACTCGGTGTAGTGTATACTAGGTGTATGATGAGGTAACACTGGGTGTATACTGTGTGTATGAGGAGGTAACACTCGGTGTATACTAGGTGTATGAGGAGGTAACACTGGGTGTATACTGTGTGTATGAGGAGGTAACACTCGGTGTATGAGGAGGTAACACTGGGTGTATGAGGAGGTAACACTCGGTGTATACTGTGTGTATGAGGAGGTAACACTGGATGTATACTAGGTGTATGATGAGGTAACACTCGGTGTATACTAGGTGTATGATGAGGTAACACTCGGTGTAGTGTATACTAGGTGTATGATGAGGTAACACTGGGTGTATACTGTGTGTATGAGGAGGTAACACTCGGTGTATGAGGAGGTAACACTGGGTGTAGTACCTCCTGCGCTGTGTGATGAAGTATACAGAGTCCCAGGCTCAGTCTCCAGAGCGGAGGCCTCTAGGACCCGGCGCCGTCCGCCCGGCTGCCGCACTGATCGGGGAGGAGGAGGAGGCGGCAGCAGCCTGAGGAGCCCGGGGGGGACACAGACGAGGAGTGTGGGGGACACAGGCAGAAGAAGGAGGGACAGGACCCCCCATCCGCGGACACCGACCTGCCCGGGGTGAGTACAGGGGCCGCGAGGGGAGTGCCCGCATCTACCTGCTGTGTGCCGGGCAGTCCTCAGTGCCAGGCTGCCCGCTGCCATCCTCTGCCCTTGAAGCTGGCGCAGGCCTGGCAGGGGCTGGTGTAGGTGGCAGAGGGCGGTGTGTGCTGGGCACTGGTGCCATGCTCCCCCGTGCTGGTCGCACACACCTGTAGCCGGGGTTACACGGGCAGCGCTGCCCCCGGGGCTCATGTTTAGTCTCATGGATGTGAACGGCGCCCAACCCTGGAGGCTGCGGATTCCGGGAGCCGTCTGTAATGGAGGGCGAGCCGTCATGTCTGAGGAGCACACATGTTATGGGAGGCGGTGCCAGGAGCTCCACCGGGCACAGCGCACATGTGTGGCACATACAGGTCTACCGCCGCACATACATGGCACATACAGGTCTACCGCCGCACATACAGGTCTACTGCTGCACATACAGGTCTACCGCCGCACATACAGGTCTACCGCCACACATACAGGTCTACCGCCACACATACAGGTCTACCGCCGCACATACAGGTCTACCGCCGCACATACAGGTCTACCGCCACACATACAGGTCTACCGCCACACATACATGGCACATACAGGTCTACCGCCACACATACAGGGCACATACAGGTCTACCGCCGCACATACATGGCACATACAGGTCTACCGCCGCACATACAGGTCTACCGCCGCACATACAGGTCTACCGCCGCACATACATGGCACATACAGGTCTACTGCCGCACATACAGGTCTACCGCCACACATACAGGTCTACCGCCACACATACAGGTCTACCGCCACACATACATGGCACATACAGGTCTACCGCCGCACATACAGGGCACATACAGGTCTACCGCCGCACATACATGGCACATACAGGTCTACCGCCGCACATACAGGTCTACTGCCGCACATACAGGTCTACCGCCGCACATACATGGCACATACAGGTCTACTGCCGTACATACAGGTCTACCGCCGCACATACAGGTCTACCGCCGCACATACATGGCACATACAGGTCTACCGCCGCACATACAGGTCTACTGCCGCACATACAGGTCTACCGCCGCACATACATGGCACATACAGGTCTACTGCCGTACATACAGGTCTACCGCCGCACATACAGGTCTACCGCCGCACATACATGGCACATGCAGGTCTACCGCCGCACATACAGGTCTACCGCCGCACATACATGGCACATACAGGTCTATCGCCGCACATACATGGCACATACAGGTCTACTGCCGCACATACAGGTCTACCGCCGCACATACATGGCACATACAGGTCTACCACCGCACATACATGGCACATACAGGTCTACCGCCGCACATACATGGCACATACAGGTCTACCGCCGCACATACATGGCACATGCAGGTCTACCGCCGCACATACAGGTCTACCGCCGCACATACATGGCACATACAGGTCTATCGCCGCACATACATGGCACATACAGGTCTACTGCTGCACATACAGGTCTACCGCCGCACATACAGGTCTACCGCCACACATACAGGTCTACCGCCACACATACAGGTCTACCGCCGCACATACAGGTCTACCGCCGCACATACAGGTCTACCGCCACACATACAGGTCTACCGCCACACATACATGGCACATACAGGTCTACCGCCGCACATACAGGGCACATACAGGTCTACCGCCGCACATACATGGCACATACAGGTCTACCGCCGCACATACAGGTCTACCGCCGCACATACAGGTCTACCGCCGCACATACATGGCACATACAGGTCTACTGCCGCACATACAGGTCTACCGCCACACATACAGGTCTACCGCCACACATACAGGTCTACCGCCACACATACAGGTCTACCGCCACACATACATGGCACATACAGGTCTACCGCCGCACATACAGGGCACATACAGGTCTACCGCCGCACATACATGGCACATACAGGTCTACCGCCGCACATACAGGTCTACTGCCGCACATACAGGTCTACCGCCGCACATACATGGCACATACAGGTCTACTGCCGTACATACAGGTCTACCGCCGCACATACAGGTCTACCGCCGCACATACATGGCACATGCAGGTCTACCGCCGCACATACAGGTCTACCGCCGCACATACATGGCACATACAGGTCTATCGCCGCACATACATGGCACATACAGGTCTACTGCCGCACATACAGGTCTACCGCCGCACATACATGGCACATACAGGTCTACCACCGCACATACATGGCACATACAGGTCTACCGCCGCACATACATGGCACATACAGGTCTACCGCCGCACATACATGGCACATGCAGGTCTACCGCCGCACATACAGGTCTACCGCCGCACATACATGGCACATACAGGTCTATCGCCGCACATACATGGCACATACAGGTCTACTGCCGCACATATAGGTCTACTGCCGCACATACAGGTCTACCGCCGCACATACATGGCACATGCAGGTCTACCGCCGCACATACAGGTCTACCGCCGCACATACAGGGCACATGCAGGTCTACCGCCGCACATACAGGTCTACCGCCGCACATACATGGAACATGCAGGTCTACTGCCGCACATACATGGCACATACAGGTCTACCACCGCACATACAGGTCTACCGCCACACATCCAGGTCTACCACCGCACATACATGGAACATGCAGGACTACCGCCGCACATACATGGCACCTACAGGTCTACTGCTGCACACACGTGTCTCATACATGGCTCCTGCTGCACATACATGTCTATTGCTGCACATATATGTCAACTGCTGCACATGCATGTCTACTACTGCAAATACTAGTCTTATACATGTCTGCTGCACATACATGTTACATACATGTCTACTGCTGAACATGCATGTCTTGTACTGCACATCCATGTCTCATACATGACTACTACTGTGCATCCATGTCTCATACATGACTACTGCTGCACATACATGTCCAATGTTGCCCATACATGTCTATTGTGGCACATACAGGTCTCATACATGTCTACTACTGCTGCATATACATTCCTCATACATGACTACTGGTGCATGTACAATCCTCCTACTTGAATGCTGATGTACATACATGACTGCTGCATGTACATGTCTCATACATGTCTACTACTGCACATATAGGTCTCATATATTACTACTGCTGCACATACATGTCTATGGCTGCAAATATGTCTCATACATGCCTACTGCTGCACATACATGTGCCATACATGACTACTGCTACACATGCATGCCTCATACATGATTACTTCTGCACAGACGTCTCATACTACTGCACATACACACGTTTTACATGATTACACTGTCATACATGTCTTATACTGCTCCACATACCGGTTTACTGCTTACATGCCTTATACATATCTACTGTTAGACACGTCTGCAGCTGCATATACAAGTATTACAAGTGTCTCATACATGTGTAGTGATGCATCTACAGGACGGGTCATACGTGTTTAATGCTCACGTTTTGTATATATCCACAACTGTACAGACTGATACACGGCTTTTGGTGCACATACGTTACACATGTGCGCTCATACATGTCTGACATACCTGACGACACAGATGCTCATCTCTCAGGGCGTATACATGTCTCATATATGTCAGCGGGTGCACGTATGTTCCACACGGGTCCACTGCGCACATACACTTCTTTTTAGACATTTTTTGTACGGCTGCAGTTACAGGAACATGTCTGATACATGTGTGACGTAGATCTGCTCCTCTACAGTAACATCATGATACGTGGCCACTGGTGTAGGAGAAGTGGGCACCGTGGTAGTGGTGTTGAGTGGGGGGGGGGCTCGGTGGTAACGGTAAATAGGGGGGGCTCGGTGGTGGTAACGGTAAATAGGGGGGGCTCGGTGGTAAAAGTGTTGAGTAGGGGGACTCAGTGGTGGTGAGTAGGGGGGCTCGGTGGTGGTGGCAATGAGTAGGGGGGGCTTGGTGATAGTGGTGGTGATAAGGGGGAATTCGGTGTCGGTGAGTAGGGGGGCTTGGTGATAGTGGTGAATAGGGAGGCTCAGTGGTGAGTAGGAGGGTTCGGTGGTGGTGGTTAGCGGGGGGTCCATGGTGATTATGGGGGGCTCAGTGGGTGGTAGTAAGTAGGGGGGCTCAGTGATGGTGAGTAGGGGGGGCTGGGTGGTAGTGGTGGTGAGTAGGGGGGCTCGGTGGTAGTGGGGGGCAGGCTGTGGCCTCCTTGTGGGGGACATCTCTCTGTAATCTGCAGATAATCTCATCCGTCTTCTCCTCGTCCTCATTTACCCCCTCAGTTTGCCGTAATCAGAAACAGCTTTGTATTCCTGCTCTGGGAGGGGGAGGGTTTAACCCTTGGATGTCCTGCGGTAGGTGGAGGGTTATACGTCTCCTGTGCCTCTGTATGTGGGGTCTGGGCCCAGTCACTGTATGGCAGGAGCAGGACCCCCCCTCCTGTCACTGCCTGCGGCCGCGGAGGCCTGCACAGGATATACATGTGGAGACAGCTCTCCAGCTGTGGAACTACAACCCTCAGCATCCCTTCACAGCCTGTGGCTGAGAGTTGGATTCTCACAATAGCTGGGGCTGACTAGGGGGCCACAGGGCGCAGACTACTGGGGCCACAGGGCGGTAATCTAGTTGTCGGCCTGTACATGGCTGCACATCTACGTATATACATGGTAGTCAGCTGCCTATAGGGGGCTGTTACTCTGTAGGAAGGTCCGCGTTTAGCAGTAACTACAACTCACAGCATGCTCTGACCCCGCATGGCTGGGAGTTGTCCTCTCCCAACAGCTGGGGCGTGACAGGATGCAGACATAGTTGTTGGCTTGTAGATAGGGCACTTATATAGGTTGTCGGTCTGCTGTGGGTCGGATCCAGACAGGTCTCTCCTCCGGACTGTCAGATGTTCTGGATTATCAGATGGTCCTCCAGGACTACCGCCAAAAATAAAATGGAGGTCATTAGCCCTGTGTCGTGGAGCCGGCGCCCGCTGCCCTTGGCACGCCAGTCTCTGGGCGCGTGTCGCCGCTGACATCCTGATGGGCTTTATAAATACAGGTGAAACGCGAAAAATGTGAGTATTGTGCCTAACACCTGCACAGGGTTCCTGAGCCTTTACATGGTCTCAGTCTGGTCCAGTCATGGGGCAGACCGCTGACCGGGCGGTCGGGCAGAAAACCATCATTGACGAAAGCCTCAAAAGGTAATTGCAAAAGAAGTTGGATGTTCCCGAAGTGCTGTATCAGAGCACATTAATAGAAAGTTATGTGGAAGGGACACGTGTGGAAGACAAAGGTGCCCAAGCAGCAGGGATGACCGCAGCCTGGAGAGGATGGTCAGGTAAAGGCCATTACCCAAGGAGTGGACTGAGGCCACCACACACAGACGGATCCTGGACATGGGCTTCAAAGGTTGTATTCCTCTTGTCAAGCCTCTCCTGAACAACAAATAACGTCAGAAGCGTCTCGAGAAAAAGAACTGGTCTGTTGGTCAGTGTCCAAAGTCCTCCTTTCTGATGAGAGCAACTTTTGCATCTCATTTGGAAACCAAGGAGCCAGAGTCTGGAGGAAGAACGGAGAGGCGCACCATGTAAGATGCTTCAAGTCCACAGTCTGTGTAGATTTGGGGATCCATGTCATCTGCTGGTGTTGGTCCACTGTCCTTCATTAGGTCCAGAGTCAACGCAGCCATCTACCAAGACGTCATGCTTCCTTCCACAGACGAGCTTTATGGGGATGCTGACTTCATTTTCCAGCAGGACTTGGCACCGGCCCACACTGCCAGAAGTACCAAAACCTGCTTCAATGGCCGTGGGATTACTGTGCTTGATCGGCCAGCAAACCGGCCCGACCTGAACCCCATAGAGAATCTACGGGGCATTGCCAAGAGAACGATGAGAGCGAACAATGCTGAAGAGTCTCATATATTAGTTTCACCTTTTACGTGGCATTACTGAAATAAATGAACTTTTGCACAATATTAACATTTTTTGGGTTTCACCTGTAAAAGTAATACAATGCAGGGTGAGCAGAGGACTGCGCTGCCGGGCACGGCCTGCAGGGGGAGCTCACTGCACTGGCAGGGAGCAGTTGTACCCCTCCACTGCAGGCGGCGGTGTGAGGGCCCTGACTGCGCGGTGTGCCCGACCGGTTACCTTATATGTACACCACATTACCACATACAAGATACTAGTATCGCCCTATATTACTCTGTTACAGTGTATGATGTCACCATATACACAGTATATCACCCCCCCCGGTCCCACCTATCAGAAGTCCCTCACAGCCAATCACACCGCACATTGACCTACACTCTGATTCCTGGGGGACAGAATGAGGTTTCCCAGCCAATCAGCAGAGATGAGAGGAGTCACATGACACATTTAATTGCAGCTCTGACTCTTAGGTGCCTCCATTCCAGGGGAGGGGCAGAACTCCCAGCCAATCAGCTGAGGTGAGAAGGGTCATGTGACATAGTTACCTGACGTCTTGAGGTCTAGGGCAACGCGAAGAATCCTCTCAGCCAATCAGCTGAGGTGAGAAGGGTCATGTGACACATTTGCCTGCAGCTTT
The DNA here is from genome assembly GCF_905171765.1 of Bufo bufo. Taxonomy (NCBI): domain Eukaryota; kingdom Metazoa; phylum Chordata; class Amphibia; order Anura; family Bufonidae; genus Bufo; species Bufo bufo. The sequence continues at coordinate 29,009,936 of NC_053392.1, read as the reverse complement.
GATACCTAGGCAACAGGAAGAATCCTTTCAGCCAATCAGCCGAGGCAAGAAGAGTCACATGACGTATGTACTTGCAGCCCTGACTCCTCAGGAGCCAGAAGAGCCATGATTGTGAGGGGGCCGGCGTCTGAGCCTTTGTTTTTGGTGTACAGGGGCCATGTAGTGGATTCGATGGCGCCCCCTAGCTCGGCTCGTGCAGGACATTAGAAAGATGTCATGATTTGTGGGGTGTGTTCTGGCCGCAGCTCCCCTTTAAGTAGAGTTACCTTCTTTTTGGGGTCACACTATGGAGGGTGGGTGCGGGGTTCAGAGTGACGCCCATCACGGTTCGGGCGGGGGCGCGCACACACTGATATACGGGGAATTGTGGAATTACATTGCGTTGGCCTTAACCCCTCGTGTCCCGTCAGTGGCGTCCTCCTCGTTACTTCCTGGATCTTACAGGAAGTGACTCTCTCGCCATGCTGAACCATGTACTCTTAAAGGTACAGTATGTCATTTTCTTCAGACATTCCTGACGATTATCCGTTCTCTGGGAAGCGTTGTCATCTCTTCCTATAGGCGGGCGGCTGGTCTGGTCTGAATACGGTGCCGCACAGGAGGCTGTGCATTATATTGTATTACGTTATAGTCACATGGTCAGGAACATTCCTCCGTTATCTCCCTCGTGAATGGGTGTGTGTGCATGGCCGGCCGTGTTTGTGTGTCAGCTCTTGGGCCCGATGTAGCTATTAACCCCTCACTGCCTGCAAGGATTACACTGAGGTGAGTGACAGCTGCATTGCCTAGCTTGGGCTGCGATTAACGGGCGTCACCTGGGCCGCCCGAAAACCTTGTGACCTAAGCCGGCGGGTTATCCATTAATGGGCGACACTCCGGCCCCCGACAGGGCGCAAATATGGAGGGCGACAAAACAACATCACCTACAGGGATGGCTGGGTGATGGGGAGGTATCACACATGATAGGCTGAGATACAGGGCGCAGCATTCTGTATCACACACGATAGGCTGAGATACAGGGCGCAGCATTCTGTATCACACAGGATTAGATACACAGCTCAGCAGACAGTACTGCACAGGGTGGGATTAGATACACAGCTCAGCAGACGGTATCACACATTATGGGATTAGATACACAGCTCAGCAGACAGTATCACACAGGATGGGATTAGATACACAGCTCAGCAGACAGTATCGCACAGGATGGGATTAGATACACAGCTCAGCAGACAGTATCGCACATGACAGGATTGGATACATGGATCAGCAGACAGTATCACACATGACAGGATCGGATACACAGCTCAGCAGGCAGTATCACACATGACAGGATTGGATACATGGATCAGCAGACAGTATCACACATGGCAGGATCGGATACACAGCTCAGCAGGCAGTATCACACATGACAGGATTGGATACACAGCTCAGCAGGCAGTATCACACATGATAGGATTGGATACACAGCTCAGCAGGCAGTATCACACATGACAGGATTGGATACACAGCTCAGCAGGCAGTATCACACAGGATAGGATTAGATACAGAGCTCAGCAGATAGTATCACACAGGATAGGATTAGATACACAGCTCAGCAGGCAGTATCACACAGGATAGGATTAGATACACAGCTCAGCAGACAGTATCACACAGGATAGGATTAGATACACAGCTCAGCAGGCAGTATCACACAGGATAGGATTAGATACACAGCTCAGCAGGCAGTATCACACAGGATAGGATTAGATACACAGCTCAGCAGACAGTATCACAGGATAGGATTAGATACACAGCTCAGCAGACAGTATCACAGGATAGGATTAGATACACAGCTCAGCAGGCAGTATCACACATGATAGGATTGGATACACAGCTCAGCAGGCAGTATCACACATGACAGGATTGGATACACAGCTCAGCAGGCAGTATCACACATGACAGGATTGGATACACAGCACAGTAGACAGTATCACACAGGATAGGATTAGATACACAGATCAGCAGACAGTATCACACAGGATAGGATTAGATACACAGATCAGCAGACAGTATCACACAGGATAGGATTAGATACACAGATCAGCAGACAGTATCACACAGGATAGGATTAGATACACGGATCAGCAGACAGTATCACACAGGATAGGATTAGATACACAGCTCAGCAGGCAGTATCACACAGGATAGAATTAGATACACGGATCAGCAGACAGTATCACACAGGATAGGATTAGATACACAGCTCAGCAGGCAGTATCACACAGGATAGGATTAGATACACAGCTCAGCAGACAGTATCACACAGGATAGGATTAGATACACGGATCAGCAGACAGTATCACACAGGATAGGATTAGATACACAGCTCAGCGGACAGTATCACACAGGATAGGATTAGATACACGGATCAGCAGGCAGTATCACACATGACAGGATTGGATACGTAGCTCTGCAGGCAGTATCACCTGATAAGGTTAGGTCAGTACAGCCGCAGGTGCTGCTCTGCTGGAGGCTGAGGGGTTAATGTTGCAGCCCTGGGTCCTCGCTGCCATCTGCAGCCTGTGTGCACACAGGTTATCAGACTCCGCCCCCTGCTCGCTGCGCGCTCTTCACACGTGTGCGGTGTGAGGGCAGTTACCGGGCTCAGACAATATATCTGACAACTCCACAATGCCTGCATATAGTGCTGACAACTGTGGTCATTCCTCCAGCAAGGGGAGATAAGGAGCAGACACCTGTATCGTAGAGTACAGTGCTACCAGTATACGGTAAGTTGTAGAGCTCCCCCTGGTGGTCGCTGCAGGCAGACTTTCTTCATGACACTGTCTGTGCAGTAGTTTTGGAGCACTGTATCAGGAAATCAGGACCCTGACTGCTACAAAGATGTCATCTAATAGGGACTGACCGCAGGAGTACGGCGCCTGAGCCGATGGCGGGGGTCGCTGATAGCTATCCCAGTGTCACTGCGAGATAACCACCAGGGGGCTGTGCAGACAGCAGAGACTGTACTCTGTGGTGTTACATAGGACTGCAGGTGACATTTACTACATCATCTGTACTCACAGAGCTATCACTGGTATCTGTGGTGTTACATAGGACTGCAGGTGACATCTACTACATCATCTGTACTCACAGAGCTATCACTGGTATCTGTGGTGTTACATAGGACTGCAGGTGACATCTACTACATTATCTGTACTCAGAGAGATATCACTGTTATCTGTGGTGTTACATAGGACTGCAGGTGACATCTACTACATTATCTGTACTCAGAGCTATCACTGTGTTATCTGTGGTGTTACATAGGACTGCAGGAGACATCTACTACATTATCTGTACTCAGAGAGTTATCCCTGTGTTATCTGTGGTGTTACATAGGACTGCGGGTGACATCTACTACATTATCTGTACTCAGAGAGCTATCACTGGTATCTGTGGTGTTACATAGGACTGCAGGTGACATTTACTACATCATCTGTACTCACAGAGCTATCACTGGTATCTGTGGTGTTACATAGGACTGCAGGTGATATCTACTACATTATCTATACTCAGAGAGCTATCCCTGTGTTATCTGTGGTGTTACATAGGACTGCAGGTGACATCTACTACATTATCTGTACTCAGAGAGTTATCACTGTGTTATCTGTGGTGTTACATAGGACTGCGGGTGACATCTACTACATTATCTGTACTCAGAGAGTTATCACTATGTTATCTGTGCTGTTACATAGGACTGCGGGTGACCTCTACTACATTATCTGTACTCAGAGAGTTATCACTGTGTTATCTGTGCTGTTACATAGGACTGCAGGTGACATCTACTACATTTCTGTACTCAGAGAGTTATCACTGTGTTATCTGTGCTGTTACATAGGACTGCAGGTGACATCTACTACATTATCTGTACTCAGAGAGTTATCACTGTGTTATCTGTGCTGTTACATAGGACTGCTGGTGACATCTACTACAATATCTGTACTGAGAGAGTTATCACTGTGTTATCTGTGCTGTTACATAGGACTGCAGGTGACATCTACTACATTATCTGTGCTCAGAGAGTTATCACTGTGTTATCTGTGGTGTTACATAGGACTGCAGGCAGAGGACTGAGCAGTGAAGGAACACATCACAGTAGCATGGTAGAGGTAGGAGGAGGCGATGAGCTGGCGATGCCTCATTACGCCTCCCCTGTTTCCCTGATGGTGTCTGCCGGTCTGCATCGTGAGGGAGAGTAGGAGGGCGTCCCACTGTTCTGGGATATGAGGGGGGGGGGAGCCTTTTATAGGGTGCTGGGGGTGCAGGGAACCATTTTGGAGCAGGCAGAGCCGGCAAGGTGAGGCCAGAATCACTGTACTGTACCCCTGTATACCGCCGCGTACTGTACCCCTGTATACCGCCGCGTACTGTACCCCTGTATACGGACGCGTACTGTACCCCTGTATACCGCCGCGTACTGTACCCCTGTATACCGCCGCGTGCTGTTCCCCTGTATACCGCCGCGTGCTGTTCCCCTGTATACCGCCGCGTGCTGTACCCCTGTATACCGCCGCGTGCTGTTCCCCTGTATACCGCCGCGTGCTGTACCCCTGTATACCGCCGCGTGCTGTTCCCCTGTATACCGCCGCGTACTGTTCCCCTGTATACCGCCGCGTACTGTTCCCCTGTATACCGCCGCGTGCTGTACCCCTGTATACTGCCGCGTACTGTACCTCTGTATACTTTACCGCTGTGTACTGTGCCCGGCGTATACAGCCGTCTGCTGTGCCCCGCGTATACCGCCGTCTGCTGTGCCCCGCGTATACCGCCGTCTGCTGTGCCCCCGTATCGTGCCGTGTGTGACGGACCCCCAGTACTCAGGAAGAGTATGTCCGCCTCTGTATTTTTCCTTACTCAGGTGATATTACAAACCGCTGGTCTTTAGCTCCCAGTTTCCCCAGTCACTGGTCGAGACTCAGTGTGGGTGAGATAAAGTCTGCTTTATTCAGCAACTGCACAAATGTATATACAGAAAGTGATCGGAGGAAACTGTAATCCTTTGTCTGTACCACACCACAGGGGTCCACCTGCTAAAATAGCTCCAGACAGCCCTAGCAGGAGCCTGGCCGAAACGCTGACAGGGGGGGAGGGGGAGGGAAGAGGGGTGCTGACGGGGGGAGGGGGAGGGAAGAGGGGTGCTGACGGGGGGAGGGGGAGGGAAGAGGGGTGCTGACAGAGGGGGTGGGGGAGGGAAGAGGGGTGCTGACAGAGGGGGTGGGGGAGGGAAGAGGGGTGCTGACAGAGGGGGTGGGGGAGGGAAGAGGGGTGCTGACAGAGGGGGTGGGGGAGGGAAGAGGGGTGCTGACAGAGGGGGTGGGGGAGGGAAGAGGGGTGCTGACGGGGGGTGGGGGAGGGAAGAGGGGTGCTGACAGAGGGGGTGGGGGAGGGAAGAGGGGTGCTGACAGTCTTCTGATAGCAAGTTACACAGTATAACAGAATTACACATATCCAACACCAATACACATTTACATTTAAGCTGATGACCATGTCGTCACACCGTGTACTGTGCCCCCGTATAGCGCCGTGTACTGTGCCCCCGTATAGCGCCGTGTACTGTGCCCCCGTATAGCGCCGTGTACTGTGCCCCCGTATAGCGCCGTGTACTGTGCCCCCGTATAGCGCCGTGTACTGTGCCCCCGTATAGCGCCGTGTACTGTGCCCCCGTATAGCGCCGTGTACTGTGCCCCCGTATAGCGCCGTGTACTGTGCCCCCGTATAGCGCCGTGTACTGTGCCCCCGTATAGCGCCGTGTACTGTGCCCCCGTATAGCGCCGTGTACTGTGCCCCCGTATAGCGCCGTGTACTGTGCCCCCGTATAGCGCCGTGTACTGTGCCCCCGTATAGCGCCGTGTACTGTGCCCCCGTATAGCGCCGTGTACTGTGCCCCCGTATAGCGCCGTGTACTGTGCCCCCGTATAGCGCCGTGTACTGTGCCCCCGTATAGCGCCGTGTACTGTGCCCCCGTATACTGCCGTGTAGAATGCTATATCTTGTACCCCAGTATATTGTTCTGTGTCACAAGTCTTCCGGGGTCTGCACCAGAGGAGCCTCCACGCGGCAAATTTAGGGACTCCTGGCAGAGCAGATCTGTCATCAGCTTCTCCTGACTTGCCTTGTGGTAACCTTAGTCCGGTGAAGCCCCTGAGTATCCTGTCTGGGCCGCAGAACTCCAGAGTTGTCCTCGGTGCCTTTCTTGGCTTCCTCTCTAGTGCCCTCCCTGCTCGGGCACACAGTTTTAGATGTTGCGCTGGGCAGATCAGTGGGACCGCTCTTCACTTTCAGTCAGAGAATATGGAGTTAATGTGTCCTGCCTGATGCTCTCTGCTCCTCTGTTCTGTAACATCAGGCCCCGCGGGGCCCCGGTATTTACAGCTGTAGAGCATGGGAACAACCAGAGCAGAACTCTCCCTCAGCCTTGTATATGTGTCCACGGGTAATAGTGAGGCCACTGACTCATGATATGGGCCCCGGAGAGTGAGCTGGGCCCCGGTCGTGTTCTGCAGATTGTCTGTGCCTCCTGGTTGTATTGGTAAATATCTCTGCAGTCCTGTGTTGTATACTAGTCACCAGACGTTACTCCTGTATTGTATACTAGTCACCAGACGTTACTCCTGTATTGTATACTAGTCACCAGACGTTACTCCTGTATTGTATACTAGTCACCAGATGTTACTCCTGTGTTGTATACTAGTCACCAGACGTTACTCCTGTGTTGTATACTAGTCACCAGACGTTACTCCTGTATTGTATACTAGTCACCAGACGTTACTCCTGTATTGTATACTAGTCACCAGATGTTACTCCTGTATTGTATACTAGTCACCAGACGTTACTCCTGTATTGTATACTAGTCACCAGACGTTACTCCTGTGTTGTATACTAGTCACCAGACGTTACTCCTGTATTGTATACTAGTCACCAGACGTTACTCCTGTATTGTATACTAGTCACCAGACGTTACTCCTGTATTGTATACTAGTCACCAGATGTTACTCCTGTATTGTATACTAGTCACCAGACGTTACTCCTGTGTTGTATACTAGTCACCAGACGTTACTCCTGTGTTGTATACTAGTCACCAGACGTTACTCCTGTATTGTATACTAGTCACCAGACGTTACTCCTGTATTGTATACTAGTCACCAGACGTTACTCCTGTATTGTATACTAGTCACCAGACGTTACTCCTGTATTGTATACTAGTCACCAGACGTTACTCCTGTATTGTATACTAGTCACCAGACGTTACTCCTGTATTGTATACTAGTCACCAGGTGTTACTCCTGTATTGTATACTAGTCACCAGACGTTACTCCTGTATTGTATACTAGTCACCAGACGTTACTCCTGTATTGTATACTAGTCACCAGACGTTACTCCTGTATTGTATACTAGTCACCAGACGTTACTCCTGTATTGTATACTAGTCACCAGGTGTTACTCCTGTATTGTATACTAGTCACCAGACGTTACTCCTGTATTGTATACTAGTCACCAGGTGTTACTCCTGTATTGTATACCTGTGTGACCGCGTCTCAGACTGTCCCATCATAATCTATTATAGTCACCAGACGTTACTCCTGTATTGTATACTAGTCACCAGGTGTTACTCCTGTATTGTATACTAGTCACCAGACGTTACTCCTGTATTGTATACTAGTCACCAGACGTTACTCCTGTATTGTATACTAGTCACCAGACGTTACTCCTGTATTGTATACTAGTCACCAGGTGTTACTCCTGTATTGTATACTAGTCACCAGGTGTTACTCCTGTATTGTATACTAGTCACCAGACATTACTCCTGTATTGTATACTAGTCACCAGACGTTACTCCTGTATTGTATACTAGTCACCAGATGTTACTCCTGTATTGTATGCTAGTCATTAGGTATTACTCCTGTGTTGTATACCTGTGTGACCGCGTCTCAGACTGTCCCATCATAATCTATTATAGTCACCAGACATTACTCCTGTATTGTATACTAGTCACCAGATGTTACTCCTGTATTGTATACTAGTCACCAGATGTTACTCCTGTATTGTATACCTGTGTGACCGCGTCTCAGACTGTCCCATCATAATCTATTATAGTCACCAGATGTTACTCCTGTATTGTATACTAGTCACCAGATGTTACTCCTGTATTGTATACTAGTCACCAGACGTTACTCCTGTATTGTATACTAGTCACCAGATGTTACTCCTGTATTGTATACTAGTCACTAGGTGTTACTCCTGTATTGTATACTAGTACCCAGGTGTTACTCCTGTATTGTATGCTAGTCATTAGGTATTACTCCTGTGTTGTATACTAGTCACCAGACGTTACTCCTGTATTGTATACTAGTCACCAGACGTTACTCCTGTATTGTATACTAGTCACCAGATGTTACTCCTGTATTGTATACTAGTCACCAGATGTTACTCCTGTATTGTATGCTAGTCACCAGACGTTACTCCTGTGTTGTATACCTGTGTGACCGCGTCTCAGACTGTCCCATCATAATCTATTATAGTCACCAGATGTTACTCCTGTATTGTATACTAGTCACCAGACGTTACTCCTGTGTTGTATACCTGTGTGACCGCGTCTCAGACTGTCCCATCATAATCTATTATAGTCACCAGATGTTACTCCTGTATTGTATACTAGTCACCAGACGTTACTCCTGTATTGTATACTAGTCACCAGATGTTACTCCTGTATTGTATACTAGTCACCAGATGTTACTCCTGTATTGTATACTAGTCACCAGACGTTACTCCTGTATTGTATACTAGTCACCAGGTGTTACTCCTGTATTGTATACCTGTGTGACCGCGTCTCAGACTGTCCCATCATAATCTATTATAGTCACCAGACATTACTCCTGTATTGTATACTAGTCACCAGACGTTACTCCTGTATTGTATACTAGTCACCAGATGTTACTCCTGTATTGTATACTAGTCACCAGACGTTACTCCTGTATTGTATACTAGTCACCAGGTGTTACTCCTGTGTTGTATACTAGTCACCAGACGTTACTCCTGTGTTGTATACTAGTCACCAGACGTTACTCCTGTATTGTATACTAGTCACCAGGTGTTACTCCTGTATTGTATACTAGTCACCAGGTGTTACTCCTGTATTGTATACTAGTCACCAGGTGTTACTCCTGTATTGTATTCTAGTCACCAGGTGTTACTCCTGTGTTGTATACTAGTCACCAGACGTTACTCCTGTATTGTATACTAGTCACCAGACGTTACTCCTGTATTGTATACTAGTCACCAGGTGTTACTCCTGTGTTGTATACTAGTCACCAGACGTTACTCCTGTGTTGTATACTAGTCACCAGACGTTACTCCTGTGTTGTATACTAGTCACCAGACGTTACTCCTGTGTTGTATACTAGTCACCAGGTGTTACTCCTGTATTGTATACTAGTCACCAGGTGTTACTCCTGTATTGTATACTAGTCACCAGGCGTTACTCCTGTATTGTATACTAGTCACCAGACGTTACTCCTGTATTGTATACTAGTCACCAGACGTTACTCCTGTATTGTATACTAGTCACCAGACGTTACTCCTGTATTGTATACTATTCACCAGACGTTACTCCTGTATTGTATACTAGTCACCAGGTGTTACTCCTGTATTGTATACTAGTCACCAGGTGTTACTCCTGTATTGTATACTAGTCACCAGGCGTTACTCCTGTATTGTATACTAGTCACCAGACGTTACTCCTGTATTGTATACTAGTCACCAGACGTTACTCCTGTATTGTATACTAGTCACCAGACGTTACTCCTGTATTGTATACTAGTCACCAGACGTTACTCCTGTATTGTATACTAGTCACCAGGTGTTACTCCTGTATTGTATACTAGTCACCAGACGTTACTCCTGTATTGTATACTAGTCACCAGGTGTTACTCCTGTATTGTATACCTGTGTGACCGCGTCTCAGACTGTCCCATCATAATCTATTATAGTCACCAGACGTTACTCCTGTATTGTATACTAGTCACCAGGTGTTACTCCTGTATTGTATACTAGTCACCAGACGTTACTCCTGTATTGTATACTAGTCACCAGACGTTACTCCTGTATTGTATACTAGTCACCAGGTGTTACTCCTGTATTGTATACTAGTCACCAGGTGTTACTCCTGTATTGTATACTAGTCACCAGACATTACTCCTGTATTGTATACTAGTCACCAGGTGTTACTCCTGTATTGTATACTAGTCACCAGACGTTACTCCTGTATTGTATACTAGTCACCAGGTGTTACTCCTGTATTGTATACCTGTGTGACCGCGTCTCAGACTGTCCCATCATAATCTATTATAGTCACCAGACATTACTCCTGTATTGTATACTAGTCACCAGATGTTACTCCTGTATTGTATACTAGTCACCAGATGTTACTCCTGTATTGTATACCTGTGTGACCGCGTCTCAGACTGTCCCATCATAATCTATTATAGTCACCAGATGTTACTCCTGTATTGTATACTAGTCACCAGATGTTACTCCTGTATTGTATACTAGTCACCAGACGTTACTCCTGTATTGTATACTAGTCACCAGATGTTACTCCTGTATTGTATGCTAGTCATTAGGTATTACTCCTGTGTTGTATACCTGTGTGACCGCGTCTCAGACTGTCCCATCATAATCTATTATAGTCACCAGACATTACTCCTGTATTGTATACTAGTCACCAGATGTTACTCCTGTATTGTATACTAGTCACCAGATGTTACTCCTGTATTGTATACCTGTGTGACCGCGTCTCAGACTGTCCCATCATAATCTATTATAGTCACCAGATGTTACTCCTGTATTGTATACTAGTCACCAGATGTTACTCCTGTATTGTATACTAGTCACCAGACGTTACTCCTGTATTGTATACTAGTCACCAGATGTTACTCCTGTATTGTATACTAGTCACTAGGTGTTACTCCTGTATTGTATACTAGTACCCAGGTGTTACTCCTGTATTGTATGCTAGTCATTAGGTATTACTCCTGTGTTGTATACCTGTGTGACCGCGTCTCAGACTGTCCCATCATAATCTATTATAGTCACCAGATGTTACTCCTGTATTGTATACTAGTCACCAGACGTTACTCCTGTATTGTATACTAGTCACCAGATGTTACTCCTGTATTGTATACTAGTCACCAGATGTTACTCCTGTATTGTATGCTAGTCACCAGACGTTACTCCTGTGTTGTATACCTGTGTGACCGCGTCTCAGACTGTCCCATCATAATCTATTATAGTCACCAGATGTTACTCCTGTATTGTATACTAGTCACCAGACGTTACTCCTGTGTTGTATACCTGTGTGACCGCGTCTCAGACTGTCCCATCATAATCTATTATAGTCACCAGATGTTACTCCTGTATTGTATACTAGTCACCAGACGTTACTCCTGTATTGTATACTAGTCACCAGATGTTACTCCTGTATTGTATACTAGTCACCAGATGTTACTCCTGTATTGTATACTAGTCACCAGACGTTACTCCTGTATTGTATACTAGTCACCAGGTGTTACTCCTGTATTGTATACCTGTGTGACCGCGTCTCAGACTGTCCCATCATAATCTATTATAGTCACCAGACATTACTCCTGTATTGTATACTAGTCACCAGACGTTACTCCTGTATTGTATACTAGTCACCAGATGTTACTCCTGTATTGTATACTAGTCACCAGACGTTACTCCTGTATTGTATACTAGTCACCAGGTGTTACTCCTGTGTTGTATACTAGTCACCAGACGTTACTCCTGTGTTGTATACTAGTCACCAGACGTTACTCCTGTATTGTATACTAGTCACCAGGTGTTACTCCTGTATTGTATACTAGTCACCAGGTGTTACTCCTGTATTGTATTCTAGTCACCAGGTGTTACTCCTGTGTTGTATACTAGTCACCAGACGTTACTCCTGTATTGTATACTAGTCACCAGGTGTTACTCCTGTGTTGTATACTAGTCACCAGACGTTACTCCTGTGTTGTATACTAGTCACCAGACGTTACTCCTGTGTTGTATACTAGTCACCAGACGTTACTCCTGTGTTGTATACTAGTCACCAGACGTTACTCCTGTGTTGTATACTAGTCACCAGGTGTTACTCCTGTATTGTATACTAGTCACCAGGTGTTACTCCTGTATTGTATACTAGTCACCAGGCGTTACTCCTGTATTGTATACTAGTCACCAGACGTTACTCCTGTATTGTATACTAGTCACCAGACGTTACTCCTGTATTGTATACTAGTCACCAGACGTTACTCCTGTATTGTATACTAGTCACCAGACGTTACTCCTGTATTGTATACTAGTCACCAGGTGTTACTCCTGTATTGTATACTAGTCACCAGGTGTTACTCCTGTATTGTATACTAGTCACCAGACGTTACTCCTGTATTGTATACTAGTCACCAGACGTTACTCCTGTATTGTATACTAGTCACCAGACGTTACTCCTGTATTGTATACTAGTCACCAGATGTTACTCCTGTATTGTATACCTGTGTGACCGCATCTCAGACTGTCCCATCATAATCTATTATAGTCACCAGATGTTACTCCTGTATTGTATACCAGTCACCAGGTGTTACTCCTGTATTGTATACTAGTCACCAGACGTTACTCCTGTATTGTATACTAGTCACCAGACATTACTCCTGTATTGTATACTAGTCACCAGGTGTTACTCCTGTATTGTATACTAGTCACCAGACGTTACTCCTGTATTGTATACTAGTCACCAGACGTTACTCCTGTATTGTATACTAGTCACCAGACGTTACTCCTGTATTGTATACTAGTCACCAGGTGTTACTCCTGTATTGTATACTAGTCACCAGACATTACTCCTGTATTGTATACTAGTCACCAGGTGTTACTCCTGTATTGTATACTAGTCACCAGACGTTACTCCTGTATTGTATACTAGTCACCAGGTGTTACTCCTGTATTGTATACCTGTGTGACCGCGTCTCAGACTGTCCCATCATAATCTATTATAGTCACCAGACATTACTCCTGTATTGTATACTAGTCACCAGATGTTACTCCTGTATTGTATACTAGTCACCAGATGTTACTCCTGTATTGTATACCTGTGTGACCGCGTCTCAGACTGTCCCATCATAATCTATTATAGTCACCAGATGTTACTCCTGTATTGTATACTAGTCACCAGACGTTACTCCTGTATTGTATACTAGTCACCAGATGTTACTCCTGTATTGTATACTAGTCACCAGATGTTACTCCTGTATTGTATACTAGTCACCAGATGTTACTCCTGTATTGTATACTAGTCACCAGGTGTTACTCCTGTATTGTATACTAGTACCCAGGTGTTACTCCTGTATTGTATGCTAGTCATTAGGTATTACTCCTGTGTTGTATACCTGTGTGACCGCGTCTCAGACTGTCCCATCATAATCTATTATAGTCACCAGATGTTACTCCTGTATTGTATACTAGTCACCAGACGTTACTCCTGTATTGTATACTAGTCACCAGATGTTACTCCTGTATTGTATACTAGTCACCAGATGTTACTCCTGTATTGTATGCTAGTCACCAGACGTTACTCCTGTGTTGTATACCTGTGTGACCGCGTCTCAGACTGTCCCATCATAATCTATTATAGTCACCAGATGTTACTCCTGTATTGTATACTAGTCACCAGACGTTACTCCTGTGTTGTATACCTGTGTGACCGCGTCTCAGACTGTCCCATCATAATCTATTATAGTCACCAGACATTACTCCTGTATTGTATACTAGTCACCAGACGTTACTCCTGTATTGTATACTAGTCACCAGACGTTACTCCTGTATTGTATACTAGTCACCAGACGTTACTCCTGTATTGTATACTAGTCACCAGACGTTACTCCTGTATTGTATACTAGTCACCAGACGTTACTCCTGTATTGTATACTAGTCACCAGACGTTACTCCTGTATTGTATACTAGTCACCAGACGTTACTCCTGTATTGTATACTAGTCACCAGACGTTACTCCTGTATTGTATACTAGTCACCAGACGTTACTCCTGTATTGTATACTAGTCACCAGGTGTTACTCCTGTATTGTATACTAGTCACCAGGTGTTACTCCTGTATTGTATACTAGTCACCAGACGTTACTCCTGTATTGTATACTAGTCACCAGACGTTACTCCTGTATTGTATACTAGTCACCAGACGTTACTCCTGTATTGTATACTAGTCACCAGGTGTTACTCCTGTATTGTATACTAGTCACCAGGCGTTACTCCTGTATTGTATACTAGTCACCAGACGTTACTCCTGTATTGTATACTAGTCACCAGACGTTACTCCTGTATTGTATACTAGTCACCAGACGTTACTCCTGTATTGTATACTAGTCACCAGATGTTACTCCTGTATTGTATACCTGTGTGACCGCGTCTCAGACTGTCCCATCATAATCTATTATAGTCACCAGATGTTACTCCTGTATTGTATACCAGTCACCAGGTGTTACTCCTGTATTGTATACTAGTCACCAGACGTTACTCCTGTATTGTATACTAGTCACCAGACATTACTCCTGTATTGTATACTAGTCACCAGGTGTTACTCCTGTATTGTATACTAGTCACCAGACGTTACTCCTGTATTGTATACTAGTCACCAGACGTTACTCCTGTATTGTATACTAGTCACCAGGTGTTACTCCTGTATTGTATACTAGTCACCAGACATTACTCCTGTATTGTATACTAGTCACCAGGTGTTACTCCTGTATTGTATACTAGTCACCAGACGTTACTCCTGTATTGTATACTAGTCACCAGGTGTTACTCCTGTATTGTATACCTGTGTGACCGCGTCTCAGACTGTCCCATCATAATCTATTATAGTCACCAGACATTACTCCTGTATTGTATACTAGTCACCAGATGTTACTCCTGTATTGTATACTAGTCACCAGATGTTACTCCTGTATTGTATACCTGTGTGACCGCGTCTCAGACTGTCCCATCATAATCTATTATAGTCACCAGATGTTACTCCTGTATTGTATACTAGTCACCAGACGTTACTCCTGTATTGTATACTAGTCACCAGATGTTACTCCTGTATTGTATACTAGTCACCAGATGTTACTCCTGTATTGTATACTAGTCACCAGGTGTTACTCCTGTATTGTATACTAGTACCCAGGTGTTACTCCTGTATTGTATGCTAGTCATTAGGTATTACTCCTGTGTTGTATACCTGTGTGACCGCGTCTCAGACTGTCCCATCATAATCTATTATAGTCACCAGATGTTACTCCTGTATTGTATACTAGTCACCAGACGTTACTCCTGTATTGTATACTAGTCACCAGATGTTACTCCTGTATTGTATACTAGTCACCAGATGTTACTCCTGTATTGTATGCTAGTCACCAGACGTTACTCCTGTGTTGTATACCTGTGTGACCGCGTCTCAGACTGTCCCATCATAATCTATTATAGTCACCAGATGTTACTCCTGTATTGTATACTAGTCACCAGACGTTACTCCTGTGTTGTATACCTGTGTGACCGCGTCTCAGACTGTCCCATCATAATCTATTATAGTCACCAGATGTTACTCCTGTATTGTATACTAGTCACCAGACATTACTCCTGTATTGTATACTAGTCACCAGACGTTACTCCTGTATTGTATACTAGTCACCAGACGTTACTCCTGTATTGTATACTAGTCACCAGGTGTTACTCCTGTATTGTATACCTGTGTGACCGCGTCTCAGACTGTACCATCATAATCTATTATAGTCACCAGATGTTACTCCTGTATTGTATACTAGTCACCAGGTGTTACTCCGGTATTGTATACTAGTCACCAGATGTTACTCCTGTATTGTATACTTGTGTGACCGCGTCTCAGACTGTCCCATCATAATCTATTATAGTCACCAGATGTTACTCCTGTATTGTATACTAGTCACCAGACGTTACTCCTGTATTGTATACTAGTCACCAGATGTTACTCCTGTATTGTATACTAGTCACCAGATGTTACTCCTGTATTGTATACTAGTCACCAGGTGTTACTCCTGTATTGTATGCTAGTCATTAGGTATTACTCCTGTGTTGTATACCTGTGTGACCGCGTCTCAGACTGTCCCATCATAATCTATTATAGTCACCAGATGTTACTCCTGTATTGTATACTAGTCACCAGGTGTTACTCCGGTATTGTATACTAGTCATCAGACTTTATCCTTGTATTGTATACTAGTCACCAGACATTACTCCTGTATTGTATACTAGTCACCAGACATTACTCCTGTATTGTATACCTGTGTGACCGCGTCTCAGACTGTCCCATCATAATCTATTATAGTCACCAGACATTACTCCTGTATTGTATACCAGTCACCAGACATTACTCCTGTATTGTATACCAGTCACCAGACATTACTCCTGTATTGTATACTAGTCACCTGACATTACTCCTGTATTGTATACTAGTCATCAGACTTTATCCTTGTATTGTATACTAGTCATCAGGCGTTACTCCTGTATTGTATACTAGTCATCAGGCGTTACTCCTGTATTGTATACTAGTCACCAGGTGTTACTCCTGTATTGTATACTTGTGTGACCGCGTCTCAGACTGTCCCATCATAATCTATTATAGTCACCAGATGTTACTCCTGTATTGTATACTAGTCACCAGACGTTACTCCTGTATTGTATACTAGTCACCAGATGTTACTCCTGTATTGTATACTAGTCACCAGATGTTACTCCTGTATTGTATACTAGTCACCAGGTGTTACTCCTGTATTGTATGCTAGTCATTAGGTATTACTCCTGTGTTGTATACCTGTGTGACCGCGTCTCAGACTGTCCCATCATGATCTATTATAGTCACCAGACGTTACTCCTGTATTGTATACTAGTCACCAGACGTTACTCCTGTATTGTATACTAGTCACCAGGTGTTACTCCGGTATTGTATACTAGTCATCAGACTTTATCCTTGTATTGTATACTAGTCACCAGACATTACTCCTGTATTGTATGCTAGTCATTAGGTATTACTCCTGTGTTGTATACCTGTGTGACCGCGTCTCAGACTGTCCCATCATAATCTATTATAGTCACCAGACATTACTCCTGTATTGTATACCAGTCACCAGACATTACTCCTGTATTGTATACCAGTCACCAGACATTACTCCTGTATTGTATACTAGTCACCAGACATTACTCATGTATTGTATACTAGTCACCAGGTGTTACTCCTGTATTGTAAACTAGTCACCAGGTGTTACTCCTGTATTGTATACTAAAGACCGGCACTCACGATGATGATGAATGTTGCGTTTATTCAGTCACATATTAAGGACATATAGTGACGCGTTTCAGCACAACACGTGCTTTCTTCAGACTATACAATAAACTCCTATCACATCTCTTTTATACACAGAGAGAGGGAGGAGTAACAAAATAAAAGGGAAATGACATCATACTATGTAGCTCCACCCACCTCAGGGCTGACACAGGTGAAGTAATGAAAGATGCAATAAACCAAAAGATGCGAACTTGATTCCTGAATTGTTATCAACTGTTCCATTGTTTCATCAATGTATTCACATAGATTTTTTTGGTTTATTGCATCTTTCATTACTTCACCTGTGTCAGCCCTGAGGTGGGTGGAGCTACATAGTATGATGTCATTTCCCTTTTATTTTGTTACTCCTCCCTCTCTCTGTGTATAAAAGAGATGTGATAGGAGTTTATTGTATAGTCTGAAGAAAGCACGTGTTGTGCTGAAACGCGTCACTATATGTCCTTAATATGTGACTGAATAAACGCAACATTCATCATCATCGCGAGTGCCGGTCCTTCCTTCTTTATTGCAAGTATTAGGACGTCTCCCCACTGACTCGTGCACCGCGTCTATTCCAGCAGTGCCGACCCTTTCCTATATAAGTATTGTATACTAGTCACCAGTTATTACTCCTGTATTGTATACTAGTCACCAGTTATTACTCCTGTATTGTATACTAGTCACCAGTTATTACTCCTGTATTGTATACTAGTCACCAGTTATTACTCCTGTATTGTATACTAGTCACCAATTATTACTCCTGTATTGTATACTAGTCACCAGGTGTTACTCCTGTATTGTATACTAGTCACCAGGTATTACTCCTGTATTGTATACTAGCCACCAGTTATTACTCCTGTATTGTATACTAGTCACCAGTTATTACTCCTGTATTGTATACTAGCCACCAGTTATTACTCCTGTATTGTATACTAGTCACCAGGTATTACTCCTGTATTGTATACTAGCCACCAGTTATTACTCCTGTATTGTATACTAGTCACCAGGTATTACTCCTGTATTGTATACTAGCCACCAGTTATTACTCCTGTATTGTATACTAGCCACCAGTTATTACTCCTGTATTGTATACTAGTCACCAGTTATTACTCCTGTATTGTATACTAGTCACCAGGTATTACTCCTGTATTGTATACTAGTCACCAGGTATTACTCCTGTATTGTATACTAGTCACCAGTTATTACTCCTGTATTGTATACTAGCCACCAGTT
Source organism: Bufo bufo (assembly GCF_905171765.1). Classification (NCBI taxonomy): domain Eukaryota; kingdom Metazoa; phylum Chordata; class Amphibia; order Anura; family Bufonidae; genus Bufo; species Bufo bufo. The sequence goes on along the minus strand of NC_053392.1, from coordinate 28,991,258 downwards.
ATTACTCCTGTATTGTATACTAGTCACCAATTATTACTCCTGTATTGTATACTAGCCCCCAGTTATTACTCCTGTATTGTATACTAGTCACCAGGTGTTACTTGTATAGTATACAAGGTTTGGCCGTTACTCCTGGGGCATACACTGGGTACAGTTTTTTGGGAATCGGTAAACCTGGGTGACATGTTGTCCTCATTCATGACTTTGTGGCGTTCAGCCAAACACTTTAGTAATTTTCGCCCGGAGCGCGGTATTCATTGTAACCCGATCCGCAGGAGCGGTATTATAGGATGTGAGCGATCTGTGTTGGTTCAGGTGACGATAACTTCTGACACTATGTTTATTCTGCCGTTATTTAGGACAAAGGAGGAAGATCTGCAGAACGTCGCCCACAGACCCACCGCTTCTCCCTGGTGCTTTTATTTTTTCTACGGATACAAAGCGAATCTCCGTCTTTAGGATTTTAATTGTGGATTTGTACAGATTTCTCGTGAGGACTCCTCTGTGTCACCCTCCCAGGACCGTGGATCTACAGGAAACCCTTCTCAATGATGCTGTCCAATGGTACTATTCTCAACACCAGCAACTCCGACGCGGACACGGACGCTCTCCGCTCACACAAGGTGAGGCCCCTTCATTCAGTATGCCTGCTCCTCGTGTCTTCTCTTTATCCTGGGAGAAGCCGGCCTCTGTGACCTCCTTCAGGGTTTGGCTACATTCACACGAGCGGGAAAAATGCCCGCGTGGTGGCGATTTTTGTAAGGGCTTTTTGAATGACCAATGAATAGCCGCCGGCAAAAAGTAGGACATGTCAAGTTTTTGTCCATTTTCATCTGCCAGTGAAATCAGTGGGCCCATTTTCAACGGCAATTAAGACCCGAGTTCACCCGTCTAATACTGTTAATAAAATACTCACCTCGATCGGACACATTCTCTGCACTGGGGGCACGTGCCCAGCGCTCTGACGTCACATGTGACAATACGGCGCTGCAAGAGTCCATGTCATGGTGCCTCCAGTGCAGAGCGAGTACAAGTGGATCCTTAATATACGTATGGGGGGCACAACTGGGGGCTATTATGACTACAGGGAGACAACAAGGCCTCTTTCACACGGCCGTGTGCTGGCCGGGCCTGACCGTGGGGCAGCCGCATGCGGATCGCGGACACGAATGGGTCTGCGATCCGTCCATTCCGCAAAAAGATATAACAAGTTCTATATTTTTGCGGAACGGAGCCCCATGGAAGCACTAAGGAGTGCTTCCGTTCCGCAATGCATCTCCGGATTCAAGTGAATGGCTCCGCATCCGTGATGCGGACTGCACACGGCTGGTGACCTGTGTATTGTGGAACCGTAATACGGCCACAGAACGAATACGTTCGTGTGAAAGAGGCCTAAGGGGGCCATTATCTATAATGAGGGCACAACTTGGGGGTCATTATAACTAATGCGGCAAAAAGGGGTGCATTATTTATTCTTGTGGCACTATGTTCGAAGTGTCGATGATCAATGTGTCCTGCAATTCACACAACTTTCTCGCAGCTAGCTGCGTTCTTCAGCAGGGGGGAAATTGTTCTGTTTTTAATAGCGTTTTTTAATGACCGTTAAAAAGGGATACAAAAAGGTCATTAAAAATACACCGTCGGACAGAAAAATGGCCATGAAAAACGGACAATGTGTCTGTGAATGTAGCTTAATGGTCCTTCTGCAAGGAGCTCGGAAATGAAAGTGACAGAAGCTTCAGGAGCTCTGGTCGTACTATGTCCTCAGAGATCTGGAAACCTCATTTGGTAGGTAACATAAATGGGATTGTGCAGGTCCCAATAGATGAACTAGAAGTGGTGGGTCTCCTGAACGCCTGGCCGCTCTTCGGGCTATGCACCTGCTATGTAGGCAGCTTGTTATTCTCAGCCTCTTGACTTACAGGGAAACTCCCAAGCTCATTTTAAAGCCTTGAGGGTATAAAGAAGTTAAGGATTCCAGTCAGAACGGGTGGTGCTTGCACAAGGTATGATTTATCACTAGAGGCCAGGTGTATACTCGTATGTATTCTACAAGCTGGCCTTACACTTCATTAAAACCGCCATTCAGATCTATCTGGTAAAGCCGAGTGCTGAACAACGTGGCCGCCACTATGGGTAGTGAAATCAGTGCAGCTCAGTCATATCAAAGCCGTAGTAAAGTAAGCTGCATCACGCAACGATCACAGGACATATAGATAGATACACGTATAGGCAATTTTATTTTCTGATCCTTTTTATTTTTTATTCTCTGGTCCCACTGAGAACTGTGGCAGAGTGTTGTGCTCTGTGACCTGTGCAGGGGTCATTGCGCAGGGAGGGGGTGCACTATGACATCACCTTTTGCAAGTGGTGGATCCTGTGTTTTATATATATATACGTAAATATCATCTCAGCGCTATTAGACAACAGAAATAGACTTTCTAACAGACAACAGGGGTACTACACTAAGGCCAGCATTTAATACGCAGGCCTTTAACCACAATCGCGCTGGAGCAAGATACAATTTGCACATTTCTGCCTGTTCTGCGCCAGAAAATCAAACCTATGACGCCGGGTGTAAATTATAGAGGCCATACCACATACTGTAACGCCATGGCCATGCGGTTAGAGTCCCATAAGATTGGAGGAATGACCCACCAGAGGATCAGACTGCTTCAGTGGAGAACCTGTGGATCTTTCTGTCCCAGTGGAGGACCTGTGGTTCAGACTATCCTAGAAGATAACTTATGGTTCAAACTGTCCCAGAGGAGGAAGTTTGGTTTACTGTCCTAGAGGAGAACCTGTGCACGGTTCTGTCCCAGATGAGAACCTTTGGTTTAGAGTTTTCCAGAGGAGAACCTGTGGTTCAGATTTTCCTAAAAGAAAACCTGTGGTTCAGACTGACCCAGAGGAGAACCTGTGTTTTAGACAGTTCCACGTGAAAATATTTGCTTTAGACTGTTCCAGAGGCATACCTGTGTGGACTGTTGTCTCCGTCGAGGAACTGTGTTTCAGACTATCCCAAAGGGAACCTTTGCTTCAGACTGTCCCAGAGGCATACCTGTGGATTGTTCTGTCCCAGAGCATGAACTGTTGTTTAGGTTTTCCCAAAGGAGAAGCTGTGGTTCAGAATGTTTAAGAAAAGAACCTGTGGCTCATTCGATCCCAGAGTAGAACCTGTGGATAGTTCTGTCCCAGAGGAGAATCTGTGGTTCAGATTGACTCAGAGGAGAACCTGTGGTTCATACAATTCCAGTGGAGAACCTGTGGTTCAGATTGTCCTGTAGAACAACCTGTGGACTATTCTGTCCCAGATGAAGACCTATGATTCAGAGTTTCCCAGAGAAGAACTTGTGCTTCAGACTGTCCCAAAGGAGAACCTGTAGTTCAGACTTACCCAGAGGAGACCCTGTGGTTCGGATAATTCCATATAGGAATCTGTGGTTCAGACTGTCCGAGAGGCATAACTATATGGATTGCCATGTCCCAGAGGAGGAACTGTGGTTCAGACTTTACTGAAGGAGAACCTGTGGTTTATATTGTTCTGTGGTTTATAGTGGTCAGACTGTCCCAGAGGATGACATGTGGTCCATACTATCCCTAATGAGAACCTATGGATTATTTTGTGCAAGTGGGGAACCTGTGGTTCAGACTATCCCAGGGAGAACCTGTGGTTCATATCATCATAATAAGAACCACGGAGAATAGAACCGGTGGATTGTTCTGTACCAGAGGAGAATCTGTGGTTCATGTTGACCCAGAGGAAGACCTGTGGATCTTTCTGTCATACTTAGGTTCATACTGTCCCAGAGGAGAGCTTGCGGTTTATTTTTTCCCAGAGGAGAACCTGTGGTTTCTACTTTCTCAGAGGAGTTCTTATGGCTTAGATAGACTATGCCAAATTAGAATCTTTGTCTGCTGTCCCAGAGGAGGTCCTGTGGTTCAGACTTTACCAGAGGATATCCCGTGCATCTTTCAGTCCCATAGGAGGACCTTTGGTTCTGATTGTCCCAGACGAGAACCTGTGGAGCATTCTATCCCAGAGGAAGATCTATGGTTTTAGACTGTCCCAGGGGAGGACTTGTGTATTAGACTGTCCCAGACAAGGATCTGTGGTTCATAATGTCCCAAACCAGGACCTTTGGGTTGCATTGGCCCAGCAGACAACTAGATGATTTGAATGGCTCATTAACGGTGTATTGATCCATTGGGGGACCACAGAACTGAACTAAAACCTAGACTTAACCCAGGAGGTATACATGGTGTGTTTCCAGGTTACTCACATTGTGCTCCTGATATGTTTTTTGTAGGGTTAGCACAGTGTATTATCATAGTTTTGGGGGTTCTTTCTGTTATATTATTATATTTTTTCAGCTGGGGTACTTGGCTTAATAGCATTGATAAACCCATCTCTAGATAGAGAGCCAGAAGATCTATTCTATAACAGAGCCCATGAGGTCCATCAGAGAAAACCCATGTGATGCATGTAGTCATGTCTGATGACTGATGTGGGCTGATGGTTATGTGATGATGTTATAGCAATCGTGATGCAGTTGTTATGGTCATGTTTGACGATAATTATGAGGTAATTATGTTGATTTCTGATAATGGTTAATGATAATGAGATTGTCATTTCTGTTGTTGATTTGAGATCATGGTGATATCTGTTTATAGTTATGAGGTCATGTCTGGTCATGGTTATGAGTTCATGGTCATGTCTGATGATGGTTATGAGGTCATGTCTGGTGATGTTTTATGAGGTCTTGTCTGGTGATGTTTTATGAGGTCATGGTCATGTCTGGTGATGGTAATGAGGTCATGGTCATGTCTGGTGATGGTAATGAGGTCATGGTCATGTCTGGTGATGGTAATGAGGTCATAGTCATGTCTAGTGATGGTAATGAGGTCATGGTCATGTCTGGTGATGGTAATGAGGTCATGGTCATGTCTGATGATGGTTATGAGGTCATGTCTGGTGATGGTTATAAGGTCATGTCTGGTGATGTCTATGAGGTCATGGTCATGTCTGGTCATGGTTATGAGGTTATATTGTTTTCTGATAATGGCTATAAGGTCATAGTCGTTTATGTTGCTGATTTCTGAGGTCATGATGATATCTGGTGATGAGGGGCTGTGAGGCCATGGTCATGTATGGTGATGGTTATGAGGTCATGGTATTATAGTATGAGGTTAAGGAGGTGTCTGGTGATGATTATGAGGTTAAGGAGGTGTCTGTTGATGATTATGAGGTTAAGGAGATATCTGGTGATGGTTATGGGTTTCTAGTCATGTCTGGTGATGGTTTGAGATTATGGAGATGTCCGGTGATGTGATGGGGGTTATAATAAGCTTGGGTTGTTGAAGCATTTGGTCATGTATGGTGATGTATCTTTGCTAGTAAAATATACAGGCAAACCAACCAATCTCTGCTGTAAAGACCTGATGATGTAGAAGCGCTGAATGTGTCAGTTATAGTTTGGGGCTTTATTGTTTGCATGTTGTGATAGAAACATTAACAAAAGTGTACTAGGTTTATCTGCAGTCTAGTTAACACCACACATGATTACATGACCATGAGTTTTTCCAAATAAACTCAGCTTTGCTGCATCTTGAGCACTGGAGATATTCTACACCGTCTTAGTAGTGGTGGCAATAGGCTTTCTCCTGGCAGTCAAGAGGTTGCAGTAAAGGAAAATGTAAAGACAAGTCTTGGAGGTGCTGGGTGGAGGAGATGGCCAGATGTTTGACACTGCTGCCAGATTCACCGCAGGGCTCACCAGTGCCGTAAACCCTCTCCAGTAAACGGCACATGTGTTTCCCATTATCCAGATATTTACACGTCACCTGCCAATGGCGCTTTGTGCTGGGAGAATAAAGGCGGCTTGTGCACAGAGCAGGTCACTTAAGTCCACATATCCCCCTTCATACGGACTCTCAGCGTCCAAATCTCCCCTCAATGTCAGGGGTGCCCTAAATGGCTGCAATTATACTTGTCTGAGCACCTCTCAGTACAGTCTACGTCCTGGTCTGCTCTGTGCATTCTTCTCTGAGTCTCTTTCTCTGTCCCCTATGGCATATTCTTTTCGTTTTGGTTCTGTCCCTTACATCATCTCCTGGTTTTGCTTCGGTTCTGTCTCTGTCCCTTACATCCTCTCCTGGTTTTGCTTCGGTTCAGTCTCTGTCCCTTACATCATCTCCTGGTTTTGCTTCGGTTCTGTCTCTGTCCCTTACACCATCTCCTGGTTTTGCTTCGGTTCTGTCTCTGTCCCTTACATCATCTCCTGGTTTTGCTTTGGTTCTGTCTCTGTCCCTTACATCATCTCCTGGTTTTGCTTCGGTTCTGTCTCTTCTGTCCTGTCTTGGTTTCTCTGTGGTTCTGTCTCTGTCCCTTTCGTCTTTTCCCAGTATTTTGGTGCTTTTTTTTCTCTGTTCCTTCTGTCCTCCCTTGGGTTTCTTTCTAATTATGACTCTGCCTCTTGTCCTCTCATGGTGTCTCTCCGAGTATGTCCCTGTCTCTTTAGTCTTTTCTGAGTTTCTCTGGGTTCTGTTTCTGTCTTTTCTGTCCATACTCAGTTTCTCAGTGGTTCTGTCTCTGCCCCTTCTTTTGTTTATCTGTGGTTCTGTATTTGTCCCTTCTGTCCTCTCCCGGCAGGAGTGGACTCGGAACTTAAAGTGGCCCTGGAAAAAATAAAAATGGCCCCAATGTTGTAGGTGGATCCAAATTGACAGATGGTGGTAAAACACAAGTAGATGGGGCCAATACAAGTTGTCAGGGTCAGTAAATACCATAGTGCAGAACAGAATACCATCCCTCAGAACCAAATACCACTGTGCATCACAAAATACCTCCCCACAAGCTGTCCCTCTGTGGTGGCCATCAACGGCTGCCAGGTTCTTACTCCAATATGGATGTGGAGAAGGGGTCTTAGGAGGGGAGATAAGGGCCACAACACCAAGCCAGCCCTACCGTCACTATGATGCCTGGACTTCCTCTAATAATTACCACAATAGTTCCCAGTATTATGAACCGTGTCGGCAGCAGTGAGGAGGGCCCGGGTGGTCCTATGGGCATAGGCCCACTGGGAAGATTCCCTGTAGGGTCTATGGCCAGTCCATCCCTGTCTCCCAGTTTCTCTGTAATTTGGTATTTGATCATTTTGTCCTCTCCCGCTTTCTGTGTACTTCTGTCTCTGTCCGTTCTGTTCTCTTCCAGTTTCTGTGCTTCTGTCACTGTCTACTTTGTCCTCTCCCAGTTGCTCTGTCCTGTCCTTGTTCCTTTTTGTCTTCTTCTGGCTCCTCAGTGGTTCCCGCTTGCCATTATTTCTTTATCCCAGCTGTTTGTCTGCCCCCTCTGGGCTGTGTCCCTTCTGCTCCTCTTCCCTGGTCTCTACTGAACTTTTGTCTCTGCGCCCTCATTAGTTTTCCCCCTCTGTGTACCTTTCAGCTCTTCTCACTATATATGCCCTTTTTGTAGGGTGTCATTTGTGTCCTCTTGAGTTCTTTTTGTGCTTCTTTCTGTTTCTCTGATCTTTCTCTGTATTCTTCACTTATCTCTCTTCTGTCGTTTATGGCCTGTCTCTATCCAGTTGTTATTCTCTCTGTGCTTCTGTCTCTGTTTGTCGATTGGCCTCTCTCTGTATACTCTCTGCACCTATCCCTCTTCTATCACTTATGGGCTCTGTCTCTGGCCTCTCAGTTGTTCTGTCTGTGTTTCTGTCTCTGATTGTCCTCTTTCTATATCCTCCTATGTCTCTCCTCTATGTGTCTCTGTCCCAGGCCCCTCAGCTATCATTCCTTCTGTGCTCCTGACCCCTTTCTAGTCCTCACTCTATATGGTCTCTGCACCTATGTCTCTTTTCTCCCCTCTGTGCTTCAGCTTGTGACTTCTCTGTGCTCTTTTTTCTGTCCTTCTTTCTTTGTTTCTGCCCAGGCCTCTCGGTTATTATTCCCTGTGTGCTTCTGTGTCTGGTCATCTTTTGCCTCTCCATCCATCCTTTCTGCAGTCCAGTTCCTGCTTCTGTCCACTCTGTTCTCCTGGCGCTCTCCTCTCTGCCGCTTATCTCCAGCATACTTTTCTGTCATCTTTATTTTTATCCCCGCACAGTTTAGTTTACAGCTGGCGCTTCTTATCCTGATACATGAGCGCTGCTCTTGGAGTCAGATGTTATATGAGCTGCACTCTGGAGGTGGGGTTTCCTTTGGCCTCTCTGGGACTCTGTTACCTGATTTGACTCCGCATTGCAGTAAAGATTTAGTTGGTGAAGAGCCAAAAGTATAAAGCTGAATGTGAGAGAAGATAGAGGCCTCCCTGGAGATAAGAATTGTGTGTGAGTGGGGGGGAGACCAGGCCTGGATGATATGTGGAAGTGTGCACTCGTGCAAAGCAACCTGCTCACCTCCAGTGTATGAAAACAAGTGAAGAACATCCATAAGTCTGTAAGAGATGAGTAGAGAGGTGAGTGAAGAACAGCCAGAAGTGTGTAAGAGATGAGTAGAGAAGTGAGTGAAGAGCATCCAGAAGTGTGTAGGAGATGAGTAGAGACGTGAGTGAAGAACAGCCAGAAGTGTGTAGGAGATGAGTAGAGAAGTGAGTGAAGAACAGCCAGAAGTGTGTAGGAGATGAGTAGAGAAGTGAGTGAAGAACAGCCAGAAGTGTGTAGGAGATGAGTAGAGACGTGAGTGAAGAACATCCAGAAGTGTGTAGGAGATGAGTAGAGAAGTGAGTGAAGAACAGCCAGAAGTGTGTAGGAGATGAGTAGAGAAGTGAGTGAAGAACAGCCAGAAGTGTGTAGGAGATGAGTAGAGAAGTGAGTGAAGAACAGCCAGAAGTGTGTAGGAGATGAGTAGAGACGTGAGTGAAGAACATCCAGAAGTGTGTAGGAGATGAGTAGAGACGTGAGTGAAGAACAGCCAGAAGTGTGTAAGAGATGAGTAGAGAAGTGAGTGAAGAGCATCCAGAAGTGTGTAGGAGATGAGTAGAGACGTGAGTGAAGAACAGCCAGAAGTGTGTAGGAGATGAGTAGAGAAGTGAGTGAAGAACAGCCAGAAGTGTGTAGGAGATGAGTAGAGACGTGAGTGAAGAACAGCCAGAAGTGTGTAGGAGATGAGTAGAGACGTGAGTGAAGAACATCCAGAAGTGTGTAGGAGATGAATAGTGAAAGTGAGTGAAGACCATCAAGAAGTGTGTAGAAGATGAATAGTGGAAGTTATTGAAAAACATTCAGAAGTGCGAGTCGAGGAAGTGAGTGAAGAACAGCCGGAAGTGTGTAGGAGATAAGTAGTGGAAGTGAGTGAGGAACACCCAGAAATGTGTTAGAGATGAGTCAAGGAAGTGAGTGAGGAACATCCAGAAATGTGTAAGACATGAGTAGTGGAAGTGATTGAAGAACATCCAGAAGTGCGTAGGAGATGAGTCGAGGAAGTGAGTGAAGAACAGAGGCAACCAAAATGAAGTAATAAGTGAGTACAGAAAGTGAATGAGGAATGGCCGAGAGATGGGTGTAGGAAGTGAGTGAGGAGCAGCCGGCCAGCTTTCATCAATGATCCCAGGACATGGAGAGTGCTGGACAACATGCTGGAATGCCAGAAGGAAAATTAATCCAGCCACCTGTTGGTTAAAACTTTATTGATTGAAGGTAAAATCCAGCTGAAGTGCCCAGACACACAGAGGGCAGGAGGTCCTACTTGCTGATGCATTTCAGCCAGAAGTTTGTAAGAGATGAGTACCACCTGAGTTGTAAGTGTAGAGAGGCAGAGGCTCCTGAGAAAGGTAAATCTGAGTAAAGTAGTGCTAGGTATGAAAGGAATGAGGAGCTGATGTGCACTAGGATACCTTGTGAGGTCTCCACTGGAGACAAGCAGCAGAATTATGAATGCAGCTCTGGACATTAGTGGAGGCATAATGTAACTCCGGATAAGTATACAAGCAGTGAAGCAGAGGATTTCCGCATTTGACCAGCGCTTATAAGGGGGAGCTGACGAGGACTCCCGCTCTCCTCACGCAGACGTACCGCTGTTGCTCTTTTCATGCCATGTTCCTCTCGATTTAGTAAATGGCATTGACTGTTGCTGAGTGTCGAAGGAAATGCAACTCAGCATGTTCTCCTCCACAGACGAGGACGTTCGGACCTTAGTGAGATGGAAATGCGTGTAGAAAGCCTTGGCCGCCAGTGCCAGACTCTGTAGATGAAGATGATGAGTTGTATGTGCTCCCCGGGGACCCTCTAATATACTATATAAGGTCTTGTGCTGACGCACTTCGAAGGACGGGCTCAGACATCTCCCATCGTTAAAAGGTTGCAGTATCTTCTCTTAAAGGGCTATTCCCGCTGTTCCAACCCATGGCAGATCTCTACCATATTCCACCACTTGGTGATCAGCAGAGATCTGAATGGCAGCATCATTAGCCACATTTTTTCTAAATATATGGAATTTAATAAATGTAAAAAAAAATAGACCTGACCTCCGGCGGGAGTCATTTCTGAAGGTTCTGGTGAGGTGGTCCTGGCATCACCAGCGCCTGCCCACTGCAGCATGGCGGCAGTATTATTCAGGCTGCAGAATACTGACATACACTGACGGCATAACAGGAATCCCAGAAGACACCGACTGCATGATCTTCACCTAGTTATGTTCCTGATAATATGTGACATGCTGGATCTCCTCACATGTTCATCCCCCGATCACGTATGTCAGGACAGCTGCCGAGGATTAACCTGTCCCAGTGTGTGGACTTAGTGTTAGTGCCCGCTGGGCAGTGACCTAGATCTGACGTCCCCGGGAGATACTGAGGATCGTGCCAGGCTCTCTGTGTAATATGTGACCAGGTGATATCATGTCCTGAGACTGGGTAATATGTGACCGGTTAATAATGGCCTCTATATTATATGACCGGTTAGTAATAGACTGTATATTATATCACTGGTTAATAATGGACTGTATAATATATCACCTGTTAATAATGGACTGTATATTATATGACCAGTTAATAATGGACTGTATATTATATATCACCAGTTAATAATGAACTGTATATTATATATCACCGGTTAATAATGGACTGTATAATATATCACCTGTTAATAATGGACTGTATATTATATATCACCAGTTAATAATGAACTGTATATTATATATCACCGGTTAATAATGGACTGTATATTATATATCACCAGTTAATAATGAACTGTATATTATATATCACCGGTTAATAATGGACTGTATATTATATATCACCAGTTAATAATGAACTGTATATTATATATCACCGGTTAATAATGGACTGTATATTATATATCACCAGTTAATAATGGACTGTATATTATATATCACCAGTTAATAATGGACTGTATATTATATATCACCAGTTAATAATGGACTGTATATTATATGACCGGTTAATAATGGGCTGTATATTATATATCACCAGTTAATAATGGGCTGTATATTATATGACCGGTTAGTAATAGACTGTATAATATATGACCGGTTAATAATGGACTGTATATTATATATCACTGGTTAATAATGGACTGTATATTATATATCACCGGTTAATAATGGACTGTATATTATATATCACCAGTTAATAATGGACTGTATATTATATATCACCAGTTAATAATGGACTATATATTATATATCACCGGTTAATAATGGGCTGTATATTATATATCACCGGTTAATAATGGACTGTATAATATATCACCGGTTAATAATGGACTGTATATTATATCTCCGGTTTGATAATAATTTCCCACCACTGACCGTTCTTTTATGTTCTTTTACCAGCAGGGTGAAGATGATGCCAAGGAGGAGAAAAGTAAGGAGGACAGGCCGGATGTTGTCGGGTCCGTGAAGAAAGTTGGGCGTCCAGGCAGAAAGCGCAAACAGGAAATGGTGAGTACCGCGTCCAGTTATCCTCCCAGTGTGAATCCTCCACTGTACAAGCGGCGGCCATTCTGCTCGGCTCCTTGTTCTGGGAGGCTTTGGGCAGATGCCAGGCTTATGAGGATTGATGGCTGGTGCCTGGGTGTTTATCCAGCTGGTGGTATTGGTCCTTGGGCTAAATCAAAACCTGTGACTGAACATGGCTGGAGTTGTAGTCCAGTGATGGCTGGAGTTGTAGTCCAGTGATGGCTGGAGTTGTAGTCCAGTGATGGCTGGAGTTGTAGTCCAGTGATGGCTGGAGTTGGCCAGTTGTTTTCGCCGCAATAGTCTGTATCTCTGCAGCCCAGTCTGGGGATCCATAAACCAGGGATGACTTGGACGCTTTAGGTGTCCTCACTTTCCATCTTCCCCGTATCTTTGACCTTGAAGACCTGATGTCATTATCGTTAAAGGACCATATAGCCAGTTCTGATGGAGACTGGGGGAGGGGCCCTGACAACCATGTAATGGATATAAGGAGGGGGACGGGAGCCCTGCCTGGGTTCTTCTTTACGTCTTTGAGTCGCTCTCTTCTTTTTGTCTGTGTCAGTGTGGTTGTCGTGTCCGCTCCCCGGGGCGGTCCCACAGTCCTGTCCGCTCCACCTAGATATAAAATACTCAGAGAGCCTGAGCTGCACAGGTATTGTCCGGCTCCTATAATATACTGAGCATGACTGGGTAATAATAATACAGTCTGTGCAGTAATTACATTGATTACGTTGTCAGTTATAGCTGAGTCATGCCCGGCGCAGCGGCTGCGCTGACATAGTTTATGTTCCAAGTGGAAGAGGTTATGAACTCTGCCCCAGCGCGTTCTCATCATTTATGCAGTGCAGCCGCCATTCTATCCACTTCTCGTCTGCTTGGTTACCTGGTATTACCTCTGGTACCTGCACACCTGTGCTATACTACCTGGTATTACCTCTGGTACCTGCACACCTGTGCTATACTACCTGGTATTACCTCTGGTACCTGCACACCTGTGCTATACTACCTGGTATTACCTCTGGTACCGGCACACCTGTGCTATACTACCTGGTATTACCTCTGGTACCTGCACACCTGTGCTATACTACCTGGTATTACCTCTGGTACCTGCACACCTGTGCTCTACTACCTGGTATTACCTCTGGTACCTGCACGCCTGTGCTATACTACCTGGTATTACCTCTGGTACCTGCACACCTGTGCTATACTACCTGGTATTACCTCTGGTACCTGCACGCCTGTGCTATACTACCTGGTATTACCTCTGGTACCTGCACGCCTGTGCTATACTACCTGGTATTACCTCTGGTACCTGCACACCTGTGCTATACTACCTGGTATTACCTCTGGTACCTGCACGCCTGTGCTATACTACCTGGTATTACCTCTGGTACCTGCACACCTGTGCTATACTACCTGGTATTACCTCTGGTACCTGCACACCTGTGCTATACTACCTGGTATTACCTCTGGTACCTGCACACCTGTGCTATACTACCTGGTATTACCTCTGGTACCTGCACACCTGTGCTATACTACCTGGTATTACCTCTGGTACCTGCACACCTGTGCTATACTACCTGGTATTACCTCTGGTACCTGTGCTAGACTACCTGGTATTACCTCTGGTACCTGCACGCCTGTGCTATACTACCTGGTATTACCTCTGGTACCTGTGCTAGACTACCTGGTATTACCTCTGGTACCTGCACGCCTGTGCTATACTACCTGGTATTAACTCTGGTACCTGCACACCTGTGCTATACTACCTGGTATTACCTCTGGTACCTGCACACCTGTGCTATACTACCTGGTATTACCTCTGGTACCTGCACACCTGTGCTATACTACCTGGTATTACCTCTGGTACCTGTGCTAGACTACCTGGTATTACCTCTGGTACCTGCACGCCTGTGCTATACTACCTGGTATTACCTCTGGTACCTGCACGCCTGTGCTATACTACCTGGTATTACCTCTGGTACCTGTGCTAGACTACCTGGTATTACCTCTGGTACCTGCACGCCTGTGCTATACTACCTGGTATTAACTCTGGTACCTGCACACCTGTGCTATACTACCTGGTATTACCTCTGTTATCTGCACACCTGTGCTATACTACCTGGTATTACCTCTGGTACCTGCACACCTGTGCTATACTACCTGGTATTACCTCTGTTATCTGCACACCTGTGCTATACTACCTGGTATTACCTCTGTTATCTGCACACCTGTGCTATACTACCTGGTATTACCTCTGGTACCTGCACACCTGTGCTATACTACCTGGTATTACCTCTGGTACCTGCACACCTGTGCTATACTACCTGGTATTACCTCTGTTATCTGCACACCTGTGCTATACTACCTGGTATTACCTCTGTTATCTGCACACCTGTGCTATACTACCTGGTATTACCTCTGTTACCGGCACACCTGTGCTATACTACCTGGTATTACCTCTGTTACCTGCACACCTGTGCTATACTACCTGATATTACCTCTGTTATCTGCACACCTGTGCTATACTACCTGGTATTACCTCTGTTATCTGCACACCTGTGCTATACTACCTGGTATTACCTCTGTTATCTGCACACCTGTGCTATACCACCTGGTATTACCTCTGGTACCTGCACGCCTGTGCTATACTACCTGGTATTACCTCTGGTACCTGCACACCTGTGCTATACTACCTGGTATTACCTCTGGTACCTGCACACCTGTGCTATACTACCTGGTATTACCTCTGTTACCGGCACACCTGTGCTATACTACCTGGTATTACCTCTGTTACCTGCACACCTGTGCTATACTACCTGATATTACCTCTGTTATCTGCACACCTGTGCTATACTACCTGGTATTACCTCTGTTATCTGCACACCTGTGCTATACTACCTGGTATTACCTCTGTTATCTGCACACCTGTGCTATACTACCTGGTATTACCTCTGTTATCTGCACACCTGTGCTATACTACCTGGTATTACCTCTGGTACCTGCACACCTGTGCTATACTACCTGGTATTACCTCTGTTATCTGCACACCTGTGCTATACTACCTGGTATTACCTCTGTTATCTGCACACCTGTGCTATACTACCTGGTATTACCTCTGTTATCGGCACACCTGTGCTATACTACCTGGTATTACCTCTGTTACCGGCACGCCTGTGCTATACTACCTGGTATTACCTCTGGTACCTGCACACCTGTGCTATACTACCTGGTATTACCTCTGGTACCTGCACACCTGTGCTATACTACCTGGTATTACCTCTGGTACCTGTGCTAGACTACCTGGTATTACCTCTGGTACCTGCACGCCTGTGCTATACTACCTGGTATTACCTCTGGTACCTGTGCTAGACTACCTGGTATTACCTCTGGTACCTGCACGCCTGTGCTATACTACCTGGTATTAACTCTGGTACCTGCACACCTGTGCTATACTACCTGGTATTACCTCTGGTACCTGCACACCTGTGCTATACTACCTGGTATTACCTCTGGTACCTGCACACCTGTGCTATACTACCTGGTATTACCTCTGGTACCTGCACACCTGTGCTATACTACCTGGTATTACCTCTGGTACCTGTGCTAGACTACCTGGTATTACCTCTGGTACCTGCACGCCTGTGCTATACTACCTGGTATTAACTCTGGTACCTGCACACCTGTGCTATACTACCTGGTATTACCTCTGTTATCTGCACACCTGTGCTATACTACCTGGTATTACCTCTGGTACCTGCACACCTGTGCTATACTACCTGGTATTACCTCTGTTATCTGCACACCTGTGCTATACTACCTGGTATTACTTTTGTTATCTGCACACCTGTGCTATACTACCTGGTATTACCTCTGGTACCTGCACACCTGTGCTATACTACCTGGTATTACCTCTGGTACCTGCACACCTGTGCTATACTACCTGGTATTACCTCTGTTATCTGCACACCTGTGCTATACTACCTGGTATTACCTCTGGTACCTGCACACCTGTGCTATACTACCTGGTATTACCTCTGTTATCTGCACACCTGTGCTATACCACCTGGTATTACCTCTGGTACCTGCACGCCTGTGCTATACTACCTGGTATTACCTCTGGTACCTGCACGCCTGTGCTATACTACCTGGTATTACCTCTGGTACCTGCACACCTGTGCTATACTACCTGGTATTACCTCTGTTACCGGCACACCTGTGCTATACTACCTGGTATTACCTCTGTTACCTGCACACCTGTGCTATACTACCTGATATTACCTCTGTTATCTGCACACCTGTGCTATACTACCTGGTATTACCTCTGTTATCTGCACACCTGTGCTATACTACCTGGTATTACCTCTGTTATCTGCACACCTGTGCTATACCACCTGGTATTACCTCTGTTATCTGCACACCTGTGCTATACTACCTGGTATTACCTCTGTTATCTGCACACCTGTGCTATACTACCTGGTATTACCTCTGGTACCTGCACACCTGTGCTATACTACCTGGTATTACCTCTGTTATCTGCACACCTGTGCTATACTACCTGGTATTACCTCTGTTATCTGCACACCTGTGCTATACTACCTGGTATTACCTCTGTTATCGGCACACCTGTGCTATACTACCTGGTATTACCTCTGTTACCGGCACGCCTGTGCTATACTACCTGGTATTACCTCTGGTACCTGCACACCTGTGCTATACTACCTGGTATTACCTCTGGTACCTGCACGCCTGTGCTATACTACCTGGTATTACCTCTGGTACCTGCACACCTGTGCTATACTACCTGGTATTACCTCTGTTACCGGCACACCTGTGCTATACTACCTGGTATTACCTCTGTTACCGGCACACCTGTGCTATGCTAACTGTATTACATTTATTACCTTAACAACGGAGCCATTTAGCCTCTTAGGCCTCTTTCACATGAGTGTGGCGGATTAGGTCCGGATGCGTTCAGTAAAACTTGTTTTTGCAGGCAAGTTCAGTCAGTTTTGTCTGCGATTGCGTTCAGTTGTTCAGTTTTTCCGCGCGGGCGCAATGTGTTTTCATGCGTTTTTCACGCGCATGATTAAAAAAGGGAGGGTTTACAAACTACATCTCCTAGCAACCATCAGTGAAAAAACGCATCGCATTCGCACCTGCTTGCGGATGCAATGCGTTTTTCACTGAAGCCCCATTCACTTCTATGGGGCCAGGGCTGCGTGAAAAATGCGGAATATAGAACATGCTGCGATTCTCACGCAACGCAGAACTGATGCGTGAAAAAAACCCGCTTATGTACTGAAACCTATTTAAATGAATGGGTCAGTATTCAGTGCGGGTGCTATGCGTTCACGTCACGCATTGCGCCCGCGCGGAAAACTCGCTCGTGTGAAAGAGGCCGTATTGTCTCTGTTACTTGCATGCCTGGTCTTTCCTGTATACTGATACTATTTTATCTGGGATTACCTGTGCCCCTTGGTGTTACCTGTATACCTGTGCTGTATTATGTAACATTACCTGTGCCCCTTGGTGTTACCTGTATACCTGTGCTGTATTATGTAACATTACCTGTGCCCCTTGGTGTTACCTGTATACCTGTGCTGTATTATGTAGCATTACCTGTGCCCCTTGGTGTTACCTGTATACCTGTGCTGTATTATGTAACATTACCTGTGCCCCTTGGTGTTACCTGTATACCTGTGCTGTATTATGTAGCATTACCTGTGCCCCTTGGTGTTACCTGTATACCTGTGCTGTATTATGTAGCATTACCTGTGCCCCTTGGTTTTACCTGTATACCTGTGCTGTATTATGTAGCATTACCTGTGCCCCTTGGTGTTACCTGTATACCTGTGCTGTATTATGTAGCATTACCTGTGCCCCTTGGTGTTACCTGTATACCTGTGCTGTATTATGTAACATTACCTGTGCCCCTCGGTGTTACCTGTATACCTGTGCTGTATTATGTAGCATTACCTGTGCCCCTCGGTGTTACCTGTATACCTGTGCTGTATTATGTAGAATTACCTGTGCTGTATTATGTAGAATTACCTGTGCCCCTTGGTGTTACCTGTATACCTGTGCCGTATTATGTAGCATTACCTGTGCCCCTCGGTGTTACCTGTATACCTGTGCTGTATTATGTAGCATTACCTGTGCCCCTTGGTGTTACCTGTATACCTGTGCCGTATTATGTAGCATTACCTGTGCCCCTCGGTGTTACCTGTATACCTAGGGTGTATTATGTAACATTACCTGTGCCCCTCGGTATTACCTGTATACCTGTGCCTTATTATGTAGCATTACCTGTGCCCCTCGGTGTTACCTGTATACCTGTGCCTTATTATGTAGCATTACCTGTGCCCCTTGGTGTTACCTGTATACCTGTGCTGTATTATGTAGCATTACCTGTGCCCCTTGGTGTTACCTGTATACCTGTGCCTTATTATGTAGCATTACCTGTGCCCCTCGGTGTTACCTGTATACCTGTGCCTTATTATGTAGCATTACCTGTGCCCCTCGGTGTTACCTGTATACCTGTGCTGTATTATGTAGCATTACCTGTGCCCCTTGGTGTTACCTGTATACCTGTGCTGTATAATGTAGCATTACCTGTGCCCCTTGGTGTTACCTGTATACCTGTGCTGTATTATGTAGCATTACCTGTGCCCCTTGGTGTTACCTGTATACCTGTGCTGTATTATGTAGCATTACCTGTGCCCCTTGGTGTTACCTGTATACCTGTGCTGTATTATGTAACATTACCTGTGCCCCTTGGTGTTACCTGTATACCTGTGCTGTATTATGTAGCATTACCTGTGCCCCTTGGTGTTACCTGTATACCTGTGCTGTATTATGTAACATTACCTGTGCCCCTTGGTGTTACCTGTATACCTGTGCTGTATTATGTAGCATTACCTGTGCCCCTTGGTGTTACCTGTATACCTGTGCTGTATTATGTAGCATTACCTGTGCCCCTCGGTGTTACCTGTATACCTGTGCTGTATTATGTAGCATTACCTGTGCCCCTTGGTGTTACCTGTATACCTGTGCCGTATTATGTAGCATTACCTGTGCCCCTCGGTGTTACCTGTATACCTAGGGTGTATTATGTAACATTACCTGTGCCCCTTGGTATTACCTGTATACCTGTGCTGTATTATGTAGCATTACCTGTGCCCCTCGGTGTTACCTGTATACCTGTGCCTTATTATGTAGCATTACCTGTGCCCCTTGGTATTACCTGTATACCTGTGCTGTATTATGTAGCATTACCTGTGCCCCTTGGTGTTACCTGTATACCTGTGCCTTATTATGTAGCATTACCTGTGCCCCTCGGTGTTACCTGTATACCTGTGCCTTATTATGTAGCATTACCTGTGCCCCTTGGTATTACCTGTATACCTGTGCTGTATTATGTAGCATTACCTGTGCCCCTTGGTGTTACCTGTATACCTGTGCTGTATTATGTAGCATTACCTGTGCCCCTCGGTGTTACCTGTATACCTGTGCCTTATTATGTAGCATTACCTGTGCCCCTCGGTGTTACCTGTATACCTGTGCTGTATTATGTAGCATTACCTGTGCCCCTTGGTGTTACCTGTATACCTGTGCCTTATTATGTAGCATTACCTGTGCCCCTCGGTGTTACCTGTATACCTGTGCCTTATTATGTAGCATTACCTGTGCCCCTCGGTGTTACCTGTATACCTGTGCTGTATTATGTAGAATTACCTGTGCCCCTTGGTGTTACCTGTATACCTGTGCCGTATTATGTAGCATTACCTGTGCCCCTCGGTGTTACCTGTATACCTGTGGTGTATTATGTAACATTACCTGTGCCCCTTGGTGTTACCTGTATACCTGTGCCTTATTATGTAGCATTACCTGTGCCCCTCGGTGTTACCTGTATACCTGTGCCTTATTATGTAGCATTACCTGTGCCCCTTGGTGTTACCTGTATACCTGTGCTGTATTATGTAGCATTACCTGTGCCCCTTGGTATTGTTTGGATCGCTTGCGTTCTGTTACTTGATATTGCCGTGTCCTCCATTGGTACCTGTAGTACCTGATGTGACATGAGCATACATGACCGGTTTCTGTGTTACTTGCGTGTGCTGCTTCGCCATACGTGACTTAGTATCAAGCTGGTATAGAGATGGATGGCGCAGTAGGCTGGTAAAGAGATGGATGGCGCAGTAGGCTGGTAAAGAGATGGATGGCGCAGTAGCTGGTATAGAGATGGATGGCGCAGTAGCTGGTAAAGAGATGGATGGCGCAGTAGCTGGTAAAGAGATGGATGGCGCAGTAGCTGGTAAAGAGATGGATGGCGCAGTAGCTGGTAAAGAGATGGATGGCGCAGTAGCTGGTAAAGAGATGGATGGCGCAGTAGCTGGTAAAGAGATGGATGGCGCAGTAGCTGGTAAAGAGATGGATGGCGCAGTAGCTGGTAAAGAGATGGATGGCGCAGTAGCTGGTAAAGAGATGGATGGCGCAGTAGCTGGTAAAGAGATGGATGGCGCAGTAGCTGGTAAAGAGATGGATGGCGCAGTAGCTGGTAAAGAGATGGATGGCGCAGTAGCTGGTAAAGAGATGGATGGCGCAGTAGCTGGTAAAGAGATGGATGGCGCAGTAGCTGGTAAAGAGATGGATGGCGCAGTAGCTGGTAAAGAGATGGATGGCGCAGTAGCTGGTAAAGAGATGGATGGCGCAGTAGCTGGTAAAGAGATGGATGGCGCAGTAGCTGGTAAAGAGATGGATGGCGCAGTAGGCTGGTAAAGAGATGGATGGCGCAGTAGCTGGTAAAGAGATGGATGGCGCAGTAGCTGGTAAAGAGATGGATGGCGCAGTAGCTGGTAAAGAGATGGATGGCGCAGTAGCTGGTAAAGAGATGGATGGCGCAGTAGCTGGTAAAGAGATGGATGGCGCAGTAGCTGGTAAAGAGATGGATGGCGCAGTAGGCTGGTAAAGAGATGGATGGCGCAGTAGCTGGTAAAGAGATGGATGGCGCAGTAGCTGGTAAAGAGATGGATGGCGCAGTAGCTGGTAAAGAGATCGATGGCGCAGTAGCTGGTAAAGAGATGGATGGCGCAGTAGCTGGTATAGAGATGGATGGCGCAGTAGCTGGTATAGAGATGGATGGCGCAGTAGCTGGTAAAGAGATGGATGGCGCAGTAGCTGGTAAAGAGATGGATGGCGCAGTAGCTGGTAAAGAGATGGATGACGCAGTAGCTGGTAAAGAGATGGATGGCGCAGTAGGCTGGTAAAGAGATGGATGGCGCAGTAGCTGGTAAAGAGATGGATGGCGCAGTAGCTGGTAAAGAGATGGATGGCGCAGTAGCTGGTAAAGAGATGGATGGCGCAGTAGGCTGGTAAAGAGATGGATGGCGCAGTAGCTGGTAAAGAGATGGATGGCGCAGTAGGCTGGTAAAGAGATGGATGGCGCAGTAGCTGGAACAGATCTGATACTTCAACACCACAAAGAGAGAACTAAAACCATAATGTGGGTCATAAAACTGACAGAGGAGGTGACAGCGGAGCCCTGTGATCTCAGCCGTCTCACCAGGAGTCACCGGACCGGCCCCGTGGCCCCTGAGCTCAGTCACCTGAGGACACTGCTAAAAATATCAGTGAGAACGGAAATCGCTCTTAATCTGATTTCCTCCATTCTGTCTGCCTCCTTCCTGTCTGTAGTCAATCTGGTGCAGCCTCTGCCTGCAAGACCGCCATTCACACTGTGCACGAGGGTGATCCGGGGATCGGTGCGTACTACAGCTCCCAGCATGACCATTACACAGACCTATTATACTGTAAACATACTACAACCCTCAACATGACCGTTATATAACTGCATTATACTCAGGATCAGTACAGGATAAGTAATGTATGTACACAGTGACTGCACCAGCAGAATAGTGAGTGCAGCTCTGGAGTATAATACAGCATGTAAGTCAGGATCAGTACAGGATAAGTAATGTAATGTATGTACACAGTGACTGCACCAGCAGAATAGTGAGTGCAGCTCTGGAGTATAATACAGGATGTAACTCAGGATCAGTACAGGATAAGTAATTTAAGGCTACTTTCACACTAGCAGCAGCCTTCCCTTGGGGGAACAGCCTGCCAGATCCAGGGTATTGCTATTCACTATAATGGTGGCAGGCCAGAGGTAGGGCCGCAGCATGGCAAACATGCTGAGAGGCGGACGGAATAAAACTACGACCTGTAGTTATACTCCTGTACATAGGAGCAGTATTATAGTAGTTATACTCCTGTACATAGGAGCAGTATTATAGTAGTTATATTCTTGTACATAGGAGCAGTATTATAGTAGTTATATTCTTGTACATAGGAGCAGAATTATAGTAGTTATATTCTTGTACATAGGAGCAGTATTATAGTAGTTATATTCTTGTACATAGGAGGCAGTATTATAGTAGTTATATTCTTGTACATAGGAGGCAGTATTATAGTAGTTATATTCTTGTACATAGGAGCAGTATTATAGTAGTTATATTCTTGTACATAGGAGCAGTATTATAGTAGTTATATTCTTGTACATAGGAGCAGTATTATAGTAGTTATATTCCTGTACATAGGAGCAGTATTATAGTAGTTATATTCTTGTACATAGGAGGCAGTATTATAGTAGTTATATTCTTGTACATAGGAGCAGTATTATGGTAGTTATATTCTTGTACATAGGAGGCAGTATTATGGTAGTTATATTCTTGTACATAGGAGCAGTATTATAGTAGTTATATTCTTGTACATAGGAGCAGTATTATAGTAGTTATATTCTTGTACATAGGAGCAGTATTATAGTAGTTATATTCCTGTACATAGGAGCAGTATTATAGTAGTTATATTCTTGTACATAGGAGGCAGTATTATAGTAGTTATATTCTTGTACATAGGAGCAGTATTATAGTAGTTATATTACTGTACATAGGAGCAGTATTATAGTAGATATATTCCTGTACATAGGAGGCAGTATTATAGTAGTTATATCCTTGTACATAGGAGCAGTATTATAGTAGTTATATTCCTGTACATAGGAGCAGTATTATAGTAGTTATATTCTTATACATAGGAGCAGTATTATAGTAGTTATATTCTTGTACATAGGAGGCAGTATTATAGTAGTTATATTCTTGTACATAGGAGCAGTATTATAGTAGTTATATTCTTGTACATAGGAGCAGTATTATAGTAGTTATATTCCTGTACATAGGAGCAGTATTATAGTAGTTATATTCTTGTACATAAGAGCAGTATTATAGTAGTTATATTCTTGTACATAGGAGGCAGTATTATAGTAGTTATATTCTTGTACATAGGAGGCAGTATTATAGTAGTTATATTCTTGTACATAGGAGCAGTATTATAGTAGTTATATTCCTGTACATAGGAGCAGTATTATAGTAGTTATATTCTTGTACATAGGAGGCAGTATTATAGTAGTTATATTCTTATACATAGGAGCAGTATTATAGTAGTTATATTCTTGTACATAGGAGGCAGTATTATAGTAGTTATATTCTTGTACATAGGAGCAGTATTATAGTAGTTATATTCTTGTACATAGGAGGCAGTATTATAGTAGTTATATTCTTGTACATAAGAGCAGTATTATAGTAGTTATATTCTTGTACATAGGAGGCAGTATTATAGTAGTTATATTCTTGTACATAGGAGCAGTATTATAGTAGTTATATTCTTGTACATAGGAGCAGTATTATAGTAGTTATATTCTTGTACATAGGAGCAGTATTATAGTAGTTATATTCTTGTACATAGGAGGCAGTATTATAGTAGTTATATTCTTGTACATAGGAGCAGTATTATAGTAGTTATATTCTTCTACACAGGAGCAGTATTATAGTAGTTATATTCTTGTACATAGGAGCAGTATTATAGTAGTTATATTCTTGTACATAGGAGCAGTATTATAGTAGTTATATTCTTGTACATAGGAGCAGTATTATAGTAGTTATATTCTTGTACATAGGAGGCAGTATTATAGCAGTTATATTCTTGTACATAGGAGGCAGTATTATAGTAGTTATATTCTTGTACATAGGAGGCAGTATTATAGTAGTTATATTCTTGTACATAGGAGCAGTATTATAGTAGTTATATTCTTGTACATAGGAGCAGTATTATAGTAGTTATACTCCAGTACATAGGAGCAGTATTATAGTAGTTATATTCTTGTACATAGGAGGCAGTATTATAGTAGTTATATTCTTGTACATAGGAGCAGTATTATAGTAGTTATATTCTTGTACATAGGAGGCAGTATTATAGTAGTTATATTCTTGTACATAGGAGCAGTATTATAGTAGTTATATTCTTGTGCATAGGAGCAGTATTATAGTAGTTATATTCTTGTACATAGGAGGCAGTATTATAGTAGTTATATTCTTGTACATAGGGACAGTATTATAGTAGTTATATTCCTGTACATAGGAGGCAGTATTATAGTAGTTATATTCTTGTACATAGGAGCAGTATTATAGTAGTTATATTCTTGTACATAGGAGCAGTATTATAGTAGTTATATTCTTGTACATAGGAGCAGTATTATAGTAGTTATATTCTTGTACATAGGAGCAGTATTATAGTAGTTATATTCTTGTACATAGGAGGCAGTATTATAGTAGTTATATTCTTGTACATAGGAGGCAGTATTATAGTAGTTATATTCCTGTACATAGGAGCAGTATTATAGTAGTTATATTCTTGTACATAGGAGGCAGTATTATAGTAGTTATATTCTTGTACATAGGAGCAGTATTATAGTAGTTATATTCTTGTACATAGGAGGCAGTATTATAGTAGTTATATTCTTGTACATAGGAGCAGTATTATAGTAGTTATATTCTTGTACATAGGAGCAGTATTATAGTAGTTATATTCCTGTACATAGGAGCAGTATTATAGTAGTTATATTCTTGTACATAGGAGCAGTATTATAGTAGTTATATTCTTGTACATAGGAGCAGTATTATAGTAGTCGGGTGCAGTTCCTGAGTATATCGGCGGACACACAGGTGACAGATGTGACACACAGGCGCAGGTTGCGGTTTGTAGTAGAGGAAGTTACAGCGATAGACCTGGAACGATAGATGACGGTTTTATCGAACGGGAAGCACAATATGTGGTGAATGAGTAAAGTAGTGAAAGTTTTTTATATGTTACTAGAAACAGAAAGTAAGAGGCAGAGGAGTTGTTGAGCAGGAGAGGACGTTGCCACCTCGTGCCCTGTATTTGCCAATGCGATGCCATCCAGAACCCTGGTGAGAATGGTTATCTTTTGTTGCATGTGTTGTTTATGTGTGTGACATGCGGGATATATTCATGTGTTATTTTAGATGAAGCAGTGAGACCTACCGGTCCCCCAGTATGTAGTCTGACAGAGACAGCAGGTGGGCATCACTAGTTTTATGCTGATTTTGCTGATGAGATTCATATACACTCATTCACTCCTTGCTGAGCATTTATGCTGCATCATGGGGGTACTCTGGTTAGCATTATTTATGTGGTCACTCTAACTTGCATTGCTTATGGGGGCGCTCTACTTACCATTATATATGGTGTTATGCCATCTTCCATTGTCTATGGGGGCACTCTGCTTACCGTTATTTATGGGGGCACTCTGCTTACCGTTATTTATGGGGGCACTCTGCTTACCGTTATTTATGGGGGCACTCTGCTTACCTGTCACGACCGCTATCCCAGCAGCAGTCGTGTCGCACCAGACGGAGGGGAAGGGGGACCCTTATCTACGGACGGGAAATAGAATGGCCACCCTTGACTACCCCTAAGCTGGCACCTGTCTGCCCTGATACCCTAGACGGGGTGTGAACCCGTGTGGCGAGCAGGATGCCTAAACCCTCAGTCACCCTAAAGCCTAGAGTGGGGAAAGGCCGATGGGAGCGCTAGTCACCATCACTCACGTCTAGGAGAACAATAGGGGAAGACAGCAACAAACAAACAATCTATATCAGAGATAGACTTATACAGTCACGAGCAGAGAAGGTGATCCCAAACACGACAGTCCACGCCGGACAAGAGCTCCACAGCAACACCGTCAAACGATCTCCTTCCAAGGTCAGAGTAGCACTGGAAGTAAGGACTATATCTGGCAATGACTGCAAGTGAAAGTGAAACTAATATAGTAGCTGGGAGTGGCAGACAGGACTCACCTGAGAAGGATGCCTACAAACTCCCAGTCAGGACAAAAAGGTTCACAAGGCAAAACCCCGATGACATACCCTGAACCACGGAGCAAACTCACAAGCTATCGCGAGTAGCAAGTCGCTGCGACCTTCTCCTCCCAGACCTGTCTGGATCAGTCACAGTCGTGACATTACCGTTATTTATGGGGGCACTCTGCTTACCATTATTAATGGGGTTATGCCATCTTCCATTGTCTATGGGGGCACTCTGCTTACCGTTATTTATGGGGGCACTCTGCTTACCGTTATTTATGGGGGCACTCTGCTTACCGTTATTTATGGGGGCACTCTGCTAAGTATTATTCATGGGGCCATTATAGTTGATGTCTATCGGTCACTCTTGCTTTAACAGCTGCTTATATTCTCCATAGGACCCTTTGGCTCGCAGTCTATTCATGTGGTATCTGACTGGCGTGATTCATGGGACCTTCTGGTTAATACTGTTTATAGGGCACTATGGCAGGTAGGGCTGCAGTAAATGATTATTTTAGTAATCGAGTATTCTACCAATTATTTTTTACGATTAATCGAGTACTCTGATAAGAAAAAATTAATTAACAGGCTGTTTTTCTTTATAAAATCTCATCAGACCGCCTGCCATCAGTCCCCAACACCCTTTGTCCCCCCTGTGCGATCAGCCCAAGTGCATCAGTTCCCCCAGAGCCATCAGCTCTACTATCCCCCAGTGCCTTCAGCCCCTCCATGTCCCCACTGCCATCAGATCAGCCCCTCCATGTCCCCACTGCCATCAGATCAGCCCCTCCATGTCCCCCACTGCCATCAGATCAGCTCTACTATCCCCCAGTGCCATCAGCTCCACTATCCCCCACTGCCATCAGATCAGCCCCTCCATGTCCCTCAGTGCCATCAGATCAGCCCCCTCAATGTCCCCCAGTGCCATCAGATCAGCCCCTCCATGTCCCCCACTGCCATCAGATCAGCCCCTCCATGCCCCCCAGTGCCATCAGATCAGCCCCTCCATGTCCCCCAGTGCCATCAGATCAGCCCCTCCATGTCCCCCACTGCCATCAGATCAGCCCCTCCATGTCCCCCAGTGCCATCAGATCAGCCCCTCCATGTCCCCCAGTGCCATCAGATCAGCCCCTCCATGCCCCCCACTGCCATCAGATCAGCCCCTCCATGCCCCCCAGTGCCATCAGATCAGCCCCTCCATGTCCCCCAGTGCCATCAGATCAGCCCCTCCATGTCCCCCAGTGCCATCAGATCAGCCCCTCCATGTCCCCCAGTGCCATCAGATCAGCCCCTCCATGTCCCCCAGTGCCATCAGATCAGCCCCTCCATGTCCCCCAGTGCCATCAGATCAGCCCCTCCATGTCCCCCAGTGCCATCAGATCAGCCCCTCCATGTCCCCCAGTGCCATCAGATCAGCCCCTCCATGTCCCCCAGTGCCATCAGATCAGCCCCTCCATGTCCCCCAGTGCCATCAGATCAGCCCCTCCATGTCCCCCAGTGCCATCAGATCAGCCCCTCCATGCCCCCCAGTGCCATCAGATCAGCCCCTCCATGCCCCCCAGTGCCATCAGATCAGCCCCTCCATGTCCCCCAGTGCCATCAGATCAGCCCCTCCATGTCCCCCAGTGCCATCAGATCAGCCCCTCCATGTCCCCCAGTGCCATCAGATCAGCCCCTCCATGTCCCCCACTGCCATCAGATCAGCCCTCCATGTCCCCCAGTGCCATCAGATCAGCCCTTCCATGTCCCCCAGTGCCATCAGATCAGCCCTTCCATGTCCCCCAGTGCCATCAGATCAGCCCCTCCATGTCCCCCAGTGCCATCAGATCAGCCCCTCCATGTCCCTCAGTGCCATCAGATCAGCCCCTCCATGTCCCCCACTGCCATCAGATCAGCCCCTCCATGTCCCCCAGTGCCATCAGATCAGCCCCTCCATGTCCCCCAGTGCCATCAGATCAGCCCCTCCATGCCCCCCACTGCCATCAGATCAGCCCCTCCATGCCCCCCACTGCCATCAGATCAGCCCCTCCATGCCCCCCAGTGCCATCAGATCAGCCCCTCCATGTCCCCCAGTGCCATCAGATCAGCCCCTCCATGTCCCCCAGTGCCATCAGATCAGCCCCTCCATGTCCCCCAGTGCCATCAGATCAGCCCCTCCATGTCCCCCAGTGCCATCAGATCAGCCCCTCCATGTCCCCCAGTGCCATCAGATCAGCCCCTCCATGTCCCCCAGTGCCATCAGATCAGCCCCTCCATGTCCCCCAGTGCCATCAGATCAGCCCCTCCATGTCCCCCAGTGCCATCAGATCAGCCCCTCCATGTCCCCCAGTGCCATCAGATCAGCCCCTCCCTGTCCCCCAGTGCCATCAGATCAGCCCCTCCACGTCCCCCAGTGCCATCAGATCAGCCCCTCCATGTCCCCCAGTGCCATCAGATCAGCCCCTCCATGTCCCCCAGTGCCATCAGATCAGCCCCTCCATGTCCCCCAGTGCCATCAGATCAGCCCCTCCATGTCCCCCAGTGCCATCAGATCAGCCCCTCCATGCCCCCCAGTGCCATCAGATCAGCCCCTCCATGCCCCCCAGTGCCATCAGATCAGCCCCTCCATGTCCCCCAGTGCCATCAGATCAGCCCCTCCATGTCCCCCAGTGCCATCAGATCAGCCCCTCCATGTCCCCCAGTGCCATCAGATCAGCCCCTCCATGTCCCCCAGTGCCATCAGATCAGCCCCTCCATGTCCCCCACTGCCATCAGATCAGCCCTCCATGTCCCCCAGTGCCATCAGATCAGCCCTTCCATGTCCCCCAGTGCCATCAGATCAGCCCTTCCATGTCCCCCAGTGCCATCAGATCAGCCCCTCCATGTCCCCCAGTGCCATCAGATCATCCCCTCCATGTCCCCCAGTGCCATCAGATCAGCCCCTCCATGTCCCCCAGTGCCATCAGATCAGCCCCTCCATGTCCCCCAGTGCCATCAGATCAGCCCCTCCATGTCCCCCAGTGCCATCAGATCAGCCCCTCCATGTCCCCCAGTGCCATCAGATCAGCCCCTCCATGTCCCCCAGTGCCATCAGATCAGCCCCTCCATGTCCCCCAGTGCCATCAGATCAGCCCTCCATGTCCCCCAGTGCCATCAGATCAGCCCCTCCATGTCCCCCAGTGCCATCAGATCAGCCCCTCCATGTCCCCCAGTGCCATCAGATCAGCCCCTCCATGTCCCCCAGTGCCATCAGATCATCCCCTCCATGTCCCCCAGTGCCATCAGATCAGCCCTTCCATGTCTCCCACTCCCATCTGCTCCTCCATGTCCCCCACTCCCATCAGCCCCTCCATGTCCCCCACTGCCATCTGCCCCTCCATGTCCCCCACTCCCATCTGCTCCTCCATGTCCCCCACTCCCATCTGCCCCTCCATGTCCCCCACTCCCATCTGCCCCTCCATGCCATCCATTGCCGGCGGTCCCCCTTCAGTGCCATGTCCTCAGCACCAGTGAAATAAAATACTTACCTTTCCTGTAGCGGCTCCACAGCTCCTCCATGCAGTGCGCGCTGCACTGGATCCTGACGTCACACAGCGGCAGGTCATAGTGCGCGCTTTTGTGCACGATGAACTGACGATGTGTTAGGATCCAGTGCAGGGCGGTACCGGCCGTCAGGTGACGACGGAGCGGTAAGTAATAGCAAGCGCTTCACTCCGGCTCCGTGGTCACATGACACAAACGAATCCTCGATGCAAAACATTTGTATTGATGATTTATTTGTGTCGAATTACTCGATTCAATCGAGTAATTGTTTCAGCCCCAATTTCAGGTATTACTAGTAGGGCACTATGGCAACTATTACTAGTAGGGCACTATGGCAACTATTACTAGTAGGGCACTATGGCAACTATTACTAGTAGAGCACTATGTCAGGTATTACTAGTAGAGCACTATGTCAGGTATTACTAGTAGGGCACTATGTCAGGTATTACTAGTAGGGCACTATGGCAACTATTACTAGTAGGGCACTATGTCAGGTATTACTAGTAGAGCACTATGTCAGGTATTACTAGTAGAGCACTATGTCAGGTATTACTAGTAGGGCACTATGTCAGGTATTACTAGTAGAGCACTATGGCAGCTATTACTAGTAGAGCACTATGTCAGGTATTACTAGTAGGGCACTATGTCAGGTATTACTAGTAGAGCACTATGTCAGGTATTACTAGTAGGGCACTATGTCAGGTATTACTAGTAGGGCACTATGTCAGGTATTACTAGTAGAGCACTATGGCAGCTATTACTAGTAGAGCACTATGTCAGGTATTACTAGTAGGGCACTATGTCAGTTATTACTAGTAGAGCACTATGTCAGGTATTACTAGTAGGGCACTATGTCAGTTATTACTAGTAGAGCACTATGTCAGGTATTACTAGTAGGGCACTATGTCAGGTATTACTAGTAGAGCACTATGTCAGGTATTACTAGTAGGGCACTATGTCAGGTATTACTAGTAGAGCACTATGTCAGGTATTACTAGTAGAGCACTATGTCAGGTATTACTAGTAGGGCACTATGTCAGGTATTACTAGTAGGGCACTATGTCAGGTATTACTAGTAGAGCACTATGGCAGCTATTACTAGTAGAGCACTATGTCAGGTATTACTAGTAGGGCACTATGTCAGTTATTACTAGTAGAGCACTATGTCAGGTATTAGTAGTAGGGCACTATGTCAGGTATTACTAGTAGAGGACTATGTCAGGTATTACTAGTAGGGCACTATGTCAGGTATTACTAGTAGAGCACTATGTCAGGTATTACTAGTAGGGCAGTATGTCAGGTATTACTAGTAGGGCACTATGTCAGGTATTACTAGTAGAGCACTATGGCAGCTATTACTAGTAGAGCACTATGTCAGGTATTACTAGTAGGGCACTATGTCAGGTATTACTAGTAGGGCACTATGTCAGGTATTACTAGTAGGGCACTATGTCAGGTATTACTAGTAGAGCACTATGGCAGCTATTACTCACGGGGAGCTGTTATTTATGTATTTTTGCTGCCCCCGGTGGGGGTCACAATCTAAGTTCCCCATCAGTGTGTCTTTGGAGTGCAGGAGGAAACCCACAACATATACTCTCTATCTAGATGTTGCCCTTGGCCGGGTTTGAACTCAGGACCTCAATACTGCAAGGAAGCACTGCTGACCACGGACTAATACACCATTTTTAAGGCGACCTCTCAGACACTGTTCATAGGGCGCTCCTTCTGGCACTGTGACAGGTATTATTGATGATGACACTTTAGTGTACCCCAGCTGGCATAATTTGTGGGGCACGATGTTAATGTTATCCATAGGGTATTCAATAAGTAAAGCCTAACCCACCTCCCGTATGTACATAGTGACTTCCCCAGCAGAATAGTGAGTGCAGCTCTGGAGTATAATACAGGATGTAACTCAGGATCAGTACAGGATAAGTAATGTATGTACACAGTGACTGCACCAGCAGAATAGTGAGTGCAGCTCTGGAGTATAATGCAGGATGTAACTCAGGATCAGTACAGGATAAGTAATGTATGTACACAGTGACTGCACCAGCAGAATAGTGAGTGCAGCTGTGGAGTATAATACAGGATGTAACTCAGGATCAGTACAGGATAAGTAATGTATGTACACAGTGACTGCACCAGCAGAATAGTGAGTGCAGCTGTGGAGTATAATACAGGATGTAACTCAGGATCAGTACAGGATAAGTAATGTATGTACACAGTGACTGCACCAGCAGAATAGTGAGTGCAGCTGTGGAGTATAATACAGGATGTAACTCAGGATCAGTACAGGATAAGTAATGTATGTACACAGTGACTGCACCAGCAGAATAGTGAGTGCAGCTCTGGAGTATAATACAGGATGTAACTCAGGATCAGTACAGGATAAGTAATGTAATGTACGTACACAGTGACTGCACCAGCAGAATAGTGAGTGCAGCTCTGGAGTATAATACAGGATGTAACTCAGGATCAGTACAGGATAAGTAATGTAATGTATGTACACAGTGACTGCACCAGCAGAATAGTGAGTGCAGCTCTGGAGTATAATACAGGATATAACTCAGGATCAGTACAGGATAAGTAATGTAATGTATGTACACAGTGACTGCACCAGCAGAATAGTGACTGCAGCTCTGGAGTATAATACAGGATGTAACTCAGGATCAGTACAGGATAAGTAATGTATGTACACAGTGACTCCACCAGCAGAATAGTGAGTGCAGCTCTGGAGTATAATACAGGATATAACTTTATATGTTATATCATGTATGTACACATTGATTCCACTTTGTATAGATACAGTCTATATATGAAGTGATGCTGGTGATGAGAGGAGGACAGACACTGTTAGTCGAAGTTCCTCCTGTCTTCTGTTTAGGTCTTCAGACCTTTTTGTGATGTGTTGATGATTCCTCCATCAATCTTCTTACTGTTGTCCTCCTTACTTATTTGCGTTGGATCTATCACGGTGGGTCTATTTAGACCATGCCACTAGGCCTGGAAGCCAGGGTAAGAGCAGGTCACCTCCTGTACATCCCTAAATACAATCCCTAACCTCCTGACTGTATGAGCCAACCCTGATGGTGGGAGGGCTCATACCCGGAACCTTGGACCCTAATTCTCCCTGGTGATCCCTGATGGTATAGTAAGGAGAAAGAGACAACCGGTTCCTCCAAGACAAGGAAGAACCAGAGTCTCCCACAGGCCTAGCAACAATGAAGGAGCAGAGAGCAAGCAAAAACACATAACGGCAGGTAAGAGCCTAGCAAAAACGACACGCACTGGAACAACCACCACTTACCTGCCACAACGACTGGGTGGAACAACTACAGCTTGCTGACTTGTGATTCACCCCTCCGGGAAACCATGGACCCCACTTCCACAGGCACAGACAGATGGGGAAATGTCATGCTGGACTACAAACACCAAATAGACCAGACATGGAACACCAAATGACATTAGGGTGGCCACTGGCTTCACCCCAGAAAGCCGGACCTCACCGGTCACGACCACCTCTGTGATGCCACTCCCCCCCGCCACCGTGAAGCTATGCCCCCCATTGCCGGGTCAGGAAAAAAATCATGCTAACAACACGTTGCTACCAGCAACAAGCATGCACGGCAAAAGTGTCACAGTCCACTACTTCCAGACCATGACAGCCGTGACCGGATCTCCTCATCCTGTCCTTCTAGTCATTTTGGCCAGGGATCCCCCACAACTGAAGCTGTCCACGCCTTTCCTCTGGATACAGTTCTTCTGTAAATGGCGGGATCTTGCTTTGCTGTATTGTTCCCTCCGGTCTCTCATCCCCACCCAGTCCTCGGGGGTTCAGTGTCTTTCACCCTGGGATCTGTAACACTTGTCCTGACGTTACCCCGTGCTGACAGGCCTAATGTAATAATCCTGCCTTCCAGATTTCACATCAAAGTGTAGCCTGCAGCGAGGGGAGGGGGAGAGGACTGATCAGGTATGTGAATGACATGGAGAAATGTGCATAGCCCGAGAGCGAAGGATGAGTAACACACCTGACCGCAAATCACTCCTGCCATAGAATTCAGTGGTTTAGAGGGAGATGAGCCTTAAAGGGGTCCTCTCACCTCAGCAGATGGCATTTATCATGTAGAGGAAGTTATTACAAGGCACTTACTAATGTATTGTGATTCTCCATATTGCTTCCTTTTCTGGCTGGATTCATTTTTCCATCACATTATACACTGACCGTTTCCATGGTTATGACCACCCTGCAATCCAGCAGCGGTGGTCGTGCTTGTACACTCTCTTAGTAGCACACGTAAACATGTTTTTTGCCATAGTGTGCAAGCACGACCACCGCTGCTGGATTGCAGGGTGGTCATAACCATGGAAACGGTCAGAATGGTCAAAATGAATCCAGCCAGAAAAGGAAGCAATATGGACAATAACAATACATTAGTAAGTGGCTTGTATTAACTTCATCTACATGATAAATAATATTTGCTGAAGTGAGAGGACCCCTTTAATTAAACATCTCTTATGACTGGGCCAAAAATCCAAATTGTCCCGTCCAGACTGAAGATCAGACGTCTGCCAGCCCCATAGGCCCTCTGTGGTCGGGGGAAGTCTGGTGCCTCTTCATACTTCCCGATCCCCATATTAAAATATTCCATAACTTTAATTTAAGATTGTCTTATTGGAGTAGACCTGAGTGGTTGTCAGAGGGGTCAGACCTGACCATCAGGACATCTGCTCCGTCAGGTCTTCTGCCCGCTCCCATAAGTGAGACTCCTTACTCCATCTTTACATTTTGGTGGACAAGTTCACCGTGGCACAGGAATCCAGAAAAACCAATAGGCTAAGATGGAGTTAAAACTGGGAGCTTGAGTTCAGCACAAGACGAGATGTTTTCTGGAAGGTCCTTCCAGACTAATCCTCAATAGCGCACCCTATAAATCTTTCCTCCACGTTAATATTACAGGTGTCATTCCTAATGATTGTCTTCCATCTGTTAACCTCCCCCATCAGCCGCAGGCACTGTGCTGTGCTCAGGTGATGGAGTATCATACCTGATCATTGTAAAGTGTTGTGATAATAAGTGACACTATATAAATATATGGGAGGAGACGATCCTGTACCTGTACCATATAAAACTACCTTGTAATTAAGTGGGAATTTACTAGACATGTACTACACCAGCAGTATCTACTATAATACTGCCTCCTATGTACAAGAATATAACTACTATAATACTGCTCCTATGTACAAGAATATAACTACTATAATACTGCTCCTATGTACAAGAATATAACTACTATAATACTGCTCCTATGTACAAGAATATAACTACTATAATACTGCCTCCTATGTACAAGAATA
Organism: Bufo bufo; assembly: GCF_905171765.1. NCBI lineage: Eukaryota > Metazoa > Chordata > Amphibia > Anura > Bufonidae > Bufo > Bufo bufo. The sequence goes on along the minus strand of NC_053392.1, from coordinate 28,956,237 downwards.
TAACTACTATAATACTGCTCCTATGTACAAGAATATAACTACTATAATACTGCTCCTATGTACAAGAATATAACTACTATAATACTGCCTCCTATGTACAGGAGTATAACTACTATAATACTGCTCCTATGTACAAGAATATAACTACTATAATACTGCTCCTATGTACAAGAATATAACTACTATAATACTGCTCCTATGTACAAGAATATAACTACTATAATACTGCCTCCTATGTACAAGAATATAACTTCTATAATACTGCCTCCTATGTACAAGAATATAACTACTATAATACTGCTCCTATGTACAAGAATATAACTGCTATAATACTGCTCCTATGTGCAAGAATATAACTACTATAATACTGCTCCTATGTACAAGAATATAACTACTATAATACTGCTCCTATGTACAAGAATATAACTACTATAATACTGCCTCCTATGTACAGGAATATAACTACTATAATACTGCACCTATGTACAAGAATATAACTACTATAATACTGCTCCTATGTACAAGAATATAACTATTATAATACTGCTCCTATGTACAAGAATATAACTACTATAATACTGCTCCTATGTACAAGAATATAACTACTATAATACTGCTCCTATGTACAAGAATATAACTACTATAATACTGCCTCCTATGTACAAGAATATAACTATTATAATACTGCTCCTATGTACAAGAATATAACTACTATAATACTGCTCCTATGTACAAGAATATAACTACTATAATACTGCCTCCTATGTACAAGAATATAACTATTATAATACTGCTCCTATGTACAAGAATATAACTACTATAATACTGCCTCCTACGTACAAGAATATAACTACTATAATACTGCCTCCTATGTACAAGAATATAACTACTATAATACTGCCTCCTATGTACAAGAATATAACTACTATAATACTGCCTCCTATGTACAAGAATATAACTACTATAATACTGTCTCCTATGTACAAGAATATAACTGCTATAATACTGCTCCTATGTACAAGAATATAACTACTATAATACTGCTCCTATGTACAAGAATATAACTACTATAATACTGCTCCTATGTACAGGAATATAACTACTATAATACTGCCTCCTATGTACAGGAATATAACTACTATAATACTGCCTCCTATGTACAGGAATATAACTACTATAATACTGCTCCTATGTACAAGAATATAACTACTATAATACTGCTCCTATGTACAAGAATATAAGTACTATAATACTGCCCTATGTACAAGAATATAACTACTATAATACTGCTCCTATGTACAAGAATATAACTACTATAATACTGCTCCTATGTACAAGAATATAACTACTATAATACTGCTCCTATATACAAGAATATAACTACGATAATACTGCTCCTATGTACAAGAATATAACTACTATAATACTGCTCCTATGTACAAGAATATAACTACTATAATACTGCCTCCTATGTACAAGAATATAACTACTATAATACTGCTCCTATGTACAAGAATATAACTACTATAATACTGCCTCCTATGTACAAGAATATAACTACTATAATACTGCCTCCTATGTACAAGAATATAACTACTATAATACTGCTCCTATGTACAAGAATATAACTACTATAATACTGCTCCTATGTACAGTAATATAACTACTATAATACTGTCCCTATGTACAAGAATATAACTACTATAATACTGCTCCTATGTACAAGAATATAACTACTATAATACTGCTCCTATGTACAAGAATATAACTACTATAATACTGCTCCTATGTACAAGAATATAACTACTATAATACTGCTCCTATGTACAGTAATATAACTACTATAATACTGCTATGTACAAGAATATAACTACTATAATACTGCCTCCTATGTACAAGAATATAACTACTATAATACTGCCTCCTATGTACAAGAATATAACTACTATAATACTGCTCCTATGTACAAGAATATAACTACTATAATACTGCTCCTATGTACAGGAATATAACTACTATAATACTGCTCCTATGTATAAGAATATAACTACTATAATACTGCCTCCTATGTACAAGAATATAACTACTATAATACTGCTCCTATGTACAAGACTATAACTACTATAATACTGCCTCCTATGTACAAGAATATAACTACTATAATACTGCTCCTATGTACAAGAATATAACTACTATAATACTGCTCCTATGTACAAGAATATAACTACTATAATACTGCTCCTATGTACAAGACTATAACTACTATAATACTGCTCCTATGTACAAGAATATAACTACTATAATACTGCTCCTATGTACAAGAATATAACTACTATAATACTGCCTCCTATGTACAAGAATATAACTACTATAATACTGCTCTTATGTACAGGAATATAACTACTATAATACTGCCTCCTATGTACAAGAATATAACTACTATAATACTGCCTCCTATGTGCAGTAATGTGTCGGGTGATGATTTGATTGGTCAACATTGTCCTGTATTATTGTCTTGCTCACACAAGCTTTGCAGCTTCGGACTTGACTAGAGTGGCCTTTATACTATCTGTGCAGCTTGTCTGTGTACATCCTTATAAGTTATTAGATTGTATACTCCAATCACATCTAGAGCTGCAACCTTATTCCACATGGATTCATTAACATGTGTGCATCTGCTGGGTGACACTACAAGGTATTATATATGTAATACTCTAGTTACCTCCACAGCTGCGCTCATAATTCGGCTCTCTGGTAGAGGTATTTATCCTTAGTGTCAGACTACGTTACTGCCGCGTGTACACTACAACCCCCACTGTGCACACAGCATGTCACCTGCAGAGGGCAGCCGTTAGATGTGATGTCCTGCAGCCTGAGAGAAGAGAGCAGGAGGCCAACCAAGATGCAGCTCTGGATGTGACTGGAGTATAGGATGAAACTGAAGAGCAGAATAGTGAGTGCAGCTCTGAGTGAGACTGGAGTATCATAGGCGGTTTAGAAACACAATGATGAATGCAGCTCTGGATGTGAGTGGGGTATAAGATATGTTTTACCAATGGAATTCTGAGTGCTGCTCTGGAGGGGACTGGAGCGTAAGGTATGGTGTAATGGCAGATTAGTAAGTGCAGCTCTGAATGTGACCGGAACATAAGATATGATGTAAGCAGAATACTGAGTGCAACTTTGGATGTGACCTGAGTATTAGGGACAATGTAATAGCAGACTATTAATGGAGCTCTGGATGTGACTGGAGTATAAAAGACGATAGACTAGTTGATGCTGCTCTGGATATTAACGTAGGTGATGATGTAACAGTAGACTAGTTAATGCTGCTCTGGATGTGACCGGAGTATAAGTGATGATGTAATAGCAGACTAGTTAATGCTGCTCTGGATGTGACCGGAGTATAAATGATGATGTAACAGTAGACTAGTTGATGATGCTTTGGCTGTTACCGAAGTCTAAGTGATGTAACAGCAGAATATTGAGTACAGCTCTGGATGTGACCAGGATATAAGTGATGACATAACAGTAGAATACTGAGTGCAGCTCTGGATGTGACCAGGAAATAAGTGATGACATAACAGTAGAATACTGAGTGCAGCTCTGGATATGACTGGAATATAAGTGATGACGTAACAGTAGACTAGTTGAAGCAGCTCTGGATGTGACCACAGTATATGTGATGACGTAACAGTAGACTAGTTGATGCAGCTCTGGATGTGACCACAGTATATCTGATGATGTAGTGGCAGAATACGGAGTGCAGCTCTGGATGTGAGTGGAGCCACACTTTGCTGGCGGCTGCTCCGGACACGCTGCGGTACAGGGCGGTAATTTCCATCACCCGACCATAGTGCCGTTCTGTACTTTAGGAAAGCTGGGTGATCGCCCCAAGGAGTTTCTTGGCTCCTGGGGTGTCCTGGTTTGAGGGGGCGTTCCTGTTAGTCACCCCCTGCCTCCATTACTCACCCGCTCTCTCTCTTTCTGCAGATGGAGAGCGTCAGTGCATCCAAAGACATTGCCTCAGTCCCTAAGTGCCACATGTCCCCGAAAACCAGCGACCCTGTGCCTAATGGAGAGGTGGAGGCTCCCCGTGTCCAGCTGAAGCCCGAGACGCCCCCTCCAGAGCGAGGCAGCCCGGAGCCCACCCCTAGAGACAAGACCATGAACTACGAGGAGGAGGAGGAGGAGGAGGAGGGGGTGGACGCGGAGTCCATGCTGGAGAATGGGCGCTGCACCCTGAGTGACGACTCCCAGGACATGGAGCAGTACTCAACCAGTAAGAGGAGAGCGCAGAGGAGCCGGGAAGACAGCTACGAGAAAAGTGAGTAACAAACCCCCAGCTCTAGAATGTTTCCAGTCACTGACAGAAGCAGAGATCGTAACAATGCAGAGTTTTTCATTATACAATGACTGAGTTGCTATCCAGGCTCCTCCCCCTTAGAATTGCTCCTCCCCTTGACCTATTTGCGCCAGTCACCTGCAGGCCCAGTTGCTTGTATATGCAGTGTAAAGCATGGGGGAGAGGATCAAAGCAGCAGTCTAGGAGCCCAGTCACATGGAGTTTTTTGGATCAGATTTTGGCCCGTTTTCCATGTCAGAATCAGATCCAAAAACAACTCCAAGCAGCCACCCATTCATGTCAATGGTAAGTAGCGTGGTGGAGGGACGAGGTGGGGGTCTAAACCTCTGATGAGGCAGGAGGTATATCACCTACCTCAGACTCCAACAGGCAGTGTATCTAAGCTGGAGATACCGATCATAGATATGCTTAAATGGAGCAGAGCGGCTGTGTAAAGCATGGTGGAGGGACGAGGTGGGGGTCTAAACCTCTGATAAGGCAGGAGGTATATCACCTACCTCAGACTCCAACAGGCAGTGTATCTAAGCTGGAGATTCCGATCATAGATATGCTAAAATGGAGCAGAGCGGCTGTGTAAAGCATGGTGGAGGGACGAGGTGGGGGTCTAAACCTCTGATGAGGCAGGAGGTATATCACCTACCTCAGACTCCAACAGGCAGTGTATCTAAGCTGGAGATACCGATCATAGATATGCTTAAATGGAGCAGAGCGGCTGTGTAAAGCATGGTGGAGGGACGAGGTGGGGGTCTAAACCTCTGATGAGGCAGGAGGTATATCACCTACCTCAGACTCCAACAGGCAGTGTATCTAAGCTGGAGATTCCGATCATAGATATGCTAAAATGGAGCAGAGCGGCTGTGTAAAGCATGGTGGAGGGATGAGGTGGGGGTCTAAACCTCTGATGAGGCAGGAGGTATATCACCTACCTCAGACTCCAACAGGCAGTGTATCTAAGATGGAGATTCCGATCATAGATATTCTAAAATGGAGCAGAGCGGCTGTGTAAAGCATGGTGGAGGGACGAGGTGGGGGTCTAAACCTCTGATGAAGCAGGAGGTATATCACCTACCTCAGACTCCAACAGGCAGTGTATCTAAGCTGGAGATTCCGATCATAGATATGCTAAAATGGAGCAGAGTGGCTGTGTAAAGCATGGTGGAGGGACGAGGTGGGGGTCTAAACCTCTGATGAGGCAGGAGGTATATCACCTACCTCAGACTCCAACAGGCAGTGTATCTAAGCTGGAGATTCCGATCATAGATATGCTAAAATGGAGCAGAGCGGCTGTGTAAAGCATGGTGGAGGGACAAAGTGGCTCTCTGAACCTCTGATGAGACATGAGGTATATCAGACTACCTCAGAGTCTAATAGACAGCGCAGCTGAGCTGGAGTCACTGATCATAGCTGGAGCAGTGCTGCTGTGTAAAGCATGGTGGCGGGGCACCTGATGAGACTGATGATGTATCGGACTACCTCAGACTCCAAGAGACAATGCTAAAAAGCAAAAAAACAATCAGTGATTGAGACAGGAATGGTGGGGTCCCCGGGGGCCTCTGACCTATCAATCATCTTCTATATTGGGCTTGTATAGTGTTGTCAGGCAGCAGAGAGCGTAGGTGTCGTCACAGTGTGTCCTCTTCTGATCTGCACTCTATTCTCTTCCTTTCAGATAAAGAAGAAAAAGAAGATGAGGACTCGGACTCCCCCAAATCAGAGGTGAGGCCCGGATGAGTTCTGTAGTGTCCAGCGCTCTCGGTGTCACTGTAAATAAAGCTTATTGAAGACGCCTCTGTAGGCACTGGCAGTATGTAACAAAGTAAAAAGGCGGCCTACATGTCAGCCAATCAGAGGCGATTTAAAGGGACTGTCCATTCATTACCCCCATGATGCATCATGTCTGTGGGCGGAGCTTAGCTGATGTCTGACAGCTGTTGCCTGTGTATGGAAAGGGGACTAACATAAGGGGGCGTGACACATCCTGTTGTCATGGTGACAGCTATTTGCTCCTGTGTGGGTATCAGACTGTGACAGCAGGGGGCGCTGTGTGGGATGGAGCGCAAACAGACATCTGATTTCACCCGGGAATTTTCCTTTAATATTTTATTTAAACGGGATTGGGGGGGAGGCGCTCAGGCAGGTGGGGTGGTGGCTGCACAGTCGGTGGTCCCGATTTATTGAGGTGGTCTTTTTTTTTTTTGCGCAGGGTTACCGCCGCCGCCTGCGTGGAGGGCTGGGCTGGGAGTCTGGTCTGCGTCAGAGGCCTATGCCAAGGCTGCCATTCCAGGCGGGGGACCCCTATTACGTCAGCAAGAGGAAGAGAGATGAGTGGCTGGCCCGATGGAAGAAAGAGGTAGGGGCACATTGCAGGCACCCCTTCATCCCTGCGGGGGGGGCTCTGCTCAGGCACCACTGTCACCATCCCTGTATCTGCTTCACCACAGTCAACAAGTAAACTGAGTGGGGCCACCAGGGAACGCCCCCGTAACTTTGGGGCAGGGCTTGCGGTAGCCACGCCCATTTCATGGTCCGGCTTAGTGGGTAAAGCCTGAAACGTATGGGCTCCTGGGAGGTTTAGGTCACGTGATGCTGGGACCGGTATTCGCCCCCATCACTCAGCAGTCCTCTCCTCTTCATCACGGGCAGGATTACTGTGGGAGATAAACACAGGATTCACCATTGACAATAGTTGGTGTCACAGCTCACCTCCTCCCCCTCCCTGCACAATGCAGAGGTCACAGAGCACGCCCATAGAAGTCAAGGAGTCCCCTCCAGTCCTCTGTGTCTTCAGTCCATGTGGCTGCTGTAGATGGAGGGCAGGACGAAGGTGTGTCCCTCAGTGCTCCGGGAAAGCTGGGTGGCATCCATCTTCCCTGCAGTGTTGATGATTACTGCCCCACAGCGCCCCCTGCTGACTGAGACTTCTAGTGTCATTATCTAGGTCTATTTTGCAGTCAATGTTCTCTCTTTTGCAGTCACTTCCAGCTCTTTTGGATCGGTCCTCTCTTTTTAGCAGTCAGTGGAGTCTCTTTAGCAGTTAGTGGTGTCTCTTTAGCCGTCAGTGCTGTCTCTTTGGCAGTTGATGTTCTCTCTTTTGCAGTCAGTATTACCGTTTTTGCAGTCAGTGTTGTCTCTGTTCTCTCCTTAGCACTTGCTACTGTCTCCTTTCTGTTCTCTTTGTCATCTCTTTAGCAGTCTGTGCTGTCTCTTTAGCAGTCACTGGTGTTTATTTTGCATTCAATTTTCTCTCTTTAGCAGTCAGTGTTGTCTCTTTAGCAGTCTGTGTTCTCTTTAGCAGTCTGTGCTCTCTTTAGTAGTCTGTGCTCTCTTTAGTAGTCTGTGCTCTCTTTAGCAGTCAGTGTTGTCTCTTTAGCAGTCTGTGCTCTCTTTAGTAGTCAGTGTTGTCTCTAGCAGTCTGTGCTCTCTTTAGCAGTCTGTGCTCTCTTTAGCAGTCTGTGCTCTCTTTAGCAGTCTGTGCTCTCTTTAGCAGTCTGTGCTCTCTTTAGCAGTCTGTGCTCTCTTTAGCAGTCTGTGCTCTCTTTAGCAGTATGTGCTCTCTTTAGCAGTCTGTGCTCTCTTTAGTAGTCAGTGTTGTCTCTTTAGTAGTCTGTGCTCTCTTTAGCAGTCAGTGTTGTCTCTAGCAGTCTGTGCTCTCTTTAGCAGTCAGTGTTGTCTCTTTAGTAGTATGTGCTCTCTTTAGCAGTCAGTGCTCTCTTTAGTAGTCTGTGCTCTCTTTAGCAGTCAGTGTTGTCTCTTTAGCAGTCTGTACTCTCTTTAGTAGTCAGTGTTGTCTCTAGCAGTCTGTGCTCTCTTTAGCAGTCAGTGCTGTCTCTTTAGCAGTCAGTGCTCTCTTTAGTAGTCTGTGCTTTCTTTAGTAGTCTGTGCTCTCTCTAGCAGTCAGTGTTGTCTCTTTAGTAGTCAGTGCTGTCTCTAGCAGTCTGTGCTCTCTTTAGTAGTCTGTGCTCTCTTTAGCAGTCTGTGCTCTCTTTAGCAGTCTGTGCTCTCTTTAGTAGTCTGTGCTCTCTTTAGCAGTCTGTGCTCTCTTTAGCAGTCTGTGCTCTCGTTAGCAGTCTGTGCTCTCTTTAGCAGTCTGTGCTCTCTTTAGCAGTCTGTGCTCTCTTTCGCAGTCTGTGCTCTCTTTAGTAGTCTGTGCTCTCTTTAGTAGTCAGTGTTGTCTCTTTAGTAGTCTGTGTTGTCTCTTTAGCAGTCTGTGTTGTCTCTTTAGTAGTCTGTGTTGTCTCTTTAGCAGTCTGTGCTCTCTTTAGCAGTCTGTGCTCTCTTTAGCAGTCTGTGCTCTCTTTAGTAGTCAGTGTTGTCTCTTTAGCAGTCTGTGCTCTCTTTAGCAGTCTGTGCTCTCTTTAGCAGTCTGTGCTCTCTTTAGCAGTCTGTGCTCTCTTTAGTAGTCAGTGTTGTCTCTTTAGCAGTCTGTGCTCTCTTTAGCAGTCTGTGCTCTCTTTAGTAGTCAGTGTTGTCTCTAGCAGTCTGTGCTCTCTTTAGCAGTCTGTGCTCTCTTTAGCAGTCTGTGCTCTCTTTAGCAGTCTGTGCTCTCTTTAGCAGTCTGTGCTCTCTTTAGTAGTCAGTGTTGTCTCTAGCAGTCTGTGCTCTCTTTAGCAGTCTGTGCTCTCTTTAGCAGTCTGTGCTCTCTTTAGCAGTCTGTGCTCTCTTTAGTAGTCTGTGCTCTCTTTAGTAGTCTGTGCTCTCTTTAGCAGTCAGTGTTGTCTCTTTAGCAGTCTGTGCTCTCTTTAGTAGTCAGTGTTGTCTCTAGCAGTCTGTGCTCTCTTTAGCAGTCTGTGCTCTCTTTAGCAGTCTGTGCTCTCTTTAGCAGTCTGTGCTCTCTTTAGCAGTCTGTGCTCTCTTTAGCAGTCTGTGCTCTCTTTAGCAGTCTGTGCTCTCTTTAGCAGTCAGTGTTGTCTCTTTAGCAGTCTGTGCTCTCTTTAGCAGTCTGTGCTCTCTTTAGCAGTCTGTGCTCTCTTTAGTAGTCTGTGCTCTCTTTAGTAGTCTGTGCTCTCTTTAGCAGTCAGTGTTGTCTCTTTAGTAGTCTGTGCTCTCTTTAGCAGTCTGTGCTCTCTTTAGCAGTCTGTGCTCTCTTTAGTAGTCTGTGCTCTCTTTAGTAGTCTGTGCTCTCTTTAGTAGTCTGTGCTCTCTTTAGTAGTCTGTGCTCTCTTTAGCAGTCTGTGCTCTCTTTAGTAGTCAGTGTTGTCTCTAGCAGTCTGTGCTCTCTTTAGTAGTCAGTGTTGTCTCTAGCAGTCTGTGCTCTCTTTAGCAGTCTGTGCTCTCTTTAGCAGTCTGTGCTCTCTTTAGCAGTCTGTGCTCTCTTTAGCAGTCTGTGATCTCTTTAGCAGTCTGTGATCTCTTTAGCAGTCTGTGCTCTCTTTAGCAGTCAGTGCTCTCTTTAGTAGTCTGTGCTCTCTTTAGCAGTCTGTGCTCTCTTTAGTAGTCTGTGCTCTCTTTAGCAGTCTGTGCTCTCTTTAGCAGTCTGTGCTCTCTTTAGCAGTCTGTGCTCTCTTTAGCAGTCTGTGCTCTCTTTAGTAGTCTGTGCTCTCTTTAGCAGTCTGTGCTCTCTTTAGCAGTCTGTGCTCTCTTTAGCAGTCTGTGCTCTCTTTAGCAGTCTGTGCTCTCTTTAGTAGTCTGTGCTCTCTTTAGCAGTCTGTGCTCTCTTTAGCAGTCTGTGCTCTCTTTAGCAGTCTGTGCTCTCGTTAGCAGTCTGTGCTCTCGTTAGCAGTCTGTGCTCTCTTTAGCAGTCTGTGCTCTCTTTAGCAGTCTGTGCTCTCTTTAGCAGTCTGTGCTCTCTTTAGTAGTCTGTGCTCTCTTTAGCAGTCTGTGCTCTCTTTAGCAGTCTGTGCTCTCTTTAGCAGTCTGTGCTCTCTTTAGCAGTCTGTGCTCTCTTTAGCAGTCTGTGCTCTCTTTAGCAGTCTGTGCTCTCTTTAGCAGTCTGTGCTCTCTTTAGCAGTCTGTGCTCTCTTTAGTAGTCTGTGCTCTCTTTAGCAGTCTGTGCTCTCTTTAGCAGTCTGTGCTCTCGTTAGCAGTCTGTGCTCTCTTTAGCAGTCTGTGCTCTCTTTAGCAGTCTGTGCTCTCTTTAGTAGTCTGTGCTTTCTTTAGTAGTCTGTGTTGTCTCTTTAGTAGTCTGTATTGTCTCTTTAGTAGTCTGTGTTGTCTCTTTAGCAGTCTGTGTTGTCTCTTTAGTAGTCTGTGTTGTCTCTTTAGCAGTCTGTGCTCTCTTTAGCAGTCTGTGCTCTCTTTAGTAGTCTGTGCTCTCTTTAGCAGTCTGTGCTCTCTTTAGCAGTCTGTGCTCTCTTTAGCAGTCTGTGCTCTCTTTAGTAGTCTGTGCTCTCTTTAGCAGTCTGTGCTCTCTTTAGCAGTCAGTGCTGTCTCTTTAGCAGTCTGTGCTCTCCTTAGTAGTCAGTGTTGTCTCTTTAGCAGTCTGTGCTCTCTTTAGCAGTCTGTGCTCTCTTTAGAAGTCTGTGCTCTCTTTAGAAGTCTGTGCTCTCTTTAGCAGTCTGTGCTCTCTTTAGCAGTCTGTGTTGTCTCTTTAGCAGTCTGTGCTCTCTTTAGCAGTCTGTGCTCTCTTTAGCAGTCTGTGCTCTCTTTAGTAGTCTGTGCTCTCTTTAGTAGTCTGTGCTCTCTTTAGCAGTCTGTGCTCTCTTTAGTAGTCTGTGCTCTCTTTAGCAGTCTGTGCTCTCTTTAGCAGTCTGTGCTCTCTTTAGCAGTCTGTGCTCTCTTTAGTAGTCAGTGTTGTCTCTTTAGCAGTCTGTGCTCTCTTTAGCAGTCTGTGCTCTCTTTAGCAGTCTGTGCTCTCTTTAGTAGTCAGTGTTGTCTCTTTAGCAGTCTGTGCTCTCTTTAGCAGTCTGTGCTCTCTTTAGCAGTCTGTGCTCTCTTTAGTAGTCTGTGCTCTCTTTAGTAGTCAGTGTTGTCTCTTTAGCAGTCAGTGCTGTCTCTTTAGCAGTCAGTGCTGTCTCTTTAGCAGTCAGTGCTGTCTCTTTAGTAGTCTGTGTTGTCTCTTTAGCAGTCTGTGCTCTCCTTAGTAGTCAGTGTTGTCTCTTTAGCAGTCTGTGCTCTCTTTAGTAGTCTGTGTTGTCTCTTTAGCAGTCTGTGCTCTCTTTAGCAGTCTGTGCTCTCTTTAGCAGTCTGTGCTCTCTTTAGCAGTCTGTGCTCTCTTTAGTAGTCAGTGCTGTCTCTTTAGTGTCAGTGTTGTCTCTTTAGCAGTCAGTGTTGTCTCTTTAGTAGTCTGTGCTGTCTCTTTAGTGTCAGTGTTGTCTCTTTAGCAGTCAGTGTTGTCTCTTTAGCAGTCTGTGCTCTCTTTAGTAGTCTGTGCTCTCTTTAGTAGTCTGTGCTCTCTTTAGCAGTCTGTGCTCTCTTTAGCAGTCTGTGCTGTCTCTTTAGCAGTCTGTGCTCTCTTTAGCAGTCAGTGCTGTCTCTTTAGCAGTCTGTGCTCTCTTTAGCAGTCAGTGCTGTCTCTTTAGCAGTCTGTGCTCTCTTTAGCAGTCAGTGCTGTCTCTTTAGCAGTCAGTGCTGTCTCTTTAGCAGTCAGTGCTGTCTCTTTAGCAGTCAGTGCTGTCTCTTTAGCAGTCAGTGCTGTCTCTTTAGCAGTCTGTGCTCTCTTTAGCAGTCTGTGCTCTCCTTAGTAGTCAGTGTTGTCTCTTTAGCAGTCTGTTCTCTCTTTAGCAGTCAGTGTTGTCTCTTTAGCAGTCTGTGCTCTCTTTAGCAGTCTGTGCTCTCCTTAGTAGTCAGTGTTGTCTCTTTAGCAGTCTGTGCTTTCTTTAGCAGTCAGTGTTGTCTCTTTAGCAGTCTGTGCTCTCTTTAGTAGTCAGTGTTGTCTCTTTAGCAGTTTGTGCTCTCTTTAGCAGTCAGTGCTGTCTCTTTAGCAGTCAGTGCTGTCTCTTTAGTAGTCTGTGTTGTCTCTTTAGCAGTCTGTGCTCTCTTTAGCAGTCTGTGCTCTCTTTAGCAGTCTGTGCTCTCTTTAGCAGTCTGTGCTCTCTTTAGTAGTCAGTGTTGTCTCTTTAGCAGTCTGTGCTCTCTTTAGTAGTCAGTGCTGTCTCTTTAGTAGTCAGTGTTGTCTCTTTAGCAGTCAGTGTTGTCTCTTTAGTAGTCTGTGCTCTCTTTAGCAGTCTGTGCTCTCTTTAGTAGTCTGTGCTCTCTTTAGTAGTCTGTGCTTTCTTTAGTAGTCTGTGCTCTCTTTAGCAGTCTGTGCTGTCTCTTTAGCAGTCAGTGTTGTCTCTTTAGCAGTCTGTGCTCTCTTTAGTAGTCTGTGCTCTCTTTAGCAGTCTGTGCTCTCTTTAGTAGTCAGTGTTGTCTCTTTAGCAGTCAGTGTTGTCTCTTTAGTAGTCTGTGCTCTCTTTAGCAGTCTGTGCTCTCTTTAGCAGTCTGTGCTCTCTTTAGTAGTCTGTGCTTTCTTTAGCAGTCTGTGCTGTCTCTTTAGCAGTCTGTGCTCTCTTTAGCAGTCAGTGCTGTCTCTTTAGCAGTCTGTGCTCTCTTTAGCAGTCTGTGCTCTCTTTAGCAGTCTGTGCTCTCTTTAGCAGTCTGTGCTCTCTTTAGCAGTCAGTGCTGTCTCTTTAGCAGTCTGTGCTTTCTTTAGTAGTCTGTGTTGTCTCTTTAGCAGTCTGTGCTCTCTTTAGTAGTCAGTGCTGTCTCTTTAGCAGTCAGTGTTGTCTCTTTAGTAGTCTGTGCTCTCTTTAGTAGTCTGTGCTCTCTTTAGCAGTCTGTGCTCTCTTTAGCAGTCTGTGCTCTCTTTAGTAGTCTGTGCTCTCTTTAGCAGTCTGTGCTCTCTTTAGCAGTCTGTGCTCTCTTTAGCAGTCTGTGCTCTCTTTAGTAGTCAGTGCTCTCTTTAGCAGTCTGTGCTCTCTTTAGCAGTCTGCTCTCTTTAGCAGTCTGTGCTTTCTTTAGCAGTCAGTGTTGTCTCTTTAGTAGTCTGTGCTCTCTTTAGTAGTCTGTGCTCTCTTTAGCAGTCAGTGTTGTCTCTTTAGCAGTCTGTGCTCTCTTTAGCAGTCTGTGCTCTCTTTAGCAGTCTGTGCTCTCTTTAGCAGTCTGTGCTCTCTTTAGCAGTCTGTGCTCTCTTTAGCAGTCTGTGCTCTCTTTAGCAGTCTGTGCTCTCTTTAGCAGTCTGTGCTCTCTTTAGCAGTCTGTGCTTTCTTTAGCAGTCAGTGTTGTCTCTTTAGTAGTCTGTGCTCTCTTTAGTAGTCTGTGCTCTCTTTAGTAGTCTGTGCTCTCTTTAGTAGTCAGTGCTGTCTCTTTAGTAGTCAGTGCTGTCTCTTTAGTAGTCAGTGCTGTCTCTTTAGTAGTCAGTGCTGTCTCTTTAGTAGTCAGTGCTGTCTCTTTAGTTGTCAGTGCTGTCTCTTTAGTAGTCTGTGCTCTCTTTAGCAGTCTGTGCTCTCTTTAGCAGTCTGTGCTCTCTTTAGCAGTCTGTGCTCTCTTTAGCAGTCTGTGCTCTCTTTAGCAGTCTGTGCTCTCTCTAGCAGTCTGTGCTCTCTTTAGTAGTCTGTGCTCTCTTTAGCAGTCTGTGCTCTCTTTAGCAGTCTGTGCTCTCTTTAGCAGTCTGTGCTCTCTTTAGCAGTCTGTGCTTTCTTTAGCAGTCTGTGCTTTCTTTAGCAGTCAGTGTTGTCTCTTTAGTAGTCTGTGCTCTCTTTAGTAGTCTGTGCTCTCTTTAGTAGTCAGTGCTGTCTCTTTAGTAGTCAGTGCTGTCTCTTTAGTAGTCAGTGCTGTCTCTTTAGTAGTCAGTGCTGTCTCTTTAGTTGTCAGTGCTGTCTCTTTAGTAGTCTGTGCTCTCTTTAGTAGTCAGTGTTGTCTCTTTAGCAGTCTGTGCTCTCTTTAGCAGTCTGTGCTCTCTCTAGTAGTCTGTGCTGTCTCTTTAGTAGTCTGTGCTTTCTTTAGCAGTCAGTGCTGTCTCTTTAGTAGTCTGTGCTCTCTTTAGTAGTCTGTGCTTTCTTTAGCAGTCAGTGCTGTCTCTTTAGTAGTCTGTGCTCTCTTTAGTAGTCTGTGCTTTCTTTAGCAGTCAGTGCTGTCTCTTTAGTAGTCTGTGCTTTCTTTAGCAGTCAGTGCTGTCTCTTTAGTAGTCTGTGCTCTCTTTAGTAGTCTGTGCTTTCTTTAGCAGTCAGTGCTGTCTCTTTAGTAGTCTGTGCTTTCTTTAGCAGTCAGTGCTGTCTCTTTAGTAGTCAGTGCTCTCTTTAGTAGTCAGTGCTCTCTTTAGTAGTCTGTGCTGTCTCTACAGTAGTCAGTGCTCTCTTTAGTAGTCTGTGCTCTCTTTAGCAGTCAGTGCTGTCTCTTTAGTAGTCTGTGCTCTCTTTAGTAGTCTGTGCTTTCTTTAGCAGTCAGTGCTGTCTCTACAGTAGTCAGTGCTCTTTATCAGACAGTGCAGTCTCTTTTACAGCCTGCTCTCACTTTTGAGATCTGTCTTATCTGTTTATTAGTAAGTGCTGTCTTATAGTTTGTTCTCTCTTTAGCAATCATTGCAGTCTCTTTTGTAGCCTGTTCTCTCTGTAGCAGTCTGTTCTCTGTTTAGCACAGTGCTGTTTCTTTAGCAGCCTGATCTCACATTAGCAGTCAGTGCTGTCTCTAATGTAGTCAGTGCTGTCTCTAATGTAGTCAGTGCTGTCTCTAATGTAGTCAGTGCTGTCTCTAATGTAGTCAGTGCTGTCTCTAATGTAGTCAGTGCTGTCTCTTGTGCATTCTGTTCTCTCTTTAGCAGTTGAGGCTGTCTTTTTAGCTATCAATGAAGTCTCTTTAGCAGTTGGGTCTGTCTCTTTTGCAGTTTGTTCTCTCTGTAGAAATCAGTGCAGTCTCTTTAGCAGTTGAGACAGTCTCTTTTGCAGGTTGTTGTCTCAAGCAGTTGGTGCTGTCTCTTTAGTAGTCAGTGTGTGGTGTCTCTTAAGCAGCCATGGTTTTTGCAGCCTGTTCTCACTTTTATAGGCAGTTCTGTCTCTTTTGCAGACCTGACTGTCTCTGTGTGACTGTCGGGGGTCGTACTTTGTGGCTGTCTCTGTGTGACTGTCGGGGGTCGTCCTTTGTGGCTGTCTGTGTGACTGTCGGGGGCGCTGTCTCTGTGTGACTGTCGGGGGCGCTGTCTCTGTGTGACTGTCAGGGGCGCTGTCTCTGTGT
Organism: Bufo bufo; assembly: GCF_905171765.1. Classification (NCBI taxonomy): domain Eukaryota; kingdom Metazoa; phylum Chordata; class Amphibia; order Anura; family Bufonidae; genus Bufo; species Bufo bufo. The sequence continues at coordinate 28,940,786 of NC_053392.1, read as the reverse complement.
GACTGTCAGGGGCGCTGTCTCTGTGTGACTGTCAGGGGCGCTGTCTCTGTGTGACTGTCGGGGGCGCTGTCTCTGTGTGACTGTCGGGGGCGCTGTCTCTGTGTGACTGTTGGGGCGCTCTTTGTGGATGTCTCTGTGTGACTGTCGGGGGCGCTGTCTCTGTGTGACTGTTGGGGCGCTCTTTGTGGATGTCTCTATGTGACTGTCGGGGGTGCTGTCTCTATGTGACTGTCGGGGCGCTCTCTGTAGCTGTCTCCTTCAGAGGCCGGGGCCCAGTCGGGAATCTCCAGTGCACAATGACTTGTACTACAGACACATCTCTGGCGTCTCCATGGTAACCAGCGCTGCGCAGCGACACCGCCGGAATCAAGGTGTCTTTTTATAGAACATTTTGCTCCAATCGTTTCCTGCGCTCAGGGGCCCCGCTCTGTGCAGCCGCGGAGGGTACGCTTAACCCTCGCCTGCCTGTATAGTAAGAGCGTGTTTACACCTTCATGGGGACCATATGTGCGGGACACGGACCGGACGACTGCTGGGACCATTACTTCCACTGGTCTCCAGGACTGTCTACCATGGAAAACCCATGTGCTAATTACCCTGTAGAAATGAATGGGAGCTATGTGTACCTCCTCACCGGCCTCTGTACCTCCTCACCGCTCTCTGTAGCTCCTCACCGGCCTCTGTAAGCTCCTCACCGCTCTCTGTAGCTCCTCACCGCTCTCTGTAGCTCCTCGCCGCTCTCTGTATCTCCTCACCGCTCTCTGTAGCTCCTCTCCGCTCTCTGTATCTCCTCACCGCTCTCTGTAGCTCCTCACCGCTCTCTGTAGCTCCTCGCCGCTCTCTGTAGCTCCTCGCCGCTCTCTGTAGCTCCTCGCCGCTCTCTGTAGCTCCTCGCCACTCTCTGTAGCTCCTCACCGCTCTCTGTAGCTCCTCACCGCTCTCTGTAGCTCCTCACCGCTCTCTGTAGCTCCTCACCGCTCTCTGTAGCTCCTCACCGCTCTCTGTAGCTCCTCACCGCTCTCTGTAGCTCCTCACCGGCCTCTGTAGCTCCTCGCCGCTCTCTGTATCTCCTCACCGCTCTCTGTATCTCCTCACCGCTCTCTGTATCTCCTCACCGCTCTCTGTAGCTCCTCACCGCTCTCTGTAGCTCCTCACCGCTCTCTGTAAGCTCTTCGCCGCTCTCTGTACCTCCTCACCGCTCTCTGTAGCTCCTCACCGCTCTCTGTAGCTCCTCGCCGCTCTCTGTAGCTCCTCGCCGCTCTCTGTAGCTCCTCCCCGCTCTCTGTATCTCCTCGCCGCTCTCTGTATCTCCTCCCCGCTCTCTGTAGCTCCTCGCCGCTCTCTGTAGCTCCTCGCCGCTCTCTGTATCTCCTCGCCGCTCTCTGTAGCTCCTCGCCGCTCTCTGTATCTCCTCACCGCTCTCTGTATCTCCTCACCGCTCTCTGTAGCTCCTCGCCGCTCTCTGTATCTCCTCGCCGCTCTCTGTATCTCCTCGCCGCTCTCTGTACCTCCTCGCCGCTCTTGGCCCTTGAGGTTGGTACGGGGGGAAGTGGGGTACAAGTTCATCTCTCACATTGGTGGCATATCGATAGGATGGTCCCACCTCTGAGATCCGCACCTATCTCTAGAATGGGACCCCCAAACTGAATCTACCATCTACCTCCATGGGAGTGCTAAAAATAGTCTTTTCTATAGAGGTGAGTGGACAGCATGCCGCGCTTGCAGTATTCTCATTGTAGAGATAGGTGTGGGTCCCAGAGGTGGCACCTGCACCTATCTAATATTGGTGGCCTGACCTAGTGATAGTCCATCAGTGTGTGAGATGAGACGACTCCTTTAAAAGATTTGAGCAATTGCAGAGTGATTCGGACCTAGAAGTGACCTAGAGGTATCATCTCTTGCTCTGGTAAGGGGGCTATGTCCACACCAGTCCTGATCCCCCTCTGTTCCATTTGCTTTCTGGTGACTTATGGCAGTGAAGGGTTACTGTCAGTATTCCTGGTAGTCTAGGGCAGTCTATGGTTCAGTAGACCTTGTGTTCTGTCTAAGGACAGTGAGAGGGGAAAATGTCAGGATCCCTAGTGGTCTAGGGCAGTGAAGGGTCACTCCCACTAAGTCCTGCAAAGCTGGGTGTGTCCTGCATGAATGCATGTGCTGAGGTTTCCTCCAGCTCTGTAGCAGACTGCCTCTCTGTGTCGCACAGACTTGCCCGTTGTAGCAAAATCCACAGTCCAGCAGTGCTCGGCGGACTACGCTGTAAGTCAGTGGGGTCTGTAAGTTGGCACAAGTGGCTATTATCTAGCATTTATGGGGGTCACCTTACTGACCCCCAACAGCAGATGTCGAGAGTAAGAAAGGTCAGCCATGTTGGATTTCAACAGGAGATAAGAGGAGTCTGATTCCCCTCTCTATGTTGGAAAGACATGCATGCTCAGCCGATCTAAGAGTGCATGTGTATAGAGTGGTGGGGAGGAATCTAAGGCCACCTTTATAAGTCGTTCACACTGCCTTTTGCTATCCTAACTGTAAATGCAGCTCTGGATGTGACTGGAGACTAGATGGAAGATCAGCATGAGGCCTCATGTACAGGTCAGAGCTGTGAGCAGGGGCAGAGGTGCTCCGAGTGCCCCGAACGCTCAGTCTGCCCTGTTCAGTCATAGAGGAGGGCAGCGTTGTTTGTGCAGATTGGTCACTATATGGCGCCATGTCTGTCCCCACTGTCCACAGAGCAGCCATTTATAACCAGTGACTGGGGGCTGGTCCGCCGATGAGTGCTCTGAGCCCTCTGGGCAGAGGGAGTCAATATGGTTCTCCAGCCTGGAACGCACTCGGGGGGCTTATTAATTGTATTTCCACCATTTAACTGAATCCCTTCCCTTGTGGCTTGTTAATAGTAAGTTGGGGGGGGCTGACCCCCCACTCTAATTAAAGAGCTCATCTCACATTGCAGCAGGGGAATCAGTGCAGGGCGTCCTCGGGATCCGGGATGGGAAAGGGACGAGGCTCAGCTGCTCCGCCATTCACGTGAGAGGCCCCAGACAGCCGACAACTCTCACTGGCCTCCCTCAAACTAATGGGGGTTATCTATATTATTAATGGATTTAGAAAAGTTCAATTAGATAATAATCCGTCACCCCGAGTGCAAACCTGGCATGATGCAAGTGTCCCTATCATGTGATTTGGGCAATGACCATCATCCCAGTGCATGTACCTACTCATGTACAGTACACCGCCTCTCCCTCGCAGCATCAAGATGGAAAGATGGGGTCACCTTAGAGACGTCAGTAAGGACTCGTGATGGCGGGGGACACTGACAGCACCTCCTGCATGTTATGTGTGTGTGCTGGTGCTATATAAGACATTAAGAGCTTGTGATGGCGGGGGACACTGACAGCATCTGCTGCATGTTATGTGTGTGTGCCGGTGCTATATAAGACATCAAGGGCTCCTGATGGCGGGGGACACTGACAGCACCTCCTGCATGTTATGTGTGTGCCGGTGCTATATAAGACATTAAGGGCTCGTGATGGCGGGGGACACTGACAGCATCTCCTGCACATCATGTAGCATGCAGAGTGTGTGTGCTGGTGCTATAGAAGACATTAAGGGCTCGTGATGGCGGGGACACTGACAGCATCTCCTGCATGTTATGTGTGTGCCGGTGCTATATAAGACATTAAGGGCTCGTGATGGCGGGGGACACTGACAGCATCTCCTGCACATCATGTAGCATGCAGAGTGTGTGTGCTGGTGCTATATAAGACATTAAGAGCTTGTGATGGCGGGAGACACTGACAGCACCTCCTGCATGTTATGTGTGTGTGCTGGTGCTATATAAGACATTAAGAGCTCGTGATGGCGGGGGACACTGACAGCACCTCCTGCATGTTATGTGTGTGTTCTGGTGATATATAAGACATTAAGAGCTCGTGATGGCGGGGGACACTGACAGCACCTCCTGCATGTTATGTGTGTGTGCTGGTGCTTTATAAGACATTAAGAGCTTGTGATGGCGGGGGACACTGACAGCACCTCCTGCATGTTGTGTGTGTGTGCTGGTGCTATATAAGACATTAAGAGCTTGTGATAGCGGGGGACACTGACAGCACCTCCTGCATGTTATGTGTGTGTGCTGGTGCTATATTAGACATTAAGAGCTTGTGATGGCGGGGGACACTGACAGCACCTCCTGCATGTTATGTGTGTGTGCTGGTGATATATAAGACATTAAGAGCTTGTGATGGCGGGGGACACTGACGGCACCTCCTGCATGTTATGTGTGTGTGCTGGTGATATATAAGACATTAAGAGCTTGTGATGGCGGGGGACACTGACGGCACCTCCTGCATGTTATGTGTGTGTGCTGGTGCTATATAAGACATTAAGAGCTTGTGATGGCGGGGGACACTGACGGCACCCTCCTGCATGTTATGTGTGTGTTCTGGTGCTATATTAGACATTAAGAGCTTGTGTTGGCGGGGGACACTGACAGCACCTCCTGCATGTTATGTGTGTGTGCTGGTGCTATATAAGACATTAAGAGCTTGTGATGGCGGGGGACACTGACAGCACCTCCTGCATGTTATGTGTGTGTGCTGGTGCTATATAAGACATTAAGGGCTTGTGATGGCGGGCACACTGACAGCACCTCCTGCATGTTATGTGTGTGTGCCGGTGCTATATAAGACATTAAGAGCTTGTGTTGGCGGGGGACACTGACAGCACCTCCTGCATGTTATGTGTGTGTGCTGGTGATATACACTGCTCAAAAAAATAAAGGGAACACAAAAATAACACATCCTAGATCTGAATTAATTAAATATTATTCTGAAATACTTTGTTCTTTACATAGTTAAATGTGCTGACCACAAAATCACACAAAAATTAAAAATGGAAATCAAATTTTTTAACCCATGGAGGTCTGGATTTGGAGTCACACTCAAAATTAAAGTGGAAAAACACACTACAGGCTGATCCAACTTTGATGTAATGTCCTTAAAACAAGTCAAAATGAGGCTCAGTAGTGTGTGTGGCCTCCACTTGCCTGTATGACCTCCCTACAACGCCTGTGCATGCTCCTGATGAGGTGGCGGACAGTCTCCTGAGGGATCTCCACCCAGACCTGGACTAAAGCATCTGCCAACTCCTGGACAGTCTGTGGTGCAACGTGACGTTGGTGGATAGAGCGAGACATGATGTCCCAGATGTGCTCAATTGGATTCAGGTCTGGGGAACGGGCGGGCCAGTCCATAGCATCAATGCCTTCATCTTGCAGGAACTGCTGACACACTTCAGCCACATGAGGTCTAGCATTGTCTTGCATTAGGAGGAACCCAGGGCCAACCGCACCAGCATATGGTCTCACAAGGGGTCTGAGGATCTCATCTCGGTACCTAATGGCAGTCAGGCTACCTCTGGCGAGCACATGGAGGGCTGTGTGGCCTTCCAAAGAAATGCCACCCCACACCAATACTGACCCAATGCCAAACCGGTCATGCTGGAGAATTTTGCTGGCAGCAGAACGTTCTCCACGGCGTCTCCAGACTCTGTTACGTCTGTCACATGTGCTCAGTGTGAACCTGCTTTCATCTGTGAAGAGCACAGGGCGCCAGTGGCGAATTTGCCAATCTTGGTGTTTTCTGGCAAATGCCAAACGTCCTGCACGGTGTTGGGCTGTAAGCACAACCCCCACCTGTGGACGTCGGGCCCTCATATCACCCTCATGGAGTCTGTTACTGACCGTTTGAGCAGACACATGCACATTTGTTGCCTGCTGGAGGTCATTTTGCAGGGCTCTGGCAGAGCTCCTCCTGTTCCTCCTTGCACAAAGGCAGAGGTAGCAGTCCTGCTGCTGGGTTGTTGCCCTCCTACGGCCTCCTCCACGTCTCCTGATGTACTGGCCTATCTTCTGGTAGCGCCTCCATGCTCTGGACACTACGCTGACAGACACAGCAAACCTTCTTGCCACAGCTCCCATTGATGTGCCATCCTGGATAAGCTGCACTACCTGAGCCACTTGTGTGGGTTGTAGACTACGTCTCATGCTACCACTAGAGTGAAAGCACCGCCAGCATTCAAAAGTGACCAAAACATCAGCCAGGAAGCATAAGAACTGAGAAGTGGTCTGTGATCACCACCTGCAGAACCACTTCTTTATTGGGGGTGTCTTGCTAATTGCCTATAATTTCCACCTGTTGTCTATCCCATTTGCACAACAGCATGTGAAATTGGTTGTCACTCAGTGTTGCTTCCTAAGTGGACAGTTTGATTTCACAGAAGTGTGATTGACTTGGAGTTACATTGTGTTGTTTAAGTGTTCCCTTTATTTTTTTGAGCAGTGTATAAGACATTAAGAGCTTGTGATGGCGGGGGACACTGACAGCACCTCCTGCATGTTGTCTGTGTGTGTGCTGGTGCTATATAAGACATTAAGGGCTCGTGATGGCGGGGGACACTGACAGCACCTCCTGCACATCATGTAGCATGCAGAGTGTGTGTGCCGGTGCTATATAAGACATTAAGAGCTTGTGTTGGCGGGAGACACTGACGACACCTCCTGCATGTTATGTGTGTGTTCTGGTGCTATATAAGACATTAAGAGCTTGTGATGGCGGGGGACACTGACGACACCTCCTGCATGTTATGTGTGTGTGCTGGTGATATATAAGACATTAAGAGCTTGTGATGGCGGGGGACACTGACGACACCTCCTGCATGTTATGTGTGTGTGCTGGTGCTTTATAAGACATTAAGAGCTTGTGATGGCGGGGGACACTGACAGCACCTCCTGCATGTTGTCTGTGTTCTGGTGCTATATGAGACATTAAGAGCTTGTGATGGCGGGGGACACTGACAGCACCTCCTGCATGTTGTCTGTGTTCTGGTGCTATATGAGACATTAAGAGCTTGTGATGGCGGGGACACTGACAGCACCTCCTGCATGTTATGTGTGTGTGCTGGTGCTATATAAGACATTAAGGGCTTGTGATGGCGGGGGACACTGACGGCACCTCCTGCATGTTATGTGTGTGTTCTGGTGCTATATAAGACATTAATGGCTCATGATGGCGGGGGACACTGACGGCACCTCCTGCACATCATGTAGCATGCAGAGTGTGTGTGCCGGTGATATACAGGACATTATTATGGCATGGTGTCCATTATATTGACTACTATACGAATATGATGTGATAATGCTGCGCAGTGTCCCCTTGCCGGCTTCCTCCCCGCACGTCACGTTCTGCCTGGCAACAGCCTGTGATTGGTGAAGGAAGGAGAACGTGGAGGGAAAACACGCAGAGACAAGGAGAGCAAATGAAACACGTTTTTCCCCCCTCCTCTCTCAGTGCCGGCATTAACCCTGCGCTGACTGTGTGGACATACAGCTCCCCCCGGAGGAGGAGAGGGGGGGATGAAATGGCGGCTGCACCCACTTTGGTCTGTGCTCGCACAGCTGTAATGACCCGCTCCCGTTCAGCTTGATATGCTTGGGACTTGTGGTTCCACAGGATCGGAGGTCGCTGCTCCCTTCTGCAGCTTTGAGTGACCTTCTCTTACTTCTCGCCCACCATTTACGTAGCGCCAGCCTGTTCTGCAGTGATGTACACATTGGCATGCTCTTGTGGTGCAGATTTGGGCACGTTTTCTGCGCTTTAATCCACATCAAAAACTGCTTTCAGTTTTTTGCATGTGAAACCGCGCCAATGGTGTTAACCTGTGCGCGAGAATCGAGGTGTCAGTGCTTCCCGCGGCTCCCGCTCAGATTTGCCGCATTTGATCGGGGGCTGATTCTGCGGCAGAAATCAAAAGGGACGAGCTTCGGCCACAAGTTCCACAGCAAAAATGCACGTCAGATTTTTATCACCTTGTGATTCTACAGTGTGAATGTGCCCTAAAAGAAAAACTTAAAGGGACAGTACCTATACAATCTGTGCAGGCTGAACGCAGACCATGCTTCCCTGTTATCAGCCGTTTGGCCCCGGACACTTCATGGTTTCGCCGTCCGTCAACCTTATTCTGATTGGACAGTTGGTTGTTTGTGCAGTTTAAAGGGGAAGTCGACCTAAAGAGCTGGCGGGCAATGATCATAACTGGTTGGGTTTCAGTGAGGGTTTGGGCTGACCCCTGGGATGCTTGGCCGACCCCCCTTCTGTAGAGCTCCTTCTTATTTGGGAATGGTTGAAGGTCCCAGCTGAGGACTTGCCCACATTGCATGTCAGAAGCATTTTAGGTGCACTTCCCCTTTAAGGAGGTTTTCTCCTTTTTGTTTTAAATCTCAGTATAAAGTAGAGGTTTTAGAACTTTATAATAGACTTTGTTTCCATCCCTTCCAGTTTTCAAGATCTCCACTTGCTGTCAATGAATGAAAATACCCTTGTATAATTGGGGTGCCCCTGTGTAGGTTAGTAGCGCACTTGTATAGTTGGGGTACCCCTGTGTAGGTTAGTAGTGCACTTGTATAGTTGGGGGTTCTCCTGTGTAGGTGAGAACCCCTGTATATTTAGGGGTGCCCCTGTGTAGGTGAGGAGTGCCCTTGTGTAATTAGGGTACCCCTGTGTAGGTTAGTAGTGTACTTGTATAGTTGGGGGTTCTCCTTTGTACGTGAGGGGATACCCCAGCTTGTCTGTCTGTGTGTCTTTCCCGGCAGATTGTGGGTTTGCTCAGTTCCCACTTTCTCGCTAGCTCGGTGCTGGCTCCCCCCTCCTCTCTGGCTCGGTGCTGGCTCCCCCCCCTCCTCTCTGGCTCGGTGCTGGCTCCCCCCCTCCTCTCTGGCTTGGTGCTGGCTCCCCCCCTCCTCTCTGGCTCGGTGCTGGCTCCCCCCCTCCTCTCTGGCTCGGTGCTGGCTCCCCCCTCCTCTCTGGCTCGGTGCTCGCTTGCCCCCCTCCTCTCTGGCTCGGTGCTGGCTCCCCCCTCCTCTCTGGCTCGGTGCTGGCTTGCCCCCCTCCTCTCTGGCTCGGTGCTGGCTTGCCCCCCTCCTCTCTGGCTCGGTGCTGGCTTGCCCCCCTCCTCTCTGGCTCGGTGCTGGCTTGCCCCCCTCCTCTCTGGCTCGGTGCTGGCTCCCCCCTCCTCTCTCTCTCGGTGCTGGCTCCCCCCCTCCTCTCTGGCTCGGTGCTGGCTCCCCCCCTCCTCTCTGGCTCGGTGCTGGCTCCCCCCCTCCTCTCTGGCTCGGTGCTGGCTCCCCCCCTCCTCTCTGGCTCGGTGCTGGCTCCCCCCTCCTCTCTGGCCCGGTGCTGGCTTGCCCCCCTCCTCTCTGTCTCGGTGCTGGCTCCCCCCTCCTCTCTCTCTCGGTGCTGGCTCCCCCCTCCTCTCTGGCTTGGTGCTGGCTCCCCCCCTCCTCTCTGGCTCGGTGCTGGCTCCCCCCCTCCTCTCTGGCTCGGTGCTGGCTCCCCCCCTCCTCTCTGGCTCGGTGCTGGCTCCCCCCCTCCTCTCTGGCTCGGTGCTGGCTCCCCCCCTCCTCTCTGGCTCGCTGCTGGCTCCCCTCCTCCTCCTCTCTCGCTCTGTGCTGGCTCTTTCCCCCTCCTCTCTCGCTCGCTCGGTGCTGGCTCCGTTCCAGGCTCCCCCCCCCCCCCCCTTGCTCGGTGCTGGCTCTTCCCCCTTCCTCTCTCGCTCGGTGCTGGCTCAGTTCCAGTGTGTGCTCCCCCTCCTCTATCGCTTGCTCTCCTCTGCCCCTCCTCAGCCAACCACAAAACGCCACCAGGAACACGTGAGGTTCTGTTTTAGACAAAGAAAATTCTCATTTCTTTCCCCCCTTTGGCCCCCAACCTAACCAGCCCCCCTCCTTCCAATCAAACTGCAATATCAGAAAGAGGGTGGGGGGTAGAGGGAGGAGTGGGGGGCCGTTGGGGGGCGTGAGGAAAGAACACCTGACTGCATCCTCAGTGCCGTGCAGCACCGGGGTTTATGGGTATGTCCCTTAACCTTTTTCCTGGGATTTTGGCTGGGATGTAGAGGGGAAGTGAGGAGAGTGTGAGACAGCGGCAGGGACACCGGAGCCAATGAGGACACACATTGCTGAGTAAGATCTTTTCCCTGGGATTCAGGCAGACGGATGGAGCTTGCGCCCTCCTCCAGGATAAGCTGCTGTGGGCTCCGTCTCTCGGGTCTGTGCCAGGAGAGGGGATTCCGTGTGACAGTGGTGCTGCATCGGGCCCCGCGGCGCTGGCAGGCTTTCTACCGGCTTCTCTTGTTTATTTATGGGCGCGTGTTGTGGATGGTGCTCCGGTGTTGTCAGCCGTGTGTGATTACAGCGTACCGGGATCCCCTGTATGTGGCTGCATGTATAGACAGCGCCGGGATCCCCTGTATATGGCCGCACGTATATATAGCGCCGGGATCCTCCTCCGCAGCGTCACATTGTCTGTTTGTAAACAGCAGCAAATATTGTGCAGGAACGGAGGAGTCGCCGGGTGTTCTCCAGACTCTGCTGGAGTAGACGTGTGGGCTTGATTATGACGGAGAGGGGACTGACTTTACCCAAACCTGCACCCTGAAAAATCTGACTGTTGATGTAATAAGTAGCATTTCACCAAGATTCAGCCAGATAGATTCGCACCGTACGTTTGGATGTGACTGTAACAATCCAGACGGTCCAGGTGTGACTATGACCACGTGAAGTCCAGTTGTAAATCTGATTAGAGCAGCTACAGGTGTGAAAGTGACTGTAACAGTCCAGGTGTGAGAGTGTCGCAGTCTAGAACTGTGTGATACTGTAAAAGCTACAGGTGTGAATGTGACTGTAACAGTCCAGGTGTGAGAGTGTCGCAGTCTAGAACTGTGTGATACTGTAAAAGATACAGGTGTGAATGTGACTGTAACAGTCCAGGTGTGAGAGTGTCGCAGTCTAGAACTGTGTGATACTGTAAAAGCTACAGGTGTGAATGTAACTGTAACAGTCCAGGTGTAAGAATGTCACAGTCTAGAACTGTGTGATACTGTAAAAGCTACAGGTGTGAAAGTGACTGTAACAGTCCAGGTGTGAGAGTGTCGCAGTCTAGAACTGTGTGATACTGTAAAAGCTACAGGTGTGAATGTGACTGTAACAGTCCAGGTGTAAGAATGTCGCAGTCTAGAACTGTATACTACTGTAAAAGCTACAGGTGTGAATGTGACTGTAACCGTCCAGGTGTAAGAATGTCACAGTCTAGAACTGTGTGATACTGTAAAAGCTACAGGTGTGAATGTGACTGTAACAGTCCAGGTATAAGAATGTCACAGTCTAGAACTGTGTGATACTGTAAAAGCTACAGGTGTGAATGTGACTGTAACAGTCCAGGTATAAGAATGTCTGTCTAGAACTGTGTGATACTGTAAAAGCTACAGGTGTGAATGTAACTGTAACCGTCCAGGTGTAAGAATGTCACAGTCTAGAACTGTGTGATACTGTAAAAGCTACAGGTGTGAATGTGACTGTAACAGTCCAGGTATAAGAATGTCACAGTCTAGAACTGTGTGATACTGTAAAAGCTACAGGTGTGAATGTAACTGTAACCGTCCAGGTGTAAGAATGTCACAGTCTAGAACTGTGTGATACTGTAAAAGCTACAGGTGTGAATGTGACTGTAACAGTCCAGGTGTAAGAATGTCACAGTCTAGAACTGTGTGATACTGTAAAAGCTACAGGTGTGAATGCGACTGTAACAGTCCAGGTGTAAGAATGTCACAGTCTAGAACTGTGTGATACTGTAAAAGCTACAGGTGTGAATGTAACTAACAGTCCAGATGTAAGAATGTCACAGTCTAGAACTGTGTGATACTGTAAAAGCTACAGGTGTGAATGCGACTGTAACAGTCCAGGTGTAAGAATGTCACAGCCTAGAACTGTATACTACTGTAAAAGCTACAGGTGTGAATGCGACTGTAACAGTCCAGGTGTAAGAATGTCACAGTCTAGAACTGTGTGATACTGTAAAATCTACAGGTGTGAATGTAACTGTAACAGTCCAGGTGTAAGAATGTCACAGTCTAGAACTGTGTGATACTGTAAAAGCTACAGGTGTGAATGTGACTGTAACAGTCCAGGTGTAAGAATGTCAGTCTAGAACTGTGTGATACTGTAAAAGCTACAGGTGTGAATAGAACTGTAACAGTCCAGGTGTAAGAATGTCACAGTCTAGAACTGTGTGATACTGTAAAAGCTACAGGTGTGAATGCGACTGTAACAGTCCAGGTGTAAGAATGTCACAGTCTAGAACTGTGTGATACTGTAAAAGCTACATGTGTGAATGTGACTGTAACAGTCCAGGTGTAAGAATGTCACAGCCTAGAACTGTATACTACTGTAAAAGCTACAGGTGTGAATGTGACTGTAACAGTCCAGGTATAAGAATGTCTGTCTAGAACTGTGTGATACTGTAAAAGCTACAGGTGTGAATGTGACTGTAACAGTCCAGGTGTAAGAATGTCACAGTCTAGAACTGTATACTACTGTAAAAGGTACAGGTTTGAATGCAACTGTATCAGTCCAGGTGTGAGAATGTCACAGCCTAGAACTGTGTGATACTGTAAAAGCTACAGGTTTGAATGCGACTAACAGTCCAGGTGTAAGAATGTCACAGTCTAGAACTGTGTGATACTGTAAAAGCTACAGGTGTGAATGCGACTGTAACAGTCCAGGTGTAAGAATGTCACAGTCTAGAACTGTATACTACTGTAAAAGCTACAGGTGTGAAAGTGACTGTATCAGTCCAGGTGTAAGAATGTCACAGTCTAGAACTGTATACTACTGTAAAAGCTACAGGTTTGAATGCAACTGTATCAGTCCAGGTGTGAGAATGTCACAGCCTAGAACTGTGTGATACTGTAAAAGCTACAGGTGTGAATGTGACTGTAACAGTCCAGGTGTAAGAATGTCACAGTCTAGAACTGTGTGATACTGTAAAAGCTACAGGTGTGAATGCGACTGTAACAGTCCAGGTGTAAGAATGTCACAGTCTAGAACTGTGTGATACTGTAAAAGCTACAGGTGTGAATGTAACTAACAGTCCAGATGTAAGAATGTCACAGTCTAGAACTGTGTGATACTGTAAAAGCTACAGGTGTGAATGCGACTGTAACAGTCCAGGTGTAAGAATGTCACAGCCTAGAACTGTGTGATACTGTAAAAGCTACAGGTGTGAATGTAACTGTAACAGTCCAGGTGTAAGAATGTCGCAGTCTAGAACTGTGTGATACTGTAAAAGCTACATGTGTGAATGTGACTGTAACAGTCCAGGTGTAAGAATGTCACCGTCTAGAACTGTGTGATACTGTAAAAGCTACAGGTGTGAATGTGACTGTAACAGTCCAGACGTGAGAGTGTCACAGTCTAGAACTGTGTGATACTGTAAAAGCTACAGGTGTGAATGTGACTAACAGTCCAGGTGTAAGAATGTCACAGCCTAGAACTGTGTGATACTGTAAAAGCTACATGTGTGAATGTGACTGTAACAGTCCAGATGTAAGAATGTCACAGTCTAGAACTGTGTGATACTGTAAAAGCTACAGGTGTGAATGTGACTGTAACAGTCCAGGTGTGAGAATGTCACAGCCTAGAACTGTGTGATACTGTAAAAGCTACAGGTGTGAATGTGACTGTAACAGTCCAGGTGTAAGAATGTCACAGCCTAGAACTGTGTGATACTGTAAAAGCTACAGGTTTGAATGTGACTAACAGTCCAGGTGTAAGAATGTCACAGTCTAGAACTGTGTGATACTGTAAAAGCTACAGGTGTGAATGCGACTGTAACAGTCCAGGTGTAAGAATGTCGCAGTCTAGAACTGTGTGATACTGTAAAAGCTACATGTGTGAATGTGACTGTAACAGTCCAGGTGTAAGAATGTCACAGTCTAGAACTGTGTGATACTGTAAAAGCTACAGGTGTGAATGTGACTGTAACAGTCCAGGTGTAAGAATGTCGCAGTCTAGAACTGTGTGATACTGTAAAAGCTACATGTGTGAATGTAACTGTAACAGTCCAGGTGTAAGAATGTCACAGTCTAGAACTGTGTGATACTGTAAAAGCTACAGGTGTGAATGTGACTGTAACAGTCCAGGTGTAAGAATGTCACAGTCTAGAACTGTATACTACTGTAAAAGCTACAGGTGTGAATGTGACTGTAACAGTCCAGGTGTAAGAATGTCACAGTCTAGAACTGTGTGATACTGTAAAAGCTACAGGTGTGAATGCAACTGTAACAGTCCAGGTGTAAGAATGTAGCCGTCTAGAACTGTGCGATACCGTAAAAGCTACAGGTGTGAATGCGACTGTAAGGGTCCAATTGTGAATGTTTAACAGTATGTGATTGTAACAGCTTCAGGTGTAAAAGTGGCTATAGCAGTCCGGATATGAAAGCGTAACAAACTAGGGCTGTAACAGGTGTGAATATGTCTGCAGCAGTCCAGGTGTGCGGGTGTAACAAACTAGGACTGTGTGTGATGGCAACATTCTAGATTTGAGAGTGTAACAGTCTAGAACTGTATGATAAAGTAAAAGCTACAGGTGTGAATGCGACTGGAGAAGTTCAGATGTGAGGGTGTGGCAAACTCTATACGTGACTCTCTCAGTCCAGGTGTGAGAGTGTAGCAGTCTAGAACGGTATGGTACTGTAAAAACTACAGGTATGAATGTACCTAACCATCCATCTGTGAGTGTCAACTGTCTGCCGTTTACAACTACAGGTGTGAATGTGACTGTAGAAGTACAGATGTGTGGGTGCGACAGTCTCTATGTGACTGTAACAGCCTGGGTTTGAGTGTAGCAGTGTAGAAGGGTATGGTACTGTAAAAGCTACAGGTGTGAACATGACTGTAAGAACTGAAGGTGTGAATGTGACTGTGTAACAGTCCAGTTGTGAGTGTAAGGCCACATGGGACTATGAGTGACGGTTGTGTGACTCCCTCTGTCTAGCGAGCTGATGTCCCGGCTGTTGTCAGAACCGGCTGTGAGTTTCACTGTGTCCGGACTGTTGTGATGTTGGCTCCTTCACCATGACAACATCCTTACAGAAGTTTACAGTGTGTGACGTCATAGAGACGTCCATTGTACTTTACCGTGTGTGACGTCATGGAGACGTCCATTGTACTTTACCGTGTGTGATGTCATGGAGACGTCCATTGTACTTTACCGTGTGTGACGTCATGGAGACGTCCATTGTACTTTACCGTGTGTGACGTCATGGAGACGTCCATTGTACTTTACCGTGTGTGATGTCATGGAGACGTCCATTGTACTTTACCGTGTGTGATGTCATAGAGACGTCCATTGTACTTACCGTGTGTGATGTCATGGAGACGTCCATTGTACTTTACCGTGTGTGACGTCATGGAGACGTCCATTGTACTTTACCGTGTGTGACGTCATGGAGACGTCCATTGTACTTTACCGTGTGTGACGTCATGGAGACGTCCATTGTACTTTACCGTGTGTGACGTCATGGAGACGTCCATTGTACTTTACCGTGTGTGATGTCATGGAGACGTCCATTGTACTTTACCGTGTGTGACGTCATGGAGACGTCCATTGTACTTTACCGTGTGTGATGTCATGGAGACGTCCATTGTACTTTACCGTGTGTGATGTCATGGAGACGTCCATTGTACTTTACCGTGTGTGATGTCATGGAGACGTCCATTGTACTTTACCGTGTGTGATGTCATGGAGACGTCCATTGTACTTTACCGTGTGTGACGTCATGGAGACGTCCATTGTACTTTACCGTGTGTGATGTCATGGAGACGTCCATTGTACTTTACTGTGTGTGATGTCATGGAGACGTCCATTGTACTTTACTGTGTGTGATGTCATGGAGACGTCCAGTCCTGGTGACAATTCTCACTGGACTGTTACAGTCACAAGACCACCTCGCCTATTACAGTCCCAAGTAAATAGCAGTCTATGACTTGTCCTTTCCCACTCCCTTTACCAGGTCTTCATCCGTTTTACAGCCGTGTTGCTCACCTTTCCTGCAATCCTGAAAAACACTGTGGTGTATCTTCCATTTCCGAATTTCTGTATATCTAAGCAGAATTCCCATTCAGGGCAATAGAAAAGCTGTGTGAGACCCCCTGATGTATGTGACCTCGTCCCATAGAAATATCTTGTAGAATACATTTTTATTTTGCCGCCAGAAGTGATGATTAGCAGTAATGACTGTGGCTGGCGGTCCTGTCAATCGCAGAGGTGACGTCCCCCATTACACCTCGCTATTATATTGAGTGGAAACTTAGATTCTGCTGAGAGTTCTTCTCTCTTTTTGTGTCCGCGCGGTGCAGCGGGTATAATACACATGCCAGCTCTGCTTTATGCCCTTATTGTCTGCATAACGACGTGACCTCATTGACCCCTGAGGGCAGTAAACTTTCTGTCACTGGGGGCCCCCGAGAACTTAGCAGAACAATGGGTTCATCTTTGGGAATGAAGGGGCTGCTGCGGAGGTTAAGGGGGCCGATTGTGAGCGGCTTAGCATCTCAGTGGCTGCCTCTATTGACCTTGAACAAGTTTGTGAACCCCTCCCCCCCTTTTCCAGAAGCAGAGTTGGCGGGGGCTGCTTTATGGGGATTGTGGCTCAGATTCTTCCTTAGTGATTTGCTGATGCCTGTGACCGTACTCTCCATAGTTTTGCATATTCTCCCTTTTAGGCCTCTTTCACCCAAATTCAATGTGCCCCTATAGCAGTCCTTAAAGGAATACTGTCAGCTGGCCCGAGAGGTACGTCTTTTCTGAAGCCCTTCATTGCTTCCTTCTTTAATTGCATTGGACTTAAAATATTTGGGAAAAGTTATGGAGCTTAGGCTTTGCAGGGAAGACCAGAAAGTCTAAGCCCCCACCTTCGGATAGGCCCTATCATTAGAACGTACAATATGACGGCGACCAGTAGAAGGCAGCCCCCGTTTCCTCTGCTACTTCAAGATCCTCCAGAATTTGTTACAGACTGGAAATTCTTCTCTGCTTTTTATTAAAGACTGTGGACGCCTTCGGGGCAAAAAAAAAATTATGATTTTAATTTTACTTATTTCGGGCTACAACTAATTTTTTCAATCGTTCAGCCGTTTCTGAGATACAGGGGTTAAAAATCATTCCGTTTGCATGCTGTCACTTTCTTGACGGCTGGTGTAGCTCTTATCTCTGATCCCCTCACCTCCTAAACACTTATTCTTATCAGTTTGATAAGGATTGAGCTATAATGAGTGTTCAAGTGGTCAGGAGATCAGAGATAAGAGTTACACATGAACTGTCAGATGATGGGATTCAAAGACAACAGGAAGTGACAGCTTGCAAACATACAGATTTTTGAACCCATGTATCTCGGAAACTACGGCATTTTTAACCCCGACGTAAATAACCGTTTGGCGGTCGGGGGTTTAAAGATGGCGCCCGCCCCTAAGCAGAGCGGGTGCCATAGCCACGAAGTGCCTGCTGTTTAATACAACAGGCAACTGCGGCTAATGTACCCAACTGGTGGTAATGCTGATCGCGGACATTGAACACTTCAGCTGCCATGGTCAATCCTGACCTGCTTGTGGCAGGGCTCCAAAGAAGATGTAAAATGCTAAAATGCTTATAGACTCCAATGCCTCCTATGTACAAGAATATAACTACTATAATACTGCTCCTATGTACAAGAATATAACTACTATAATACTGCCTCCTATGTACAAGAATATAACTACTATAATACTGCCTCCTATGTACAAGAATATAACTACTATAATACTGCTCCTATGTACAAGAATATAACTACTATAATACTGCCTGCTATGTACAAGAATATAACTACTATAATACTGCCTCCTATGTACAAGAATATAACTACTATAATACTGCCTCCTATGTACAAGAATATAACTACTATAATACTGCTCCTATGTACAAGAATATAACTACTATAATACTGCTCCTATGTACAAGAATATAACTACTATAATACTGCTCCTATGTACAAGAATATAACTACTATAATACTGCTCCTATGTACAGGGATATAACTACTATAATACTGTCTCCTATGTACAGGGATATAACTACTATAATACTGCTCCTATGTGCAAGAATATAACTACTATAATACTGCCTCCTATGTACAAGAATATAACTACTATAATACTGCCCCTATGTACAAGAATATAACTACTATAATACTGCCTCCTATGTACAAGAATATAACTACTATAATACTGCCTCCTATGTACAAGAATATAACTACTATAATACTGCCTCCTATGTACAAGAATATAACTACTATAATACTGCTCCTATGTACAAGAATATAACTACTATAATACTGCTCCTATGTACAAGAATATAACTACTATAATACTGCTCCTATGTACAAGAATATAACTACTATAATACTGCTCCTATGTACAAGAATATAACTACTATAATACTGCTCCTGTGTACAAGAATATAACTACTATAATACTGCTCCTATGTACAAGAATATAACTACTATAATACTGCTACTATGTACAAGAATATAACTACTATAATACTGCCTCCTATGTACAAGAATATAACTACTATAATACTGCCTCCTATGTACAAGAATATAACTACTATAATACTGCTCCTATGTACAAGACTATAACTACTATAATACTGCTCCTATGTACAAGGATATAACTACTATAATACTGCTCTTATGTACAAGAATATAACTACTATAATACTGCTCCTATGTACAAGAATATAACTACTATAATACTGCTCCTATGTACAAGAATATAACTACTATAATACTGCTCCTATGTACAAGAATATAACTACTATAATACTGCTCCTATGTACAAGAATATACCTAATATAATACTGCCTCCTATGTACAAGAATATAACTACTATAATACTGCTCCTATGTACAAGAATATAACTACTATAATACTGCCTCCTATGTACAGGAATATAACTACTATAATACTGCTCCTATGTACAAGAATATAACTACTATAATACTGCTCCCTATGTACAAGAATATAACTACTACAATACTGCCTCCTATGTACAAGAATATAACTACTATAATACTGCTCCTATGTACAAGAATATAACTACTATAATACTGCTCCTATGTACAAGAATATAACTGCTATAATACTGCTCCTATGTACAAGACTATAACTACTATAATACTGCTCCTATGTACAAGAATATAACTACTATAATACTGCTCCTATGTACAAGAATATAACTATTATAATACTGCCTCCTATGTACAAGAATATAACTACTATAATACTGCTCCTATGTACAAGAATATAACTGCTATAATACTGCCTCCTATGTACAAGAATATAACTGCTATAATACTGCTTGAGCTCCTCCAGCATTCCGGCTCATTTGCCCTAATTAAGCTTATAATTTGCCTTATTATGGGGAAGACTGGCAAGGATAAGAACAGAGGAAGTTCAGAGACCACCCCACTGCACTCCAAACAACCAGAGATGGAAAAGTTCCTTAGGAAAACACCGAGGCTTGCTGCACAGAGAGGCCCTAACATGGCGGCATCTATTACCCACGATTCTGATATAGGAGACCTCTCCGACGCGGGAAGTGGCTCCGATGCCTCAGAAAGGCGACCCAGAGATCCGCCAATCTCAGAACGGACCCTTAGGAGAGTCCTTGAATCAGCCCTCTCGCCTCTTAAGCAAGATTTGTCGGACATAAAAGACGACTTGAAACATCTAGGCCAAAGAGTCGTTTCACTGGAATCTGCTCAAGAAACCATTATGGCATACGAAAACAAGGCCTCAGAGGTATTAGCGGCTCACAAGGATTTACTAAATGAAGCATTCCTAAAATTAGAAGACCAAGAGAACCGCAGCCGAAGGCGGAATATTCGTATGCGGGGCCTACCAGAGTCATTTGCGGTTGAGGCCTTGCCGTCAGTTGCGCGCGAAATATTCTCAAAGCTTTTGGGCCCGGAGAGGGCGGCTGGCATCGTGATCGAGCGAATACACAGAGCACTACGCCCCAGGCCAAAGCCACAAGAACCTCCACGGGACG
Organism: Bufo bufo; assembly: GCF_905171765.1. NCBI lineage: Eukaryota > Metazoa > Chordata > Amphibia > Anura > Bufonidae > Bufo > Bufo bufo. The sequence goes on along the minus strand of NC_053392.1, from coordinate 28,920,808 downwards.
TGATATGTGGCTTATTAAGCTATGTCGACACGGCAGCTCTCCTGAAGAAACAACGTGAGTCAGAAGTTCTGGAATATGAGAATACCCCGATTCAAATGTTTCAGGATCTTGCTCCATCTACACTGGCCAAACGGCGCCTATTGAGGCCCCTTCTGGACATCCTGAAGAAGTCTTCGACTCCATTCCGATGGTTATACCCTTTCGGTTTGGCGATTTCCAAGAATGGTAAATTACTTACAGTACGCTCTCCTCAAGATCTTGCCTCCGTCTGGAAATCGCTGGATGTCCCTCCTGTCGACATCCCTTCATGGCTCCCAGCTGACCAAGATGGCCCTCTACCTGTTCCCCCTCGTGTCACTGCTTGGGAGAAGATTTCATCCGGGAAACCAGATCGCTCAGGAAGGGGAAGGATGGATAAGGCCCCCACCTGAACTCTATTTTCTCCGTCCACGTATGTTGGCCTATGAGGTCGTTGCCTACTTTCTCCAGGCCTGGAGGTGTCTGCCTTCAATTTTCATGTTTTGTAGTTAACATGGGGAACTCTCTCCCTTAGTATTTCATGCGGGAGTTTTGCTTAGTGTAACACGCTGTTATGGAAATACTCCTATGTTTTTGCTGGACGATATTCCTATTGTTATAGATATGGGCCCCACATGAAGGGTAAAGACCGGCGAACTACCCGTGCTGGACATATTTTTGTTGGTCCATTGTTAGTGACCGCAAGGTGCTTTACTTGCCCCCTCGTTAGCTTAATCCTGTCTTGAGCTGACGATAAGTGAAGCATTCAGTTTTCATCTGACCTAATGTTTTCTGAGCTGGCTATTCACCAGTTCATTATGTTTATGGTCTATTACCTTATTTTAATTTATTTGTCCCCTTTTTTCCTCATCTCTCCTTCTGCTCTAGTCTTATATATGTTACTATGCTTATCCATGGATAATCTACGCTGGCAACCCTGTGTTTTACTGCTGAAATGACGTCGGTTGTAGTTGCTTCACTAAATGTACATGGGCTGAACGAGCCATGCAAAAGGTCTCAAACCCTCTCTCTCCTTCTGAGAGACAAAGTCTCAGTAGCTTTTCTACAGGAGACCCATTTTAAATCGGGTAAAGTCCCCAACCTTCCGTCTAAGAGGTTTGCCCAATGGTTCCACAGTACCTATAGCACTGCCAGTAGAGGGGTTAGTGTGGCTCTGCATAAAAGCCTTCCCTTCAAGCACTCCGCCACTACTGTGGATCCAGAGGGCAGGTACATCTTCGTTAAGGGTGTTCTGGGCGATTCTCTTGTGACATTTGCCAATTTGTATGCTCCTAATAGGGGCCAAGTCCCATGGCTCGTTCAGACCTTAAGTCTCCTGTCTACATTTACTGAAGGCTTGCTGATTCTGGGGGGTGATTTTAATGTTGCCCTGGATCCTGCTATTGACACCTCCACAGGCAGACCGTCTGTTTCCTATAGGCTTCTGAGGAAGTTAAAAACTTCTCTGAAGAAACTAAAGGTTTTAGATATCTGGCGCTCCTTAAATCCCAATGGTCGAGATTATTCTTATTATTCCCATGCCAAATCTTCCTTTCACAGGTTAGATTACTTGTTCTTATCTGAGTCATATATACGTAATGTCTCCAAGGCGCAAATAGGTAGCATTACACTATCTGATCACGCTCCCGTCATCATTAATTTTTCCTTATCTGACCAGTCGAAAAAGGAACGTATATGGCGTCTAAATGATACCTTGATACTAGACCCCATTCACGCTACTAAAATAAAAGCTTCCATTTCTGAATTCTTCACGCTCAATGATACACAGGAATCACCCCCCTCCCCATCCATTTTATGGGAATCTCATAAGGTAGTGCTGAGGGGAGAACTCATCGCCTTGGGGGCATTTGTGAAAAAGCAGAGGACACAGGCTCTGGATGCCCTATTGACAAAAATTGCTCGCCTAGAATCCTCTCACAAAGAATCGCAAGCCCTCCGCACTCTAGCAGATCTCACAGAAGCCAGAACACATCTAAGAAATATGCTAAATGTCACTTCAGCGAAGCTGGTGTTACGCTCACGGTTTAGGGCCTACGCTCATGGGAATAGAGGAAACAGACTGATGTCGGCCATAGCTAAGAAGCAGTTCGCTGACTCCTTTGTTGCCTCTATTAAGGATCCCAAAGGAAATATACATAAATCCACCCCAGACATTGCCAAAGCTTTTTGTGGCTTCTATGAGGCCTTGTATAATTTACCCTCCCCTAATGGGGCTACTCCTAGTGATCTCTCAGAAGCCACGGATAAATTTCTGCAGACCCTGGACCTTCCCTCCATATCCTCAACCAAGGCATCTAACCTGACTAGGCCCATCACTGACTCTGAGATCCATAAAGTGCTCATGTCCATCCCCTCAGGTAAAAGCCCGGGCCCAGATGGTTTCTCCATCACTTACTATAAATCCTTTAAGGATGTATTGATCCCACGTTTTAGGAATTTGTGCAATTATCTCCTCACTGGAGGCTCCCTTGCGCCACACTCCTTATTAGCGCACATTACTGTCCTCCATAAGGAAAACAAAGATCCAACATGCTGCAGTAATTATAGGCCGATCTCCTTGCTTAATAATGATGTGAAGTGGTGGGCGAAAATCTTGGCCACCAGGCTTCAAGAGGTTCTCCCTGACATTATTCATGGAGAACAAGTAGGCTTTGTCCATGGCAGACAGGGGTCTGAGAACACAGTGCGGTTACTCCACCTTATAAATTGGGCCAAGAAATCCTCGAAGCCCCTGGTTTTGGTGAGTACTGATGCGGAAAAGGCCTTCGACAGGGTCAGCTGGCAGTATATGTCTCTGGCCCTGTCGAGGTTTGGCTTACCTGACCAGTTTATTACTGCTATACACACTTTATATTCGGCCCCCTCTGCCATGGTCAAAGTTAATGGTGCATTGTCTCCGCCATTTCACATCACCAATGGGACAAGGCAGGGATGCCCCCTGTCTCCTGCACTATTTATTCTAGTGATGGAGACTCTTTTATGTAAAATCAGGGCAGACCCGGATATTAAAGGCCTTCAAGTGGGTTCTGGCACTCATGTTACTGCAGCATTTGCGGATGACCTTTTGGTCATGACATCTAACCCCAGAGAGGCTTTGCCTAAGTTGCTGAATATATTCGAAGACTTTGGATTCGTCTCCAACTTTAAGATCAATTATGGGAAATCTATGGCACTTAACATCTCCTGCTCCCCATCTTTGATTAGTGCTCTCAAACAAAGCACTCCGTTTGCTTGGGCCACCCGAGACATAACTTTTCTGGGGACGCACATATCGGCTAATATTCAAGACCTTGCTTCCCTTAACTATACTCCACTCCTTCAATCAGTCCGCGCCCACCTACAAAATCTGAAACTCCCTTTTATCTCATGGGTCGGGAGGAAAAACTATCTCAAGACCTTTATACTTCCAAAATTCCTTTATCTGTTGCAATCCCTCCCTATATGGTTACCAAACTCATATTTTGCAGAAGGTCGCAGAGTTTTCACACACTTCCTATGGAATGGTAAATCACCTCGCATTGCTTACTCAGTCCTCAAAAGAGATAGGAGGTTTGGGGGTTTTGGGTTGCCAGATGTGAAATTATATTACTCAGCTGTTCAACTTTGTAGATGTGTAAATGTCCTATCCTACCAATCTAGTTCCCTTTGCTCGCACCTTGAGACTGTACTACTCACTAACCTTGAGCGTCTTACTTTATGGGGGGTTAAACCATTTTCAGCCAATCACTGCTCTTCTTCTCCTGTTTGGAAGGGTATGTTAGTAGAGTGGTCCAAAATGGTTCAGTCCCAAACATTTAGTTTCCCCAATCCTTGTATGCCTCTTAAATTATTACAGAGTCATATTCATCCTTCCATTCTAGCCCCCTCCGGGATTTGGTCTAGGCTCGCTGACATAACTTTGCGAGATGTCCTTCTCCCGGACGGTAGTTTGAATTGGGACTTAATATTGAACTCACCTGAGGTTAAGGTTGCGCCACTTTTTCATGTGGCGAATTTTAGGAGAGACATTAAATTATGTGCTGGATCCTTTTCTGGCAGAAGCTCACCCTCTTGGCTTGAGAGGAAGGTTTTGGCAAACAAGCCCCCTTTTAGACCGCTATCTTTGATGTATAAGGAACTACTCTCCTCCTTACCCCCGGAGCTTCGATTTGTGACCTCCTGGGAACAAGAGCTATCTCTGAGCCTCACGGAGCCGGAAAGAGCCTTCATTCTGGCACATTCACATGGCTTTAACCGATGCGTGAGAATTCAGGAGGACTCCTTTAAGCTCCTTAGCAGGTGGTATAAAACTCCTGAGTTCCTGCATAGATTGAACCCAGAGGTGCCGGAGGTGTGTTGGAGATGCGGTATAGAAACTGGTTCTTTATCACACATTTGGTGGCTCTGCCAGAAAATCCAACCGTTTTGGAAGTCAATTGAGACATTAATTAATCAATTATGTGATACCAAGATCACCTTGGATGCTAAACTTATATTATTATGGTGCCCCAACGCTTCCTTTAAGCCTGCCAAAAACGATCTTCCAATGTTGTTGCTTACCGCAGCCAAACTGCTTATTCCTTTTCTTTGGAAAAATGACTCTCCTCCAAATCTTCCCATGTGGACTGACAAGGTGGATCAGATCTACCGTTTTGAGGAGTTGGCGCATTGGGAAACAAATTCACGCCCACGCTTCCTAAAAATTTGGTCTCCATGGAAAGCATATAGGAATTTTACGTAGAAAGAGCAGAGGTTCTTTATTTCCCTATTCTCCCTTTTCCCCCCTTTTTCCTTCTTTTTATGTTCGATCCCTTCCTCTCCTTATTTGCTATTAGACTCTGATTTGACTAACGTGATTATATCAGGTTTTTGTATATGATAGGTTTACATGTTAAGCACCGTGTAATACATTGTCATCATATTGCTGTCATATCTAGGCCTGTGGCCTTTGCCTTTTTCTTTGCTTTTTTCTTTCAATAAAAAGAAATATGGTTAAGAATATAACTACTATAATACTGCTCCTATGTACAAGAATATAACTACTGTAATACTGCCTCCTATGTACAAGAATATAACTACTATAATACTGCCTCCTATGTACAAGAATATAACTACTATAATACTGCTCCTATGTACAAGAATATAACTACTATAATACTGCCTCCTATGTACAAGAATATAACTACTATAATACTGCCTCCTATGTACAAGAATATAACTACTATAATACTGCTCCTATGTACAGGAATATAACTACTATAATACTGCTCCTATGTACAGGAATATAACTACTATAATACTGCTCCTATGTACAAGAATATAACTACTATAATACTGCTCCTATGTACAGGAATATAACTACTATAATACTGCTCCTATGTACAAGAATATAACTACTATAATACTGCCTCCTATGTACAAGAATATAACTGCTATAATGCTGCCTCCTATGTACAAGAATATAACTACTATAATACTGCCTCCTATGTACAAGAATATAACTACTATAATACTGCCTCCTATGTACAAGAATATAACTACTATAATACTGCTCCTATGTACAAGAATATAACTACTATAATACTGTGTACTGCTCTTCTGTACAAGGATATAACTACTATAATACTGCTCCTATGTACAAGAATATAACTACTATAATACTGCCTCCTATGTACAAGAATATAACTACTATAATACTGCTCCTATGTACAAGAATATAACTACTATAATACTGCTCCTATGTACAAGAATATAACTACTATAATACTGCTCCTATGTACAAGAATATAACTACTATAATACTGCCTCCTATGTACAAGAATATAACTACTATAATACTGCCTCCTATGTACAAGAATATAACTACTATAATACTGCTCCTATGTACAGGAATATAACTACTATAATACTGCTCCTATGTACAAGAATATAACTACTATAATACTGCTCCTATGTACAAGAATATAACTACTATAATACTGCTCCTATGTACAAGAATATAACTACTATAATACTGCCTCCTATGTACAAGAATATAACTACTATAATACTGCTCCTATGTACAAGAATATAACTACTATAATACTGCTCCTATGTACAAGAATATAACTACTATAATACTGCTCCTATGTACAAGAATATAACTACTATAATACTGCTCCTATGTACAAGAATATAACTACTATAATACTGCCTCCTATGTACAATAATATAACTACTATAATACTGCTCATATGTACAGGAATATAACTACTATAATACTGCTCCTATGTACAAGAATATAACTACTATAATACTGCTCATATGTACAGGAATATAACTACTATAGGGGGCGGAGCCTAGCCACGCTGCTGAATGGCCGCACGAGCTTGAGCTCCTCCAGCATTCCGGCTCATTTGCCCTATAAAAGCTCATAATTTGCTTGATTATGGGGAAACCTGGCAGAGAAAAGAACAGAGGAAGCTCAGAGTCCACCCCACTGCGCTCCAAACAGCCAGAGATGGAGAAGTTTCTCCGGAAAACGTCGAGGTTCACGGCGCAGAAAGGCCCCAATATGGCCACGTCTGCTGCACAAGACTCTGACGCCGGGGAATTGTCAGACGCAGGCAGCGGCTCCGATGTCTCGGATAAGAGGCCCAGAGACCCACCTCTCTCAGAGCGAACCCTGCGCCGGGTCCTTGAATCGGCCCTCTCGCCCTTAAAACAAGACCTGTCTGATATTAAGGACGATATGAAGCATCTGGGGCAGAGAGTGGTGGCGTTAGAAGCCACTCAGGAGGCCATCATGACGTATGAGAGTAAAGCGTCGGAGGTGCTGGCGTCTCACAAGGCCTTGCTAAACGATGCCTTCCTGAAATTGGAAGACCAAGAAAACCGCAGCCGCCGGCGCAATATCCGCATCCGCGGCCTACCTGAGTCGTTTGCAGCGGAGGCCTTACCGACTGTAGCACGTGAATTGTTTTCTAAGCTGCTGGATCCTGACAGAGCGGCGGGAATCGTGGTGGAGCGCATACACAGGGCGCTGCGCCCTAGGCCTAAACCGCAAGAACCGCCACGTGATGTAATCTGTGGCTTATTGAGCTACGTTGATACTGCCGCCATCCTTAAAAGCCAAAGAGAAATGGAGGTACTGGAGTACGAAAATACCCCGATCCAGATGTTCCAGGACATCGCACCATCCACCCTGGCCAAGCGGCGCCTTCTCAGGCCTCTCCTGGATATCCTGAGGAAAACCTCGACCCCATTCCGCTGGTTATACCCCTTTGGGTTGGCGATTTCCAGGAATGGTAAGCTACTCACCGTGCGTTCACCTGCTGACCTGGATTCTGTTTGGCGGTCCCTGGATGTTCCTCCGATGGAGATCCCCTCATGGTTACCAGCTGACCAAGATGGCGCCCTTCCCGCACCACCTCGTGTGACCGCATGGCAGACGGCGTCCGCAGGCAAACCGGATCGTTTGCGACGCGGTAGGATGGATAGAGATCCCACCTGATTAGAGATGCTTGTAAGCATACCTTGCTGATATTTTTACCTCCCCAGAATAGGGGATGACTGTTACTCACCTCTGTTACACAGGTTACTAAAGGCGGACTTGGCCTCTCTACACTTTAAAGGTTTTCTGCATTCTTAGAGTTTTTATTTTTATGGCCTATCTCTTAGTTGGGCTTAATGTTATGTTTTAACGGTTCTGTACCGTATTATTGCTGCTACGGGACGATACCTCTAGGATAACGCATTCTGCTCCTCATTGCAGGGCGATGTCCGGGCGGTTTAAGATGCTGGACACATTTTTTTGTTTTGGTCTCTTTTGTTCAGACCACAGGTGCTCTACTTGCCCCCTCGCCAGTCCAACCCTGTCTTGGCTGGTGATAGGTAGAGTACTAACCCCTCCTCAGACGGGTGTCATGTCTGAATTACTCACTGGTCAACTTGACATGTTTAATGTTCCCTTGTTCATTTTTTATTCTTTTGTACTTCCCTTACCTTCCTTCCCTTCTCCTGCTCATATCATATGTGTGCTCTTTCATACTTCCATGGTTGTATTATGCATTTACTCACCTGAATGTATTCAGAAATGTCTTCTATAGTGGTCGCCTCACTAAACGCGAACGGGCTGAACGAGCCATGTAAAAGGTCTCAAACTCTATCTCTCCTTCTGAAAGATAAGGTCTCTGTGGCCTTTTTGCAAGAGACCCATTTCAGAACGGGCAAGATTCCTAAGCTTCCCCCTAAGAAATTTGTCCAGTGGTTTCACAGTACTCATGACTCCGCCAGTAGAGGGGTTAGTATAGCTATTCATAAATGTCTCCCCTTTAAACACTCGGCTATCTCAGCAGACCCAGAGGGCAGATACATTTTTGTAAAGGGTTTATTGGGCGAATCTCCAGTGACCTTTGCCAACGTGTACGCTCCCAATAAAGGCCAAGTACCATGGCTCGTTCAGACCCTTGCTGCGTTATCCTCCTTCTCAGAGGGCTTATTAGTACTGGGGGGCGACTTCAATGTGGCTCTGGAGCCAGCGGTGGACACCTCGGCGGGCAGACCTTCTGTATCTTATAGGCTCCTGAAAAGATTGAAAATTTCCCTGAAAAAACTTAAAGTATTGGATGTTTGGCGGGCCCTAAACCCCAATGGCCGAGATTATACCTTTTACTCACATGCCAAACTATCTTTCCACAGATTGGATTACATTTTCCTGTCTAGTTCATATGTACGTAATGTCTCTGGAGCCCGGATAGGTAATATAACATTATCCGACCATGCCCCTGTCATTGTAAATTTTTCCCTGTCTAGCCCGCAGAGAAAGGAGCGCTTATGGCGTCTCAACGATACCCTAATTCTAGACCCTAGATATGCAGACAAGCTTAAGGCCTCAATATCTGAATTTTTCACACTTAATGACACCCCAGATTCACCTCCTTCTCCTTCTATTCTATGGGAATCCCATAAGGTGGTCCTAAGGGGGGAACTCATAGCTTTGGGAGCCTTTGTGAAAAAACAAAGGACACTAGCCCTGGACGCCTTATTGGCGACCATATCTCGTCTAGAATCTTCCCACAAGGAATCTCGGGCTATAAGCACCCTAGCAGAACTAACTGAAGCCAGAACAAAACTAAAAAATTTATTGAATGTCACCTCAGCAAAGTTGGCACTTCGTTCCCGATTTAAGGCCTATGCACATGGGGATAGAGGAAACAGACTGATGTCGGCAATTGCCAAGAAGCAGTTCTCTGACTCCTTTGTTTCCTCTATTAAAGACTCCAAGGGCAAAATACATAAGTCTACCCCAGATGTCGCTAAGGCGTTTTGTACCTTCTATGAGGCCTTATATAATTTGCCCTCCCCTAATGGGACTACCCCTGGAGATTTATCTGAGGCCACTGATAAATTCTTGCAGTCTCTAGACCTTCCCTCTGTATCCCCATCAAAAACTTCCCTCCTGACTAAGCCTATTTTTGACTCCGAGGTTCGCAAGGTCCTTATGTCTATCCCATCGGGTAAAAGCCCCGGCCCTGATGGATTTTCCATTGCATACTATAAATCCTTTCAGGATGTGTTAATCCCACGTTTCAGGAACTTGTGCAACTACCTTCTGACAGGGGGGTCTCTTGCTCCTCATTCCTTATTGGCGCACATTACTGTTCTCCATAAGGAAAACAAAGATCCAACATGCTGCAGTAACTATAGGCCAATATCTTTACTTAATAATGATGTGAAGTGGTGGGCGAAAATTCTGGCTACCAGGCTTCAGGATGTTCTCCCTGACATTGTGCATGAAGAACAAGTAGGTTTTGTCCATGGCAGACAGGGGTCGGAGAATACAGTGCGGCTTCTACATCTAGTGAATTGGGCTAAGAGATCCTCTAAGCCTTTAGTCCTGGTGAGTACGGATGCGGAAAAAGCCTTCGACAGGGTCAGCTGGCTCTTTATGTCGCGGACCCTGTCGAAGTTTGGCCTCCCGGACCAGTTTATCAGTGCTGTCAACACCCTTTACTCGGCCCCCTCTGCCATGGTCAAAGTCAATGGAGCATTATCCCCACCATTTCGCATCGCCAACGGGACAAGACAGGGGTGCCCCCTCTCCCCGGCACTATTTGTACTGGTCATGGAAACCCTTCTGTGTAAAATTAGATCAGACCCTGTTATTAGAGGCCTCCAGATTGGCCCACAAACCCATGTTACTGCAGCATTCGCGGATGACCTTTTAGTCATGACCTCCAACCCTGCGGAAGCCTTGCCCAAGTTGCTGAATACTTTTGAGGACTTCGGATTTGTATCCAACTTCAAAATAAATTATGGGAAATCCATGGCACTTAATATTTCTTGCCCCCAATCTGTAGTCAACAGCCTAAAACGTTCCACTCCATTTACCTGGGCCTCCAGAGACATTACGTTTTTAGGAACACATGTTTCGGCCAATATTCTAGACCTAGCCTCCCTTAACTATGCTCCACTCCTACAAGAGGTTCGCACCCACTTACTGAATCTGAAACTCCCTTTTGTTTCATGGATAGGGAGGAAAAACTATTTGAAAACTTTCATTCTCCCCAAATTTCTTTATTTGCTACAAGCCATCCCTATATGGCTGCCAAACTCATACTTTTCAGAGGTCCGCCGAGTGTTCACGCGCTTTCTCTGGAATGGCAAGTCGCCACGCATTGCATATTCTGTTCTCACAAGAGATAAGAAGTTTGGAGGCTTTGGGATGCCTGATGTAAAGTCATATTACACTGCTGTTCAGTTATGTAGATGTGTATCTACCCTAACATGTAAATCTAGCTCCCTTTGCTCACGGCTCGAATCTGTACTACTCACCAACCAGGATCAGCTCACTCTATGGGGTGTTAGGCCCTTTTCAGCTAATCATTACGCCTCATCCCCAGTTTGGAAGGGAATGCTAGTAGAATGGTCCAAAATGGTCAAATCCCAGCAGTTTAGCTTCCCTAACCCCTGTATGCCTCTTAAACTGTTACAGAGCTATATTCATCCTTCTGTGTCAAGCCCCTCTGGGATTTGGTCTAGGCTCGCTGGCTTGTTCCTGCGGGATGTCCTTCTCCCAGATGGTAGTTTGCAGTGGGATTTAATATTGGATCGCCCCGAAATCAAGACAGCTCCCTTTTTCCACTTGGCAGATTTCAAGAGAGATACCAAATTATGCGTTGGAACCTTTGCTAGTAATAGCTCCCCCTCTTGGCTTGAGAAGAAAGTCCTGGCTCCTAAGCCTCCTCTTAGGCCATTATCCCAGATGTATAAAGAAATGCTTTCCTTCTTACCACCAGAACTTGGGTATTTGACTTCATGGGAGCGAGAGCTTTCTATGACCCTGACGGAACCAGAGAGAGCCTTTGTTTTGGCTCATTCTCATGGCTTTGGTCGTTGTGTGAGAGTTCAGGAGAATTCTTTTAAGCTACTAAGTAGATGGTACAAAACTCCTGAATTCTTGCACAAACTTAACCCTGAAGTACCCGAGGTGTGCTGGAGATGTGGCATAGAAACCGGTTCACTATCACATATCTGGTGGCTCTGCCATAAGATTCAACCGTTTTGGAAATTGGTAGAATCAATGATTAATAGTGTTTGCAAAACCAAAGTCGTACTAGATGCTAAACTTATCTTACTATGGTGCCCTAATAGCACGATAACCCCTGCTAAGAATAATCTCCCTACAATGCTGATTACAGCAGCTAGATTACTAGTTCCCTTTTTGTGGAAAACCGATTCCCCTCCAAATCTAGATATGTGGACGGACAAAGTAGATCAAATCTACCGCTTTGAGGAACTGGCACATTGGGAAACAAACTCTCGCCATTGTTTCCTAAAGCTATGGTCCCCGTGGAAATCACACAGGAATTTCACATGATAGAGCAGGATCCCCTCACTTCTCCTTCCCTTTTCCTTCCTTCTTTTAGTTTCTTTTGATGTATGTTTTTGATGAAGATGATAATAGCTGGTATTGCTTACACATGACTTGTATGCTGGATAACTATTGTGACTCTTAATGTTATGAAACAGTTGTCTTGTGTAGGCATGTGGCCTTGTTTTCTTACCTCAATAAAAAGAAATATGGTTAGGAATATAACTACTATAATACTGCCTCCTATGTACAGGAATATAACTACTATAATACTGCCTCCTATGTACAAGAATATAACTACTATAATACTGCCTCCTATATACTAGAATATAACTACTATAATACTGCTCCTATGTACAAGAATATAACTACTATAATACTGCTCCTATGTACAAGAATATAACTACTATAATACTGCTCCTATGTACAAGAATATAACTACTATAATACTGCTCCTATGTACAAGAATATAACTACTATAATACTGCCTCCTATGTACAAGAATATAACTACTATAATACTGCTCCTATGTACAAGAATATAACTACTATAATACTGCCCCCTATGTACAAGAATATAACTACTATAATACTGCTCCTATGTACAAGAATATAACTACTATAATACTGCCTCCTATGTACAAGAATATAACTACTATAATACTGCACCTATGTACAAGAATATAACTGCTATAATACTGCTCCTATGTACAAGAATATAACTACTATAATACTGCCCCCTATGTACAAGAATATAACTACTATAATACTGCTCCTATGTACAAGAATATAACTACTATAATACTGCCTCCTATGTACAAGAATATAACTACTATAATACTGCTCCTATGTAGAAGAATATAACTACTATAATACTGCTCTGGATGGATAAGTAGAGGATGTGGTTTTCTCTGATACTTGGCTCTGGTTCTTCATTGGGGTTGTTACATTGTAAATTATTGTCCGCTTGTGGCTTATGTCAGGAAACAGATGACATGGAGATAATGGGGGTTATTGTTCGCTGTTTCATTGTGTGGGTCACTGTATGAACCTTGGTGCTTATGTTACTGGTATGGAAAGTGTTTATTTAGGGTTTTATCACGGTAGGCCGTAGTACTGTGCTGTAGAGTCCTGAGTGTGTCCGGGTGGAGTGCTTGGAGTGTGTAGGATGCCAGAAGTCGTCCTGGGCATGGGAAGTGTCGCCCCATTCCTGGAGAACAGGAGAAACTGCTGTGTTTATAAATGACCTAAACTGGGAATCCCATCCATCTGGAGCAACATGAGAAGGTCTACAATCCTGGCCAAAGGTTTTGAGACTGATACTGCTTCAGTGTTTCTGGATCTTAGTCAGATGTATCTATGGTTTTATAAGTTTTCTTGACAAATCCTTGAAGATTATGGAAAGACTGAATATTTCTGGGGTTGACCCTTCTTTTTCTTCAGCTGCTGGGACAAACCCTGACTGATAACAACCCATTCTTTGCTTGGGGTTTATCACAAGTTCTGTGCTTTTGTTTGTCCTTTTGCCTTTTGAGGATTGACCACAGGTTCTCAATGGGAAGGAGATTTAGGGAGTTCTCTGTCCATGGACCCAAAATTTCAATGTTTAGTTCACTGAGGCACTTAGTGATCACTTTTGCCGTGACATGGTGTCCATCATGTTGGAAAAAGCATTGTCCATCACCAAATTGTCCCTGGATGGTTGGGAGACGTTTCTCTTGGAGGTTGCTTTAATTCCATTCTTCATTCATGGCAGTGTTCTTAGGTAAATTGTGAGTGAGCCCACTACCCTGGATGAAAAGGAACCCCACACATGGATGGTCTCAGGAGGCTTTCCTGTTGGCATGACAAAGGACTCATGGTAGCACTCCCTTTTTCTTCTCCAGACAATCATTTTTCCAGATGGGTTCTTCATCAAAGGGTTCTTCATAAAAAAAAAATAACTTTACCCCAGTTGAATCCATGTACTTTATGCAGAATCTCAGTCCTTGTCCTTGATGTTTTCTTGTAAAGAAGCTGCCCTTCTTACAAGGATTGACCATATTCCGATAATGATGAGCCACCCTGAGGATAGGTCCTCAAAATCAGAACCTAGAAAACCAGGCCTCCTACAAAAGCCTTTGCCTCACTGTGCTTGCAGACCGTCACTCCTGAGCAGGTGGTGACCTGATCCCCTCAGCTGAATCCTCTTTAGGAGACTCTTATGGCAGGGCTTGACAAATTTCCTTGGAATCTAGGAGCCAGCTAAAAAAGTTAGGAGCCAGGCGGAGCCGCATCATAAAGCCCCCAGTAGATGCCCCCATAGTGCTCCCCCCCCCACTTCTCCATAGAGCCCCCCAATAATGCATGCCAGTACATAGGGCCCCCAGTAGATGCCCCCATAGTGCTCCTTCCCCTCTTCTCCATAGTGCCCCCCATAATGTGCCAGTATATAGGGCCCCCATATTGCCCCCCATAATGTGCCAGTATATAGGGCCACCATAGTGCTTCCCCTCTTCTCCATAGTGCCCACATATTGTGCCAGTATATAGGGCCCCTTTATTGCTTCCCCTCTTCATAGTGGCCCCCCCATATTGTGCCAGTATATAGGTCCCCATAGTGCTTCCCCTCTTCTCCATAGTGCCCCTCCATATTGTGCCAGTATATAGGGCCCCTTTATTGCTTCCCCTCCTCATAGTGCCCCCCCATATTGTGCCAGTATATAGGGCCCCTTTATTGCTTCCCCTCTTCATAGTGCCCCCCCATATTGTGCCAGTATATAGGGCCCCATAGTGCTTCCCCTCTTCATAGTGCCCCCCCATATTGTGCCAGTATATAGGGCCCCATAGTGCTCACCCCCCCCATATTGTGCCAGTATATAGACCCCCATAGTGCCCCCTTATTGTGCCAGTATATAGGGCCCCTTTATTGCTTCCCCTCTTCTCCATAGTGCCCCCCATAATGTGCCAGTATATAGGGCCCCCACCCCCCTTCTTGCCACAGTATACTATAAGTAATAAATACAATAAACTCATGTACTTACCTTATGCTGCTGTCAGTGATGCGATGCAGCCTCTTCCGGCCTGTGTCCTGCACTGTACGGCTCAGGTGGCGCGATGACGTCATAGAGCCGCCTGCACCGGCCTCTGATAGGCTACAGGCACTAGGCCTGTAGCCTATCAGAGGAACGGGCAAGGGAGACGCCTCTCCCGTGCTCCTCCGCACCATTCATCTGTATGGCTGTCCTGAGGACGGCGATTCAGATGAATATGGAGATGAGCGCTTCCACAATGGAGGCGCTCATCTCTACTCCTGCTGCCTCCGGACAGAACGGGCCCCCCCTCCGGCGCTCCGCACCCATCGCCTGTGCACCTTTGAAAACGGGCTGACAAATACCCAAGCGCCAGGACCAAATTCCTAATCGCCATGGCGACCTGGCGCCTGGGATTTGTCGAGCCCTGTCTTATGGCACCTGCTAGACTTTTTGGGAACCCTGAAGACTCTTTCACAGCAATTGGACCTCTCTCCTTGAAGTTTTTGATGATCTGATAAATGGTTGATTTAGGTGTGATCTTACAAGCAGCAATGTCTTTGCCTATGACACCCTTTTGATGTAAAACAATGATGACTGCACGTGTTTAATTGAAGGTCACCATGGTTAACAGAAGAAGACAACAGAGGTTATTTAAGAATATGGTGGTGGGTCAGGGCATCGGACCCAACAAATTTGCTAACCTTTACACCTGGAAACAGGCTGAAAGCAGAGTGAAAGCTACTAAAGTCAGGGTCTAGTTTTTACACCAGGCACACAGACTGCGGGCGGCCGGCCTAATTTATGACGAGCTGACCTGAGCCTCTTCATAATTGAGGATCTTTCACAGGCAGCTAAGGAGGGAAACAAGGACCACCCCGTTTAAAGCGACCAGTCTGCTCCTCTCAGTCAGCTAGACAGAGTGATATCAGCTGCCCCGCACTTGTTAACACTTTCTCCTGAGCTAACGAGAAGATCACTGAAATGAGTGAGGAGGTCATTTTGTGGCAGGGCTGAAATGCGGTGGAAATGGGGGTTTTACTAACAATTTACTAACAATCTAGAGTTTGTGCAAATCGCCACCGTGAAAACCGAAGCAGCAAGCCGTGTGAAAAGCAAAATTTGTGTCAGTCTCAAAACCTTTGGCCACCTTTTGTACTCTGTAATTTCATCTGAAGAAAGAGAAATGGTACTGCGCCGTCTGGGAACGACGTGGTCATAGGAAGCAGTGGATTGTGCCGTGCATAAAGACGGATGTATACTCCACATAGAAGATGGTTTGTACCGTGCATATCCTGCAGAGGTTGTATGTGCACAAAGTACATAGACTGTACTGTGTACATTGTATGTAGCACAGTACCACTTCTCCTGTCCTGTATACCGGGTGTAATCCTCTGTATCTGCTCTTATTCTGTATATATGGGCACTGTACAGTACCACGTCTCCTTTCCTGTATACTGGGTGTAATCCTCTGTATCTGCTCTTATTCTGTATATATGGACACTGCACAGTACCACTTCTCCTGTCCTGTATACCGGGTGTAATCCTCTGTATCTGCTCTTATTCTGTATATATGGACACTGCACAGTACCACTTCTCCTGTCCTGTATACCGGGTGTAATCCTCAGTATCTGCTCTTATTCTGTATATATATGGAGACTGCACAGTACCACTTCTCCTGTCCTGTATACTGAGTGTAATCCTCAGTATCTGCTCTTATTCTGTATATATGGACACTGCACAGTACCACTTCTCCTGTCCTGTATACCGGGTGTAATCCTCTGTATCTGCTCTTATTCTGTATATATGGACACTGCACAGTACCACTTCTCCTGTCCTGTATACTGGGTGTAATCCTCTGTATCTGCTCTTATTCTGTATATATGGACACTGCACAGTACCACTTCTCCTGTCCTGTATACTGGGTGTAATCCTCTGTATCTGCTCTTATTCTGTATATATGGACACTGCACAGTACCACTTCTCCTGTCCTGTATACCGGGTGTAATCCTCAGTATCTTCTCTTATTCTGTATATATGGACACTGCACAGTACCACTTCTCCTGTCCTGTATACCGGGTGTAATCCTCAGTATCTGCTCTTATTCTGTATATATGGACACTGCACAGTACCACTTCTCCTGTCCTGTATACCGGGTGTAATCCTCAGTATCTGCTCTTATTCTGTATATATGGACACTGCACAGTACCACTTCTCCTGTCCTGTATACCGGGTGTAATCCTCAGTATCTGCTCTTATTCTGTATATATGGACACTGCACAGTACCACTTCTCCTGTCCTGTATACTGGGTGTAATCCTCAGTATCTGCTCTTATTCTGTATATATGGACACTGCACAGTACCACTTCTCCTGTCCTGTATACCGGGTGTAATCCTCAGTATCTGCTCTTGTTCTGTATATACACTCCACAGTACCACTTCTCCTGTCCTGTATATAAGGACACTGCACAGTACCCCAGTATGATTGCAGTGTATTTGTGATTCCCAGCAGCTTTCACCCATAAATGGTTTCCAGTGTGTGGGGTGCAGAATCATATCTGTGCCCCCTTCCCTTCTTGGGTACTTCTGTTGTTTTTGATTCTGCCTGTTTTAGCATTGGCTTTAGCAGCAGCCTCCTGGCATTGTCCCGGACTCTCGGTTATAATTCGTCCATGTATTGTTGGCTGTGTCCTTCAGATGATATCTGTGCTGATGGTGGAAGCTGATGGGTCAACAGAAGGGCCGTTCTGCCCGCTCCCTGTGTCTGTGGGCACATAGGGCTGTGGGCTTGTAGTAGAGGGACATCATAGAGGGGGCAGGTATGAGGACAAGGAGCTCCTGACCAGTCATTGCCCTCAGTGATGGGATGGAAAGTGAAGGGACACCTAATAATTGCATTCATGCCATGACTGTTGAGGGCAGACCCCCGGTACATGTCAGTATCGCTCAGTGTCTTCCATGTCTCGCCAAAACATTGTCACCTTCACATCAAAGAACCTTTCAGACATCGTCCTTCTGCCTCACAACACAGATTACCCTCCTCGCCCGTCGCCTCCAGCTTCCGGCAGGCACCAATAAGTCTTGGGGAAATCCTTGATTTCCAGCAGTGATGAGGTTAATTCCTGTTGGCTCCTTCATGATGGGCAATCAGTGTTTAAGTCAGTGAAATTTAAGGGGTATCACACCCCGGTAAAGGGGTCCCCCATATGTGGTCTCTGTGTCAAAAAATGCAGAGCCTATGGATTTGTTTTGTCCAAACTTTCGCTTTCCAGCTGTTGCAGAATTACCACACCCAGCATGTACTAGCAGCTGTAGACTTTCAAGTTATGTTGGAAGTTGTAGTTGCTCAACATTTGGAGAGCCACATGTTGGAGACCACTTCTGTTGATTTAAATACTTTGACCCATGACTATTGTAAGATGTGATTTTGCTTTAAAAATAAAAGTTAAATCTGAGAAAAACAAAAGAAAAAAAGTTACAATGTTCTGGAGCGGTATCCACTAGACTACATGTTCTGTAGTGGTGGTGCCCCCTATAGATTACATGTTTTGGATTGATGAACAGTAGATAACATGCTCTGGATTGGTGGTGCCCCTAGATTAAATGTATTGGAGTGATGACCCCTAGATTACATGTTCTGGAGCGGTATCCACTAGACTACATGTTCTGTAGTGGTGGTGCCCCCTAGATTACATGTTCACGAGTGGTGCCCCCTAGATTACATGTTCTGGAGTGCTGGTGACTCTTAGATTACATGTTCTGGAGTGCTGGTGACATTTAGATTACATGTTCTGGAGTGGCGGTGACCCTTAGATTACATGTTCTGGAGTGGCGGTGACCCTTAGATTACATGTTCTGGAGCGGTGGTGACTCTTAGATTACATGTTCTAAAGCGGTGGTGACCCTTAGATTACATGTTCTGGAGTGATGGTGACCCTTAGATTACATGTTCTGGAGTGATGGTGACCCTTAGATTACATGTTCTGGAGTGGTGGTGACCCTTAGATTACATGTTCTGGAGTGGTGGTGACCCTTAGATTACATGTCCTGGAGTGGTGGTGGCCATTAGATTACATGTCCTGGAGTGGTGGTGACCCTTAGATTACATGTTTTGAAGTGGTGGTGACCCTTAGATTACATGTCCTGGAGTGGTGGTGACCCTTAGATTACATGTTCTGGAGCGGTAGTGACTCTTAGATTACATGTTCTGGAGTGGTGGTGACCCTTAGATTACATGACCTGGATCAGTGCCCCCTATACACTCACCTAAAGAATTATTAGGAACACCTGTTCTATTTCTCATTAATGCAATTATCTAGTCAACCAATCACATGGCAGTTGCTTCAATGCATTTAGGGGTGTGGTCCTGGTCAAGACAATCTCCTGAACTCCAAACTGAATGTCAGAATGGGAAAGAAAGGTGATTTAAGCAATTTTGAGCGTGGCATGGTTGTTGGTGCCAGACGGGCCGGTCTGAGTATTTCACAATCTGCTCAGTTACTGGGATTTTCACGCACAACCATTTCTAGGGGTTACAAAGAATGGTGTGAAAAGGGAAAAACATCCAGGATGCGGCAGTCCTGTGGGCAAAAATGCCTTGTGGATGCTAGAGGTCAGAGGAGAATGGGCCGACTGATTCAAGCTGATAGAAGAGCAACGTTGACTGAAATAACCACTCGTTACAACCGAGGTATGCAGCAAAGCATTTGTGAAGCCACAACACGCACAACCTTGAGGCGGATGGGCTACAACAGCAGAAGACCCCACCGGATACCGCTCATCTCCACTACAAATAGGAAAAAGAGGCTACAATTTGCACGAGCTCACCAAAATTGGACTGTTGAAGACTGGAAAAATGTTGCCTGGTCTGATGAGTTTCGATTTCTGTTGAGACATTCAAATGGTAGAGTCCAAATTTGGCGTAAACAGAATGAGAACATGTATCCATCCTCTGATGGGTACTTCCAGCAGGATAATGCACCATGTCACAAAGCTCGAATCATTTCAAATTGGTTTCTTGAACATGACAATGAGTTCACTGTACTAAAATGGCCCCCACAGTCATTAGATCTCAACCCAATAGAGCATCTTTGGGATGTGGTGGAATGGGAGCTTCGTGCCCTGGATGTGCATCTTTAAATCTCCATCAACTGCAAGATGCTATCCTATCAATATGGGCCAACATTTCTAAAGAATGCTATCAGCACCTTGTTGAATCAATGCCACGTAGAATTAAGGCAGTTCTGAAGGCAAAAGGGGGTCCAACACCGTATTAGTATGGTGTTCCTAATAATTCTTTAGGTGAGTGTAGATTACATGTTCTGGAGTGGTAGTGACCCTTAGATTACATGTTCTAGAGTGGTGGTGACCCTTAGATTACATGTTCTGGAGTGGTGGTGACCCTTAGATTACATGTTCTGGAGTGGTGGTGACCCTTAGATTACATGTTCTGGAGTGGTGGTGACCCTTAAATTACATGTTCTGGAGTGGTGGTGACCCTTAGATTACATGTTCTGGAGTGGTGGTGACCCTTAGATTACATGTTCTGGAGTGGTGGTGACCCTTAGATTACATGTCCTGGAGTGGTGGTGACCCTTAGATTACATGTTCTGGAGTGGTGGTGACCCTTAGATTACATGTTCTGGAGTGGTGGTGACCCTTAGATTACATGTTCTGGAGTGGTGGTGACCCTTAGATTACATGTCCTGGAGTGGTGGTGACCTTTAGATTACATGTTCTGGAGTGGTGGTGACCTTTAGATTACATGTTCTGGAGTGGTGGTGACCCTTAAATTACATGTTCTGGAGTGGTGGTGACCCTTAGATTACATGTTCTGGAGAGGTGGTGACCCTTAGATTACATGTTCTGGAGTGGTGGTGACCCTTAGATTACATGTTCTGGAGTGGTGGTGACCCTTAGATTACATGTCCTGGAGCAGTGCCCCCTATAGATTACATGTTCTCGAGTGGTGGTGACTGTGGCAAAACTAACCTCGCCACTGGGTTTTGGAGGGGCCTGGTTGCCAGCCTCTTGCCCCAGGATTATGGGCCCTCTCATCAGCCCATGCTAAACTAAAACCCCATGGTGATTTGACTGTGTTTGTGGCATCTAAACGCTGTTTGGATATTTTGAGCGCTGAGATCCAAGCCATCTGGGGATATGTTAAATGTCTATGTTACTGTAATGGTTGGGACATTGTATATTTAAATAGTGATGTCTGTCCTATTGTCCCCACGTGTGTATTGGCGATTTCCTTTTGTCCTGAGAGATAATTGAATTACTCCTCGGTTGTCTCCAGGACAGAAGACATTGTGTATTCTCCTGCCTGTGATAATTACATCAACCCATTGTGTCACAGGCAGAGGGGAGGATTTTGTGTGGGAGTGTTTTACTATATTGTACGTGTTTATTGGTTGTTTTTACAAAACCCTGTGGGTGGTACTAATGTGTAACAATGTTATATAAGATCAATAAACGCACAGCTCTGGGTGACCACTGCTTGACCCTCAACACGGAGCCTCGTCTCGTTTTTGGGGGGATTCACTGTATGCTGTTAGAGACTGATTGCTAGGAGTGTAAGCCGCTTGGGTGCGTTTCCTATTCGTCTGCTAGCAGCTATTCATGAGGTTCCGTTCGGAGTTTGGAGCATTCCCTTGTATGCCGTTACAGTGACCCTTAAATTACATGTTCTGTAGTGGTGGTGACCCCCTAGAATACATGTTCAGGAGTGGTGGTGACCATTAGATTACATGTCCTGGAGTGGTGGTGATCCTTACATTACATGTTTTGGAGTGGTGGTGACCATTAGATTACATGTTTTGAAGTGGTGGTGACCCCTAGAATACATGTTCTGAAGTGGTGGTGACCCTTAGATTACATGTACTGGAGTGGTGGTGACCCTTAGATTAAATGTTCTGGAGTGGTGGTGACCCTTAGATTACATGTCCTGGAGTGGTGGTGACCCTTAGATTACGTCTCTTCGAGCAGTGCCATCTATAGATTACATGTTCTGGAGTGGTGGTGACCCTTAGATTACATGTTCTGGAGCAGTAGTGACCCTTAGTTTACATGTCCTGGAGTGGTGGTGACCCTTAGATTACATGTTCTGGAGTGGTGGTGACCCTTATATTACATGTCCTGGAGCAGTGCCCCCTATAGATTACATGTTCTCAAGTGGTGGTGACCCTTAGATTACATGTCCTGGAGTGGTGGTAACCCTTAGATTACGTCTCTTCGAGCAGTGCCATCTATAGATTACATGTTTTGGAGTGGTGGTGACCCTTAGATTACATGTCCTGGAGCAGTGCCCCCTATAGATTACATGTTCTGGAGTGGAGTTATGGTGACCCTTAGATTACATGTTCTGGAGTGGAGTTATGGTGACCCTTAGATTACATGTTTTAGAGTGGTGGTGACCCTTAGTTTACATGTCTTCGAGCAGTGCCCCCTATAGATTACATGTTCTGGAGTGGTGGTGACCCTTAGATTACATGTTCTGTAGTGGTGGTGACCCCCTAGAATACATGTTCAGGAGTGGTGGTGACCCTTAGATGACATGTCCTGGAGTTGTGGTGACCCTTAGATGACATGTCCTGGAGTTGTGGTGACCCTTAGATGACATGTCCTGGAGTTGTGGTGACCCTTAGATGACATGTCCTGGAGTTGTGGTGACCCTTAGATTACATGTTCTGGAGTGGTGGTGACCCTTAGATTACATGTTCTGGAGTGGTGGTGACCCTTAGATTACATGTTCTGGAGTGGTGGTGACCCTTACATTACATGTTATGGAGTGGTGGTGACCCTTAGATTACATATTTTGGAGTAGTGTTGACTCTTAGATTACATGTTCTGGAGTGGTGGTGACCCTTAGATTACATGTCCTGGAGCAGTGCCCCCTATAGATTACATGTTCTGGAGTGGAGTTATGGTGACCCTTAGATTACATGTTCTGGAGAGGTGGGGACCCCCTAGAATACATGTTCTGGAGTTGTGGTGACTCTTAGATCACATGTTCTGAAGTGGTGGTGACCCTTAGATTACATGTTCTGGAGTGGTGGTGACCCTTAGATTACATGTTCTGGAGTGATGGTGACCCTTAGATTACATGTTCTGGAGTGATGGTGACCCTTAGATTACATGTTCTGGAGTGGTGGTGACCCTTAGATTACATGTTCTGGAGTGGAGTTATGGTGACCCTTAGATTACATGTTCTGGAGTGGTGGGGACCCTTAGATTACATGTTCTGGAGTGGAGTTATGGTGACCCTTAGATTACATGTTCTGTAGTGGTGGGGACCCCCTAGAATACATGTTCTGGAGTTGTGGTGACTCTTAGATCACATGTTCTGAAGTGGTGGTGACCCTTAGATTACATGTTCTGGAGTGGTGGTGACCCTTAGATTACATGTTCTGGAGTGATGGTGACCCTTAGATTACATGTTCTGGAGTGGTGGTGACCCTTAGATTACATGTTCTGGAGTGATGGTGACCCTTAGATTACATGTTCTGGAGTGGTGGTGACCCTTAGATTACATGACCTGGATCAGTGCCCCCTATACACTCACCTAAAGAATTATTAGGAACACCTGTTCTATTTCTCATTAATGCAATTATCTAGTCAACCAATCACATGGCAGTTGCTTCAATGCATTTAGGGGTGTGGTCCTGGTCAAGACAATCTCCTGAACTCCAAACTGAATGTCAGAATGGGAAAGAAAGGTGATTTAAGCAATTTTGAGCGTGGCATGGTTGTTGGTGCCAGACGGGCCGGTCTGAGTATTTCACAATCTGCTCAGTTACTGGGATTTTCACGCACAACCATTTCTAGGGGTTACAAAGAATGGTGTGAAAAGGGAAAAACATCCAGGATGCGGCAGTCCTGTGGGCAAAAATGCCTTGTGGATGCTAGAGGTCAGAGGAGAATGGGCCGACTGATTCAAGCTGATAGAAGAGCAACGTTGACTGAAATAACCACTCGTTACAACCGAGGTATGCAGCAAAGCATTTGTGAAGCCACAACACGCACAACCTTGAGGCGGATGGGCTACAACAGCAGAAGACCCCACCGGATACCGCTCATCTCCACTACAAATAGGAAAAAGAGGCTACAATTTGCACGAGCTCACCAAAATTGGACTGTTGAAGACTGGAAAAATGTTGCCTGGTCTGATGAGTTTCGATTTCTGTTGAGACATTCAAATGGTAGAGTCCAAATTTGGCGTAAACAGAATGAGAACATGTATCCATCCTCTGATGGCTACTTCCAGCAGGATAATGCACCATGTCACAAAGCTCGAATCATTTCAAATTGGTTTCTTGAACATGACAATGAGTTCACTGTACTAAAATGGTCCCCACAGTCATTAGATCTCAACCCAATAGAGCATCTTTGGGATGTGGTGGAATGGGAGCTTCGTGCCCTGGATGTGCATCTTTAAATCTCCATCAACTGCAAGATGCTATCCTATCAATATGGGCCAACATTTCTAAAGAATGCTATCAGCACCTTGTTGAATCAATGCTACGTAGAATTAAGGCAGTTCTGAAGGCAAAAGGGGGTCCAACACCGTATTAGTATGGTGTTCCTAATAATTCTTTAGGTGAGTGTAGATTACATGTTCTGGAGTGGTAGTGACCCTTAGATTACATGTTCTAGAGTGGTGGTGACCCTTAGATTACATGTTCTGGAGTGGTGGTGACCCTTAGATTACATGTTCTGGAGTGGTGGTGACCCTTAGATTACATGTTCTGGAGTGGTGGTGACCCTCAGATTACATGTTCTGGAGTGGTGGTGACCCTTAGATTACATGTTCTGGAGTGGTGGTGACCCTTAGATTACATGTTCTGGAGTGGTGGTGACCCTTAGATTACATGTTCTGGAGTGGTGGTGACCCTTAGATTACATGTTCTGGAGTGGTGTGAACCTTAGATTACATGTTCTGGAGTGGTGGTGACCCTTAGATTACATGTCCTGGAGTGGTGGTGACCTTTAGATTACATGTTCTGGAATGGTGGTGACCTTTAGATTACATGTTCTGGAGTGGTGGTGACCCTTAGATTACATGTCCTGGAGCAGTGCCCCCTATAGATTACATGTTATGGAGTGGTGGTTACCTTTAGATCACATGTTCTGTAGTGGTGGTGACCTCCTAGAATACATGTTCAGGAGTGGTGGTGACCATTAGATTACATGTTTTGCAGTGGTGGTGCCCCTTAGATTACATATTTTGGAGTGGTGTTGACTCTTAGATTACATGTTCTGGAGTGGTGGTGACCCTTAGATTACCTGTTCTGGAGTGGTAGTGACCCTTAGATTACATGTTCTGTAGTGGTGGTGACCCCTTAGAATACATGTTCAGGATTCAGGACTGGTGACCCTTAGATTACATGTCCTGGAGTGGTGGTGACCCTTAGATTACATGTTCTGGAGTGGTGGTGACCCTTAGATTACATGTCCTGGAGCAGTGCCCCCTATAGATTACATGTTCTCGAGTGGTGGTGACTGTGGCAAAACTAACCTCGCCACTGGGTTTTGGAGGGGCCTGGTTGCCAGCCTCTTGCCCCAGGATTATGGGCCCTCTCATCAGCCCATGCTAAACTAAAACCCCATGGTGATTTGACTGTGTTTGTGGCATCTAAACGCTGTTTGGATATTTTGAGCGCTGAGATCCAAGCCATCTGGGGATATGTTAAATGTCTATGTTACTGTAATGGTTGGGACATTGTATATTTAAATAGTGATGTCTGTCCTATTGTCCCCACGTGTGTATTGGCGATTTCCTTTTGTCCTGAGAGATAATTGAATTACTCCTCGGTTGTCTCCAGGACAGAAGACATTGTGTATTCTCCTGCCTGTGATAATTACATCAACCCATTGTGTCACAGGCAGAGGGGAGGATTTTGTGTGGGAGTGTTTTACTATATTGTACGTGTTTATTGGTTGTTTTTACAAAACCCTGTGGGTGGTACTAATGTGTAACAATGTTATATAAGATCAATAAACGCACAGCTCTGGGTGACCACTGCTTGACCCTCAACACGGAGCCTCGTCTCGTTTTTGGGGGGATTCACTGTATGCTGTTAGAGACTGATTGCTAGGAGTGTAAGCCGCTTGGGTGCGTTACCTATTCGTCTGCTAGCAGCTATTAATGAGGTTCCGTTCGGAGTTTGGAGCATTCCCTTGTATGCCGTTACAGTGACCCTTAAATTACATGTTCTGTAGTGGTGGTGACCCCATAGAATACATGTTCAGGAGTGGTGGTGACCATTAGATTACATGTCCTGGAGTGGTGGTGATCCTTACATTACATGTTTTGGAGTGGTGGTGACTATTAGATTACATGTTTTGAAGTGGTGGTGACCCCCTAGAATACATGTTCTGAAGTGGTGGTGACCCTTAGATTACATGTACTGGAGTGGTGGTGACCCTTAGATTAAATGTTCTGGAGTGGTGGTGACCCTTAGATTACATGTCCTGGAGTGGTGGTGACCCTTAGATTACGTCTCTTCGAGCAGTGCCATCTATAGATTACATGTTTTGGAGTGGTGGTGACCCTTAGATTACATGTCCTGGAGCAGTGCCCCCTATAGATTACATGTTCTGGAGTGGAGTTATGGTGACCCTTAGATTACATGTTCTGGAGTGGTGGTGACCCTTAGATTACATGTTCTGGAGTGATGGTGACCCTTAGATTACATGTTCTGGAGTGGTGGTGACCCTTAGATTACATGTTCTGTAGTGGTGGTGACTCCCTAGCATACATGTTCAGGAGTGGTGGTGACCCTTAGATTACTTGTTTTAGAGTGGTGGTGACCCTTAGTTTACATGTCTTCGAGCAGTGCCCCCTATAGATTACATGTTCAGGAGTGGTGGTGACCCTTAGATTACATGTTCTGGAGTGGTGGTGACCCTTAGATTACATGTTATGGAGTGGTGGTGACCCTTAGATTACATATTTTGGAGTAGTGTTGACTCTTAGATTACATGTTCTGGAGTGGTGGTGACCCTTATATTATATGTCCTGGAGCAGTGCCCCCTATAGATTACATGTTCTCAAGTGGTGGTGACCATTAGATTACATGTCCTGGAGTGGTGGTGACCCTTAGATTACATGTTCTGGAGTTGTGATGACTCTTAGATTACATGTTCTAAAGTGGTGATGACCCTTAGATTGCATGTTCTGGAGTGGTGGTGACCCTTAGATTAAATGTTCTGGATTGGTGGTGACCCTTAGATTAAATGTTCTGGAGTGGTGGTGACCCTTAGATTACATGTCCTGGAGTGGTGGTGACCCTTAGATTACATGTTCTGGAGTGGTGGTGACCCTTATATTATATGTCCTGGAGCAGTGCCCCCTATAGATTACATGTTCTCAAGTGGTGGTGACCATTAGATTACATGTCCTGGAGTGGTGGTGACCCTTAGATTACATGTTCTGGAGTTGTGATGACCCTTAGATTACATGTTCTAAAGTGGTGGTGACCCTTAGATTGCATGTTCTGGAGTGGTGGTGACACTTAGATTAAATGTTCTGGATTGGTGGTGACCCTTAGATTAAATGTTCTGGAGTGGTGGTGACCCTTAGATTACATGTCCTGGAGTGGTGGTGACCCTTAGATTACGTCTCTTCGAGCAGTGCCATCTATAGATTACATGTTTTGGAGTGGTGGTGACCCTTAGATTACATGTCCTGTAGCAGTGCCCCCTATAGATTACATGTTCTGGAGTGGAGTTATGGTGACCCTTAGATTACATGTTCTGTAGTGGTGGGGACCCCCTAGAATACATGTTCTGGAGTTGTGGTGACTCTTAGATCACATGTTCTGAAGTGGTGGTGACCCTTAGATTACATGTTCTGGAGTGGTGGTGACCCTTAGATTACATGTTCTGGAGTGATGGTGACCCTTAGATTACATGTTCTGGAGTGGTGGTGACCCTTAGATTACATGTTCTGGAGTGATGGTGACCCTTAGATTACATGTTCAGGAGTGGTGGTGACCCTTAGATTACATGTTTTAGAGTGGTGGTGACCCTTAGATTACATGTCTTCGAGCAGTGCCCCCTATAGATTACATGTTCTGGAGTGGTGGTGACTCTAAGATTATTTGTTTTGTAGTGGTGGTGACCCTTTGATTACATGTCCTGGAGCAGTGCCCCCTATAGATTGCATGTTCTGTAGTGGTGGTGACCCCCTAGAATACATGTTCAGGAGTGGTGGTGACCCTTAGATGACATGTCCTGGAGTTGTGGTGACCCTTAGATGACATGTCCTGGAGTTGTGGTGACCCTTAGATGACATGTCCTGGAGTTGTGGTGACCCTTAGTTTACATGTTCTGGAGTGGTGGTGACCCTTAGATTACATGTTCTGGAGTGGTGGTGACCCTTAGATTACATGTTCAGGAGTGGTGGTGACCCTTAGATTACATGTTCTGGAGTGGTGGTGACCCTTAGATTACATATTTTGGAGTAGTGGTGACTCTTAGATTACATGTTCTGGAGTGGTGGTGACCCTTAGATTACATGTTCTGGAGATGTGGTGACCCTTAGATTACATGTTCTGGAGATGTGGTGACCCTTAGATTACATGTTCTGGAGTGGTGGTGACCCTTAGATTACATGTTCTGGAGCGGTGGTGACCCTAAGATTACATGTTCTGGAGCGCTGGTGACTCTTAGGTTACATTACATGTTCTGGAGCGGTGGTGACCCTTAGATTACATTACATGTTCTGGAGTAGTGGTTACTCTTAGATTACATGGCCTGGAGCAGTGCCCCCTATAGATTACATGTTCTGGAGTGGTAGTGACCCTTAGATTAAATGTTCTGGAGAGGTGACCCTTAGATGACATGTCCTGGAGTGGTGGTGCCCCCTATAGATAACATCTTTATTGAAGTGCTCTTGAGAATTGACCCCATAGGTAAAATGACCCCGTGAGTGGCCCCCATAGACGGCGTCGTCTTCCGTACAGGGTTTCCTGCTTGGCCCCTGTTTCCTGAGAGACGTTTGGTTGCAGCAGTGAATCATGGGTTGTGGTGGGCTGCGGTGAGTCCAGTGATGGTGAGAACCTAGGAGGAGGTGGAGGAAACCAGAAGCTGTATCCTGGAGATTACACTGCTATCCATCCCTGGGGTCACCAGTCTCTCTCCTGACATTACCAGATTTATGGACTTCTACCTCAGTGTAGTCTTTGTAAGAGGTTCAGAAACTGCCTCCTTGTCTTCTTAGACCCTGCAGAGGAGAGTATTATCATAAAGCACCTGGAGGAACTACAACCCTCAGCATCCACAGCCCTGCTGCATCCCTTGCTGTGCTGTTCTCAGGCAGAGTTGTCAGATGATTGGGGTCCCCCAGGCCTCATGTCAGGGGCTGGATGAGCTGGAGGGTCCTGGCCTGTGATTGGCTGGAAGTTTCCTGCAGGTCTGGAGGGTGGGGGAGGGGAGCTCTGGACTAGTGCGGGCTCCTTCCAGCAGCAGCAGAAGCAGGCGCCTGGCTGGCACTGACAGCATGGGCAAGCACAGGAGGGCAGTGGGCACAGCTCAGGTGCAGTATACATCTTCTGGGCTCTGCTGCTAGCCCCTGGGCATTCCACACTCAGGGTGGGGCTGCAGGGGAGGGGCACATATCAGGAGTGCACTTGTCTACATACAAGTGTGGCTCCTAGATGTCTGCAACCAGGTGTCCAGGACTCCAGGGGCCCCTTACGAAGATTACAGGGCCCCTGCATAGACTGATTGCAGGGGTCTAAGACAGTGCTGCTCTGCAGCAACATGTGCGTGCTCCGTGCACTACCTCAATGCTGCCACCAGAGGGGGCAGGTGTACAATACACGGTCAGAGCAGGGAAGGCTGATTACTGGTTATAGACACTGTAATATTATATAGTGAGGATTCTATACTGTATAATGTAATATATATGATGAGTATTATATAGTGAGGATTATATACTGTATAATGTAATATATATGATGGGTATTATATAGTGAGGATTATATACTGTACAATGTAATATATCATCTGATGGTTGTTATTATACAGTGAGGATTATATACAGTATAATGTAATATATAGTGAGGATTATATTCTGTATAATGTAATATATATGATGGGTATTATATAGTGAGGATTATATACAGTATAATATATATGATGGGTATTATATAGTGAGGATTATATACTGTATAATGTAATATACAGTACAGACCAAAAGTTTGGACACACCTTCTCATTCAAAGAGTTTTCTTTATTTTCATGACTATGAAGGCATCAAAACTATGAATTAACACATGTGGAATTATATACATAACAAACAAGTGTGAAACAACTGAAAATATGTCATATTCTAGGTTCTTCAAAGTAGCCACCTTTTGCTTTGATTACTGCTTTGCACACTCTTGGCATTCTCTTGATGAGCTTCAAGAGGTAGTCCCCTGAAATGGCCTTCCAACAGTCTTGAAGGAGTTCCCAGAGATGCTTAGCACTTGTTGGCCCTTTTGCCTTCACTCTGCGGTCCAGCTCACCCCAAACCATCTCGATTGGGTTCAGGTCCGGTGACTGTGGAGGCCAGGTCATCTGGCGCAGCACCCCATCACTCTCCTTCATGGTCAAATAGCCCTTACTTTCAAAGTTTTCCCAATTTTTCGGCTGACTGGCTGACCTTCATTTCTTAAAGTAATGATGGCCACTCGTTTTTCTTTACTTAGCTGCTTTTTTCTTGCCATAATACAAATTCTAACAGTCTATTCAGTAGGACTATCAGCTGTGTATCCACCTGACTTCTCCTCAACGCAACTGATGGTCCCAACCCCATTTATAAGGCAAGAAATCCCACTTATTAAACCTGACAGGGCACACCTGTGAAGTGAAGACCATTTCAGGGGACTACCTCTTGAAGCTCATCAAGAGAATGCCAAGAGTGTGCAAAGCAGTAATCAAAGCAAAAGGTGGCTACTTTGAAGAACCTAGAATATGACATATTTTCAGTTGTTTCACACTTGTTTGTTATGTATATAATTCCACATGTGTTAATTCATAGTTTTGATGCCTTCATAGTCATGAAAATAAAGAAAACTCTTTGAATGAGAAGGTGTGTCCAAACTTTTGGTCTGTACTGTATGTGATGGGTATTATATAGTGAGGATTATATTCAGTATAATGTAATATTATATAGTGAGGATTATATACTGTATAATGTAATATATATGATGGGTATTATATAGTGAGGATTATATACTGTATATAATGTAATATATCATCTGATGGTTATTATATAGTGAGGATTATATACTGTATAATGTACTGTGGAGCAGCATCATGCCTGGTAGATGCCAGCTAACACAATAAGCTGCATATATTTGGGGGGTATTTCGGTCTTCGTCCTTTACTGAACCCGTTTCTGGTTTTCCCCACAGGCTGAAAAGAAGCAGCAGCTGGTCGCTGTGATAAACGCCATGGAGGAGACGGTGTCCGGAAATCCACAGAAAGAAGAGGAGAGCACGCCGCCGGCCTCCCAGCAGCCCACTGACCCTGCCTCCCCCACCGTGGCCACCACTCCTGAGCCTGTGGTGGCCGATGCCGTAGACAAGAACACCTCTAAGTTAGCAGATGACGAGGCAGAGTACGAGGTGAGGGGATGATGAGAGCTGTAGTACTTACTGCCTGCACGTATCACCAGAGATTAGAGCCCACTCTTGTATCCTGCATAGGATGGGCGCGGCTTTGGCATCGGGGAGCTGGTTTGGGGAAAGCTTCGAGGCTTCTCCTGGTGGCCGGGACGCATCGTGTCATGGTGGATGACTGGACGGAGCCGGGCGGCTGAGGGGACACGTTGGGTCATGTGGTTTGGAGATGGCAAGTTTTCAGTGGTGAGTATCTTCATGAGGCCATCTCTGACCATGTGACATGATGTGGGTGATGATAACGTTATAATCTCCGGTCAGGTCTGTGTGGAGAAGCTGATGTCGCTCAGTTCCTTCGCAAACACCTTCCACCAGGCAACATACAGCAAGCAGCCAATGTACAGGAAGGCCATCTATGAGGTCCTACAGGTGAGCAGACCCCACCGCAGCCTGCCTGAATCAGACCCCCTGCCTGTACCACTCACAGCTCCTACCAAGAATCAGACCCCCTGCCTGTACCACTCAGACCCCCTGCCTGTACCACTCACACCTCCTACCAAGAATCAGTCCCCCTGCCTGTGCCCCTCACACCCCTACCAAGAATTAGACCCCCTTCCTGTAGCACTCACACCCCCACCAACAATAAGACCCCCTGCCGGTGCCATTCACACCCCCGCCAAGAATCAGACCCCCTGCCTGTGCCCCTCACACCTCCTACCAAGAATCCAGTCCCCCTGTCTGTGCCCCTCACACCCCTGCCAAGAATCAGACCCCCTTCCTGTGCCCCTCACACCCCTGCCAAGAATCAGACCCCCTGCCTGTGCCCCTCACACCCCCACCAAGAATCAGTCCCCCCGCCTGTGCCATTCACACCTCCTACCAAGAATCAGACCCCCTGCCTGTACCACTCACACCCCCTACCAAGAATCAACCCCCCTGTCTGTTCCCCTCACACCCCCACCAAGAATCAGCCCCCCGTCTGTGCCCCTCACCCCCCCCCCCCCCCGCCAAGAATCAGACCCCCTGCCTGTACCACTCACAGCTCCTACCAAGAATCAGACCCCCTGCCTGTACCACTCACACCTCCTACCAAGAATCAGTCCCCCTGCCTGTGCCCCTCACACCCCTACCAAGAATTAGACCCCCTTCCTGTAGCACTCACACCCCCACCAACAATAAGACCCCCTGCCGGTGCCATTCACACCCCCGCCAAGAATCAGACCCCCTGCCTGTGCCCCTCACACCTCCTACCAAGAATCCAGTCCCCCTGCCTGTGCCCCTCACACCCCTGCCAAGAATCAGACCCCCTTCCTGTGCCCCTCACACCCCTGCCAAGAATCAGACCCCCTTCCTGTGCCCCTCACACCCCCACCAAGAATCAGTCCCCCCGCCTGTGCCATTCACACCTCCTACCAAGAATCAGACCCCCTGCCTGTACCACTCACACCCCCTACCAAGAATCAACCCCCCTGTCTGTTCCCCTCACACCCCCACCAAGAATCAGCCCCCCGTCTGTGCCCCTCACCCCCCCCCGCCAAGAATCAGACCCCCTGCCTGTACGACTCACACCCCCTACCAAGAATCAGACCCCCTGCCTGTAGCACTCACACCCCCGCCAACAATAAGACCCCCTGCCGGTGCCCCTCACACCCCCACCAAGAATCAGACCCCCTGTTTGTGCCATTCACACCTACCAAGAATCAGACCCCCTGCCTGTGCCACTCACACCCCCTACCAAGAATAAGACCCCCCTGTCTGTTCCCCTCACACCCCCACCAAGAATCAGCCCCCGTCTGTGCCCCTCACACACACCCCCCCCCCCCGCCGCCAAGAATCAGACCCCCTGCCTGTACGACTCACACCCCCTACCAAGAATCAGACCCCCTGCCTGTACCACTCACACCCCCGCCAAGAATCAGACCCCCTGCCTGTAGGACTCACACCCCCTACCAAGAATCAGACCCCCTGCCTGTGCCACTCACACCCCTTACCAAGAATCAGACCCACTGCCTGTGCCACTCACACCCCTTACCAAGAATCAGACCCACTGCCTGTTCCCCTCACACCCCCTACCAAGAATCAGTCCCCCTGCCTGTACCATTCACACCCCCGCCAAGAATCAGACCCCCTGCCTGTTCCCCTCACACCCCCTACCAAGAATCAGACCCCCTGCCTGTTCCCCTCACACCCCCTACCAAGAATCAGTCCCCCCGCCTGCGCCCCTCACACCCTTTACCAAGAATCAGACCCCTTGCCTGTGCCCCTCACACCCCCTACCAAGAATCAGACCCCCTGCCTGTGCTTCTCACACCCCCGCCAAGAATCAGACCCCCTGCCTGTGACACTCACACCCCTTACCGAGAATCAGACCTCTTGCCTGTGCCCCTCACACCCCTTACCAAGAATCAGACCCCCTGCCTGTGCCACTCACACCCCTTACCGAGAATCAGACCCCTTGCCTGTGTCACTCACACCCCTTACCAAGAATCAGACCCCCTGCCTGTGCCACTCACACCCCTTACCGAGAATCAGACCTCTTGCCTGTGCCCCTCACACCCCCTACCAAGAATCAGACCCCTTGCCTGTGCCCCTCACACCCCCTAACAAGAATCAGACCCCTTGCCTGTGCCCCTCACACCCCCTACCAAGAATCGGACACCCTGCCTGTGCCCCTCACACCCCCTACCAAGAATTAGACCCCCTGCCTGTGCCCCTCACACCCCCTAGCAAAAATCTGACCCCCGCCTGTACTCCTGGCACCCCGTACCAAGAATCAGACCACCTGTCTCCAAAAAATTAGACCCTGCCAGTGCCAAGAATGAGACCCCCCACCTCCAAAAAATGGGATCCTGCCTGTGTTCCTCATACCCCCTGCCAAAAATGACACCTCCCCTCTATAAAATGATACCGTCTCAGTGCACTGCCATCTTCTGGCCAGTCTTTCCATCAGCCGGTCATGCGCAGAGGCAGAGCCTACAAAGCTGTGTCTGTATGTCATCACTCTTGACACTCCGTAAGCTCTTCCTGGCAACCAATCACATTGAGACAACCCTCCCGCCAGGCTGAGTATTTGATCAGCATCATGCAGCCCCTACTAATCTGCGAGTTATCATGTCATGCTGGGACTTGTAGTTTCTCAGCAGCTGAAGAGGCACAGGCTGCAGATCACTGACGTACATATATCACTGACCCCCAGGAGCGCTGACGCAGAACTGTGCCTGCAGCTCTGGATGTGACTGGAGTATAAAATCAGTACATTGTCAGTAGTGGGGGGACTCGCCGGGATCACACCCACCCTGTTTATCCGTCCTGTAGGTGGCCAGCACCCGAGCCAGGAAGGTTTTCCCATCATGCCCTGAGAATGACGAGAGCGACACCTCCAAAGCTATAGACCTGCAGAACAAGCAGATGATAGAGTGGGCGTTGGGGGGCTTCCAACCATCAGGACCCAAAGGACTGGAGCCCCCAGAAGGTAAGGGGGTGTCTGTGGGAGATGGCTGCATGAGGGGCGAGCAAATGAGCCTAAAATATCAGAAAGAGTAGTGATTAAAGTGCTGCCCCCTAGTGTCCAACCTAATGATCTGCACTGCAACACACTGCACTCCTATTAACCCCTTCAGGACATTTTTTGCATGAGGGGCAAGCACTTTATGTGGTGATAACTTTAAAACGCTTTTACTTATCCAAGCCATTCTGAGATTGTTTTCTTGTCACATATTGTACTTCATGACACTGGTAAATTTGAGTCAAAATAGTTCATTTTTATTTATACAAAAAATACCAAATTTGCCAAAAATATGGAAAAATTAGCAATTTTCAAAATTTTTATTTCTCTGCTTTTAAAACAGATAGTGATACCTCCTAAAATAGTTACTACTTTACATTTCCCATATGTTTACTTCATGTTTGGATCATTTTGTAAATGACATTTTCTTTTTTTGGGACATTAGAAGGCTTAGGCGGGCGTAGCGTGTGAGGGCTGGATAGGATGCGGGTGCTTCGTGGGAAAATGCGCAATTTTTCTGCGCGAGTGCAAAGCATTTTAATGCGTTTTGCACGCGCCTGAGAAAAATTGGCATGTTTGGTACTCAGACCCAAACCCGGACTTCTTCACAGAAGTTCGGGTTTCGGATCGTTGTTGTGTAAATTAGATTATTTTCCCTTATAACATGGTTATAAGGGAAAATAATAGCATTCTGAATACAGAATGCTAAGTAAATTAGAGATGGAGGGGTTAAAAAATAATTAAACTCACCTCATCCACTTGTTCGCGCAGCCCGGCTTCTCTTCTTTTTTCTTCTTTAAGGACCTGGGAGAAAAGGACCTTTGGTGACTTCACTGCGCTCATCACATGATCCATCACCATGGTGATGGACCATGTGATGAGTGCAGTGACGTCACCAAAGGTCCTTTTCCTCCCAGGTCATCAAAGAAGAAGAAAGAAGGCGAGCCGGGATGCGCGAACAAGTGGATTAAGGTGAGTTTAATTTTTATTTAATTTTTTAACCCCTCCATCTCTAATTTACTTCGCATTCTGTATTAGGAATGCTATTATTTTCCCTTATAACCATGTTATAAGGGAAAATAATAAAGATCGGATCCCCATCCCGATCGTCTCCTAGCAACCGTGCGTGAAAATCGCACCGCATCCGCACTTGCTTGCGGTCGTTTGCAATTTTCACGCAGCCCCATTCACTTCCATGGGGCCTGCTTTACGTGAAAAACGAACAATATAGAGCTTGCTGCGATTTTCACGCAACGCACAAGTGATGCGTGAAAATCACAGCTCATGTGCACAGCCCCATAGAAATGAATGGGTCCGGATTCAGTGCGGGTGCAATGCGTTCATCTCGCGCATTTCACCCGCGCGGAAAACTCGCCCGTGTGAAAGAGGCCTTAGGCTATTTTCACACTAGCGGCAGGGGCCTCGGGCAGGCTGTTCCGGCTGGTGAACAGCCTGTTGGATCCGTCCTGCCGCTAGTTCACGTGTGCCCCCGGACTGCCGCTCCGTCCCCATTGACTATAATGGGGGCCGAGTTCCGGCAGCGCACGGCGAGAGAGAGGCAGCTGGACTAAAACTGCTGCATGCAAGTCCCCTGCCGCTAATGTGAAACTAGCCATAGAAGTTTAGAAGCAAATCATGAAATTTTTCAGAAAATTTCCAAAACCCACTATTTAAGGACCAGTTCAGGTCTGAAGTCACTTTGTGAGGCTTACATAATAGAGACCACCCATAAATGACCCCATTTTAGAAACTACACCCCTCAAGGTATTCAAAACTGATTTTAAAAACTTTGTTGATTTTACATTTTAATCCATTTTTTCCAGTAGCAAAGCAAGGGTTAACGGCCAAACAAAACTTAATATTTATTGCCCTGATTCTGTAGTTTACAGAAACACCCCACATATGGTCATAAACTGCTGTACGGGCACACGGCAGGGCGCAGAAGGAAAGGAACGCCATATGGTTTTTGGAAGGCAGATTTCACTGGGATAATTTTAAGTTGCCATGTCACATTTGAAGACCTCCTGATGCACCCCTAGAGTAGAAACTCCAATAAAATGACCCCATTTTGCAAACTACAGGATAAGGAGTCAGTTTTGTTTGTACTATTTTAGGGTGCGTATTATTTTTAGTTGCTCTATATTACACTTTTTAGATTAATATTTTTAGTGAGGCAAGGTAACAAAAAATAGCTGTTTTGGCACCGTTTTTATTTTTTGTTTTTTAGAATGTTCGTTTGACCGGTTAGATCAGGTTGTATTTTTATAGAGGAGGTTGTTACAGACGCGCAATACCAAATATGACTTTTTTTTGTTTCAGCTTTACATAATAAAGCATTTTTGAAAAAAAAATTATTTTTTTGGGCGACTTATATAGGGGCTAATTTTTTTCGATATGAGATGACTGTTTGATTAGTACTATTTTAGGGTGCATATGACTTTTTGATCGCTTGATATTACACTTTTTGTGATGCAAGTTGACAAAAATGGCTTTTTTGACACTTTTTATATTGATTTTATGGTGTTCATCTGAGGGGTTAGGTCATGTAATATTTTTATAGAGCCGGTTCTTACAGTCGCGGAGATACCTAATATGTCTACTTTTTAAAATTTATTAAATAAAGTTTTACACAATAACAGCATTTTTTAAACAAAAAAAATCATGTTTTAGTGTCTCCATAGTCTGATTACCTTGGGTAGGGTATGATTTTTGCGGGATGAGATGACGGTTTTATTGGCACTATTTTGGGGTGCATGTGACTTTTTGATCGCTTGCTATTACACTTTTTGTGATGTAAGGTGACAAAAAATGGTTTATTTAGCACAGTTTTTATTTAAATTTTTTTACGGTGTTCATCTGAGGGGTTAGGTCATGTGATATTTTTATAGAGCCGGTCGATACGGACGCGGCGATACCTAATATGTATACTTTTTTTTTATTTATGTAAGTTTTACACAATAACAGCTAATTTAAAATAAAAAAAATGATGTTTTAGTGTCTCCATATTCTGAGCCATAGTTTTTTTTATTTTTTGGGCGATTGTCTTAGGTAGGTTCTAATTTTTTTGCGGGATGAGATGACTGTTTGATTAGTACGATTTTGGGGTGCATATGACTTGATCACTTGGTATTACACTTTTTGTGATGTAAGGTGACAAAAAATGGCTTTTTTGACACGGGTTCTATTTATTTTTATTTTTTTACGGTGTTCACCTG
This sequence comes from Bufo bufo, assembly GCF_905171765.1. Taxonomy (NCBI): domain Eukaryota; kingdom Metazoa; phylum Chordata; class Amphibia; order Anura; family Bufonidae; genus Bufo; species Bufo bufo. Next base: position 28,882,594 of record NC_053392.1, on the reverse strand, counting down.
AGGGGTTAGGTCATGTGGTATTTTTATAGAGCAGGTTTTTACGGACGCGGCGATACCTAATATGTCTATTTTTTTTTTTACATTTAACACAATAGAAGCATTTTTGAAACAAAAAAAAAATCATGTTTTAGTGTCTCCATAGTCTGAGAGTCATAGTTTTTTATTTTTTGGGCGATTGTCTTAGCGAGGGGCTTATTTTTTGCGGGGTTTGATTGGTACTATTTTAGGGTACATACCGTATTTTTCGCCCGATAAGATGCATCGACCCATAAGACGCACCTAGGTTTTAGAGGAGAACAATAAGAATTTTTTTTTTTTTTCATTAGATCTCAGATCAGGCCAGCAATCAGACTCCCAATGTTAATCAGACATCATCTGACAGCCCCAATGTTAATAAGCCCCTTAATCAGACCTCAGATCAGACCCCCAATGTTAATAGGACCCCAGTAAGACCTCAGATCAGACCCCCATGCCTCAGATATTCCCCCAGTGCCATTTCAGATATTCCCCCAGTGCCATTTCAGATATTCCCCCAGTGCCACAGAGTAAATAAAATAAGAAACCCACTTACCTCTCCTGCTCCTGGACGACGACGCTACTCACCTCCAGCGCGCTCGGTCTTCCTCCTCCTCTGTCTGCTGTGCTGTGACCCGGCGTGCACAGCGTGAGGTCACAGAGCAGCCATTGCACAGCCGATAGCGGAGGACCAGGAAGCGGTGAGTACAGAGCCTTCACCAAAATGGAAACGCTTCATTAGTATTTGCCCCATAAGACATAGGGGCATTCCCCCCCCCCCCCCCCCCCCCCCACTTTTGAGGGAAATAAAATGCCTCTTATGGGGCGAAAAATACGGTACTACTTTTTGATCATATGATATTACACTTTTTGTGGTGAAAGGTGAAAAAAAATTTCTTTTTTTAGCACAGTTTTCATTAATTTTCTTTTTTACGGTGTTGACCAGACGGGGTGGATCATGTGATATTTTTATAGAGCAGGTTGTTACGCACGCGGTGATACTTAATATGTATTACTGTCTATTTTTAACAATTTTATATGTCTCTTTTTATGGAAAAGGGTTTTTTTTTTATTTTATTGAACCTTTTATTTATTTTTTATTGTTAAAAAACACTTTTATTTCACTTTTAATAAAAAAAAAATTGTCCCACTATGGGACTTTAACATTACAGGGTCTGATCCCTGTTTCAATGCAGCAGAATACATCTGTATTGTACTGCATTGACTATCCGTGTATTACATAGTGTAAAGCTAGTGTCACATTAGCGGCAGGGGACCGCGGGCGGTGAACAGCCTGTCGGATCCATCCTGCCGCTAGTTCACGTGTGCCCCCGGACTGCCGCTCCGTCCCCATAGACTATAATAGGGGCTTGGGCGGAGTTCCGGCAACCACACGGCGAGAGGCAGCCGGACTACTGCATGCAGTACTTTTAGTCCGGCTGCCTCTCGCCGTGCCGCCGCAAAAAAGTAGTAAAATGTAAAAAGAAACTATATGTATTTGGCATCACTGTAATCTTACTGATCCAGAAACTAAAGACATTATGTTATTTATACCGAAAAATGAACGCCGTAAAATTTATAACATAAAAACGCAGTGGCAGTATCGCTGTTTTTCCCATCTCCCTCCCAGAAAGAGTTAATAAAAGTTAATCAGAAAGTTATGTGTACCCCAAAATGGCGCCATTAAAAACTACAACTTGTCCCGCAAAAAACAAGCCCTGATACAGCTATATAGATGGAAAAATAAAAAAGTTATAGCTCTTGGAACACGACGAGGAAAAACGGAAGTAAAACGCTTGGTCAGTAAGGCCCAATACAGGCTGGTCACTAAGGGGTTAAGAAGAGGTGCTTTGAAAATTATTTTTCAGCTGTCCAGTGTCAGTAAAACACGGAAAGCAAAAAACAGACCCAACACGGATCCTTCACGGATGTACCGCTGACCACCTGCTCACGGATTTGAGCACGGACACGGAGATGTGAATGAGGCTTTATTTTGGGTTAAAATAATTTTTTCAGTTGGTCTGTATTAAAAACGTTCAGGCATTTCTAAGATACATGGGTTAAAAATTTCTTTGAATCCCATCATCTGACGGCTCATGTCTAGCTCTGATCTCCTCACCTCATAAACACTTATTGAGATATACGAGTGGATTTAAAGAAAACAGAAAGTGACAGCCTCAGAACAGACTGATTTTTAACCCTTTCACCTCAGAAACGGCTAAACATTTTTAATAAAGACCAATTGAAAAAAAAAAAAGATTTTTTAGTCCAGAATGAGTAAAATGCCATCATAACAAAAATTGCCCCAAAGGTGTGCATAGCCTTTAATCTGTTAACCATTTAGAGCCCGGGGCCTTGTATGACTGTGGCTAGGGCTAACGGGGCCACCTTTTGGTGTGTTCAGGACTCGCCCTTTACCTCCCTCTCTTTATCATTTCCAGAGGAACGCAACCCATACAAAGAGGTCTACACAGAGATTTGGGTAGAACCAGAAGCTGCCGCCTATGCCCCTCCCCCTCCCGCTAAGAAACCACGAAAAAGCACAGAGAAGCCCAAGGTCAAAGAAATTATCGATGAGCGAACTCGAGGTACGTCTGAGGGGCCACGCCCCCGTGTAATGATCTGTGCACAGAGTATGTTGTGGTGCATTATGAGGGATCTACCGCTTATACTGTGCAGCAAGCAGAGATAGAGCTCATCTCCCTCAATGCAATGCAGCAGAGCTCAGCGACAGAGGAGCGTCTGCCGGCAGGGTGGTGAATGCACACACTTTGCTGCCCTCTACTGGTCCAGTGCTGTAGTGCGTGGCTGAAGATGTAGTGTTTGTAATGCAGTCGCTTTGCTGACCTCTAGTGGTCTAATCTGAGCTGTGGTGCAATATGGGAGATGTAGAGTTTAGGAAGGGCATGGACTATAGTCTGATATACACTGCTCAAAAAAATAATGGGAACACAAAAATAACACATCCTAGATCTGAATTAATTAAATATTCTTCTGAAATACTTTGTTCTTTACATAGTTGAATGTGCTGACAACAAAATCACACAAAAAAAAATAATGGAAATCCAATTTTTCAACCCCTGGAGGTCTGGATTTGGAGTCACACTCAAAATTAAAGTGGAAAAGCACACTACAGGCTGATCCAACTTTGATGTAATGTCCTTAAAACAAGTCAAAATGAGGCTCAGTAGTGTGTGTGGCCTCCACGTGCCTGTATGACCTCCCTACAACGCCTGTGCATGCTCCTGATGAGGTGGCGGACGGTCTCCTGAGGGATCTCCTCCCAGACCTGGACTAAAGCATCTGCCAACTCCTGGACAGTCTGTGGTGCAACGTGATGTTGGTGAATAGAGCGAGACATGATGTCCCAGATGTGCTCAATTGGATTCAGGTCTGGGGAACGGGCGGGCCAGTCCATAGCATCAATGCCTTCGTCTTGCAGGAACTGCTGACACACTCCAGCCACATGAGGTCTAGCATTGTCTTGCATTAGGAGGAACCCAGGGCCAACCGCACCAGCATATGGTCTCACAAGGGGTCTGAGGATCTCCTCTCGGTACCTAATGGCAGTCAGGCTACCTCTGGCGAGCACATGGAGGGCTGTGCGGCCCTCCAAAGAAATGCCACCCCACACCATTACTGACCCAATGCCAAACCGGTCATGCTGGAGGATGTTGCAGGCAGCAGAACGTTCTCCACGGCGTCTCCAGACTCTGTCACGTCTGTCACATGTGCTCAGTGTGAACCTGCTTTCATCTGTGAAGAGCACAGGGCGCCAGTGGCGAATTTGCCAATCTTGGTGTTCTCTGGCAAATGCCAAACGTCCTGCACGGTGTTGGGCTGTAAGCACAACCCCCACCTGTGGACGTCGGGCCCTCATATCACCCTCATGGAGTCTGTTTCTGACCGTTTGAGCAGACACATGCACATTTGTGGCCTGCTGGAGGTCATTTTGCAGGGCTCTGGCAGTGCTCCTCCTGTTCCTCCTTGCACAAAGGCGGAGGTAGCGGTCCTGCTGCTGGGTTGTTGCCCTCCTACGGCCTCCTCCACGTCTCCTGATGTACTGGCCTGTCTCCTGGTAGCGCCTCCATGCTCTGGACACTACGCTGACAGACACAGCAAACCTTCTTGCCACAGCTGGCATTGATGTGCCATCCTGGATAAGCTGCACTACCTGAGCCACTTGTGTGGGTTGTAGACTCCGTCTCATGCTACCACTAGAGTGAAAGCACCGCCAGCATTCAAAAGTGACCAAAACATCAGCCAGGAAGCATAGGAACTGAGAAGTGGTCTGTGGTCACCACCTGCAGAACCACTCCTTTATTGGGGGTGTCTTGCTAATTGCCTATAATTTCCACCTGTTGTCTATCCCATTTGCACAACAGCATGTGAAATTGATTGTCACTCAGTGTTGCTTCCTAAGTGGACAGTTTGATTTCACAGAAGTGTGATTGACTTGGAGTTACATTGTGTTGTTTAAGTGTTCCCTTTATTTTTTTTTTGAGCAGTGTAGTAAAAAAATATCTATACGGTGTATATATAGTGTGTATATATAATGATCCACCGCGTTGACTTAATGCTGCCACCTAGTGGCCTGTGTCGCCCCTGCTGCGATACACTGTGGGTGATGTGGTGCATCTAAACACAATAGTCTTGCGAAATCTGCCACCGTGCAATACAGTGGGGCGCAGTGAATTATAGGATCAGGCCATGGGGGGGGAGGGGGGTCCCAGGTCTGGATTTGGCGAGATGAATTGATCCCCTCTTGTGATAAATCTTCCTCCATGTTTTTGCATTTTGCAGAGAGGCTGGTCTATGAGGTGCGTCAGAAGAGTCGCTCCATCGAGGGTGAGTGCGGAGAAGTATCGTCTGTTTACGTTTTCATGCATTGGGTGTGAGCTGATGTAAGGGTCATGTGATCACCCCTCGATGACGTCATCGGTCAGCCCCGGGCTCTATTCTGTAGTGGTTGTCACAGTTATAAATATTCTGTTACAATGTGGCCCCCGGCCTCCGATTATAGGGGCTGTGCCTGCAGGGAGCACACTGTAGGGCAGGCAGGGGGTGTGAGCTGATGTAAGGGTCATGTGATCACCCCTCGATGACGTCATCGGTCAGCCCCGGGCTCTATTCTGTAGTGGTTGTCACAGTTATAAATATTCTGTTACAGTGTGGCCCCCGGTTATAAGGGCTGCAGGGGGCGTGTCCTGGGACAGACATATTATCTTCTGCGTTGTGGTTGGACAGAGATAATTCCGTGTTTCTATTTCCAGATATCTGCATCTCTTGTGGCAGTTTGAATGTTACTCTGGAGCATCCCTTATTTATTGGGGGAATGTGCCAAAACTGCAAGGTAAAGTCCAAAAAGACCATTGGGAAACATAGAGAGGATACTTGATGATGAGCAGAGGAAACTGTCAGTAAGGACAAAGCTTATCATGTGGGAAGGATGCGGGAAGCTATCATTAAGAATAGAGCGCTATGCATTATAGAGGGGAAGCTCTGATGTGGGAAGGAAACTGTCAGTAAGGACAAAGCTCGGCATATTAGAGATGTGGGAAGGAAGAGCCTGATGTACTAGAGAGGAGAGGCTCTGATGTAGCAGGGAAACTGTCAGTAAGGACAAAGCTCGGCATATTAGAGATGTGTGAAGGAAGAGCCTGATGTACTAGAGAGGAGAGGCTCTGATGTAGCAGGGAAACTGTCAGTAAGGACAGAGCTCGGCATATTAGAGATGTGGGAAGGAAGAGCCTGATGTACTAGAGAGGAGAGGCTCTGATGTAGCAGGGAAACTGTCAGTAAGGACAGAGTTCAGGGTGTTGGAAAGGATTCGCTCTTATTCGTCAGTAAGACCTGAGCTTAGTGTACTGGACAGGAGAATGAGAGGACAATGAATTATGTCAGTAAGGAAACAGTCAGTGAGGACCTAGGACAGGGTCATTATACAGGGAGAGGATGATCGGTGAAGGAAACTATCAGTAAGTATAGAGACCAGTATGAGAAGAGAGGGGGCGCTTTATGTGCGAGTAGCTCCAGGTCATTACTCCATCAGCTTAGGGATCATTTGCATTTTTTTTCCAGAACTGCTTTTTAGAGTGCGCGTACCAGTATGATGATGACGGATACCAGTCGTACTGCACCATCTGCTGCGGAGGACGGGAGGTGCTCATGTGCGGCAACAATAATTGCTGCAGGTTAGATCAGTAATTCCAGGGGTTCAGTCTCCTTTCTGATGATGTGTGATATGTTCTCTGGTGAACTCGGAAACTGATTCTAGGATAGACAGGCTCCAGTCCTGGTGAGAACGTGATTAGTGGCTAGCCCTGGTGAGAACGTGTTTAGTGGCTAGTCCTGGTGAGAACGTGTTTAGTGGCTAGCCCTGGTGAGAACGTGTTTAGTGGCTAGCCCTGGTGAGAACGTGATTAGTGGCTAGCCCTGGTGAGAACGTGTTTAGTGGCTAGCCCTGGTGAGAACGTGATTAGTGGCTAGCCCTGGTGAGAACGTGTTTAGTGGCTAGCCCTGGTGAGAACGTGATTAGTGGCTAGCCCTGGTGAGAACGTGTTTAGTGGCTAGTCCTGGTGAGAACGTGTTTAGTGGCTAGCCCTGGTGAGAACGTGTTTAGTGGCTAGCCCTGGTGAGAACGTGATTAGTGGCTAGCCCTGGTGAGAACGTGATTAGTGGCTAGCCCTGGTGAGAACGTGTTTAGTGGCTAGCCCTGGTGAGAACGTGTTTAGTGGCTAGCCCTGGTGAGAACGTGATTAGTGGCTAGCCCTGGTGAGAACGTGTTTAGTGGCTAGCCCTGGTGAGAACGTGTTTAGTGGCTAGCCCTGGTGAGAACGTGATTAGTGGCTAGCCCTGGTGAGAACGTGTTTAGTGGCTAGTCCTGGTGAGAACGTGTTTAGTGGCTAGCCCTGGTGAGAACGTGTTTAGTGGCTAGCCCTGGTGAGAACGTGTTTAGTGGCTAGCCCTGGTGAGAACGTGTTTAGTGGCTAGCCCTGGTGAGAACGTGATTAGTGGCTAGCCCTGGTGAGAACGTGTTTAGTGGCTAGCCCTGGTGAGAACGTGATTAGTGGCTAGCCCTGGTGAGAACGTGTTTAGTGGCTAGCCCTGGTGAGAACGTGATTAGTGGCTAGCCCTGGTGAGAACGTGTTTAGTGGCTAGTCCTGGTGAGAACGTGTTTAGTGGCTAGCCCTGGTGAGAACGTGTTTAGTGGCTAGCCCTGGTGAGAACGTGATTAGTGGCTAGCCCTGGTGAGAACGTGATTAGTGGCTAGCCCTGGTGAGAACGTGTTTAGTGGCTAGCCCTGGTGAGAACGTGTTTAGTGGCTAGCCCTGGTGAGAACGTGATTAGTGGCTAGCCCTGGTGAGAACGTGTTTAGTGGCTAGCCCTGGTGAGAACGTGTTTAGTGGCTAGCCCTGGTGAGAACGTGATTAGTGGCTAGCCCTGGTGAGAACGTGTTTAGTGGCTAGTCCTGGTGAGAACGTGTTTAGTGGCTAGCCCTGGTGAGAACGTGTTTAGTGGCTAGCCCTGGTGAGAACGTGTTTAGTGGCTAGCCCTGGTGAGAACGTGTTTAGTGGCTAGCCCTGGTGAGAACGTGTTTAGTGGCTAGCCCTGGTGAGAACGTGTTTAGTGGCTAGCCCTGGTGAGAACGTGTTTAGTGGCTAGCCCTGGTGAGAACGTGTTTAGTGGCTAGCCCTGGTGAGAACGTGTTTAGTGGCTAGCCCTGGTGAGAATGTGTTTAGTGGCTAGCCCTGGTGAGAACGTGTTTAGTGGCTAGCCCTGGTGAGAACGTGTTTAGTGGCTAGCCCTGGTGAGAACGTGTTTAGTGGCTAGCCCTGGTGAGAATGTGTTTAGTGGCTAGCCCTGGTGAGAACGTGTTTAGTGGCTAGCCCTGGTGAGAAGATGTTTAGTGGCTAGCCCTGGTGAGAAGGTGTTTAGTGGCTAGCCCTGGTGAGAAGGTGTTTAGTGGCTAGCCCTGGTGAGAAGGTGTTTAGTGGCTAGCCCTGGTGAGAAGGTGTTTAGTGGCTAGCCCTGGTGAGAAGGTGTTTAGTGGCTAGCCCTGGTGAGAAGGTGTTTAGTGGCTAGCCCTGGTGAGAAGGTGTTTAGTGGCTAGCCCTGGTGAGAAGGTGTTTAGTGGCTAGCCCTGGTGAGAAGGTGTTTAGTGGCTAGCCCTGGTGAGAAGGTGTTTAGTGGCTAGCCCTGGTGAGAACGGTTTAGTGGCTAGCCCTGGTGAGAACGTGTTTAGTGGCTAGCCCTGGTGAGAACGTGTTTAGTGGCTAGCCCTGGTGAGAACGGTTTAGTGGCTAGCCCTGGTGAGAACGTGTTTAGTGGCTAGCCCTGGTGAGCAGGTAGTGTTTGTTCAATGTTTGACTTGGATCTCTCTTCTCCAGGTGTTTTTGTGTAGAATGTGTGGACTTGTTGGTGGGACCAGGTGCAGCTCAGGCAGCTATTAAAGAAGACCCCTGGAACTGCTACATGTGTGGACACAAGGGCATTTACGGGTTGCTTCGAAGGCGAGATGACTGGCCCACTCGTTTACAGCTCTTCTTCGCTAATAATCATGACCAAGAATTTGTGAGTATCTTCTCGTGGCTCCATTTCTTCTACCTCATGAGGCGATGCTGTGACTAAATGTTCTTCACTTGCCTTAAAGGAGCCACCAAAGCTTTATCCGCCTATTCCAGCCGACAAGCGGAAGCCTATCCGAGTACTGTCTTTATTTGACGGCATTGCTACAGGTGATCTTCTCGTTGTGTTATGGGGGTGGGTCTGAGGGTGACTACTGGATCTCCTCTCACTGGATCTCCTCTCTCCAGGTCTATTGGTGCTAAAGGATCTCGGGATCCAGATAGACCGATACATTGCCTCAGAGGTGTGCGAAGACTCCATCACTGTGGGAATGGTGCGACATACGGGCAAGATCATGTATGTGGGAGACGTGAGGAACATAACCCGCAAACATGTGAGTCCTAAGTGTCAGAAAAGTCTGATGCTGGAAACCATCAACAAGCTGCTGTCCTGCAGAGTGGTCGGCCCTGCTGTGACCTGCACAGTGGTCGGCCCTGCTGTGACCTGCACAGTGGTCGGCCCTGCTATGTCCTGCAGAGTGGTCGGCCCTGCTATGTCCTGCAGAGTGGTCGGCCCTGCTATGTCCTGCAGAGTGGTCGGCCCTGCTGTGACCTGCACAGTGGTCGGCCCTGCTATGTCCTGCGCAGTGGTCGGCCCTGCTGTGACCTGCGCAGTGGTCGGCCCTGCTATGTCCTGCAGAGTGGTCGGCCCTGCTGTGACCTGCACAGTGGTCGGCCCTGCTGTGACCTGCACAGTGGTCGGCCCTGCTATGTCCTGCAGAGTGGTCGGCCCTGCTATGTCCTGCAGAGTGGTCGGCCCTGCTATGTCCTGCAGAGTGGTCGGCCCTGCTGTGTCCTGCACAGTGGTCGGCCCTGCTGTGTCCTGCAGAGTGGTCGGCCCTGCTATGTCCTGCAGAGTGGTCGGCCCTGCTGGGTCCTGCAGAGTGGTCGGCCCTGCTGTGACCTGCGCAGTGGTCGGCCCTGCTGTGTCCTGCAGAGTGGTCGGCCCTGCTATGTCCTGCAGAGTGGTCGGCCCTGCTATGTCCTGCAGAGTGGTCGGCCCTGCTATGTCCTGCAGAGTGGTCGGCCCTGCTGGGTCCTGCAGAGTGGTCGGCCCTGCTGTGACCTGCGCAGTGGTCGGCCCTGCTGTGACCTGCGCAGTGGTCGGCCCTGCTATGTCCTGCGCAGTGGTCGGCCCTGCTGTGTCCTGCAGAGTGGTCGGCCCTGCTGTGTCCTGCGCAGTGGTCGGCCCTGCTGTGTCCTGCGCAGTGGTCGGCCCTGCTGTGTCCTGCGCACCCCACCAGTAACCTTCTTCTTTCCACAGATTGATAAATGGGGCCCATTTGACCTGCACAGTGGTCATCTCTGCTATTTCCTGCGCAGTAGTCGGCTCTGCTGTGTGACCTGCACAGTGGTCGGCCCTGTTATGTCCTGCACAGTGGTCGGCCCTGTTATGTCCTGCGCAGTGGTCGGCCCTGTTATGTCCTGCACAGTGGTCGGCCCTGTTATGTCCTGCACAGTGGTCGGCCCTGTTATGTCCTGCACAGTGGTCGGCCCTGTTATGTCCTGCGCAGTAGTCGGCTCTGCTATGTCCTGCACAGTAGTCGGCTCTGCTATGTCCTGCACAGTAGTCGGCTCTGCTATGTCCTGCACGGTCGGAGGCCCTGTTGTGTCCTGCACGGTCGGAGGCCCTGTTGTGTCCTGCACGGTCGGAGGCCCTGTTGTGTCCTGCACAGTCGGAGGCCCTGTTGTGTCCTGCGCAGTAGTCGGCTCTGCTATGTCCTGCACAGTCGGAGGCCCCACCGCTAACCTATTTCTTCTTTCCACAGATTGCTGAATGGGGCCCATTTGACCTGGTGATCGGAGGGAGTCCGTGTAACGATCTTTCCATTGTGAACCCGGCACGGAAAGGTCTGTTCGGTATGTGGTTCTGTGTGTATATGTAGGGCGGTGTTCACACCCCAGGCAGTGATGCTAGGGTGTACAGTGTGTCCCTCCACTAGTATAACGAGGCTTAACAACGCTGACACCTAGTGGCCTGTGTATGAAACTGCATGGCCCCTCTTTTTTATATGATCTGTGGGGCTTGTGCAGGTTTGTTACAGTGTTTCAGTCCAGACAATCCTCTGTGAGCTAAACACACCAGCAGCAAAAAAAAATCTCTCCTGTCCAGGATTTCAGTCTTTGGATGCAGCAAGAATGCTCCTATTCACTGACAGCAAGCAGAGTTTGGGACAGGTTGCAGCAATGATGTAACTGTGAAGCTTTATTTACAAAATGCATTCCTTGTACTTATTGTGTGAGGGACTTCAGGAGCAGCGTCATATCCTAGGAAAGCTGGGTGAAGAGCAATCTGGCTGCCACCACACATGGCGGCTTGTCATGGAGGCCATGTGTATTGTCACCCAGCTTTCCCAGGAACAGACAGAGCTCATGTACAGCCGCACAGGATTTCAGCGCCCCATATGTTGCTCATATGTTCTTTTTATATCGGGCCCCTCCGTCTCTGGTGACGCTCCTGCTCTCCCCGCAGAGGGCACAGGACGCCTCTTTTTCGAGTTTTACCGTCTGCTTCATGAAGCTCGGCCGAAGGCAGGAGACGAGCGGCCGTTCTTCTGGCTGTTTGAGAACGTGGTGGCCATGGGTGTCAGTGATAAAAGGGACATATCACGTTTCCTAGAGGTAAGACGCAGGCCGGGAGCTGCGCTCCAGTCACATCCAGAGCTGCATTCACAATTCCCCAGGCATCCTAACAGCTGAGATGCAGAATTGTGGCCGCAGCTCTGGGTGTGACTGGAGTATGATGATCCAATGTGTGGGATACAGCGAGCAGCACCTCAGTATCTCTCCTGTCGGACTGTCAGCCATGATGTCTCTCTCCGTTTTTTCTTTTTCAGTCTAACCCGGTGATGATCGATGCCAGGGAGGTGTCTGCAGCACACAGGGCCCGATACTTCTGGGGTAACCTCCCGGGTATGAACAGGTTGGTGCAACGGGGGCAGCGCGTCATTTCCAGCTGAGAGTGGGCACCCTGCTAGTGTATGGGGGGAAGTAATTGGTCCATAAAGTACTGGTGCCGAGCAAGGTTGGAGCTAGATGGCGACTTATGCGGCAGACATTGTGCCCTGGGCTGGCGCGTTTCATAGGTTTATAGTGATGAGCGGTGAAAACATCTAAAACGTGTGCAGGTCCCATGTACCCTGTGCACTACGTGTCACATGTTTGACCTTTTCCCAGCCGAAGGCTACTACGGCACAATGCTGACATCGTGGGGGTGTTGGGGCAGTGGTGTCCGTCCCTCTCTCTGCCTGCTCTCCTCTGATCAGCCGCCATCTATTACACTCGGTGGCAGGTACATTGGTACATTGGTACAAATCTTCTGCGTATCGTAGCCCTAGAACACTACAGAGCGGCATCACATGGCAGCGGCAGGAATAGATGAAGCCGCGGCGCGTGGTTCTGTCCAGTGAGCGCAGAGTTATCATCTCTTCCTCGTATTAACCATATGTTTCCCATGTGTCTCTAGGCCTCTGGTCTCTACAGTCAATGACCGGCTGGACTTACAAGAATGTCTGGAGCACGGCAGGATAGCAAAGGTGAGGACGTGGGGACGCGAATATCACATCTGTACCCACCTGTGGTCGGAACCTGAAGACACTACAATTCCATCATACATTATACAGATCAGGCAGCTGCGGAGATCCGTGATGTCATCATGTACATTATACAGAGCAGGCAGCTGCGGAGACCCGTGATGTCATCATATACATTATACAGAGCAGGCAGCTGCAGAGATCCGTGATGTCATCATGTACATTATACAGAGCAGGCAGCTGCGGAGACCCGTGATGTCATCATATACATTATACAGATCAGGCAGCTGCGTAGATCCGTGATGTCATCATATACATTATACAGATCAGGCAGCTGCGAAGCCCCGTGATGACATCATGTACATTTTACAGAGCAGGCAGCTGCGGAGATCCATGATGTCATCATGTACATTATACAGAGCAGGCAGCTGCGGAGACCCATGATGTCATCATATACATTATACAGATCAGGCAGCTGCGGAGACCCATGATGTCATCATATACATTATACAGAGCAGGCAGCTGCGGAGACCCGTGATGTCATCATATACATTATACAGAGCAGGCAGCTGCGGAGATCCATGATGTCATCATGTACATTATACAGAGCAGGCAGCTGCGGAGACCCGTGATGTCATCATATACATTATACAGAGCAGGCAGCTGCGGAGATCCGTGATGTCATCATATACATTATATAGAGCAGGCAGCTGCGGAGACCGGTGATGTCATCATATACATTATACAGAGCAGGCAGCTGCGGAGATCCATGATGTCATCATATACATTATACAGAGCAGGCAGCTGCGGAGATCCATGATGTCATCATGTACATTATACAGAGCAGGCAGCTGCGGAGACCCATGATGTCATCATATACATTATACAGAGCAGGCAGCTGCGGAGATCCGTGATGTCATCATATACATTATATAGAGCAGGCAGCTGCGGAGACCGGTGATGTCATCATATACATTATACAGAGCAGGCAGCTGCGGAGATCCATGATGTCATCATATACATTATACAGAGCAGGCAGCTGCGGAGATCCATGTCATCATGTACATTATACAGATCAGGCAGCTGCGGAGACCCGTGATGTCATCATATACATTATACAGAGCAGGCAGCTGCGGAGACCCGTGATGTCATCATATACATTATACAGATCAGGCAGCTGCGGAGATCCGTGATGTCATCATGTACATTATACAGATCAGGCAGCTGCGGAGATCCGTGATGTCATCATATACATTATACAGATCAGGCAGCTGCGGAGATCCGTGATGTCATCATGTACATTATACAGAGCAGGCAGCTGCGGAGACCCGTGATGACATCATGTACATTATACAGAGCAGGCAGCTGCGGAGACCCGTGATGTCATCATGTACATTATACAGATCAGGCAGCTGCAGAGATCCATGATGTCATCATGTACATTATACAGATCAGGCAGCTGCGGAGACCCGTGATGTCATCATGTACATTATACAGATCAGGCAGCTGCAGAGATCCATGATGTCATCATGTACATTATACAGATCAGGCAGCTGCGGAGACCCATGATGTCATCATATACATTATACAGAGCAGGCAGCTGCGGAGACCCGTGATGTCATCATATACATTATACAGAGCAGGCAGCTGCGGAGACCCATCATATACATTATACAGATCAGGCAGCTGCGGAGACCCGTGATGTCATCATGTACATTATACAGAGCAGGCAGCTGCGGAGACCCGTGATGTCATCATGTACATTATACAGAGCAGGCAGCTGCGGAGACCCGTGATGTCATCATGTACATTATACAGAGCAGGCAGCTGCGGAGACCCGTGATGACATCATAAGGGGAGCTATTCTGATCTTTTATATTAGGAGATTGCTGTTGATGCAATTCCCCAAAATGCACAAATAGTATGTCCAGCAATGCGGCCTATGTGAGATCACAGACGCGTTTCAGACTATGTCCTACATATACACTGTATACTGCTTAAAGTATAAACACGTTATCCCCTATCCACTGGATCGCTGTTAGATCCATTGGGTCTGACCAGCAGGACCCCCTCTAACCATGAGAGAGGAGGGTCCCGTGTCCACACATAGGAATGGCGTTGCTGTCCACTGTCACTCGGACATAGCCCAGGAATGCACTGCTACAGTGGTCTTGGCCCCTATTCAGTGGGCAAACTCCAGCAGTTAGGGGGTGGTTCATGCTGGGGTCGAGTAGCGGGCCGCCCACCTGAAGGTGAGTGACTTTGCAGTCCAGGTATCTCCTCTTCAGTGGTTAGGATTACCGCCAGAACACGTGTACAGGGGGGTCTGAAACGCGTCACTGTTGGGTTGTAATGGCTGCTGATTATTCTGTGGATTCTGCCTGTACACACAGCAGTAGTCTGCAGTTTTGCTGTGTGTATGGTTGTCCTAAAACATTACGGCAGGTGTCCCTAGGACCCCCCACAAGGGGCAGGGATCTCTTGGCAGTTTATGGATGCCATTTCCTTTGTCGTATTCACCTCATCGTCTTGTCTTCTGCAGTTTGGCAAAGTCCGAACCATCACCACTAGGTCCAACTCCATCAAGCAGGGGAAGGACCAGCATTTCCCGGTCTTCATGAATGAGAAGGAGGACATCCTGTGGTGCACTGAGATGGAACGGTGGGTGCAGGTCACAGGGCCCCTGTGATTTACATGATGCATGACACTGGATTATTTCAGAAAATTTTTAAATTATTGGAGAACTCTCTTTTATTTTCAGATATTTCCATTTCTGCATTTATTTTGGGGGTTTCCCAGACTGTAATATTTACGTATCAAATCCATGGAGGTCTGACTCCTGGCACCCCTACCGATCACTCCGAAACTGCACTGCTCCATACACCGCTTAGTGGCCATAAATGGTACTGCAGCGCAGCTTGCATTCATTTCCATGTCCATCAGTGTTACAGTCCTGGGCTTATCTGACCATTTGTAACGGATGACCCCTTCTCTGATTTGTGGGGGTTTGATGAGGCCGCAGCCTTCTTGCTGCTTACCCTAGGCCAGTGACGTCACTGAGCACTTGAATAGGGATGAGCTGCGCCTGGGTCATGTGACCAATGGTTGTGATTAGTGATGAGACTCATCGGAGCCCATACATTTTAATGCTGTAGGGAGGCGGATCTCCGTACAGCATTAATCCGAAGTTTTGAGCAAAGCGACCTCGGATCTAGGGTTGCTTCGCCCATCACTAGTTGTGATGTCAGTGGCCTAGGATAAGCAGCGGTGCTCCCAGGTCAGCTCTCAGGTGTCGGACCGCCACCGATCAGATACTGATGACCTACCCAGAGGATAGTCCTATAACCCCTCTAACAAACGTTCAAATACAGGTTTGCTACATCTGTGTGTGTTGTATCAGGTTATGTTCACATTGCCTTGGCCTTGGAAAAGAAAAAGGTGAAGATTATCAACCGTCTTGAATATTTTCCACTTGGGAATAATCTTTTTCACTGTAGACTGATGGATGATTGTTTGGAAGTGACCTTGTAACCCTTCCCGGATTGATGGGCAGAAACAATCATTGCCGGTGTCTTTCCTCCTTGGCATTGTGATATCAGAATGCTCCGGACCAGCAAACTGCCACAATGTCTGCTCTTATGGAGGTGGTCACACCTGACTGCTACCTACCTTCTTAGCCTCTATGGAAGCAGTAAGTGTCCCGGCACACAGAGGTTTTTTTGGAGGAGATTTGGAGGCAGATCTGCCTGCAGGATTTTCGGCAAAAGCCATAAGTGGGTCCACTAAGAAGGAGAAGTGTAGATCCTTCCTTTATCGTTCTGACTTTGACAAAAAATCTTGCAGGGAGATCTGCTTAAAAAAACAAAACAAAAAACTCCATGTGGCCGTACCCTAAGGATGTGCTTAATTTTTCCACATTTGGTCTAGTTTTTGTTAAATAAATAAAGACCTGTGGATCATCTGAGGTCAGAATTACCTAAATGTATGAAACCATAGAATTCAGAGGGTGTACCTGTCTTTTCTCATGACTGTATATGTGTGTCTTTATTGTTAGGATTTTGTATCTTTTTTATTATATTTAAGATTTTTTTTATATATCTTTTATCTAGTTTTCATCATTTTATGTATGTTATTATTCTTGTGTCTCGAGCTTTATGACTGCTCCAGACACTATCTGACTTGTGTCTTCTTCTCTAGGGTTTTCGGCTTCCCAGTCCACTACACGGATGTCTCGAACATGAGCCGCTTGGCCCGACAAAGGCTTCTGGGAAGATCATGGAGCGTCCCGGTCATTCGTCACCTCTTTGCACCCCTTAAGGAATTTTTTGCCTGTGTTTAAGTCATTGAGGCAAAAAGGGACCTGAGGCTGATGCCCAACCTTCCAGCTCCCCCAAAAAAGAGCCTCTCCGCTCCTCTCTCAGCTTCCCAACGGAATAGAGAGATTTTAGACAATAGAAGAAAGAAAAGCTGGTGAAGAGAAGCGCTGAGGAGCGAGCGGGGGGCGTCTGACATCGAGCAGACACTTCTACGTAACTTCTTGTTTCATGTTACACTCTCCTTTATGTCTCATTTTATTTTTTTTAAGTTTTTACCGTGATGTTTTTGTAGGGGGAGGGGGGGGATCCTTTTATCCTTCTCGAGTTTTTAGTACAATAACTGTCTGCAGATCTTTTAAGACCTCGTCCCAGATTGAGCAGCAGCTTTCAGGTTTTTATATTTTAGTCCATTCTAGAGATTGTAGATTTCCTCCCCCCTCCATCCCGGTGCTAAAAGTCGGGTTTTCTGGTTTTAGTTTTATGGGTCTTTTAAGTGTTCAGCGGCCGCCCACCTCTGGGTCCGGTGGGGGTGGGGTAAGCTGGGCTTTGGTTTCTAGGCTGCGAATAAACGGTTAAGTCAATATGAACACACAATGCAAAGGGTCCATGATCCGCCAGTCATGGATGGGGAAATCATGGACATAGCAGCACAAGGGAGGGGCTGCGTGTGAGTACACACGTATGTTCCACGCCTCTCTTAGCACACACTGAAGCCCACGTCTGCTGACCGGTGCTGTTCCGTTAACGCCTTCTGGGTTGACTGTGCCCAGCGTACCTAACATGTCCAAATCTCACTCACAATGACTGGGAATATCGAGGATATGTAGATTTATCAGCATTTCCAATGTTACGTGTTACTAGGAGAATGTTGCTGAAAAAAAAAACTATTTTAGAATTTTTTTATTTACAGTATTTCAGGTGCCTCAAGCAAGAGGCCGGGAAAAAAAACAGCAGCTCAGACACACAGTTCTGACCTCTATCACTGTTTACAGCTGTCATACTGTATGTCTAATAACCGGGGCTCTACAAGTGTGTGCACAACCTCTGTAAGCTGTATGAAAGGCAGAGACAGCCGCAGGGCTTCACTATCGTCTCCTCAGCCATATAGGCAGAGCTTGTCACCTGCAGATTAAAGGCCCCAAAATATACTATATACTATATATAGATGTAAGATTTATATCCTGTATACCTAATGCTACTATATATATTATAGAGTGGTATTACTGTATATCATTAGTTGTCTCTGTGATTGGCTGTAGCGGTCCATATTGGATCTGTTGACCAGTATTTCTGTAGGGCAGAAATTGTTGCTAGTGCTGGTATCTTGTATCATTGTCTGTCAGTGAGTGATTAAGCGAGGTAGTAATTAGAGGCAATTAAGCAGTGGCAATATCTGTCCATATTTATAAAGGAGCGGTAACTGCCAGTGATTAAAACGGGGACTATCTGTCAGAGACTGTCAGTACTTCAGCAGGGGAGGTAACTGTCGGTACTTCAGCAGGGGAGGTAACTGTCAGTAAATAAGCAGGGGAGGAAACTGTCAGTACTTCAGCAGGGGAGGTAACTTGCAGTAAATAAGCAGGGGAGGTAACTGTCAGTACTTCAGCAGGGGAGGTAACTGTCAGTACTTCAGCAGCGGAGGTAACTGTCAGTAAATAAGCAGGGGAGGTAACTGTCAGTAAATAAGCAGGGGAGTAAACTGTCAGTACTTCAGCAGGGGAGGTAACTGTCAGTACTTCAGCAGGGGAGGTAACTGTCAGTACTTCAGCAGGGGAGGTAACTGTCAGTACTTCAGCAGCGGAGGTAACTGTCAGTAAATAAGCAGGGGAGGTAACTGTCAGTAAATAAGCAGAGGAGGTAACTGTCAGTACTTCAGCAGGGGAGGTAACTGTCAGTAAATAAGCAGAGGAGGTAACTGTCAGTACTTCAGCAGGGGAGGTAACTTGCAGTACTTCAGCAGGGGAGGTAACTGTCAGTACTTCAGCAGGGGAGGTAACTGTCAGTACTTCAGCAGCGGAGGTAACTGTCAGTAAATAAGCAGAGGAGGTAACTGTCAGTACTTAAGCATGGGAGGTAACTGCCATTACATAAACAGAGGCGGTAACTTTCAGTGATTCTGCAGGGGTGGTAATTGTTCAGCTATGCTTATGTGTGTAACTTGCATTGATTAAGCAGGGGCAGAAGCTTTTAATGATAAAGCAGAAGCTGTTACTTTTAGTGATTCTGCGGGGGCTGTAACTGTTGGTCATTCTGCAGGGGCGGTAACTTTTAATGCTTCTGCAGAGGCGGTAACTTTTAATGCTTCTGCAGAGGCAGTAACGTTTAGTGATTCTGCGGGGGGGTAACTTTTAATGCCTCTGCAGGGGCAGTAACGTTTAGTGATTCTGCGGGGGGGGGGGGTAACTTTTGTTTCTGCAGGGGCGGTAACTTTTAATGATTCTGCAGGGGCGGTAAGTTTTCAGCTACATTTATGTGAATAACTTGCATTGATTAAGCAGGGGCAGTAGCTTTTAATTATAAAGCCGGAGCAGTAACTGTCAGAGGTTAAGTAGAAGTGTTATCCCCAAAAGGACGTTAACTGACAGTGATTAAGCGTGGACGGTGACTGCTCGGCTCTGCTGTAATTTACCTTCATCGTGCACACACTTGTAGAGATTATATAGAGTTCATGGTACTACTTATTACTACTGTATACAATGCTTGGTGCTTTCCATAAAGGGGATGATTAAAAACATTGACTTCCAACGGTGCCTTAATGAGTACTTGTCATCCTCGAGCCGTAGGGGAAAATTGGCGCTTCCTGCACGTATATACGATCACGGTGCTGACTATGTGATCTGGTGCTTCTATATTAGAAATGTGCCTAACGTACCAATATCTTACTGACCTCATGACACAACAGAGGAGACTTCACCGGGACAATTTCTTGTTTTCCTCCAAGCCATCTGTACCAGCACTGTTCCCTGGCACCGCTCATCCAGTTACCCCGTTAGGTAAAACAAATTATAATCTCCTGATTTACCATACCATTCACACTCGCAAAGAGTGCCTTATACCACTGTATGGCCAAACGTCTCTTCTGGCCTGGTGTGTTTCTCATCATAAGACCTCACCATTGGATTTCAGTAATGTATATACAGAGTACTGACTGGGTGACCACATATACTAGAGTTGAAGGTTAGAGATCCTTTGCTTGCTGTTCAGTAAAGTCACTTAATTTGCCCATTGGTGACAAAGGCTGAAGCAGCATTGACCAGTCCATAGCTAGTCCCAGCAATTATAGGTGACAAGCACCACTTGTTTTCTCCCATGTGTGGACAGGTGTCAACGGTGCCTTATTGCCAACATGCTTGCGTAAAAACCGGCACCAACTTACATGTTCCTCTCAAAGTCAGGCGATAAACACTTCTGGTGAGCTGACCAAGACACCATGGCTATGCAGATGCCAACCATCCAGGCCTGGTTCCTCTGGCCTGTTCATACTCGCAGAGCTATGCAACAGAAGCTTAAGTTGTGTCAAAGGTTCCAGATCACAGCGTTACTATCTGGAAATAGGGGGTGCTTTACATTTCTTTCCAAACCAACAACCCCCCAGGCCCACTCCAATATGTTCTACTTTTTTAGACAATGTGCAAATTCCCAATTTAGGGCCAACACTGGTGCTTGCTGTGTAGATTTTTACATACATAGGGGTCTCCCCCAATGAGTGCTAAATCATACTGAGCTTCCAACGGAGCATCTCAGGCAAGACCAGCCTCATGCACCTCCAGCGGAAGAAAGATGTTTTTAGTCATCCCCCAACATCAGACTATAAAAATACCTGCTTTTTATACTCCTGTTTATAAACGAGATCTTCAAGACGTACATGTTCTCGTAAAAATAAAAACCACCACTCCCATCTCAGAGGGGGTGCTATATGATCGCTGTTATGTTATATGAACATCAGTGATTCTGGCATTCTAGGATTTTAGAGTGCAGGGGATGGTGGTACCGTGGTGGGGTCCACGACCACCCCTCTCCTATTTTATAACATGTATAACCAGACGGAACGTTCTCATGCCTACATTCTCTTCATGTTATTAGGGTTGATTTCAACCCTC
Organism: Bufo bufo; assembly: GCF_905171765.1. Classification (NCBI taxonomy): domain Eukaryota; kingdom Metazoa; phylum Chordata; class Amphibia; order Anura; family Bufonidae; genus Bufo; species Bufo bufo. The sequence continues at coordinate 28,862,003 of NC_053392.1, read as the reverse complement.
AGTCCTCTCCTCCTTTATATATGATGTGAACATTTTTATTTTTTATAATTTTTTTGTGTCCAAGTACTTGATGAAGGCAGGGCTGTGCCGTAACACTCTGGTTTCCTGTTCTCATGTTATTTTATGTTTTATCACCGTGTTATTTTGCTTTTGATGAACGAGCAGCGAGTGGCTGTTTGCCGCATCTCGGACCTGCAGACTTCTAGCCGACTGCACCGATGCAGTCAAGTCTTAGGCTAGCCATGCACACAAGATAGTAGTTGGACGAATGCTCGTTCGGCTGACCTCTATCATTCCCAAGTAAGCATGTGTTCTCAGTAGGAGGAAGCCGTGGCCAGACTCCCCGAGAACAAAAGAATGAGGAGTTGAAATCCAGCTTGTCTGATCTTGATCTCCCCCATCTTCTGCCATCATGGGAGAGTTGGGAAGTCCTCGTACGCATTAGATAGTTGGCCGGCCTCGCCGAAATTGGCGGGTTTCGCCAACTTACTGTAAATCTACCATGAGGCCAGCTGTAAGCCTGGCTGCATATTGACCTCTTGCGTTGGACGGGATGCACATTGTATTCGAGTGCTGCCTTGTTTTTGTTATCCTGGAGTGCTGCCATTTTGTAGTTCTCAGCTTTTGGTAAAAAAAAATATTTGTAAACTTTGGTTCTGTTTTCCCCTATTAAAGTGATTTTCCTCCATATTGTGCTCCTGTGCTGCAAATGTTGGCAAACTGCTCAATAAAGTGGATATTCATGAAATTGTGCAGGCATCTTCCAGATACACCAAGATGTGGGAGGGATACCCAAACTCCACTTCGGTTTCTTCTGGCTCTGACAGTAGGGTACTTCCCACAGTCTGTAGTCTGCAGATAGGATCTAGGGTACAGGCCACTAAATTACATAAACCTATGGGCAGACAGAATGGGGTACCGGCATTTTCTCTGCACCCCGGCTAACGGTTGAGATGTCACTCAATGCACACGAACGTTGTTTGTTTCCGTGTCCGTTCAGGTGTTTTTTTTGCAGATAGGAGGCGGACCCATTCATTTCAATGGGTCCGCAAAAAATGCGGACAGCGCCCCGTCTGCTGTCCGCATTAGTATCTCCGTTCCGTAGCCCCGCCAAAAAAAAGTAACATTTCCCATTCTTGTCCGTTTTAGGCATTGGTACAATTGATCCGCAAAAAAAAACGGATGGCATATGGATGTTATCCGTTTTTGTTTGCGGACTGCAAAACACATACGGTCGTGTGCATGTAGCCTAAGGCTGAGGCTGCACACAGGCTTTTAGCAGCAAGATTTTCCAGCTGCTGTCCTAAGGAACACCTTGTACTGCAGGCAACTTAGGGCTGCCTTGCGGACTGCAGCTGTCACTTAGTCGGCACCTGAATTGCCCCTAAACTGCCTGCCGTAGCCTGCAGCTGATGTCATCTGGTTTCTAATAAGGTGTTTGTCTTAAAGGGGTTGTCCAGGTTTCCAACCAGGCAGCACCTCTGATACGAGCATCGGAGCAGTTCATGCTCTGATGCTCTCCTTTGCCCTGTGCTGAATTGCACAGGGCAAAGGCTTTTTATGGAGATACGGTGACGTACCGGCTCTCCATGGGGACTGTTAAGTGGAGGCTTCTGCCTAGCAGTGAGCCCGGTGACATCAACAGCACTAATGGGCAGGCTTTAGCACTGACCTAGCCTGTAAAATGTAAAGCCCGCCCATCAGTGCCGGTGATGTCAACGGGAACAATGCTAGGCGGAAGCTTCTGCCTAGCAGTGTAAAAAATAGAAATGATCAGCCCTTATCCTATGAGATACAGCGCAAGGCAAGGGAGTGTATCGGAACATGAAATGCTCTGATGCTCATATCAGAGGGGCTGCATGGGGGGGAAATGTGTATCTGTCCATCTTCAGCTCTGAACTCGGACACCCCCTTTAAGTCGTGCAATGGGCATGATTGCTGCAAAATAATTTATTTGTGTAAGTGCAGATATTTTGCACTTGAAGTCAAGCTTGCCGGGCCCGCTTAGCGTTTGATGGGCTTTTTTATTTCCACCAGAGATCATTCTCATATGGCTCATGCACACGATCTCGAATGAATCACGCATGAAGGAAATGAGAGAGCCCATCAATCAAATGCGCAGGGGCGAGAAGGGGGCACAGGAAGCCTGACTTCAAACGTGAAAACCGCTGCCCCCTTGACTTCAAGATCCTCATTGGCATACAGCCTGCGGTGGAATAAAAGTTGTTTTACAGCTAATATGCCCATGGCATGACTTAGACAAACATCATTAGAAACCAGATGGTCAGCTGTAAGGGACTGTGGGCAGTTTAGGTGCCCCTTTGGTCCTAACAGGTTCCATGGAAAATCTTACTGTGTGCAAAAAACTTTAGATCCCAGGGCTTGGCACCGGTGTGACCACTGCAGGTTGTCACCCGATGCTGTAGGCAGGTCTTGGTGAATACACAGTGGAATATAATGCCCACAATGCATTATTTCTGAAACCTGACGCTGGTTTGGCCATTCTCCAGGTTGTTCTAGTAAAATACCATAGAGCGAGATAAAGCACTTGATAATAAAAATCCTGGATGGCGCCAAAGAAGCAACACGTGACAGCTTCCTGCTAAAATCTATCGGACTTCCACTTATTTCTGGGGATGCACTGCATCCAACATTAAGGGTTGTCGGGGTTCGGAGCTGAACCCGGACATATCCCCATTTTCACCCCTCTGAGATGAGCATTGGAGCTTTTTTGTCTACATTTTTACACCGCTAGGCAGAGGCTTCCGCCCAGCAGTGTTGCCGGTGACGTCACTGACAGGTAGGCTTTAGGGCTGCCCTAGCCGTTTTTACAGCGCTAAAGCCCGCCCATCAGTGACATCACTGCTAGGGGGAAGCCGCCGCCTAGCAGTCCCCTTGTAGAGCCCAAAACGTCACTGAATCTCCAAAAAAGGCCATTGCCCTGCCCGATTCAGCACAGGGCAAGGGAGAGCATCAGAGTATAAAATGCTCCGATGCTCATATCAGGGGGGCCACCTGGGTTCAGCTCTGATCTCAGACAACCCCTTAACTTTTTGCATCCTGGAGAGGATGACTCTCTGGTGAGGAAGAATTCGCAGCACCATAGCAGAGAGATCTGGATGCTTCTCTATTATGAGGTCACCATGGTGAGCTTAAACCGTCAATGGCTTGCCACCCTCAGCCCCCTGCTCTCAGAGGACGGGTAGTTCATGCATGATTGTCATGGCTAAATCTAGTGTCTGGTGATGCCCACAATCAGAGGTGTCACTGGTGGTAGAGCCTCTACTTCTTTCCTCCGTTGGTATTAAGAAGTGCAGTCAGCTTCAGTGAAACAGCTGATCCGATAGCATGCTTCGGCGGAGAGGCTGTAAACCACACAACCGCCGGGGATCGTCAGTGGCATCATACTAAAGGTTGACAGGCTTCCTCCTAGCAGTGTTCCCGGTGACGTCACTGGCACTAATCGGCGGGTTTTATAGGCTAGGGCAGGGCTAAAGCCCACCCATTAGTATCAGTGACGTCACTGGGCTCACTGCTAGGCAGAAGCCTCTGCCTAGCTTACCCATGGAGAGCCCAGTACGTCACTGGATCTCTAGAGAAAGCCTTTGTCCTATGCGATTCAGTGCCAGGCAAAGGAGAGCATCAGAGCATGAAATGTAGGATGGGTGAAAACGGGGGTATGTCCGGGTTCAGCTCTGAACCCGGACAACTCCTTTAATGACCTGGATGCAGGTTCTTTACGTTTCCCTCTATACACCTCAAATGTCAGCTACTATGGTGGTCTATGACGGCACTTAGTCTTTTCGTCCTGGACATTCCAGAATTGCTTGTGCAGACCAGCTGCAAGGAAAGCTGCTCCAAGGCCTGACTGTAGATCTGTGGTCACACTGCTGGCACCAGTAGTCACTTCACCTAATAGTTCCATCTCTCACCTGGTGGGCAGTGTCACATGTATGAGACACACTGTTGGTGATGAGGCATCTTGTTGACTTTTCCCATTCAACTCTATATAAGAAATCCACCCCTAGACCCCGCCATAAGGAGAAGTTTGTGGCTTAATATATCTTCTCTGTGTGTTCACCAAGCCTGACACATCCAAATGGGGCTCTGGACGTGACTTGATAAAAAAAAATATATATGAAATTGGAAAAATAAAAGATTAAAAACAGTAGAGCAAAATATCGGTGATATGCATCTTGCAAAGCTAGTTTCATACAGCGTGCAGTGTTTTTTGTCTGACCGAATGCCAGGATATTTTCCAGGCAGCAGGCGGATCGCCGCCCGACCCTATTACAGTCCATGCGGCTGGTGAGCATTCTGGTAAAATCTGGTAATGTCAGATCCAGAGAGCTCTAGAAGGTTCTCTGCCGGAACCGCTAACGTCGGTGTGAAAGAAGCCTCTGTAGGCATTATGGGGCCCTTGGAACGTCGCTGTCCGATCGAACATCAGTTTTGGTTTCATTCGGATTTCATTTTCATTTGACAGCAAAACCCTCTATGAAATCAGAGCACACAGGCCCCTGGACTCCGAACTTACAGGCCTCCACAGATCTTGTGGGGACAGTAATGGCAGACTTCATTTCCGGGGACGGTAATGGCAGACTTCATTTCTGGGGACGGTAATGGCAGACTTCATTTCAGGGGACGGTAATGGCAGACTTCATTTCCGGGGACGGTAATGGCAGACTTCATTTCCGGGGACGGTAATGGCAGACTTCATTTCCGGGGACGGTAATGGCAGACTTCATTTCTGGGGACGGTAATGGCAGACTTCATTTTTGGGGACGGTAATGGCAGACTTCATTTCTGGGGACGGTAATGGCAGACTTCATTTCAGGGGACGGTAATGGCAGACTTCATTTCTGGGGACGGTAATGGCAGACTTCATTTCTGGGGACGGTAATGGCAGACTTCATTTCTGGGGACGGTAATGGCAGACTTCATTTCTGGGGACGGTAATGGCAGACTTCATTTCTGGGGACGGTAATGGCAGACTTCATTTCTGGGGACGGTAATGGCAGACTTCATTTCTGGGGACGGTAATGGCAGACTTCATTTCTGGGGACGGTAATGGCAGACTTCATTTCTGGGGACGGTAATGGCAGACTTCATTTCTGGGGACGGTAATGGCAGACTTCATTTCTGGGGACGGTAATGGCAGACTTCATTTCTGGGGACGGTAATGGCAGACTTCATTTCAGGGGACGGTAATGGCAGACTTCATTTCTGGGGACGGTAATGGCAGACTTCATTTCTGGGGACGGTAATGGCAGACTTCATTTCTGGGGACGGTAATGGCAGACTTCATTTCCGGGGACGGTAATGGCAGACTTCATTTCCGGGGGCGGTAATGGCAGACTTCATTTCTGGGGGCGGTAATGGCAGACTTCCCCCTTTTACACAGCTTTTTAATTGAGGTCGGCAAACAACTCTACAGGTGATGAGAAAATGTAATTTTTTTTCCATAATTCATTATTCTTTTCATTTATTTGTGCACAGCCCTGAGCAAAATACAATTACAAAAAAAAAATTAAAAACTAGAAAATAAAAAATATATATATAAAAAAATTTCAAATGCCTGGATTCCTTAAATAAGCAGTAGATGGACGGTGATTTAAAAAGGTGCTAAACATTTTATGAGAAATATATATTGTTAAATTAAAGCTATCGGTCAATGACTGTTTTTGGTTTTGGTTTTCCTTTATAACCTTTTCATGTTTTTTGTTGTTTCATTTTATTATTGGGGGTGGGGCAGGGGGGTTCTTGTAGTGCTATAGGACGGCACGGTTATTTTACTCTTATATTATTACGGAAACAGAAAACATAAAAAGGCATTTTAACTTTGTACTTGAAATAAATACGGTAAAAAGCAAGCAACAGATTTTACGTGTTTTAGCCTAGACATTGAACTAGTTGGTGCTTTAACTCTTTGTGACAATGATGTATTCTGAAGATGAAACTATGTAGAGGATTTGATAACTTTTACTGTTACATAACCACAGCTGTTCCATCTTAGAAGCTTCTTTCTCTCTTTATTTTCTTCGTTACCCCCACATTCCTTGCCCCCCAGAAGCTACGGTCTTGATTTTTCTTCACCTCCGTGAGAAGTCATTTCCTCCCTGCATTCCCCCCATTATGACTGTGAGTTCTGTGTGTCTTCGAGCTTACTCCACCATCTGCTTGGCAAACAGCGCCACCAAAAATGTAATTTTTAGAAAAGTGAGTAGCGAGGCCGGAGATAACACTTGTGTCTTCTTGTGTGTGTTGCTGAGCAGGTTGTTCATAATCTTTCGTGAACTTAGAATGTTGACGTCCGTTTCTGTGTGCTGACGGTCAGAATCCGTATATATATACTGTATACATCTCCGGTCTACTGTTGATAAAAGCTCAGCGCCATTTGCCTAAGCATTCGGCAGGAAAGCTGGGATTTGGCACAGGTCCATCTACAATGTCCGAAAACTCTAGACTTGCTATCTGTGGTGGTTTTCATAGATGTCCTTGCATGTCCTCACCTGGAAAACCAACTTCTTGTGCCTAACTTCCAGATGTTCCACAGATAGTAGAGTTGTATTCCTTCTTACCAGCTACAACATTGTTTGTGGACTAGTTCGGAGAAGGCATCCTGGTCATGCTGTAAGCCAGGTAAGCATTCCATAGATGTGAAATTGTGCCTGGGTTGGCTCTTCTCTGTTGTAGAGATGTGGTTGATAGTCTGCTAAGATCTTGGATTTTTTTAAGGTCCTACCAGGGATATTGGTTGGGTTCTTACTTAAGATAAAGAGGAACTAATAGTCTCCATAGTCTACATCTATGTTAACATCTGCTTTACTGGTAGACCTGTCAGGAGACATTGCAAAGTGTCCACGACTTGGTTTATTCCATGTTGGCATTCTTGGGTCATCTGCCATAGATATAGCGTCCTCCAGTAATGTTGTTTTGTCTTTTTATGTCGATTTTAGTTGATAGAGTTGAAGTTCTCTTGAGCTCTATTTTAGCATATCCTTTGTTGGTAGACTTGCCAATGAACATTGCAAACAGCCAATATCTTGGTTTTATGTCATGTTGGCATTCGGCATTCTTGAATCATCTACCATAGATTTAAGGTCCAACCCATGATACAGTTTTTTTTTCCCCTCAAGTGGATACTAGATGAGTAACCTGTGTCATATCCCTCGTGTCACTGCTCTGGTCCTCCGATAAGGAGACCTTTGTTTTGTTTCGAGATTTGCTATTTATTGACAGTAATAATGTACATTACTCCAAATGGTTGATGGAAGGAGAAGCGCAGGTGGAGAGAGGAGAGCCTGAAGGAAGTCAAAGGGGATGTTTTTTTTTAGGTTTTATTTTTTATTACTTAGGGGTATGTTTTAGAGAAACGAGTCCTCTTCTATCGACATTCTGTTGTATCTCTATGTAATTGAAGCTTGTGTCATAGCTGTATATGAACTATGAGGGCTCTCTGCCTGCTGCAGATGGTCCAGTCTGTATCCTCACCTCCATTATTATTTTTTTGTGCCCAGAAGAATAAAATATCGGAAAACGTGTTCATTGTCTGCAGTTCTTTGTTATTTAAATATTTATTTAGTAAATATTTCTACCAATAGGCAGTGTACCCAGTCTTGCTTATAATCAATTTCTTCCTAAACAGAACGCCATGTGTTCAGAAGTGGTATTACATGAGTACATGACACCTGCCAAATTTATCAAGTTTTTTACACTTTGCATCTATCACTAAGGGCTCATGCACAGGACCGTATGTATTTTGCAGTCCGTAAAACATGGATCTGCAAAAAAAAAAAATGGATGACATCCGTGTGATGACCGTAATGCATCTTTTTTTTTTTTTGCGGATCCATTGTAAGAATGAGTATCCTTGTCTGCAAAATGGGCAAGAATAGGACATGTTCTATCTTTTTTGTGGAATGGACATGCGGACATATGGAAATGGTATGCATACAGAGTCATTTTTTTTTTTTTTTGCGGACCCATTGAAGTGAATGCTTCCACATACGGGCCGCAAAAATCGGAAATTAAATAGGTTCATGTGCATGAGCCCTAAGGCCGAGATTTGGTCAGTTATTTCCATTAGTTGTTGTGAGCCAAAACCAGTAGTGAAGCCTCCACAGAGATAAGGTGTAATGGAGAGATCTGCACCTGTTCTGTGTTTTTGACCTGCACCTAGTTTTGGCTCACAATAAGGGCTCATGCACACGACCATATGTATTTTGTGGTCCTCAAAAAAAGGATCCGCAAAAAATACGGATGACGTCCATGTGCATTTCGTACTTTGCGGAACAGAACAGTTCTATCCTTGTCCGTAATGCGGACAACAAAAGGACATTCCTTTTTTTTTTTTGCAGAATGGACATAGGGAAAGGGAATGCACACAGAGGAACTTCTTTTTTTTTTGTGGACCCATTGAAATGAATGGTTCCGCATACGATCCACAAAAGAAATGGTACAGACACGGAAAGAAGATACGTTCGTGTGCATGAGCCCTAACTGATGGAAATAACTGAAGTGTGAACTTGGCCTAATTTGGCACAATTAGCTCTGATTCCCAAATTCATGCCTCTTAGAACACTTCTGACAAATCTATCTCAGTGATCCCTATGTTAGAGACGAGAGCTATTCACTAATTAGTATATACAGTCAGGTCCATAAATATTGGGACATCGACACAATTCTAACATTTTTGGCTCTATACACCACCACAATGGATTTGAAATGAAACAAACAAGATGTGCTTTAACTGCAGACTGTCAGCTTTAATTTGAGGGTATTTACATCCAAATCAGGTGAACGGTGCAGGAATTACAACAGTTTGCATATGTGCCTCCCACTTGTTAAGGGACCAAAAGTAATGGGACAATTGGCTTCTCAGCTGTTCCATGGCCAGGTGTGTGCTATTCCCTCATTATCCCAATTACAATGAGCAGATAAAAGGTCCAGAGGTCATTTCCAGTCTGCTATTTGCATTTGGAATCTGTTGCTGTCAACTCTCAAGATGAGATCCAAAGAGCTGTCACTATCAGTGAAGCAAGCCATCATTAGGCTGAAAAAACATTCTTATAAAGAAGGAACGCACCGGTGAGCTCAGCAAAACCAAAAGACCCGAAAGACCACGCAAAACAACTGTGGCGGATGACCGAAGAATTCTTTCCCTGGTGAAGAAAACACCCTTCACAACAGTTGGCCAGATCAAGGACACTCTCCAGGAGGTAGGTGTATGTGTGTCAAAGTCAACAATCAAGAGAAGATTTCACCAGAGTGAATACAGAGGGTTCACCACAAGATGTAAACCATTGGTGAGCCTCAAAAACAGGAAGGCCAGATTAGATTTTGCCAAACGACATCTAAAAAGCCTTCACAGTTCTGGAACAACATCCTATGGACAGATGAGACCAAGATCAACTTGTACCAAAGTGATGGGAAGAGAAGAGTATGGAGAAGGAAAGGAACTGCTCATGATCCTAAGCATACCACCTCATCAGTGAAGCATGGTGGTGGTAGTGTCATGGCTTGGGCATGTGTGGCTGCCAATGGAACTGGTTCTCTTGTATTTACTGATGATGTCACTGCTGACAAAAGCAGCGGGATGAATGCTGAAGTGTTTCGGGCAATATTATCTGCTCATATTCAGCCAAATGCTTCAGAACTCATTGGACGGCGCTTCACAGTGCAGATGGACAATGACCCAAAGCATACTGCAAAAGCAACCAAAGAGTTTTTTAAGGGAAAGAAGTGGAATGTTCTGCAATGGCCAAGTCAATCACCTGACCTGAATCCGATTGAGCATGCATTTCACTTGCTGAAGACAAAACTGAAGGGAAAATGCCCCAAGAACAAGCAGGAACTGAAGACAGTTGCAGTAGAGGCCTGGCAGAGTCTGGTGATGTCTATGCGTTCCAGACTTCAGGCTGTAATTGATTTCAAAGGATTTGCAACCAAGTATTAAAAAGTGAAAGTTTGATTTATGATTATTATTCTGTCCCATTACTTTTGGAGTGGGAGGCCCATATGAAAACTGTTGTAATTCCTACACCGTTCACCTGATTTTGATGTAAATACTCTCAAATTAAGGCTGACAGTCTGCAGTTAAAGCACATCTTGTTTGTTTCATTTCAAATCCATTGTGGTGGTGTATAGAGCCAAAAATGTTAGAATTGTGTCGGTGTCCCAATAATCATGGACCTGACTGTATGGGGAGAACATACAAACTCTATGCCCCAAGAACCACGTCGCTGCTACGTGAAGAGCCCATCATCCATTAGTGGTATTCAGCATTGGCGGCAAAGTTTCAAAGTACTAAACGAGTCCGAGCAGTTCTCACACGTCACGTACCGAAGCCTAAACCTCACAACCCTACGCTTCTCCATGGCTTGAGGATGCTATGAGATGTTTCTATGACACTTCGGGCTTAACCTCTGCCCCATCCCCCATAGTTAAACTTCTGAATCTGCTTTTAACCTGACACCTCCATTGATCACTAGGACAAAGAAGGGGCCTCACTGCTAGTAAAGAGCGTCGGCCATGTCGGGGACATTTCTCTATACCGCTCCTATTCATGAGTTGCAGTTCAATTTGCCTTGTCACTTGCATTGTTTGGATAAGTGAGGGGCGAGCGGCAGGACCCCCACCGATTATGAGGTTATGGTATATTCTAGTGATACGCTATGAAATTCCTGGGAAGACTTCTTGCCCTCCGACATAACTATACGTCACAGGTTGATTTCGGCTCCATCATGTACAGTGCCGAAATGCGAAGCTGAGCTCGGCTTTGTTAATGAGGCAGGAAGCTGACTTCAGCTTAGGATTTTGACAATGCAATTTATGCGAATAAACAAAGTGTCACGTCATAGACGCGAGACGCAGCAAGTCTCGTGATATTTGCCAAAAGTTCGCAAAGACCTCCACGGAGCCAATACATTTTACGGTAGGGTGGAGGCTATATTTTCAATGAAGGGTTCGGATACAGCAATCTAAACCCTGTTCTAACAGTATAACAATAGCAAAGACAGGTGCACTCTGCGGTCTTACTAAACCTTCAAACTGATGTTAAAATTGAGAGATTAGCCAACATATCCTACTGTGGAGGACATGTCTGAGCCCGAGCACCGCGCCAAGGTTTTTCAAGTAGCTCGGGACCTAACACTCGCCTACCTACCTAAACCCTGTTCTCTCAACACTAATCATGCTGTGGGAACTCAGCCTAAGTGACCATGGTACTATTCATTGATTACAAGCAGAGGTTTTGAAAATGGTGAGAAACTGGAATTCATATATTAGAAATGTGCAGACTTTAAATCCTTTTTTTCTGGTAATGATTATTTTAATTTTTTTTAGCGAGTAGACGTAGCCTTGCCCCTGAAACAGACGATTCATACTTATCTGCTCCCCGAACCCCACCGCTCCGATCCTTCATGCTGCCCCATCATCTTCCATTGTTTACATCCAGCGGTGTATGGTCACATGCACCTCTCCAGCCAATGACTGGCTTCAGCGGTGATGTGGCCACAAGGAGCACGTCACCACTGAAGCCCATACACCACCGGACAGTGCGGGGCGAGGAAGGTGGAGACAGCATGGTGCACCGGAGCGGCAGAGAACAAATATGAATCTTCTGCTTCAGGAGGCTGGCTGCGAGCACTTCATAAAAAATTATTACCAGAAAAACCCGTTTTACTCCAACATTGTTCCTATTGTGTATAATGTATGCCGCCGGTATGAGCAGAGATCTGGGGGGATCACAGTATATGGAAGTATTTGCTTAACTACCAGATCATATATGGTTGCTACATACACCGTCGAGTCCCATTATTCTGACCACTTCCTACTTCCGATGTCTGCTGGCTCGGTGGGTATATAAGGTGTGGTGAGCCGGCTCGGTGGGCATATAAGGAGTTCTGAGCCGACTCGGTGGGTATATAAGGTGTGCTGAGCCGGCTTGGTGGGTATATAAGGTGTGTGGTAGGCTGTCTGCACATATATCCCTGATTATTGGCTTTCCAACCAAGTGTGGCAGTATTTCTGAAACTGATGTGAGAGCTGAATGTGGCTACAAAGATGCATGAGTGCGAAGCGAAATGCAGTGGAGCCATGGGGCTACACCTAAAACAACAGTTCAAGCAGACGGACGGTCACTGCCCCTCTGCTAGCGAAGTTGCATCTGCAATCTTTTTGGCAGTATCGGAATTGGACCTCCGCTGATCGGTTAAGGGTTGTCTTCTCCGATGAGTCACGTTTTCTGCTTCATCGAACGGATGGACGTTGGTGTGTCAGGCAGGAAAGATCAGAGAACAAGCAGCCTGCAACCATTGCTGGAAGAACGCAAGCTGGTGGGGGCCACGTTATGGACTCAGCTGATTTGGGTGTGACTCCATCCTTACAGATCACGTTCACCAATACATGCTGATTGGCTTCTCTGGGGCAGATGGGAATTTTTCCAGCAACACAATGGGACGTCACATGGCTAGAAATGTCTGACATCGGTTGAAAGAACATGACCAAGACTTCCAAGTACTGTCCCGGCCCCTAATTCCCCAGAGTGGAACCCAATGGAGCATCTGTGAGGCCTCCTCGATCGTCAGTCAGCATGGCCCCAGATACCAATGACAATCTTGCTAATCACTCCCAGCCTGTATAGCGTCTGTCTGTGCTGCACACAGAAGTGACTGGATATTAGCTGGTGCTCATATACACAGTGGATCCTATTCATAGTCTAAGTATACGTTAGAAGAGCAATGAGTGTTTGGCCACTAGATGGCAGCACTAGTATTCAGCAGGCCATGCGGTACAGTATATCCACACAAGGTAATAGTCTCTACTTTTCCTACAATGTTCTTCACATGTCTCCCGAATGACTTTTGGATTACAAGAATAAAGTTCTAAGGTTACACACATTTGTGGTATACTCACCTCTGAGTAATATATACAGTGTCGAGATCTGTCACAGGCTGGTGCCGTAGGCAATAACACTTTACAGGTAAAAGTTTAGGGTCCTGTTACATGGGTCGATCGATAACATTTAAGTTTAGAGGGCCCGATACAAAAGGACTAACTTCACTTTGCATATGGCCGTTGCACATCCCAGTTTACAAAGTGCAATCAAACTGCTTTTTGGTGTCGCATAAAAGATTAAATCACTGAATAAATGAATGTTTGCTGGTGAGCTGGGTGACTGGTGGCAGATTTACACGGGGGCAGTTATCACACATGTAAGAGGGCCTGTATTTTTTTATTCAGTCCAACAACAGTACAGATGCACAGCCCACAAGTATTTCATGTCCTGAGGCCCGCACTACACGCTCCAGCATAGTCCAGTACACAATATAGAGCACTGGTAGACAATGGGACCCGTGGCTCATGAAGGCTGCTTACTTTCATATTCTTGGCCATATTTCAAATTCAGGCCACTCAGAATGAAACAACCTGAGATGTCGTGAGAAGTGGAGGCCAGCGACACCTACTATGTAAGTAGTATCCATCCTGCTCAGGACGCGGAGTTACACGGTGGACTGATGAAGGCTCTCTGGAGACTGCAGACACCTCACATCTACTCCCAGATACGTAGACAGGATTAACCTACCCCCTCCCCATGGAGATGAGTAATCTGGAAGCAGCCGAGAGATATAAACCGTCTGTCACGCAAATAATCTCAGCCATCGGCCTAATTCTGAACATGTTTCATGCTTCCGAGACTTGCACAATCACCATGGAAACTGGAAGGGTGGTGCAATGGAGACTTGTGTGATCAAACCTCCAGCCTCCCGGTCATCACAAGTCCACAACCAGGACTATCATGTGAGAAAGATGGGTGGCGGGAATAGTCATAGGAGGGGATGTAATGCAAATTAGCCCGTGTCAGCCAAAACAGAAGCTCCTCAAATAGGAACGGCGACCCATCTGTAGATGTTTTTGGGTGATAAATGGTTGGTTGGATGAGAGAATCCCCATTACTCTATGGAGATAAAAAGAAGATCTTTGTGCATGCAGCACTCCATGCATGCCTGCTATGCTGGCTCCATAGCATTGCTGTGTACACAGCCTGAGCATAGACACATGGAGTCCCCACAGTTCAGTACTGTAGGCCATAGGCATTCTGCATGCCACCCATATGGGGCTTCCATACAACCCAGTATTACAGACACATTCTCCCCTAGAATCAATGATCTTCTCTAATACAACGTCTGATGGCATATGGCGTGATTTTTTTTCTGCATGAAATCAGCCATAATAATTTTCAAAATATATATTGGTAGAATAGGGTGAAAGTTCTGATTAGAGATGAACGAATTTCATATTTTTTAATTCGTTCGCGCTTCGTTTGGTGGTAAAAGCAGAATTGCGTCATGGATTCCGTTACCAAGGACCATAACACAATTCTATGACGGAATGCATAACGGAATGCCTTTAGAGGCAAGGGAGTCCTCTCCTGCATAACGGAAACGGGACGGATCCGTTATGCAGGCCATAGACTTCTATTCTGACGGAATGAATAACGGAATGCCACTAAAGGCATTCTGTTATGCATTCGGTCATAGAATTGCGTTCTGGTCCGTGGTAACGGAATCAATAACGCAATTCTGCTTTTACCACCAAACGAAGCGTGAACGAATTTCATGACATGAACTTCGCTCATCTCTAGTTCTGATCCTTCTTCAGCTGCCTGTTATGCACTCCTCAACATGGAACTTAAAACACCAAGAAGGAAAAGTCATGGAATTATGGAAATCACAGGATTGATAGACATGGTAATGTTATGCAAATAATAAAAAATGGAAACAAAATATTCAGAACATCTCGATTTATTCAGTATTGAGTATGAGTGCAACGCACAGAAACACACGCACTTATGCGCCTTGGCATGCTATTAATGAGGTTATTGATGGTGTGGTGATGTGTACAGTATAAGTGCTGGGAGGCGTGTATATCCCACCCAGATACCTCAGCTGGGTGAGATAACTGAAACCCAGAAAACTGCAGTGGTTTCAGCAAAGTGTAGTATGCTGAGACAGTTTTGTCTAGATGTTGTTCTGGGCTGGATTTTATGTGGACTGGGGGATAGGTTTGGTAGTGGGATCTGCCAGTCCACACCCTTCCACTACATGTATTGTCTTTTGCTGGAGGTAATCGCAGGTGAGGTCTGCTGCTGTAATCGCGGAGCGATAAACCAATCCTCTGTGTATGACTTGGAGAAAGAAAGGCTGAGGAAGCCTGAGAGAGCGGGGAGCCTGAGAGGCTCCGTGTGGTTTCAGCCAGGAGGGCTGAGGGGCCACGAGGCTTTGTAAAGCCTGAAGTTTGGGGAGCTCAGCGACGCCTACGGAAAGAGGGTCGCACGGTCAGAGTCGGGAGGACTTCTGGACCATCTCCCCCCCAAGGGTGCTGGTGTGGTCACAGCCTGGAGGCTGCTGAACCGTATATGGCTGAGGAAACCAGATCTAATCCCGTGTGTGAATGGCGCTCTATAGGTAGAGAGAACACATGTATTAGGTAGAGCCCAGACGGGCAGGTGTTTATTTTCAATGTTTATGTGTGATGGTGCTGAAGTGCCAAAATAAAGCACCTTTCGGACTTGAACCCCGTTGTCACAGGACAAGTTTGTGATTGCGACCCCCTGAGAGACAGCGATCCCTTACAATTGGTGGAGGATGCGGGCAAAAGCAGGTTGCTAAGGGCATGTGTCCATGCTAAAGGGGCACAATGTTGTTGCTAGGGGCAACATAAAGTTAAAAGGTAAAGTGTCGCTAGGGGCGATGGTATGACAAAAGAGCATGTGCTGCTGAAGGTTGTATTGGAGAAGTTTAAATGCTGGAAGCCCAAAGTCTGGATAAAGCTGCTGTTGAAAATCTGGAAACTTTTGCTGTGTTGCAAGGAAATCTTGCAGTGATTTAAAGGGCCGGAAGCCCAAGTGAAAGAGACTGACCTGTGGAGAAAAAAAAAATTTGGGGTCATTATGAAATCCTATGTGGAAGTTGCTGCGGCTTGGTGGAGCCCATCAGGTGCAACAAAGTATTGCTGGGAGTGTTGCCAGCTGGAGGACTGTGCAATGGAGGATCGTTTGATCAGGAGATCTGACAAAACATGTGAGAGATCCTGAGAGTTGGTGACTAGGGGAATCCTGCTGGGGGTCATTCTAGATTCCCGCCAACAAGTGTCTTGGGTCATGCCCGACGTTCTGGACTTTCTGAAGAGGGGGCCAGAGACAGATACCACTGTGTCTCTGACCTTTATAACGGACTATGGCTCTGTACAGTGGGAGCTCTTGAAATGAGAGACCCTGGAGGTGGAATTCATACTGGGCAGAGACTTTCTGTTTTTTTGGCAGCTATGGAGCGGAGAAAGTGCTTCAAATTGTGCGGTTGGAGAATCTGAGGAAAAGTCTTCAGCAGAGTGTGTGACTGTCGGCTTGAGAAGGAAGACTGGATTCAAGGCCAAGGTGTTTCCCATGGCACCGGCTGCACTGAGGAGCCTGTATGTGATCGTGTGACCAGGAACCAAGGGCTGGAGGTTCCTAACGTCCAGGAGAAGGATGGTGACCGCTGTGGAGATGTGCGTATAGCACTTGGGACCGCCGATCCCGTGACGTCTTTGGGTAAGGGCTCATGCACATGACTGTTGTTGTTTTGTGGTCCGTTTTTCACGGATCCATTGTTCTGTGTCTGAGGTGTTTTTTTCTCTGGTTTAAGTCCTCTTCCGTTCCGTTAATCCACAAAACATATCGGTATGGTTTCCGTATGTGATCAGTTTTTTGCGGATTGGAAACGGAAACAGTAACTTATTAATCACCAAACACATGAGCAATATGGGCTGGGCATAGCATTTCTACAGTATGGATCCACAAAATACGGATGACATACGGATGTGTTCGGTGTGCGTTCCGGTTTTTTTGCCGCCCCATTGACTTGAATGGGGACTTGGACCGTGATTTGCGGACAATAATAGGACATGTGCAGCATACGGGTAGGTTACCCGACACTGCTAGATTATAAGGTGTATCTCCCTTTAAACAAGTTAGGCCTGTTGCAGGAAATTCTTATTCCAGCCAGCAGAGGGAGCCCCCAGTTTAGTATAAATAGGCTAGGGCCTAGCCTAGGGAAGTTAGTTGGAAGTTTCTAGAGTCAGTTCTGAGAGATTCAGGATTCATTAAGGAGTGCAGAAACTGCACTACTGGTGTGGAGGATCATTCCCACCCAGTTCTCCAGGTTAATTATACCTGAGGTACTCCAAAGATAGAGCCTGCCATCAGGAGGGAAGAAGACCTCTATAAAAACCTTTGCTCAAGGGTTATCACCAGGATTTGGGTGTCTGGACCTTGAGGGTATTGCTGCAGTTAGCATAAGAGGGAATCCCTGATCCTAGGAGGCCTGTCTTGAAGTTAGTCTTTTTGTGACTGTAAGTAAAAGCCTGAACCACTGCTGTAACTGTATGGTAAAGTGTGGAATAACTCTGGAACTGTATTCACTGGCTGTTCATCCGACTACAAATTCATTCAGTAAAGTTAACCTGTTATATAAATATCCGGATTGCTCCATTATTCCTCCTATCACTACACGGTGTGTCACCGTTTAATTGGCACTGGCGTCACGGCATTTATCAACTGCCTGTTCCAGTATTGACCCGGATTGAAGACGACAGTGAATCCCAGGTTAGTGGGTTGCCCTGCACTACGACTCCCCGCATACCTAAAACTGCTCTATTGACCCCCTGGGATACTGCACATGCACTACTTTTTTGCGGAACGGAAATACGGAAACGGAATGCACACAGAGTAGCTTCCGTTGTTTTTGCGGACCCATTGAAGTGATTCCGCATACGGTCCGCAAAAAAACGGAACGGAAGGTGAAACAAAATATGTTCGTGTGCATGAGCCCTAAGAGCGTTCCTGTTATGGTGTGTGTGTGACGGAAAATGTGATAGTGAGCAAGGTTCTGGAGGCTGGGCATGTTACTGACCAGTGCCCTACTACCTCAGAAGCCGTGAACTGTGGTGTGAGCCGGCAGCAGTCGCTATGTGCCGAGCCGGTAGGTGTTAAGACACTGGGACTAGAGACTGCAACAAAAGTGTGTGACATTGTGGTAAATGGCAGTCCAGTCCAAGCGTTGTTGGAAGCAGGGAGCCAGGTAAGCCTGGTACATGCCAGCTGGGTAGCTGGGGACTAAGTGTTGGACAAAAAGATAAGTGTGCTGGACCTACATGGGGATAGCAAAGACTATCCTGTGGCTCTCACTGAGTGTGAGACTCCAGTGAGAACTGGGACTTAGGCCTCTTTCACACTTGCGTTGTTGGGATCCGGCATGCACTTCCGTTGCCGGAGGTGCCTGCCGGATCCGTAACAACGCAAGTGTACTGAAAGCATTTGAAGACGGAACCGTCTTCCAAATGCTTTCAGTGTTACTATGGCACCCAGGACGCTATTAAAGTCCTGGTTGCCATAGTAGGAGCGGGGAGCGGGGGAGCGGTATACTTACAGTCCGTGCGGCTCCCCGGGCGCTCCAGAATGACGTCAGAGCGCCCCATGCGCATGGATGACGTGATCCATGTGATCACGTGATCCATGCGCTTGGGGCGCCCTGACGTCACTCTGGAGCGCCCGGGGAGCCGCACGGACGGTAAGTATGCTGCTCCCCTGCTCCCCGCTACACTTACCATGGCTGTCAGGACTTTAGCGTCCCGGTAGCCATGGTAACCATTCAGAAAAAGCTAAACGTCGGGTCCGGCAATGCGCCGAAACGACGTTTAGCTTAAGGCCGGATCCGGATCAATGCCTTTCAATGGGCATTGATCCCGGATCCGGCCTTGCGGCAAGTCTTCAGGATTTTTGGCCGGAGCAAAAAGCGCAGCATGCTGCGGTATTTTCTCCGGCCAAAAAACGTTCCGTACCGGAACTGAAGACATCCTGATGCATCCTGAACGGATTACTCTCCATTCAGAATGCATTAGGATAATCCTGATCAGTATTCTTCCGGCATAGAGTCCCGACGACGGAACTCTATGCCGGAAGACAATAACGCAAGTGTGAAAGAGCCCTAAGTGTTGCAAAAAGTCTCATGCATAACGTAATGTTGGGCCGTGATTTCCCCTTGTTTTGGGAGTTGTGGGGAAGAGGAGACACTTCTGCTGCAAGTGACGAAACTTCTGCAGAACATGTACCTGTCCCTTCAAATGAAGGTGTAAGGGAGATGCACATTGAACACAATGGTTTAAGTGAAATGAGGTGCAGAATGAATATGTAAAGTTAATTGAAATGCATAATGAAAATGTGGAATATATGATGATGATGACCCTTTTCCTTTGCAGGCTGTGATCGGAGAAGAAGCTCCTCCTGCTGGTAAAAATGTATGTGACTTGACAATGCTGATTGATAATGTTAGTAGCACACAGCTGAGGGAACCCACTGTGGTAAATGTGCAGGAAAGTGTGGCAGTGCTAGAAGGTGTACCACACGAACCAGATGCAGATAAGCGGTTTCCACATTCTATGACGAAGGTAACGTGACATACGAGGTGAACCAGGCCGATGAAGGAGTGCCTGGGTGGGTTCATGACGTGAACCAGATTGAGTAGCGGAAGGACCGGGAATCATTGGTGGCCACACATAGTGAGATTGAGAATGTGTCGCAACCAATTCCCACTGAGAAAGCAGAAGAGGCGGTTCATGGCCCGAAATCTGTTCTGGGTAAACAGCCAGTCAGGCACCTGAACAGAAGACTGACTCCCATAAAATACTGGTTGTGGGGAACAAAACTGATTTTTGTGAAAAACCGAGCTCTGCTGTCTTGGGTGTGGCAGAATAAAGGCAAAAGTGTGACACTGGCCACATCTTTCGGAGGACGCGGTGCGATGTGGAAAAATGCTCAGACCTCCGGTCTGAAGAAGAGGGGGGGCAGGAGCGTAGCTAGAAATGACTGGCCCCCCAAGCAAATTTTTTAATGGGGCACCCCTCCCCCAGTAATTTTTTCACAACCCCTTCCTTTCATGCCGCCCCCATTCCTGTGGCTACTAAAGATCGCTCTCTACACATCTATACTACCACTGTATATAATTTAATTGTGTAATACTGTTAAGGGGGCCCTGCCAAAGTCTTTTAGTCCTCCTCCTAAATGGGCCCCTTCTGGGTCAGGGCCCCAAAGCAGCCGCTTTCCCTGTTTCCCCTGTAGCTACGCTCCTGAGGGGGGGATATTTGGTGATGTGTACAGTATAAGTGCTGGGAGGCGTGTATATCCCACCCAGATACCTCAGCTGGGTGAGATAGATGAAATCCAGAAAGCTGCAGTGGTTTCAGCAAAGTGTAGTATGCTGAGACAGTTTTGTCTAGATGTTGTTCTGGGCTGGATTTCATATGGACTGGGGGATAGGTTTGGTAGTGGGATCTGCCTGTCCACACCTTACCACTACATGTATTGTCTTTTGCCAGAGGTGATCGCAGGTGAGGCCTGCTGCTGTAATTAAAGAGGCCTGAGGGGTCACGAGGCTTTGTAAAGCCTGAAGTTTGGGGGCCCAGAGACTCCTACGGAAAGAGGGTCAGAGTTGGGAGGACTTCTGGACCATCTCCCCCCAAGGGTGCTGGTGTGATCATATCCTGGAGGCTACTGGACCGTATATGGCTGAGAAAGCCGGGTCTAATCCCATGTGTGAACAGCGCTCTATAGGTGAGGGAGAGACAACACATGTATTAGGTAGAGCCCATACTGGCAGGTGTTTATTTTCGATGTTTGTGTGTGATGGTGCTGAAGTGCCAAAATAAAGCACCTTTTGGACTTGAACCCCGTTGTCATAGGAGAAGTCTGTGATTGCGACCCCCTGAGAGACAGCGATCCCTTACAATGGTTGTCTGAGGAATGTTCTTCCACGCTGAACATCAAGATCCACTGCTGGCAACTCTCTTTGCAATTGCTAACCAATGACGTCCCAGATGTTCTCCATGGGAGACAAGTCAAGACATGCCACAGGCCATGGAAGCACATTTAGGCCACACAGTAATATGTGCAATATGCAGCCCAGCGTTGTCCTGTTGGAAAACGGCTCCTAGGACACTTTGGACAAATGGCTGCACCACTGGTACCACAATTAAATCAATATAATGCTAAATTGTTAGTGTACCTGAAATGAAGACTTGTGGGGTCCGGTGTGACGTTTCTTTGTAATGGTCTCTTCATAGTGCTGCTCACGAGGTCTCCAGTCCAATCTATGGCTATCATTGCTTCTGAGGAAAAGCAAGTAGAGAAATAGACTTCTATTCCAGCCTCTATTGCCGTCTTGATGTGCAGCATGATAGCCTTTGAAAGAAGTGGCTTGTGATCAATGGGCCAGACGTCCAGCTACAGGTGTTCCAATGTCGTGCAAACGTCTTCTGATGGTTTGTGTAGACAATGTTTGTCACCCTAGGCTTGGGATGTGACGTCCAATTTCACTTGCAGCACAGAATGGATCACTACACGCCATTCTTCTAATCAGATGATTAGGCCGTGCAGAGGTTCTCCTCTGTGCATCTCTTCTTGTTGTTCCAGTTCATCGCTGTTCTCCCAACCACCAAGACATGCAATGTTGACCAGTGCTGACACAGGATATATTATCCACCTGACCCGGCCACTGCACTAAAAGTGGCGTTAGCGAACTCGTTCCTGGTCACTGCATTAAGTGGCGTCCCCCGAACAGCATCGGATTGTGTGTCTAACACTAATACAAGTCCTAAGAACTGTGTTAAAACCCTGAAAATTGACTTTATTGCGGTGCCAGAAAGCGCTAAACAGTGCGCGCCAGCACTCCAAGGGTTAATTCACCATATTTCTGTAATGGCGCCACTTCTTTATGTCCTTCAGAAGCGGGAAAACACAAGAACGCCCTCTAACTACGAAAATGCTAACTACGCCCATCTAGAAGCGGGAAACCTAAATCCTGCCCAACAAGAACTTTGCAATGTGAGCCAAGGGAGTGAAGACCCCTTCTCTCCGGCTCCACCTTCACTTCCTGCATCCAACATGACTGAGGAGCAAAAGAAGATGGAGCTCCCCAAACCAAAGTGGGACGAAATGTCGATCAAAGGCGAACCGGTATAGGAAAAATACCCACTGGAGGTCTGGGTCTCCCAACTAGTGAGCAAGAAAGGCCCGTCCGTGTTTGCCATGATTCCAGAGGCTGCAGACTCCTCCTCAGACAGCGAGACAGCCGCCTCTGCTGAGACAAAGATGTCCGCCATCCTCAAGCCCGCTCCCGCGGAAGCCACCAACAGCCAAGCGACCCAGGTCCCGGAGGCGCCCACGTCGCAGATGACATTATCCACCCCCGCGACCGACGTCTCGGCCCAGCAGCAAGCCGCAACCCCCGCTGTCACGGCCTTTGGTTTTCGCAGTGACACTGTTGCCACACATTTGCGGTTGCTGCGGCAACGTGTTGCTGTGAGAGCATGCGGTGGCAGTGTCTCAGCCTTCTGGGTGATTGCCGTGACATGGTTTCCACGCATGCTGTTGCCGGTGGTAACGTGTGGTTTAGTATGCTTGTGTGTGCACTTCCCCTTTAAGTTGTAGCCTCCCTTTGTCTGGTGCTGTAAGGGTTAGCTCCCTGACTGGGTGTGGTCACTTGGGTTTTATCCCCTGTGGCTCCCTGGCTGGGGTCAGTTGTACTTCAGCTGTCGTTGGTGCTGGAGCTCTGCTCCAGTCCAGGGTGTTCTATCTGTCCAGTGAGGGCCACCCTTGTGGTCATCAATGTTATCCCGGAGTCTCCTTCCCTTCCTGTCCTTATTTGCTTGGAGCCTTCGGTAGAGGGCCCAGCATGTGTCGCCTGCCATTTTCTGGCGCACATGCTTATCCTCCGGAGGGAGGGTGAAAGGTGAGACGCTGTTATCAGTGCGGTTCCCTGTGACAGTTGGTTGCAGTTGGTGTGAACCGTCACTGGTGTTTGCGTTTCTCCTCGTCCATTCCTCAGTGGTTCAGGTGCTTGTGTTGTGTGCTGGATGCATCCCTTTGGTGTACTGGCTGTGTGCTGGTTGGGATGCATACTGGCAGCGACCTGGTGTGAACCGTGTCTGAGGTGGACGCAGCGCTCAGTGCGGTTTCTCTGGGCTGTTTGGTGGCTGGTGCCCTGGTTCCTGTGTGTTGCTCCAGGGGCTGGCAGCAGTCTTAGAGAGACATCCTTAAAGGGCTTCTGTCACCCCACTAAACTGTTTGTTTTTTTTTTGCTTAATAATAACCCCTACACTGCGATTTATCCATACATAAGTAAAATAAGAATTTTGGTTCAGTAGAATTTGCTAAAACCCTATTTTTATAATATGTAAATTACCTTGCTACCAGCAAGTAGGGCGGCTACTTGCTGGTAGCAGCCGCATCCTCCGATGGTAATGACGCCCCCTCTGCTTGTTGATTGACAGGGCCAGCGGACGGGATCTTTCTCCGCTGGCCCTGCCTGTTTTCATTCAATATCTGGCGCCTGCGCCGCGGCCGTACCTATCTTCAATCGGCGCAGGTGCACTGAGAGGCGGCCACTCACTCAGCCGCTTCATCCTCAATGCGCCTGCGCCGATGACGTCACATCTACACCCGGCGCAGGCGCATTGAGGATGAAGCGGCCGAGTGAGTGGCGGCCTCTCAGTGCGCCTGCGCCGATTGAAGATAGGTACGGCCGCGGCGCAGGCGCCAGATATTGAATGAAAACAGGCAGGGCCAGCGGAGAAAGATCCCGTCCGCTGGCCCTGTCAATCAACAAGCAGAGGGGGCGTCATTACCATCGGAGGATGCGGCTGCTACCAGCAAGTAGCCGCCCTACTTGCTGGTAGCAAGGTAATTTACATATTATAAAAATAGGGTTTTAGCAAATTCTACTGAACCAAAATTCTTATTTTACTTATGTATGGATAAATCGCAGTGTAGGGGTTATTATTAAGCATAAAAAAAAAAAACGGTTTAGTGGGCTGACAGAAGCCCTTTAATCTGACGCTGAATCTTCTTACTTCCCCTTGTCCATGTCTCAGTGGTTTTGTCACTTGTGTTGTGTGCTGGCTGCATTCCTGTGGTGTACTGGCTTTGTGCTGGTTGGGAATGCTTGCTCGCAGCGACCTTGTGTGAACTGGGTCTGAGGTGGACACAGTGTTTAGTGCGGTCTCTCTGAGCTGTATGATGGCTGGCTGCCTGGTTTCTAGGTGGTTCCGGGGGCTGGCAGCAGTCTTTTAGAGACTTCCTTGCACTGACACTGATCCTGTTACCTTCCCCTGTTTTCTGTTTAGTTCCCCTTTTTTTTGTTGGGGGGGCTTTGAGGGGTGGGAGTGTCACGGCCTTTGGTTTGCGCAGTGACACTGTTGCCACACTTGCGGTTGTCCGCGGCAACGTGTTGCTGTGAGAGCGTGCCGTGGCAGTGTCTCGGCCTTCTGGGTGATTGCCGTGACATGGTTGCCACGCATGCTGTTGCCGGTGGTAACGTGTGGTTTAGTATGCTTGTGTGTGCATTTCCCCTTTAAGTTGTAGCCTCCCTTTGTCTGGTGCTGTAAGGGTTAGCTCCCTGACTGGGTGTGGTCACTTGGGTTTTATCCCCTGTGGCTCCCTGGCTGGGGTCAGTTGTACTTCAGCTGTCGTTTGGTGCTGGAGCTCTGCTCCAGTCCAGGGTGTTCCATCTGTTCAGTGAGGGCCACCCTTGTGGTCATCAATGTTATCCCGGTGTCTCCTTCCCTTCCTGTCCTTATTTGTATGGAGTGGGTTATGTTCAGGGAGTTGGTATGTCTAGTTTGGTGTTACATTTCTGGTGGTGTTTGGTGTCCAGCATGTTTACTAGACATTCCCCTGTCTCATGTTATTGCAGCTATGGTGTCCTGGGTTCCTGTGTGGTTTGTGGTGTGTGCTGTGTCCTTTAATGTTGGTGTGGACAGCAGCACTAGTGCACGGGTTCCAGTCAGTGTGTCTGTGGAAGGTAAGTGTGTTACTGGTTTCACTTACCTGCCATCTCCTTATGCTGTAGGTGTTCCCCTCTCCTTGCAGCCTGGCCTCAGATAGAGACTCCTGTTCCTCCATTACTGGGATGAACAGGTCGTCTTTTCCCTGCTCCTTGGTGAGGGATTACCAGGGCGACTTAGGGTCTCTAGGAATCCTGAGTATGAGTCGTCCTACCATCAGGGTCCGCTCATACGGTGAGGAGTCATGGAGAGGATTAGGGACGCTTTAGGAGGTGACCTGCTCCCTTATTACTCCTTTTGGCCAGGCTGATTCCCTTTTACCTTTTGACACCGCACGGTGGGGGGTTTCCCCCACTCCCCACCGTGAAACCTGCATAGTCGACTGAGGCTTCAGAGACCGCCGCGATCATGTCGCCCATCACAGAGGTCCCCACGCACCGGCAGGAGGCACCGGAACCGGCCGCCCGGCCGCAACAGGTCGTAGCCATCCAGCTCCCTGAGGCCCCGGTCCAGCCCGTAGCTGCCCCTGCACCATGCTCGGTGGTACCCGATAACTCTGCTAGACCCAATCCCAGGGTGCAACCGTATGTCTTACCTTGGAAACTTCCACAGTCACCCCTTGATTGTCTACCAGAACCCCGTCAGCCAGAGGTTTTGCATGCCTCTGCACAGGCAAGGGATTCCGGCTTACAGCAGGTTACCACAGCTTTCTCCAGACTGACTACTCAGCCAATTCCAAGAAGCACCACTAGAGGGCAGTGGCGCACCACAAATGCCGCAAAGCTTACCGTAGCTATCAAAAGCAGGAGCGCCCTCTTATGAGGTTTAGTAGCTCCAGCAGTGAGGAGGACCTGCAAATCCTTCTCTAAATGTCTCCTTCACTGCAATACCAGAACTTATAGGAGCCACAGTGTGGACTGGTCCTGAAAACTGAGAGACTGTTGGCCAGTTTGTTTTGTTCCATTGCCATTTATTGCAGCCTCAAGTGATAGCCACTTTTGTCAGGACTCCCCCCACTTCAGCAACTGTCTACATACCAGTTTGCGCCAAAGTTTACGCATTGTTTTATGCTCTTTCTCTGGTTATTTGAGAGCCTCATGGAACTATGGTTCTCATCATGCTGCTATTTTATGTATTTTTATATAACATTTTACACCATCCCTTGGATTACAAATATACATCACGTATGGATTACAATTAACTCTATTGTTTCCCGTGGGTTACAAGTGACTTTTGTTTGTTTCCAGAGGATTTCAACTTTAAAGCACTTTAAGAAAAAGGACTCAAGTCATATTTGAGCGTATTATGATAATATTGATTGCACTGATATTTGCATAATATATTTGCACAGTTTTTCCCAACATGTTTACAGGTTATGCAACGTTCAAGTATCATATGCCCATTGTGTGTATTCTTCTCCAGGTGCCGCAATGTGAATATGTGCACTTTTTGTAAAATTGCACTTACTTTTGCACTTAGCCAGATCTGTAGCACCTTTGTTTTGTGTCACTTTGCTTTACAGCTCTGTTCTCTTTATACGGACTGCCTCTGTGGACGCTTAATACTAATGGCCTACTCCTGGTGTCATGTATCCTAGATACCCAGGTAGGACCAAGTGGTAAGTCCTAGGCAGGTCCAGCAACTACAAGGGTAAACCCGCTGCTTCGGGAATGGCTAGGGGAGTCATATACCCATCCTTCCTGTTTGTTATATATGCCAGGATTGGTAATGGGACTACTAAACCACCATCCTGGGTTGTCTTCCAGGAGTTCCATGGGATTATTATACCCTCCTCCTGTGATATTGCCAGAAGCTTTTGGAGAAGCAGATACCTCCCCCTTCTGTGCCTTTGCCTAAGGTATGGTGCCTCCGCCTTAGAGCTGACCATAGTCACCATAGTGATCGTGCTATAAGCCTTAATTTCCGACTTTGGTGCAGGGAAGGGAATACAGGAAAAAGCCACCCTTCCATTTGCGGGCATTTCATTACCCAATGGTGGGATTACAGAGTAAAGACACCCCCATGCTTTCTTTGGTATAGGATACAAAATACTTCAAAGTCAGCCAGTAATGATTGCTTAGTGCAGACCTTTGGTTCACTGGGTATACTGAGAGGGCAACTGTTAATAAGACACCCTACTCATGCGTGCAGGAACATTAGGGTAGCCGTTATATGTTTGTCTTTATATGTACTACATGCAGCACTTTGTATTAAATTGGGTACCCCAGAGCTTAATCCTCTTATCCTAAGCACAAGCCGATGACTGCTTGAATCAAAGTAAGGGGGAATGTAACACCCCAGAGTTGTTACTACATGCCTTTACCCCGCTACTATCTCCTAAGAGCCTTTACACTGTCATCTGATGTGATTTTGCTCATGCCCTCCACGAATGTGCATACAAATCGATGTTAAAAACAATTGTTCATGTAATTTGCCTGGTTACCAGTAGGTGGCAGCAACCCATTGGCAGGTACAAGCTACAGTTTAGTGTATCTGAATGGATTATTCCAGCTTAGCCCCCCTCTGAGGAGAGTGGGTTAGTCCCTCTTCCTGCAGCAAGGGAGGGAAAAACAGTTAGAGCGAGATTTTAGTTACCCCCTGCATAGGGAAGACAGCAAGGACCTAGTCTCGGGTGAGACTTGGCCATATACCCAGTATGAGCACCTTCAGCTCTGCTGGATGAGAAAAGCAGAAACTACAGACAACCTCCAGAGTTCCAGGAAGAAAGCATCCCCTGAGAATCCATCTGTGAGATAAATGCAGGGCCTAGGAGAAGCCTATTCCTCCTCAGTTAGTCTGTCCCCACACAGCAGAAGTTTGAGATAAGTGCAGAAGCTAATCTTGCCATAGTTACAGAGCTACCAAGCAGACGTTTTATCCTGCAAGCTCCCCATTTAAAACCTGCTGGGAACAAGAGACCAAAGCTGTATACCGCTTGGATGCAAGTTATGTCAAGTAAAGAAACGTTTGAACTTCATCTAAAGGTCTGGACATCATTTCTTCTGCAAAAATCCTCTATTACTCCTACTATCACTACACTCAAATTTATTGCAAGTGAGCCAGGAGTCCGTCCGTACCCAGGTAGGAGACACCGTGACACAACTAACATCAAGCTATAGAGACATTATAGGCCATTACACCACTCTGGTATTCCTAATATAGGATGTGCGTTATAACACCTTGGAAGGGCCCTGGGGTAGTACCCTGCGCACGCTGCAATTGGTGTCACGAACAAACACAGGATATATTATCCACCTGACCCAGCCACTGCACTAAAAGTGGCGTCAGCGAACCCGTTCCTGGTCACTGCACAATCGCCTCGCGTGACTTGAACCGATTTATGAGGTTTCATGTGGCAATTTTTTTTTATAATTTTCAGATCTTAGCAACACCTGCTACTTCCTCAATCTGCATAACTTTACAGCTTGTCCTTCTTGTTGTTGCAATTTCAATGTTGAAGAATGTGTTTCTGATATCATCAACTCCTTCTTATTGGTCATGAAGCTACCAGCAAGTGACCCTGGCTGTTTCCGTGAAGGAATAGAGTGCATTTGGAAAGTCTTCAGACCCTTTAAATTTTTTCCCATTTCATGTTGCTCCTTGTGCTATAAGGTTTCCCCCTCATTCTGCACTCCTTAACCAATAATGACAAAGTGAAAACAGAATGTTCAAAATCTTAGCTAATTTATTTAAAAGGAAAAACTAAAGTCTTGAATTCACATAAGTCTCCAGCCCCTTTACTGGACTTAGAGTACTTTCACACTAGCGTTTTTCTTTTCTAGCACTGAGTTCCGTCCATCAGTTTCATCCTCATGCATTCTGAATGGAGAGAAATCCGTTCAGGATGTTGTGTCAGGCGCTGCACTATGAAGTGCCTTTTGCGCTGTGGCATTAGAAGAATTTTGGTATCTCTGACTTTTAGTCTAACCAGACTGTCTATTACTCTATAATTCCTCTAGCGCCGTTCTATGGAAACAGTAGGTTTAAAGAGCACACCAAATGCTTCAAATAACTTCTTTATTGACTTCAACTTTTCTTCATATATAACACTGCCGCCTCCGCAGCAGATAGTCCATGTACATAACACGTGATATCACAAAATGGCGGTATGATTAAGATGGTGGTTCAACTGTTCAATCTTGTCATTCAACTTAAAATGATGGATATATTTCTCTCTTGAGTATCTGTACATTTCTTCTGGGTGTTTGCCATTTACTTCTTAGCATAAGATTGGCTAAGAACTCTTTCCTCCATCTATTCCAAAACTGTTCTGATAGATATTGAACTCTTCGCCATCTCCTTTTAGCATATAAATCCTTTTTGGTGAACTTGCCAGGTGGTGGCTGTATGTAATCAGACTTAAGGTGAAGTAGATGGTTGGGAGTTAAAGGGTCCAAACTTGTTGGATCGTTGATGTTATCAACTGTAAGTGGACGACTGTTAACAATAGACATTACTTCATAGAATAGGGTCCTAAGTGAAGCATCATCTATTCTTCCGGCGTTCTTTTCCAACACTGAACTTAACACATTTCTTACAGTTCTGATTTGTCCTTCATATGAAAATCACACTGTTTCTCTAACAAATACTCAGTTACTTTTTCTTTATCGATCTCTTTTAGAGCTTTCTTCAATTCATTCTTTGCTCCGACAAAATTAGATCCTTGGTCAGATCTAAGCTCTCTGACGGTACCTCTAATGGCTATGAAACATCTTAAGGCGTTGATAAATGCATCAGTTGACATATCTTCTAACATTTCCAGGTGAATCGCTCTGGAACTCACTAATGTAAATATTAGTCCATATCTCTTGTACTCCTTGCGCTTCTGTTTGGTGATGAATGGGCCAAAGCAATCCATTCCGCTATAAAGAAATGGTGGTGATGGGTTTACACGATCAGCCAGTAAATCTGCCATTCTTTGTTCTTTTGTAGGTCTATGTGCCTTTCTGCAGACTACACATTTACTTATATACTTTGCTATAACTTTGCTTCCTTTCACAATCCAGTAACCATCTTCTCTCAAACAGCTTTGGGTAAAGCTTCTTCCTTGATGCAAGGATATGTTGTGGTAGTAATCAATAATCAATCTTGTGAAGGTCTAATTTTTGGGTAGAATTGCTGGATGCTTTACTTTGCTAGGTAACAATGCATTTTCCAGTCTCCCTCCCACCTTCAGTATACCATCCTGCAGAACAAGATTAAGCTTGTACAATGGGTGGTTGTTTAGAAGCCTTTTAGGTTCTTGACTAAGTCTCAACTCTTCACTGTAGAATCTCTGTTGAATGAGTCTTATGACTGTTTCTTCAGCTTTCATTCTTTCTTCTACATTCAACAATTCCTTCTTTCTGATTCCCTTTGCCAAACGTTGAATTCAAGCTACTACTTTTATGACTGTATTCCATTTTGAACATCTGGCTAGTCTTTTAAGTATGTCATCTTGACACTTGACAGCAGTGCTCAATGTTTGTACAACTTTTACTTCTGGATCACCCATAGACAATTCTGTGTAACCTTTACTGGGTGTGATTTCCTTTTCCCAAAGGAACTGTGGCCCTGTGAACTAATTTGAATTTTTCAATTCTGTTACATTCAGGCCTCTTGAAGCATGATCTGCTGGGTGATGCCAATGTTCTGGATTTGTTATTTCCCGAATTTTCTCAACTCTGTTAGCGACAAAGATATGGAATCTTCGCGTTTCGTTGTTTATGTATCCTAGGACAACTTGTGAGTCTGTCCAAAATTATTCTCCATCTATTTTCAATTCCAATTCTTCTCTCAGAAACTTGCTTAGTGATGCTGAAACTACGGCTGCTGACAGTTCAAGTCTTGGTATTGTCTGAATACTGGTAGGTGCAACTCTGGCTTTCCCCATAACCAAGGCACAGTGTATCTTTTCTTCTCCTATTACTCTGATGTATGAGCACTGACCATAACCATAACTACTGGCATCTGAAAAATGATGAAGTTCTATTTTCTTGTACTTTCCGAAATATTAAGGTACAAAACATCTGGGTATCCGAACTTCTCTCAAGTTTTGCAAGTCTCTTATCCAACTCTCCCACCTTGGCCTCAAATTTTCAGGTATGGGCTCGTCCTATCCCAACTTCTGTCTGCACAATTCTTGTAGTATTTCTTTTGCTCTGAGGATTACTGGGGCCAAGAATCCCAATGGATCATATATAGAAGCCACTGCGGAAAGAATGGTGCATCTAGTTGCAACTTTCTCTTCAATAGATACTTCAAAGAAGAACTTGTCGTTCTCTACATTTCATCCCAATCCAAGCACGTTCTGAACTGGAAGATGATCGCAATTGAGATCTACATTCTTCATTGTTGATGCACGTTCAGAGTCACTGATGAATTCCAGTACCTCTCTGTTGTTTGAGATGAATTTGTGAAGGCGCAGGTTTCCTCTTGCGCATAACTCTTGGCTTTCTTTCACTAGTTTGATTGCAGATTCTGTGGACTTCAGAAAATTTGCTGCTGATGGGCAATCCTTTTCATTCTGATTAGCTAGGTACTTCATGCCATAATTGCCACAACCTGGAGATGATGCTGCTCCAAACAAGTGTACTTTCATTCTGCATTCTGCTGGCTCTGTATCTCTATCTCCATCCTCCCACCATAGAAACATCAGGAAGTCTCTACCTTCATTTTTCACATGAAACTGCTGGAACATCTTTTCAACGTCACACATGACCGCTACAGGATACTTTCTGAATCTACAGAGTACTCCAGGCAGAGTGTTTATAAGATCTGGTCCTTTTAGTAGATGATCATTCAATGCAACACCATTGTACTTTGCTAAGCAATCAAATACTACTCTAATCTTATCTGGTTTCTTTGAGTGGTAAACACCTTGATGTGTGATGTACCACACTTCTCCTTCTTTAGGTTGGTTATTAACTTTCTCTGCATGTCCTCTTTGAGGATGCCTTCCATGAATTTCAAATAATCATTCTTGAGTTTGAAATTCATCCCATTGATTGGCTGTTTCACAGGTAGGTATGCGATCTCTATCTAGAGCAGGGGTGGGCAATTATTTTTTCGATGGGGCCACATGAGAAACTGAAAATATTTTGGAGGGCCGGGCCAAAAGGCTAAACTCAATACTGCATAAAATCAATTGTATTTCTTTATAAAAAGCAGTAAATATCATTGTTGGACAACTGGTACGAGTACTTGTTATAGTTAAACAATGAAAAAGTGAGGTTGCCTTACAAGAAAAAAATTTAAATTTATTAAACAAAATTTCCCAAAACAATGAACATTTTTCACTATTTGTGACTCATATTAGTGAAAGCCATTGTCCCCCTGTGAATCCAGCCATTGTCCCCTGTGAATCCAGCCATTGTCCCCTGTGAATCCAGCCATTGTCCCCATGTGAATCCAGCCATTGTCCCCTGTGAATCCAGCCATTGTCCCCCTGTGAATCCAGCCATTGTCCCCTGTGAATCCAGCCATTGTCCCCTGTGAATCCAGCCATTGTCCCCTGTGAATCCAGCCATTGTCCCCTGTGAATCCAGCCATTGTCCCCTGTGAATCCAGCCATTGTCCCCTGTGAATCCAGCCATTGTCCCCTGTGAATCCAGATTCCAGCCATTGTCCCCTGTGAATCCAGCCATTGTCCCCTGTGAATCCAGCCATTGTCCCCCTGTGAATCCAGCCATTGTCCCCTGTGAATCCAGCCATTGTCCCCCTGTGAATCCAGCCATTGTCCCCCTGTGAATCCAGCCATTGTCCCCCTGTGAATCCAGCCATTGTCCCCCTGTGAATCCAGCCATTGTCCCCCTGTGAATCCAGCCATTGTCCCCCTGTGAATCCAGCCATTGTCCCCCTGTGAATCCAGCCATTGTCCCCCTGTGAATCCAGCCATTGTCCCCCTGTGAATCCAGCCATTGTCCCCTGTGAATCCAGCCATTGTCCCCTGTGAATCCAGCCATTGTCCCCCTGTGAATCCAGCCATTGTCCAATGTGAATCCAGCCATTGTCCCCTGTGAATCCAGCCATTGTCCCCTGTGAATCCAGCCATTGTCCCCTTGTGTACAGAACACCCCCCCGGCCCCCCCATTATATACAGAACACCCCCCCCCCCTTACAATAGTACACACCCCTCCCCCCCCCCCTTGCCTTTAGAAACGTAATGCTCAGAGATGATCAGCCATGTGTTAGTCACACTGACTACACACAGCACAGGGGGAGGCGGCCGCAGCTTCATGCTTGTCGGCTCTGTGACTGTCAGTGTCAGACAGTCACAGCCGATACTATGAGAGCCGCGGGCGCTGCGCTGTTACAGAGAAGGGAATAATTGCGGCCGGCCGGGTCCCGGGTACGGCTCGCACGAGGCACCCCCCCCCCTGCTGTGTCTTGCCTAGACAGTACTGCCGCTGACGCTGCCTCCCTGCCACCGCGCCATGCCACACGCAGCACGCCGAGTCGGAAGTCCTCTTCATTCGCGGAGGAGGGGTATCGTTGCTTGGCACGCCTCTGGCTCCGCCCGGGGGCCGGATTAAAAGGTCCGCCGGGCCGTATACGGCCCGCGGGCCGTAGTTTGCCCAGGTCTGATCTAGAGGTATATCGTCGTTTGTATAAGCTGGAGGTAGATCTAATGTGCAGTTTGAATGAAGTCCTCTAACTCTCAGTCCTTTGACTGTTCACTAATGTGTCTCTCCCTGTCATTGTGGTGAGTTTGAGCTTCACTGATTCTGTAGCCACTTGTAATTTCTTGAAGGTGACATCACTCTGGGCATCCAGTAGCACATAGGCGTATGCCTTCTTGTTTCTCCTTTTAGGATTTGATATACACACTGGTACAACCATTGATGTGCCATTGCTTTCTCCATCCCTCACTCTGCAAGAGACTACTGATACTTTCTTTCCTTCCTCAGTATCTTTAGGTATTGAGGATTTATCTTTCTTTGGACGTTCTTCATGTAGTGGTGTAGGGTGGCGTCCTTTGCAAACGCTGCATGTGGCCTTTTTCTTACATTCCTTAGTAACATGGCATTTTCTTAGGCATCCGAAACAGAGTTGGTTATCCAGCACAAATTTTTTCTTTTCTTCTGGGGACTTCGCCTTCAATTGTTGGCACTTATGTATGGAGTGGTTCTCTCCACAGAACATACACTTGAAGGTATTTGAACATTTGTTGGTTCCGTCTCTCTACTGATCCCAGTAGTGACTTTGAACTTGCTCTCGTAGGTATCTGGACCGTTAGCTGCTGTGTTGGTTGCAAAGCTAGTTGCTCTTGCACGTCTTATCTCTCTTGCAGGCCTTTCTTCTAAGGATTTTAAGACGTAAGATGATGTTACTGGATTACATGCTATCCGTGTTTCCTCTTTGACAAACTCAG
Organism: Bufo bufo; assembly: GCF_905171765.1. Lineage (NCBI taxonomy): Eukaryota > Metazoa > Chordata > Amphibia > Anura > Bufonidae > Bufo > Bufo bufo. Next base: position 28,827,772 of record NC_053392.1, on the reverse strand, counting down.
AGAACTCTTCAAAACTTGGAAAGTTCTTACCTAGATCTAACTGTTTATTCACATAGTGTTTCTATCTAGAAGCCACTTCTTCAGGTAGCTTAGTTAGCATCCTGTGGTTTTCTAGATAGTTATTCAGTACTTCCAGTCCTTGAATATGTGGGATGGCATTGCTGCATGCTTGCAGGAAGTCACCATACTTTTGGAGTTTGAAGTGTTTTTTAGGACCTATTTTAGGCCAGTTATTTAGTTTCTCTCTAAAGGCTCTTTGTACTAAGAAAGGATGACCATATCTTGTATTCAATTTTTCCCAAGCTTGTTTGTAGGCTTCTTCGTCTTTTCTATAGAAGTTACCTTCAAGAACTTTCTTGACTTCTCCACCAACATATCTCTGAAGGTAGAATAACTTGTCAACTGGACTGAAGCAATGATGCTCAATGATCATTTTAAAACTTGCTTTCCACTCTACGAACTTCAGTACGTCTCCTGAAAATACAGTGGGTTCCAGAATGGGAAGTCTAGCTAGCACTGTTCTCTGTGGTCTTTCTGGGACAATGGTTGTAACACTCTCCTGAGCATTGCCATGGCATCTAGGAATAGAATCATCCGGTTCTATTTTCTCACTTACTTCTGAATGAGTCCTTTTCTTCATCCTTTCCAGTAGAGATAGAGGGCAAATCCACACAGCCCTTTCCCAACACCGGACTAGGCCTCTCTTTGTTTTTATGAGCAGGGATGGAAGGATAATAACTTATTTCTTCACTACATGCTGGAGATTTCCTTCCATTCTCCTGGGCATATGAAGGAAAGTAGAAGTCTATTTTTTCACTTAGTACAGATTTGAACCTATGACTACTCTGACTCGTATCCTCCTCATGTACTCTGAGTCTGGCTTCTATGAACTTAACTTTTTTCTGCCTTTCCAGACTTTTCATCTGTTGGCGCTGTGCCTCGATTTCAGCTTCCATTTGATTGCGTTGTGCTTCCATTTGATGGCGTTGTGCATACTTTTCAGCTTCTATTTGATTGCGTTGTGCATCCCTTTCAGCTTCCATTTGATGGAGTTGTGCATCCATTTCAGCTATCCATTGGCGCTGCGCCTCGATGGCAGCTTCCATCTTAATTTCTGCTTTCTTGACAGCAAGTTGTTCAGCTAATTCCTTTTCTTTGGCTGAAGTACATGAGGACTCCTGATATGGGGGCAGCACTTCTGCTAGCGAAGGAAGTCACACTTGAGATTGTGGTTCCCCCTAAGGACCTAGCATAGTCTCTCATAAAAAGCTTGTTCATTCTCCTTGCTTTAACTTCATCATAATTAGCTGCAGATGAAAGTTCTCTCATGAGCTTTACTAAATCTTTAGTGACTGCAGTACATGTGTCCATGTTCCTTACAATGTCCTGGGAAGGTGTAAGCGACCGCAGGTTGACATATGCTGCCATAAGCTATGATTCTTCTACCATCTCTACCATATCACTCAAGTTCCCTTTTTATCATTTTTTGTTTTAACTTTCCACGAATGCCTTTAATGTATAATTTCCACTTCTCATACATTCTGGTGAACTTTTTTCCTTTCAGTGCTGCTTCTTGCTCCAAATTTTCCAGTATCTTTAGGGTCGGTTTTCTGGCACGTGTTGAACGTCTTAGTTCATCTATTTTGGGCTATATTTGTTTGAGGCAAGACTAATGTTGCATCAGACTCTTCTACCTCAGACAGGTTCCCTTGCTTTTCCCCCTCTACTCTATCTATTTTTGTATCCTCTAACAGTGGCATGGTAATACTAGGTTCAGAAATTTTACTTTAAATGCTATAACAATCAATACGAATATTAAGAGTTCTTTCACTTTAAATGCAGTATTGACAAATGCAGAAATAAATGACTTTCACTTTAAATGTAACAGCGATAAATGCAGGCGATAAATGACTTTCACTTTAAATGCAATAGAGTCTGTGTAATACAAACTTACCTTTGTTTTACTTTAAAGTCTTTATCTGAACACGAAAATATCTCTTTATGCCAAAGCCTATATGCAATGATAAGTAATAAAAGGAAAGCTCTGACCTTATTTTGAAGAGCAGGATACTGCGATCTGAAGGTTGCTAGATCAAATGTTTGTCTTAAAGGAGACTTGTCTTTTCTTGATGTGATGCGATGCTCTGCACTGACTTGCGATGCTCTGTGCACACTTGCGATGCTCTGCGCTGAGTTGCGATGCTCTGTGCAGATTTGTGATGACTTGCGATGTGCTGGCTTGGATACGCTGCTACAGGCTTTGGGCCTAGTGGCGGGAAACTAGCTGACTGCAGTACGTGGCCTCTCCATGGATAGCGGTGCAGGCACTCTAGCTCTGGACTTTGGCCTTCCACCATGCGTCTCTTTCTCTCTCTAGGGATCGCAGGAGAGTTGGCGCTATTTCTCTGACTATCTTGCCTTTGCCGTTCTGCCACTTTAAGAGTCGGCTGCAGTTTGACTAATGCGCACGTTCTATGGCCTTTATGGTAGCTCCGCTGATATGTCTTTGCTTGCTCACTCAGGGAACAGTTGCTGCGTGGTATATGCTGGTGCTCCGCTGCTCTAATGCGCCCTTTACTGTGCAAGTTGAGGAGCGCTATCACTTCGCCCTCTGAGGGGAATAGTTCTAATGCGCCCTTTACTGTGCAAGTTGAGGAGCGCTATCACTTTGCCCTCTGAGGGGAATAGTTCCACTGTGGCAGGCGCAGCTCTATGAAGTGCCTTTTGCGCTGTGGCATTAGAAGAATTTTGATATCTCTGATTTTTTGTCTAACCAGACTGTCTATTACTCTGTAATTCCTCTAGCGCCATTCTATGGAAACAGTAGGTTTAAAGAGCACACCAAATGCTTCAAATAACTTCTTTATTAACTTCAACTTTTCTCCATATATAACACTGCCGCCTCCGCAGCAGATAGTCCATGTACCTAACACGTGTTGAAAAGATATTACAAAATGGCGGTATGATTAAGATGGTGGTTCAACTGTTCAATCTTGGTGGATATATTTCTCTCCTGAGTATCTGTACTCTCACTTTAAGTTATTTAAAGGGGTTATCCCATTTTAGACAATGGGGGCATATCGCTAGGATATGCCCCCATTGTCTGATAGGTGCGGGTCCCACCTCTGGGACCCGCACCTACAAGGAGAACGGAGCAAAGAAAGTTGAGGAGGGCGCACCGCGCATGCGCCCTCCATTAATTTCTATGGAGCCACCGAAAGTAGCCGTGCGCTGGCTCGGCTATTTCCGTTGGCCCCATAGAAATGAATGGGAGCTGTGGCCGCGCATGCCCGGTGCGCTCCCGTTCACTTCAATGGGAGAGGCGGGGAGCTGCGCCTTGTGGTGGACGGACCCCGGGAAACCCGGGGTCCTCCAGCCACAACTCTCCCCGACTCCGTTCTCCTTGTAGGTGCGGGTCCCAGAGGTGGGACCCGCACCTATCAGACAATGGGGGCATATCCTAGCGATATGCCCCCATTGTCTAAGATGGGATAACCCCTTTAAGCATGTTATGATCTCTCTGAGGTCTAACTAATAGTTCACTTGCAGTATGCAGTTAGCAGTGACTATTTGCAGATTGGTTGAGTATGATCTGGTATGGTTGTATGCAATTTGGATTGCATATGGAATCTGAATGCTTGCAATTTGTATTTGTAGTTTGCAATTGAATTTGCAATTTGGTGAAACTGTAAGTAAACACACATATAACTGGTTCAGTATACAGTTCTAATCGCTATATTAAAGGGGTTGTCCGAGTTATGAAAAAAATGTATATAGCACTGAGAATCTGATGGGCAGCAATATATAACTAAGCTAAGCAAGTTTTATGCAAAAAAATATATATATTTCCTCATTTCCCTGGTTCTTTTCTGGCCCTTTGTTTACATGCAATAAAAACAATCTCTGCCCCTCCCCCTGCTCTGCTAAGGGAGTGGACACAAGAGCTGCCCTGAGTGACATGTCTGCCTGCTGGGAGACTCTGCAGCATGTTGTATGTGTAGAACTACAAGTCCCAGCTGTATAATGACACTGCTAATACACACAGGATCTTCCCCCTACCTTCTTGTGCAATGCTCTCTCTAGTCTGTCAGCTCCTGTGGCCAGAATTGTCACTGCCTGTGCAGCTGAAGGGGTTAAGAATCCTAGGAGAGAGCAGACAGCAGTGAAAGGGGGCGTGGCCAGCACAGTGTAAACAAACTTTATCAGAGCAGGGAGAGAAGCTGACATCACAGGTCATGTGACCCTCAGTCAAATCTGATAAACCAGGCACTGCAGATAAAGTGAGTTAATTGTAAAGTTGTTATATTTGCCTAGTTAGACACATAGAAAGAACAAAAAAATAACTCGGACAACCCCTTTAACAGTAGGAACATCATTTAACTGTTTTAAATACCTATTTTGGCCTCTCTGCTTCCATAAAACAGCTTTCAGTGCATGTCTGTTCAGCTCCTGTCTCTAGTGAATAATGATTCTAGCAGCAGGAGCTGGGGGAATTCCCAGATAGGCTGTGTGTGAGGCTGTCTGTGATTGGTGAAAACTCTTGCTGTGTGAGAAGCTGGCTGTGATTGGTCTAGACTTCTGCCCAGCAACAATAGATTAACACTATGCTTTCTGTTGTTTCTGCTGTGTCACTGAGCTTACCTTACATTATAAAATGAATCTTAAAGGCATATTATCTTTTTCTGCTTCTGTGAACACAAAATATAAGTTATATAACATCCAAAACATGATGTCACATTAAATAACTCTGCTTTTGTCTTTAACACATAAACATAGGAACTGTATTAAGGCTATTGGCAGGTCTAGCTGTATACACATATAAGCTATACTAGCAACCTAGGACAGGTCTTAGCTGGCCAGCTACAGATGTCTTCAGTTCAGTCACTGAACGGCGTTTTGGACGGAGGAAATACCGCAGCATGCTGCGGTATTCTCTCCGTCCAACATTCCGGATCAGTTGCCGGAATGCCGGTTCCCGCATTAATTTACATTGAAATGTATTAGTGCCGGATCTGGCAATTAAAAATAACGGAATGCCGGATCCTTAGACCGGTAAAAATGTGGAAAAAAAATACCAACGGATCCGTTTGTCCGTATGACAAACGGAGAGACGGATCCACGTCCAGATCCGTCTACAAATGCTATCCGTTTGCATGCAGATTGCCTGATCCGGCAGGCAGTCTCAGTGACGGAACTGCTTGCTGGATCACTCTGCCGCAAGTGTGAAAGAAGCCTTAGTTGAAGAATCTTTGGCAGCGATTACAACCTCTAGTCTTCTTGGGGACGATGCCACAAGGATTGCACACCTGGATCTTGGCGTTTTCTTCCCTTCTTCTCTATCAGGTTAGATGATGACCATTGGTGGACATCCATCTTAAGGTCTCTGCAGAGATGTGCTATTTGGGTTTACATCAGGGCTCTTGCTGGGCCCCTGAAGAACATTCAGAGTTGTCCCTAAAGGACCCTTTACAGAGGCCGAGAATCCCGCAGATAATCACTAACAAGCGATCAATAGGAATGCTCATTAACAATTATCTGGCCAATGCCGTTGACTATGTGATGAATTCCTTGCCTTCCTCTCGGTATCCCCCCCCCCCCCCTTCCTTACAACGGTGTTTTATAAACTGGTATCGGATTAAAGGAGTTTTCTTTCATCTGTCACCGATAAAAATTCCTGATATGATAGCTGCTTCTGTCATGTATCTCTGGTAAGGCTTCTCCATCTGGTGGAAGTCTCGAGACGTTCTCCTGTGTTCCTTCTGGTCAGTGTTAGTCTAGTCCCTACACTGCAACAACTTGAGACTGTTCTCTCCTCGGTAAATTATTTCTAAAACACGTGTCAGCCGCATGTTAATGAGCTTTCCCTCCAAAGACGTCGACTGCACCCCAAATGTAATTTAAAAAATGGCGGCTGTAAGTGATGCATCATGAGATATAAATGACACCCGTGTACATTGTTAATCTACATTTTTACAGTTGGCCATCATTGGTGTCTTCTAGTGATGAGGTTTTCCACTGTAGGGGGGTGTCCTGCAATGACATCATTATCCAGACTACCATGTTTATCAGTCTTGTAGTGTTTTCCAGAATTCCTCTTTCCCTACATCCAAAGCTATTAAGTCTTTTCTAGAACGCCTCCTGTTTGTGTCATCGGTGGTATTCTCCATTTGTGAGACAGAATATTCTCTGTGCTGAGTTTTAGTCTCACGATGTTATCGGAAGCATGTAAACACCGGTACAACCCGCAGGGTCTCATAGACATGAGCAGCAGCGATCTGGTGCCCCCGACTGGTACATGGGGCGGCGTTACAAAACGCTCTCTGAAGGATGAGGTCTACGACAATCCTCTCCAAAAAGAGAAGGGTCCTGATGTCTGATCTTTTCTCCAATCCTCCGAGTCATAAGGTCCTACAAGGGTCAAGGCCCAATGGCTTCCCTTCTTCAACACTTGACTAGTCTCATGTCTATCTAGACTGCACCCAAGTATCCCCTAAAGTGCCAAAATCTACTTTTGGATCCTCGAGAAGATTGGTGGGGGGAGCAGAAGGCAGGATACCTGAGGGCTGATCCCTTCTTCCCCCTTAGATGGAACCTCGATAAGAACACGGTTCCTCCAGAAATCCCGCCATGAACGAATATACAAAAGGTCGAGGCTGAAATAAAGGTGAGTGGGTACGAAAATGCCATGCCACCCATGCGTCAGGTCAACCATAAAGCCGGAAGCGTATGATACGGCCTAAGGTTAACCGAAAAGTTACCACCAACACCACCCCATCCACGAACCCCAAAAATGACATATTTAGCGTCGCTGAAGCAATATTTTTTCACATTGGGTCTGAGGAATTGAATAAAAAAATTCAGTTATTACTTATTCGCTTTCCTCAGGAGAACAAGCGTCCACCTGAGCGCAGCGGAGCAGGTCACACGTACAGGCAACGTCTGAGGTAATATAAGGGGGTCTGTAATACATGGAGCAGAGACTATATCACTGCCATAATGTGGCAGCTGTCAGGGTGGGGGAGACCCCTGGGTGGGGGGAGGCCGCAGTCATTGTCAGGTACATCGGTCTCTATGGTAACCATCAGGCAATCCTTCTCCAGAGAACACAACTGCGACCTCCCATCCTTTGGCAGCCGCCTGCTGCAAGGCACGCTGGGAAATGGAGTTCTCAGGAGGGGAGAAAACAAGGGCGAGAAAAAGAGAAAAACTACAACATGTCCTGACCAATCACAACCGTCCTCTGCGGGCAGCCTACCCTGCTTCTCAGGTGCACCGCTTATTGATTGGTTATCCTGCTGTCAGTCAGCGCCGAGGTCCCGCCCCCCTGTGTCTCCAGTCTTCCAAGCTGCTGTGAGAGGCGCACGGAGAGGAGCCCAACCCAGCCGCCCCAGAGCTGCAGCCCGGAGCCCAGAGCAGGTCAGTGATCCCCGGAACCAGGAGGGCCCCAATCCGTGCACCTAGTCTGTAAGCATCACCTACACTGCACCCCGGCCATACATCACCCCCAGCCATACATCACCCTATATACTGAGCACCTGCACCCCCAGCCATACATCACCCTATATACAGAGCACCTGCACCCCCAGCCATACATCACCCTATATACAGAGCACCTGCACCCCCAGCCGTACATCACCCTGTATACAGAGCACCTGCACCCCCAGTCATACATCACCCTATATACTGAGCACCTGCACCCCCAGCCATACATCACCCTATATACAGAGCACCTGCACCCCCAGCCATACATCACCCTATATACAGAGCACCTGCACCCCCAGCCATACATCACCCTATATACAGAGCACCTGCACCCCCAGCCATACATCACCCTATATACAGAGCACCTGCACCCCCAGCCATACATCACCCTATATACAGAGCACCTGCACCCCCAGCCGTACATCACCCTATATACAGAGCACCTGCACCCCCAGCCGTACATCACCCTGTATACAGAGCACCTGCACCCCCAGTCGTACATCCCCTATATACAGAGCACCTGCACCCTGGCCATACATCACCCTATATACTGAGCACCTGCACCCCCAGCCATACATCACCCTGTATACAGAGCACCTGCACCCCCAGCCATACATCACCCTGTATACAGAGCACCTGCACCCCCAGCCGTACATCACCCTATATACTGAGCACCTGCACCCCCAGCCGTACATCACCCTATATACTGAGCACCTGCACCCCCAGCCGTACATCACCCTATATACAGAGCACCTGCACCCCCAGTCATACATCACCCTATATACTGAGCACCTGCACCCCCAGCCATACATCACCCTATATACTGAGCACCTGCACCCCCAGCCATACATCACCCTATATACTGAGCACCTGCACCCCCAGCCATACATCACCCTATATACAGAGCACCTGCACCCCCAGCCATACATCACCCCATAACTGCACCCAATATACAGGTTTCTTCCCTGCCAGATAATCTTCAGATCTGTGCATTAGGTTATACATACAACCACACCCCATACCTGCTCATAGGCCTATATCTGCCATATATATTACTACTAATTGCAGTGTAATTGATTGGCCCCTGGCTGTACCCAGCAGTGTCAGCAGCGTCACATACATTGTCATGGAGCTCGCCAGTTTCCATGGTCTTTGCCTCCGGTCAGATGTGCGGACATTCCCTATTTACGGTGCTCCCCCTTATTGTAATCACTGCCAGGAAAAAGACCTCGTACCCAAAAATCACTTGTAACTTACATACAGAATAATTCACCAAATAAATATATGACATCACATACATGTAGCTATTGGGTGTGCGGAGGTAACAGTGTACATACATTACTGATCCTGTATTATACTCCAGAGCTGCACTCACTATTCTGCTGGAGGAGTCACTGTGTACATACATTACTTATCCTGTACTGATCCTGAGTTACATCCTGTATTATACCCCAGAGCTGCACTCACTATTCTGCTGGTGCAGTCACTGTGTACATACATTACTTATCCTGTACTGATCCTGAGTTACATCCTGTATTATACTCCAGAGCTGCACTCACTATTCTGCTGGTGGAGTCACTGTGTACATACATTACATTACTTATCCTGTACTGATCCTGAGTTACATCATGTATTATACTCCAGAGCTGCACTCACTATTCTGCTGGTGCAGTCACTGTGTACATACATTACTTATCCTGTACTGATCCTGAGTTACATCCTGTATTATACTCCAGAGCTGCACTCACTATTCTGCTGGCAGAGTCACTGTGTACATACATTACTTATCCTGTACTGATCCTGAGTTACATCCTGTATTATACTCCAGAGCTGCACTCACTATTCTGCTGGTGCAGTCACTGTGTACATACATTACTTATCCTGTAATGATCCTGAGTTACATCCTGCATTATACTCCAGAGCTGCACTCACTATTCTGCTGGTGCAGTCACTGTGTACATACATTACTTATCCTGTAATGATCCTGAGTTACATCCTGCATTATACTCCAGAGCTGCACTCACTATTCTGCTGGTGCAGTCACTGTGTACATACATTACATATCCTGTACTGATCCTGAGTTACATCCTGTATTATACTCCAGAGCTGCACTCACTATTCTGCTGGTGCAATCACTGTGTACATACATTACTTATCCTGTACTGATCCTGAGTTACATCCTGTATTATACTCCAGAGCTGCACTCACTATTCTGCTGGTGCAGTCACTGTGTACATACATTACTTATCCTGTACTGATCCTGAGTTACATCCTGTATTATACTCCAGAGCTGCACTCACTATTCTGCTGGTGCAGTCACTGTGTACATACATTACTTATCCTGTACTGATCCTGAGTTACATCCTGTATTATACTCCAGAGCTGCACTCACTATTCTGCTGGTGCAGTCACTGTGTACATACATTACTTATCCTGTACTGATCCTCAGTTACATCCTGTATTATACTCCAGAGCTGCACTCACTATTCTGCTGGTGCAGTCACTGTGTACATACATTACTTATCCTGTACTGATCCTGAGTTACATCCTGTATTATACTCCAGAGCTGCACTCACTATTCTGCTGGTGCAATCACTGTGTACATACATTACTTATCCTGTACTGATCCTGAGTTACATCCTGTATTATACTCCAGAGCTGCACTCACTATTCTGCTGGTGCAGTCACTGTGTACATACATTACTTATCCTGTACTGATCCTGAGTTACATCCTGTATTATACTCCAGAGCTGCACTCACTATTCTGCTGGTGCAATCACTGTGTACATACATTACTTATCCTGTACTGATCCTGAGTTACATCCTGTATTATACTCCAGAGCTGCACTCACTATTCTGCTGGTGAAGTCACTATGTACATACATTACTTATCCTGTACTGATCCTTAGTTATATCCTGTATTATACTCCAGAGCTGCACTCACTATTCTGCTGGTGCAGTCACTGTGTACATACATTACTTATCCTGTACTGATCCTGAGTTACATCCTGTATTATACTCCAGAGCTGCACTCACTATTCTGCTGGCAGAGTCACTGTGTACATACATTACATTACTTATCCTGTACTGATCCTGAGTTACATCCTGTATTATACTCCAGAGCTGCACTCACTATTCTGCTGGTGCAGTCACTGTGTACATACATTACTTATCCTGTACTGATCCTGAGTTACATCCTGTATTATACTCCAGAGCTGCACTCACTATTCTGCTGGTGCAGTCACTGTGTACATACATTACATTACTTATCCTGTACTGATCCTGAGTTACATCCTGTATTATACTCCAGAGCTGCACTCACTATTCTGCTGGTGGAGTCACTGTGTACATACATTACATTACTTATCCTGTACTGATCCTGAGTTACATCCTGTATTATACTCCAGAGCTGCACTCCCTATTCTGCTGGTGGAGTCACTGTGTACATACATTACATTACTTATCCTGTAATGATCCTGAGTTACATCCTGCATTATACTCCAGAGCTGCACTCACTATTCTGCTGGTGCAATCACTGTGTACATACATTACTTATCCTGTACTGATCCTGAGTTACATCCTGTATTATACTCCAGAGCTGCACTCACTATTCTGCTGGTGCAATCACTGTGTACATACATTACTTATCCTGTAATGATCCTGAGTTACATCCTGTATTATACTCCAGAGCTGCACTCACTATTCTGCTGGTGGAGTCATTATGTACGTACATTACTTATCCTGTACTGATCCTGAGTTACATCCTGTATTATACTCCAGAGCTGCACTCACTATTCTGCTGGTGGAGTCACTGTGTACATACATTACATTACTTATCCTGTACTGATCCTGAGTTACATCCTGTATTATACTCTAGAGCTGCACTCACTATTCTGCTGGTGCAGTCACTGTGTACATACATTACTTATCCTGTAATGATCCTGAGTTACATCATGTATTATACTCCAGAGCTGCACTCACTATTCTGCTGGTGCAGTCACTTTGTACATACATTACATTACTTATCCTGTGCTGATCCTGAGTTACATCCTGTATTATACTCCAGAGCTGCACTCACTATTCTGCTGGTGCAGTCACTTTGTACATACATTACTTATCCTGTACTGATCCTGAGTTACATCCTGTATTAGACTCCAGAGCTGCACTCACTATTCTGCTGGTGCAATCACTGTGTACATACATTACTTATCCTGTACTGATCCTGAGTTACATCCTGTATTATACTCCAGAGCTGCACTCACTATTCTGCTGGTGCAGTCACTGTGTACATACATTACATTACTTATCCTGTACTGATCCTGAGTTACATCCTGTATTATACTCCAGAGCTGCACTCACTATTCTGCTGGTGCAGTCACTGTGTACATACATTACTTATCCTGTACTGATCCTGAGTAGAGATGAGCGAGTTTCATACATCACCCCATAACTGCACCCTATATACAGGTTTCTTCCCTGCCCGATAATACTCACATCTGTGCATTCGGTTATACATACAACCACACCCTACACACAGTGCTGCCCATAATTATTCATACCCCTGGCAAATTTTGACTTAAAGTTACTTTTATTCAACCAGCAAGTAATTTTTTGATGGGAAATGACATCGGTGTCTCCCAATAGATAATAAGACGATGTACAAGATGCAATATTGTGGGGGGGAAAAAACATTTCTCAGCTTTTATTTACATTTTAGCAAAAAGTGTCAAATTATTACCCTTCTCAATAATCAATAGAAAAGCCTTTATTTGCTATTACAGCAATCAGACGCTTCCTATAATTGCAGACCAGCTTTTTGCAGGTCTCCACAGGTATTTTTGCCCATTCATCTTTAGCAATGAGCTCCAAATCTTTCAGGTTGGAGGGTCTTCTTGCCATCACCCTGATCTTTAGCTCCTCCACAGATTCTCAATTGGATTCAAGTCTGGACTCTGGCTGGGCCGCTCCAAAACGTTAATGTTGTTGTCTGTTGGCCATTTCTTCACCACGTTTGCTGTGTGTTCTGGGTCATTGTCATGCTGAGATGTCCACTGGTGCCCAAGGCCAAGTTTCCCTGCAGACTGCCTGATGTCTTTGAGAATCCTCATGTTTTGCTCTTTTTTCATGGTGCCGTTCACTGTGATTAGGTTCCCTGGTCCACTGGCTGAAACCCCCCCCCCCCCCCAAAGCATTAGGTTCCCACCACCATGTTTGACAGTGGGGATGGTGTTCTTTGGGTTGAAGGCTTCTCCTTTTTTACGCCAAATGAAGGAAATATCATTGTGTCCAAACAATTCAATTTTTGTTCCATCTGATAACACAGAAGAGCAGAAGTCTTCTTCTTTGTCCAGATGAGCTTATACAAAGGCCAAGCGAGCTTTTGTGTGCCTTAGGCCTCATGCACACGACCTTTGTTTTGGTCCGCATCCGAGCCGCAGTTTTTGGGGCTTGGATGCGGACACATTCACTTCAATGGGGCCGCAAAAGATGCGGACAGCACTCCGTGTGCTGTCCGCATCCGTTGCTCCGTTCCGTGGTCCGCATAAAAAATATAACCTGTCCTATTCTTGTCCACAAAACGGACAAGAATAGGCAGTTATATCCATGGCTGTCCGTGCCGTTCCGCAAATTGCGGCACACACACGGACGCCATCCATGTTTTGCGGATCCGTAGCCTTATCTGGAGAAGTGACGTCCTCCTTGGTCTGCATTGTGCAGTGTCCATTGGATTGTCTGCCTTGAGACATTGCCACCAGCAGAGCCCAGATTCACCAGGATGGCCTTGGTGGTGATCCTTGGATTCTATGTCACCTCTCTAACTATCCTCCTGGCAGCACAGGTGTCACTTTTGGCTTCCGACCACGTCCTCTGAGAATTTCCTCAGTGCGGAACATCTTGTATTTTTTGCTCAAATGTAAATAAAAGCTGAGAAATGTTTTTTCCCACAATAATGCCTCTTGTACATCGTCTTATTATCTTTTGGGAGACACCGATGTCATTTCCCATCAAAAGATTACTTGCTGGTTGAATAAAAGTAACTTTAAGTCAAAATTTGCCAGGGGTATGAATAATTATGGGCAGCACTGTACATCCTACCTAATAAAAGCCCTGTGTGCCTGCGCTGTGTCCGTGCGTGCGTGCCGATTTTCACACTGGGCATGCGCGGCGCTGGGACCTATCAGCACACAGCGCTCCACACCAGCACGCTGACCAATGAGCAAACGGCACTGCACACGAATAAACCCCACCCTCCCTGCACCGCCCACACCAGCGTGGCGGCAAGCAAGTCGGAGCGCCGCCATCTCAGTCAGTCACAGCACTATCAGCCATATAGAGAGGGGCCCCTGTCAGCAGCCTGATCTATCATTCGCTACCAGTAGTCTCAGCACCAGCAGTTAGTGCCACAGCCACCAGTCAGTGCCAGCAGTCTCCGCCACAGCCACCAGTCTCGGCCACATGCCACAGCCATCAGTCACTGCAAGCAGTCCCAGTCGCAGCCAGGACTCAGCCACAGCCAGCAGTCAGTGCCAACAGTTTGAGCCACAGCCACCAGTCTTGGCTGCCAGCCACAGCCACCAGTATCGGCCACCAGTGAGTGCCAGCATTCTTAGCTACAGCCAGCACTTAGTGCCAGCAGTCTCAGCCACAAGCCGCAGCCAGAAGTCTCCAGTCTCACCCACCAGTCAGTGCCATCAGTCAGTGCCACCAGCCACAGCCACCACAGTGCCAGTCGTGTTAGCCACAGCCTCCAGTCAGTTCAAGCAGTCTCAGCCACCAGTCAGTGCCAGCCGTCTGTGCCACCAGTCACAGTGCCAGCAGTCTCAGCCACCAGTCAGTGCCACTAGCCACAGTCAACAGTCACAGTGCCAGCAGTCTCAGCGACAGCCAACAGTCTCGATAACCAGCCACAACCACCAGTCTCAGCCACCAGTCAGTTCCAGCAGTCTAAACCACCAGTCGCTGCCAGTAGTCTCAGCACCACCAGTGAGTGCCACCAGTCAGTGCCATAGCCACCAGTCACAGTTCCAGCAGTGTTAGCCACAGCCTCCAGTCTCAGCCTCTAGTCTCAGCCTCCAGTCTCAGCCTCCAGTCTCAGCCTCCAGTCTCAGCGCCTCCAGTCTCAGCGCCTCCAGTCTCAGCGCCTCCAGTCTCAGCGCCTCCAGTCTCAGCGCCTCCAGTCTCAGCGCCTGCAGTCTCAGCGCCTGCAGTCTCAGCGCCAGCAGTCTCAGCGCCAGCAGTCTCAGCGCCAGCAGTCTCAGCGCCAGCAGTCTCAGCGCCAGCAGTCTCAGCGCCAGCAGTCTCAGCGCCAGCAGTCTCAGCGCCAGCAGTCTCAGCGCCAGCAGTCTCAGCGCCAGCAGTCTCAGCGCCAGCAGTCTCAGCGCCAGCAGTCTCAGCGCCAGCAGTCTCAGCCACCAGTCACCAGTCTCGGTAACCAGCCACAACCACCAGTCAGTTCCAGCAGTCTCAGTGCCACCAGTCGCTGCCAGCAGTCTCAGCACCACCAGGGAGTGCCACCAGTCAGTGCCATAGCCACCAGTCACAGTTCCAGCAGTGGTAGCCACAGCCTCCAGTCAGTGCCACCAGTCACAGTGCCAGCAGTCTCAGCCACCAGTCAGTGCCAGCAGTCTCACCAAAGCCATCACTCAGTGCCAGCAGTGTCAGCCACCAGCCACAGACTTCAGTCTCAGCCATCACTCAGTGCCACCAGTCACAGTGAGTCTCAGCCATACAATGTGGTCAGGTTCCCTTGCCATTTAATATAGACTGTTCCTACTAATGTTTATGCACTACTGTTCTAGCGCCCGGGCTTAATGTCTAGTGTATATGTGTGTGTGTGTGTGTGTGTGTGTGTGTGTGTGTATATATATATATATTACACACACACCCCATACCTGCTCATAGGCCTGTACCTGCCATATATATTACTACTAATTGCAGTGTAATTGTTTGGCCCCTGGCTGTACCCAGCAGTGTCAGCAGCGTCACATACATTGTCATGGAGCTCGCCAGTTTCCATGGTCTTTGCCTCCGGTCAGATGTGCGGACATTCCCTATTTACGGTGCTCCCCCTTCCTGTAATCACTGCCAGGAAAAAGACCTCGTACCCAAAAATCACTTGTAACTTACATACAGAATAATTCACCAAATAAATATATGACATCACATACATGTAGCTATTGGGTGTGTGGAGGTAACAATGTACATACATTACTGATCCTGAGTTACATCCTGTATTATACTCCAGAGCTGCACTCACTATTCTGCTGGTGGAGTCACTGTGTACATACATTACTGATCCTGAGTTACATCCTGTATTATACTCCAGAGCTGCACTCACTATTCTGCTGGTGCAGTCACTGTGTACATACATTACTGATCCTGAGTTACATCCTGTATTATACTCCAGAGCTGCACTCACTATTCTGCTGGTGCAGACACTGTGTACATACATTACATTACTTATCCTGTACTGATCCTGAGTTGCATCTTCTATTATACTATACTCCAGAGCAGCACTTATTATTCAGCCCCCTCTCCAGGTTCTCTGCCGTTTCCTATGTTGGTGGGCATTACTGTAAGTGTTGAGGCCTAGGCACCGGTACCCGGCAGATATCCCTCCGAGGAATCCTCTGCAGCCGGTGGCCGCGTGTTATCAGCCGGATTATGTGAGGCCTGAGCTCGGCAGCTGCTGTGAGGCCTGTGCTCATGAATGTGGAGGGGGAGCGGTGTCCTGGTGGGTGTGGGGGGCGGGGGACACTTTCCTTCCACCTGACGTTCTTTGTTGAGGGCTGTGGAGGTCCCGCGGAGCAGCTGCTCGGACATGTGCAGTCAGACGATGCAGGCACAGTGTTGGATGAGACCCAGCATGCAGCTGAAGATTCCTCTGCAGATAACCATCGTGTTTTGGGAGGGGATCTCCTCTGACAAAGGAGAGGTATCTAATCTCTCTGTGATGTGGTGGCCACCCTCTGCAAGGACAGTGCCGCCATGGTGTAACATCCTACATCTGCTGGACATGATGGGGTGTGGGGGTTCTGCATCTGCACGTACCTCAGGGCTGGAGTTCATTGGAGTGATAGATGACCCCTCGTTCTTCTCCTGGGGAGGAGAATATCATGGGGCCCCTGCCTCCTGGTGTAATGTCATGGTCCGGTTGTGCTCCGGACATATTCCATTTCTGGTCTTCTCGGGGGCAGGGTCTCTGTACTTCTCACTACAATAATCTTATAGCCAGGATCCAACAAATGTCCAAAGTTCTGGCCTTGGCAGAAAAATATCCAACAAGTAGGACAGAATACACAGGGCTGGAGAGCGTTGGGGGATTTGTAGTGCTTTATGGGGCAGGGGTCACCACTTCTAGGGGTTGTGGACCTCATCTTGTGCTGCGTTATACACCTCCATTAGATAGTCATTGTCCCTCTTCTTCAAGAAGCCCATTCAGAACGCCGTAGTGCTTTGCGGATCCGCAAAACACGGATACCGGCCATCTGCGTTCCGCAATTCGCGGACCGCACATGGCCACAACCATTAAAGAAAATGCCTATTCTTGTCCGCGATTTCAGACAAGAATAGGACATGTTCTATCTTTTCTGCGGAGCCGCGGTACGGAATAACGGATGCGGACTGCGCACGGTGTGCTGTCCGCATCTTTTGAGGGCCCATAGAAATGAAAGGATCCGCAGACCTTCCACAAAATTGCAGAACGGGTGCGGATCCGTTCATACGGCCGTGTGAATGAGTCCTAAATTATGTCAGGGCAGGTCTCATAGGAAGTAAGCAGATGTGTCATCTTGTCTTATGATGTCACTCGGTGTCTCATAGGAAGAGCACAGACTCGTAATCACGTGTGACATCTTTGGAGAGCCTCTTAGAGTAGACCAGTGATGAGGTCATAGTATGATGTCACTGTGAGCAGACCTCTAATGATGTTATGGTATCATCTCACTGTCTCTAAGAGCAGACCAGTGATGATATCACTGTTGAAAGAGCAGAGCAGTGATGTCATAGTGTCATACCTCCTGTTTGAGGTGAGCAATGTGTTCCCTTTTTAATATTTTTGTCCTTCTGTTTTTTTAGATAGAACAGTAGTGATGAAATGATGTGATGTCACAATTGGGTAAATCAAACCAGTTTGGATATTATGGTGTGATGTCACTTTTTTTGACTTTTTTGTAAGAGCATTGATGATTTAATGTAAGATAGCACACAGAAGACCAGTGATGATGTCAAGGTGTGATGTCACTGTTAGACCAGTGATGATGTCAAGGTGTGATGTCACTGTTAGAGCAGCTTGCTGATATCATAGATCAGTGATGTCATGGATAATGTTAGTTTGTTACATAGAAGAGACCAGTGATGATGTCATGAATGCTGTTTGTTAGAGAAGACCAGTGACTATGTCATGAATGATGTCAGCGTTTTGTTAGAGAAGACCAGTGACTATGTCATGAATGATGTCAGCGTTTTGTTAGAGAAGACCAGTGACTATGTCATGAATGATGTCAGCGTTTTGTTAGAGAAGACCAGTGACTATGTCATGAATGATGTCAGCGTTTGTTAGAGAAGACCAGTGACGATGTCATGAATGATGTCAGCGTTTGTTAGAGAAGACCAGTGACGATGTCATGAATGATGAAAATAAAAATCACAGAGGCGCCCTACCTAGTGAAGTACAGTAGGTAGAAAGATGGTTCCCCCCACCACAGGTTATGTCTACCAGAGAGCGTTGTGCTTACAAACAGGCACAACTCTGGTGAGCACGTAGCATGGTTGTGGTGATCGCTGCTCCCGCCTGGTCCAGGTTCCCACCGGGGTCCAGTGTTCAATGTGTAATCGCGGTTTTCTGGAAACACAGGCTGTGCGGGACGCTGATGATCCTAAGACTAGAATTTATTAAAAGATATGACTCATAAGTTAATAAAGAGGATGAAGCGTTTCGGAGGCGGACCACCTCCCTCTTCAGGCCAATACCGTTGTCGTGGATGATGTCACTTTATGATTGTCATGTTGTTTCCACACTTGCTTGTATTTAAGGATCTGTACTGTGCCACGGCTTTAGGACAACAGAGTAACCACGAGTCTACCATAGGAGGTCGGAGTGGTTGATAGGCCGAGCAGAGTTCTTCGGTCGGTTCCTGACTGCTTACAGTTTCCAGGCCTCCTATTTTTTTTCATCCTGTAGCATAAGGCGGTCATTAACGGCTGCTTTGGTAAATGGGTATAAATGGCCTTTAATGGTGCTGTCTCCGCTGCCGAGGACTTTCTGGTGATATATAAAGTCCTCGTATATGAAGCTGGTGCCCCAGTTGTCTGCTGTGCGTATCTAGGTCACACTTTGCTGCGCCGTCCTTATGTTACTAGATACATTTCTCTTATTATTTTTCAGAATACTCTAGTAGGGCTGGATTCTAGTAAGTAGGGATGATAGCAGAGAATGCTACTGAAGAACCGTCCCGAAAAAAGGACCCAAAACGACATTCCCTCGCACGGGCAGACTGCTGATATTGGGGAAGGTCCAGATGTCCCAGCAAATTGAGAGGACTCCCTCAGTGTTATGCCTCATTTACACGTCAGTGTTCGGTCAGTGATTTCCTTCAGTGATTCTGAGCCAAAACCAGGTGCGGCTCTAAACACAGAACAGGGGCAGATCTTTCCCGTATACCTTATGTCTGTGGAGGCTCCAATCCTGGTTTTGGCTCACAATCACTGATGGAAATCACTGACCAAAACACTGACGTGTGAATGAGGCTTTAGTCTGGAGATGGTTCAAAAATGGAAACCAATTCATCTCACCATTATATTGTAGTTAAGTCCAGATACGAGACGCCAGGTAGACCGCAGCCCGGAATGCCACCTCGGCAGCCATAACACTATGCTTGAAAAGAGTCCAGCAGAATGTCCTAAAACATAGAATCTTTGTTTCGTCTTCTTCAAAAAACAAGAGCATAAAAAGTTATAGCCTACGCGTTTCAGACAGTTACCTCCTGTCCTTAATCCTGGTAACTGATGATTACTATGATCCACGATTAAAGACAGGATGTAACTGTCCGAAACACGTAGACTTCTTTTTTTATGCTCCTGTTTTTATAAGAAGAAATAAAGAATTTACATTTTAGGACATTCTGCTGACTACCCCCCCCCCCTTTTTCCGTACACATGAGATACTTGGCAGCCGAAGTCTCATTCAGCCGTTCACATTGGTTGGGATGTATTATCCCTCTGTCTGGGATTATTACAGTGCGATGTGTTATCCCTCTGTCTGGGTGTCGCGCTCGTGTGTGGGAGGAAAACACCACATTGAGCATAGGAGGGAAAGGGGATACCGGAATAAGGCCTGGAAACTAGGGAAGGAAGATGGACACCTCCTAGAGAAAACCCTAAGGCCCCTTTCACACGGGCGAGTATTCCGCGCGGATGCGATGCGTGAGGTGAACGCATTGCACCCCCTCTGAATACCGACCCATTCATTTCTATGGGGCCGTTCACATGAGCGGTGATTTTCACGCATCACTTGTGCGTTGCGTGAAAATCGCAGCATGCTCTATATTCTGCGTTTTTCACGCAATGCAGGCCCCATAGAAGTGAATGGGGTTGCGTGAAAATCGCAAGCATCCACAAGCAAGTGCGGATGCGGTGCGATTTTCACGCACGGTTGCTAGGAGACGATCGGGATGGAGACCCGATCATTATTATTATTTTCCCTTATAACATGATTCTAAGGGAAAATAATAGCATTCTGAATACAGAATGCATAGTAAAACAGCGCTGGAGGGGTTAAAAAAATAAAATAAAAATTTAACTCACCTTAGTCCACTTGATCGCGTAGCCGGCAACGCTTCTGTCTCCTTTGTTGAATAGGACCTGTGGTGAGCATTAATTCCAGGAACAGGACCTTTGATGACGTCACTCCGGTCATCACATGGTACGTCACATGATCTTTTACCATGGTGAATCACCATGGTAAAAGATCATGTGACGTACCATGTGATGACCGGAGTGACGTCATCAAAGGTGTAATAATCTTCTGTGAAGAAGTTCGGGTTTGGGTACCAAACATGCGCGATTTTTCTCACGCGAGTGCAAAACGCATTACAATGTTTTGCACTCGCGCAGAGAAATTGCGGGTGTTCCCGCAACGCACCCGCACATTTTCCCGCAACGCCCGTGTGAAAGGGGCCTAACTCCAGTCCTGACAGACTACCAGTATGAACAGGCCCCAAAGGTAGGCAAGTTCATCCAGCGGATACCTAGAATCCTATGTCGCCCTATAGGACCCTGGAACTAATGTCAGGACTCAGTCTACCTGTTTCTCCAAAGGGAAGGACGAACAGGAGTCTCCCTCAGGCCTAATGACAAACAGGGAAAGGCAACACACACATATACAGTACAGACCAAAAGTTTGGACACACCTCATTCAAAGAGTTTTCTTTATTTTCATGACTATGAAGGCATCAAAACTATGAATTAACACATGTAGAATTATATACATAACAAACAAGTGTGAAACAACTGAAAATATGTCATATTCTAGGTTCTTCAAAGTAGCCACCTTTTGCTTTGATTACTGCTTTGCACACTCTTGGCATTCTCTTGATGAGCTTCAAGAGGTAGTCCCCTGAAATGGTTTTCACTTCACAGGTGTGCCCTGTCAGGTTTAATAAGTGGGATTTCTTGCCTTATAGATGGGGTTGGGACCATCAGTTGCGTTGAGGAGAAGTCAGGTGGATACTCAGCTGATAGTCCTACTGAATAGTCTGTTAGAATTTGTATTATGGCAAGAAAAAAGCAGCTAAGTAAAGAAAAACGAGTGGCCATCATTACTTTAAGAAATGAAGGTCAGTCAGTCAGCCAAAAATTTGGGAAAACTTTGAAAGTAAGGGCTATTTGACCATTGAAGGAGAGTGATGGGGTGCTGCACCAGATGACCTGGCCTCTACAGTCACTGGACCTGAACCCAATCGAGATGGTTTGGGGTGAGCTGGACCGCAGAGTGAAGGCACAATGGCCAACAAGTGCTAAGCATCTCTGGGAACTCCTTCAAGACTGTTGGAAGACCATTTCAGGGGACTACCTCTTGAAGCTTATCAAGAGAATGCCAAGAGTGTGCAAAGCAGTAATCAAAGCAAAAGGTGGCTACTTTGAAGAACCTAGAATATGACATATTTTCAGTTGTTTCACACTTGTTTTTTATGTATATAATTCCACATGTGTTAATTCATAGTTTTGATGCCTTCATAGTCATGAAAATAAAGAAAACTCTTTGAATGAGGTGTGTCCAAACTTTTGGTCTGTACTGTGTGTATATGTGTGTGTGTGTGTATATATATATATATATATATATATATATATATATATATTTATATTGCTCAAAAAAATAAAGGGAACACAAAAATAACACATCCTAGATCCGAATTAATTAAATATTCTTCTGAAATAATAAATGTTCTTTACATAGTTGAATGTGCTGACAACAAAATCACACAAAAATAAAAAAATGGAAATCAAATTTGTCAGCCCATGGAGGTCTGGATTTGGAGTCGCACTCAAAATTAAAGTGGAAAAACACACTACAGGCTGATCCAACTTTGCTGTAATGTCCTTAAAACAAGTCAAAATGAGGCTCAGTAGTGTGTGTGGCCTCCACGTGCCTGTATGACCTCCCTACAACGTCTGTGCATGCTCCTGATGAGTTGGCGGACGGTCTCCTGAGGGATCTCCTCCCAGACCTGGACTAAAGCATCTGCCAACTCCTGGACAGTCTGTGGTGCAACGTGACGTTGGTGGATAGCGCGAGACATGATGTCCCAGATGTGCTCAATTGGATTCAGGTCTGGGGAACGGGCGGGCCAGTCCATAGCATCAATGCTTTCGTCTTGCAGGAACTGCTGACACACTCCAGCCACATGAGGTCTAGCATTGTCTTGCATTAGGAGGAACCCAGGGCCAACCGCACCAGCATATGGTCTCACAAGGGGTCTGAGGATCTCATCTCGGTACCTAATGGCAGTCAGGCTACCTCTGGCGAGCACATGGAGGGCTGTGCGGTCCTCCAAAGAAATGCCACCCCACACCATTACTGACCCAATGCCAAACCGGTCATGCTGGAGGATGTTGCAGGCAGCAGAACGTTCTCCACGGCGTCTCCAGACTCTGTCACGTCTGTCACATGTGCTCAGTGTGAACCTGCTTTCATCTGTGAAGAGCACAGGGCGCCAGTGGCGAATTTGCCAATCTTGGTGTTCTCTGGCAAATGCCAAACGTCCTGCACGGTGTTGGGCTGTAAGCACAACCCCCACCTGTGGATGTCGGGCCCTCATATCACCCTCATGGAGTCTGTTTCTGACCGTTTGAGCAGACACATGCACATTTGTGGCCTGCTGGAGGTCATTTTGCAGGGCTCTGGCAGTGCTCCTCCTGTTCCTCCTTGCACAAAGCCCGAGGTAGCGGTCCTGCTGCTGGGTTGTTGCCCTCCTACGGCCTCCTCCACGTCTCCTGATGTACTGGCTTGTCTCCTGGTAGCGCCTCCATGCTCTGGACACTACGCTGACAGACACAGCAAACCTTCTTGCCACAGCTCGCATTGATGTGCCATCCTGGATAAGCTGCACTACCTGAGCCACTTGTGTGGGTTGTAGACTCCGTCTCATGCTACCACTAGAGTGAAAGCACCGCCAGCATTCAAAAGTGACCAAAACATCAGCCAGGAAGCATAGGAACTGAGAAGTGGTCTGTGGTCACCACCTGCAGAACCACTCCTTTATTGGGGGTGTCTTGCTAATTGCCTATAATTTCCACCTGTTGTCTATCCCATTTGCACAACAGCATGTGAAATTGATTGTCACTCAGTGTTGCTTCCTAAGTGGACAGTTTGATTTCACTAAAGTGTGATTGACTTGGAGTTACATTGTGTTGTTTAAGTGTTCCCTTTATTTTTTTTAGCAGTGTGTGTGTGTATATATATATATATATATAAACAAAATACAAAAGGGAAAGGAAACACTTATCTTCAATAAAGCTTTGGTAACACCAGGAACTCAGCTGAGAACCACACACCAGCTAACCACAAGTCCAACAGAAGCTATAAACAGCATAGCATAGTGGAAGAAACAACAGTAAATAGAGATGGTAAAATAACCACAATAGCCACACCTGGTGATAGAAGGTGCGGCAAGCGCCAGAAACAACACAGACATCATTTGATCCAAATGGAAAACATGTCCGATCAAAACCACGTGTTGCCAGTCTCACAGATCTCCTGCCACGGGAATGTCCGTATGTCTCGGTACGTCCATTACACTGGGATTATTACAGTGCGGTGTTGTCACGTTTGGTTGTGGGAGGGAGACACCACACCGAATTTAGGATGGTAAAGGGGTGAGGGAATAAGACCTGGAAACTAGGGAAAGGAGATGGACACCACCTAGTAACACCCTTATCAAAGTCCTGACTAACTACCAGTATGAACAGACCCCAGAGGTAGGTGAGTTCATACACAGGAATACCTAGTGTCCTAACTCGCCCTATAGGACCCTGGTACTAATGTCAGGACTGAGACAACGTGTTCCTCCAAAAGGAAGGATGAACAGGAGTCTCCCTCAGGCCTTAATACAAATGACAGGGAAAGGCAACACACAAAATAACCCAAACAAAATGCAAAAGGGAAAGGAAACACTTATCTTCAATGAAGCTTTGGTAGCACCAGGAACTCAGCTGAGAACCAAACACAAGCTAACCACAAGTCCAACAGAAGCTATAAACCGCATAGCATAGTGGGAGAAACAACAATAAATAGAGAAGGTAAAATTACTCTAATAGCAACACCTGGGGATAGAAGTTGCGGCAAGCGCCAGAGACAACATATGTCATTTGATCCAAACAGAAAACATGTCAGATAAAACCACGTGTTGCCAGTCTCACAGATCTCCTGCTACCTGTCGTGGGAACGTCCGTGACAGGTGTGTTGTATTCTTTTGTAGAAAAGGGTCGGCACTGCTGGAGTATGTGCGGTGCACGAGTCGATGGGGAGGCGTCCCAAAACTTGCAATGAAGAAGAAGAGACCGGCACTCGCGAGTGCCGGTCTCTTCTTCAGGTGTGTTGTATTATCTGTCTCTCTCTCTGGGATTATTACAGTCCGATGCTGTGTTATTCTTGGCCTGTGACCTTTTGCTCCTCTATTTAGCTCGGTCAGATTTTCATAGGTATCACGTGAGCCGGAGATGCACTTTCCCGCACTCTAATGTCTTGGATTAGCCAGTTGTCCTCTTGACATTCCCCTGAGATTATGACTCTGCTGCTCCAGACGTTGTGAGCCTGAGTGACCCCGATTCTCGTCCCGTTCACACTTCAGCAAGTCGAGTAAATAAAACATAATCCTGTGTGAGCTCTGACATGTATTATTAAGAGGGAAGGATCCTGTATAATGAGGAGGATTACAGGGTCCTCCGCCATCTCCCCGCAGTGCTCCCACTCCAATATATAGACGGGTGCAACCAAAATCACCGACACAAATGAAGAGCAAAATTTACACTGGAAGCCGATAAGTCAGTCAGTGGTTCCTGTTCTCTTTACACCTTGTGTAAAAATGAGGAAGTTAGTGGATGACCAGTGTTCTCTCCAGTAAGAGCAGCGCGTCCTGCTGAACACTTCCATAGGAATTATGTGAACAGTGCCTCATTGTAGCAGGAAGGGGTTTGTGAAGCTGGTGCGTGTATGATCCAAACCACTAGTATCCCCATCGTGTCTTATCGTTGGCTCCGTCATGTTTGTATATATATATATATATATAACTCGCACCATTTTACAAGCAAGTTCAGTCAGTTTTCTCTGCGATTGCGTTCAGTGGTTCAGTTTTTTTTCGCGCGGGTGAAATGCGCATTGATGCGTTTTTCACGAGCATGATAAAAAAACAGAATTTTTACAAACCACATCTTTTAGCAACTATTAGTGAAACGCAGCCCCATTCACTTCTATGGAGCCAGAATATAGAACATGCTGCGATTTTTCACGCAACGCACAAGTGATGCGTGAAAAACAACGCTCATGTACACAGACCCATTGAAATGAATGGGTCTGGATTCAGTGCGGGCGCAATGCGTTCCCATCACACATTGCGCCCGCGCGGAAAACTCGCTCGTGTTAAAGGGGCCTAACAGAACTGCCTCACCTGGGCTGGGCTTGACTAAGCCTACAATGTTTAGGGCGGAGTAGTAACCAGCTACATTTATTCTCTGCTCAGAAGCCCCAGGCAGACGGGCGGGAAGTGCTCAAGCTAAAAGAGGCCGCTACTCTCAATATATACTACAAAAAAATTTAGACTAGCGCATTCATAATCGCAGATAAATATCCATAAAGCTAACATGCAGGAAGCAAACAAAAAAAAGGTATGGCAGCGCAACATTTCGTATTCAAACAATAAAAATGAGAAATAAGGATCATTCTAACTTAAAATGGCTGATGACCCCGTATAATGGGCTACGAGGATGGTTCTTCTGACTCCGATTGTTGTAATAGCGATTTATCCCTAGTGAGACCTCTATGCCTGGCCTGTATAAGCAGATATAATCACTGCGGACAATCCTGATCTGATAGCTTGAACTCACCAACACCGAGTTTATCCGTGTAAGTTGCTTTATTCCGTAAACCAGATAATAGAGTACAGCAGAACAGATGGATTCTGGTATTGTGCGGTCAAAGATGATGCTTTTGTAAGCTTACATGAGAATTACATGTGTACCTGTACATATGCTGGAGCAGAATGAAGAAACAGGAAGTGAGGTACACAGAAGAAGGGGTGGCGCAATGAAAAGAAATGAGTCACAGATATCGCTAACAGAAAAACAAGTGCAATACCAAAAACGGCCACTAGATGGGAGCATATAAACAAATATAACTATATGAAATATAATCAACTGCGTAGCAGCACACTCCCCGTCTGGCATTGAAAATGTCACAATTTAAACTAGAGTTGTTACGATACCAAATTTTTGATTCGATTTCGATACCATAAAAAAGTATTGCGATATTCGATACCACGCGACAAAAAATAAACCAAAAAAGCCACGTGATTTCTGCATTTTTTTAAAAATTGTGAATCGCGCAGTTTTGATTTTTTTTTTATTTATTTATTTTTTCTGTTCCAGCGTTCACCGCATAGATTTTTTTCTATTTTAATAGTTTGGACTTTTCGGACGTGGCGATATGTGATACGGTATGTTTATTTATTTATTGTTTATATATTTTATTTGTAATCTATACTTAATATTTTGGTGGGGGTTTTTTTGTTTTGTTTTCTTTTTTTTTTCTCTTTTTTTAATTACTTTTTATTTAACCCCTTAAGGACTCAGCCCTATTTCACCTTAAGGACTTGGCCATTTTTTGCAAATCTGACCAGTGTCACTTTAAGTGCTGATAACTTTAAAACGCTTTGACTTATCCAGGCCGTTCTGAGATTGTTTTTTCGTCACATATTGTACTTCATGAGACTGGTAAAATGAAGTCAAAAAAATTTTTTTTTTTGCTCAAAATAATACCTAATTTACCAAAAAATTTGAAAAATTTGAAAATTTCAAAGTTTCAGTTTCTCTACTTCTGTAATACATAGTAATACCCCCAAAAATTGTGATGACTTTACATTCCCCATATGTCTACTTCATGTTTGAATTGTTTTGGGAATGATATTTTATTTTTTGGGGATGTTATAAGGCTTAGAAGTTTAGAAGCAAATCTTGAAATTTTTCAGAAATTTACAAAAACTCAATTTTTAGGGACCAGTTCAGGTCTGAAGTCACTTTGCGAGGCTTACATAATAGAAACCACCCAAAAATGACCTCATCTAAGAAACTACACCCCTCAAGGTATTCAAAACAGATTTTACAAACTTCGTTAACCCTTTAGGTGTTGCACAAGAGTTATTGGCAAATGGGGATGAAATTTGAGAATTTCATTTTTTTGCCTAATTTTCCATTTTAACCCATTTTTTCCACTAACAAAGCAAGGGTTAACAGCCAAACAAGACTGTATCTTTATTGCCCTGACTCTGCCGTTTACAGAAACACCCCATATGTAGCCGTAAACTACTGTACGGCCACACAGCGGGGCGTAGAGTGAAAGGTGCGCCGTTTGGTTTTTGGAAGACAGATTTTGCTGGACTGGTTTTTTGACACCATGTCCCATTTGAAGCCCCCCTGATGCACCCCTAGAGTAGAAACTCCATAAAAGTGACCCCATCTAAGAAACTACACCCCTCAAGGTATTCAAAACTGATTTTACAAACTTTGTTAACCCTTTAGGTGTTGCACAAGATTTAATGGAAAATAGAGATACAATTTCAAAATTTCACTTTTTTGGCAGATTTTCCATTTTAATATTTTTTTTCCAGTTACAAAGCAAGGGTTAACAGCCAAACAAAACTCATTATTTATGGCCCTGATTCTGTAGTTTACAGAAACACCCCATATGTGGTCGTAAACCACTGTACGGGCACACGGCAGGGCGCAGAAGGAAAGGAATGCCATACGGTTTTTGGAAGGCAGGTTTTGCTGGACTGTTTTTGTCCCATTTGAAGCCCCCCTGATGCACCCCTAGAGTAGAAACTCCAGAAAAGTGACCCCATTTTAGAAACTACGGGATAGGGTGGCAGTATTGTTGGTACTAGTTTAGGGTACATATGATTTTTGGTCGCTCTATATTACACTTTTTGTGCGGCAAGGTAACAAGAATTAGCTTTTTTGGCACCGTTTTTTTTTTTTGTTATTTACAACATTCATCTGACAGGTTAGATCATGTGGTAATTTCATAGAGCAGGTTGTCACGGACGCGGCGATACCTAATATGTATACAATTTTTTTAATTTATGTAAGTTTTACCCAATGATTTCATTTTTAAAACAAAAAAAAAGTTTTTGTGTCTCCATAGTCTAAGAGCCATAATTTTTTCAGTTTTTGGGCGATTATCTTAAGTAGGGTCTCATTTTTTGCGGGATGAGATGATGGTTCGATTGGCACTATTTTGGGGTGCTTATGACTTTTTGATCGCTTGCTATTACACTTTTTGTGACGTAAGATGACAAAAAATTGCTTTTTTTACACCGTTTTTATTTTTATTTTTTTACGGTGGTCACCTGAGGGGTTAGTTCATGTGATATTTTTATAGAGCCGGTCGATACGGACGCGGCGATACCTAATATGTATACTTTTTTTTAATTTATGTAAGTTCTAAACAATGATTTCATTTTTGAAACCAAAAAAATCATGTTTTAGTGTTTCCATAGTCTAAGAGCCATAATTTTTTCAGTTTTTGGGCGATTATCTTAAGTAGGGTCTCATTTTTTGCGGGATGAGATGACGATTTGATTGTTACAATTTTGGCGTACATGCGACTTTTTTGATCACTTTTATTACCTTTTTTGGGAAGTAAGGTGGGCAAAATTTCAATTTCATCATAGTTTTTTATTTTTTATTTTTATGGCGTTCACCGTTCGGGTAAAGTAACATGACCGTTTTATAGATCAGGTCGTTACGGACGCGGCGATACCAAACATGTGTAGGGAATTTAATTTTTTTCATTTTTAATCAGTGATAAATGTGTTTTTTTATTTTTACTTTTTTTTCACTTTTTTTACTTTTTTTTTGACCCAGACCCACTTGGTTCTTGAAGATCCAGTGGGTCTGATGTCTGTATAATACAGTACTGTACTCTATATAGGGTACTGCACTGTATTTTACTTACACTGAACAGATCTATGCTTTCAGCATAGATCTGTTCAGCACCATGGACAGCAGGACGCCTGAGAGGCGTCCTGTTGCCATGGGAACCTTCCCCGTCTGCTCAGAACTTCGCAGACGGGGAAGGGTGAGGAGGGGATCTGTCGGGGGGCTGTCTGGGGGCTCTCTCCCTCTCCATCGGGGGGCTGCAAAGGCACAGCAGCCCCCCGATCGGAGAGGGAGGGAGCTCCCTGAGCTGTTAACCTTTTCCATACAGCGGTCCGTACGGACCGCTGTATGGAAAGGGTTAAACGGCTGACATCGCATCACCGATGTCAGCCGTTTATACCAGGGTGCCAGCACTTGCTGGCACCCTGGTATACCCACTCTACACCAACGATTATTCAATAGGAGGCGGGCGGGGGATCGCGATCCCGCCTGCCGCACCGCCCGCCTCCCGCACCGCCCCCACCGCCCGCATCTCCCCCCCCTGCACCTCCCACCGGGCTAAAATCGTTCAGAGGTGCAGGGGGGGTGATAAATATATATTTTTGCCACAGTAAAGTTTCTGATCGCCGCGGTCAGGGACCGCAGCGATCAGAAACTGCAGAAAGCGCAACAAACCGCAGGTCTGAATTGACCTGCGGTTTGTTGCGATCGCCGACATGGGGGGGTCACGGGACCCCCCCGCGCATTTAGCCGAGGTGCCTGCTCAATGATTTGAGCAGGCACCGGGTTCCGATCACTGCCAGCCGCACGGCAGTGATCGGAACAACACATGACGTACCGGTACGTCATGGGTCCTTAAGGACTCGGGAAACATGCCGTACCGGTACGTCATGCGTCCTTAAGGGGTTAATAACCATTTCCCCCCCTTAGGGGCTAGAACCTGGGATTTTTTTCATCCCTTGTCCTATTCACCCTGATAGAGCTCTATCAGGGTGAATAGGACTTTACACTTTCCCTGCTGTCCTGGGCTCTGTGCACACGGCAGCAGGGAGCCGACTATGGCAGCCAGGGCTTCAGTAGCGTCCTGGCTGCCATGGTAACCGATCGGAGCCCCAGGATTATTACACTCATTGCACCACCAGTGAGAGGAGGTGAGGGGGCTCTGTGGCCACTGCCACCAATGATTTTAATATTTGGGGGGTTGAGGGGGGGAGGGAGCGCTGCACCACCAATGATTCTAATACAGGGGGGAGGGAGGGGGCGGGCGCACTGCGCCACCAATGATAATTAACCTTTAATACAGGAGGCGGGTACTGGCAGAAAATCAGCGGCAGTTAACCCCTGAGGGGTTAACTGCCGCTGATCGCAGCTCCCTGTCAGGGGCAGGGTGCAGGCAATGTGATGGGGAGGAGACATCAGCTTCTCTCCTGGGCGTTCCGAGAAGGATTAATTTCAGATGGGACATAATGCCATTGTTCAGGTTTAGATGATTTCCTGATTCTTTCTACACGGTTGCTGATGTAGACATAGAAATGTTTAGTCTGGTTGTACATGTAGCCCAGAACAACCTTACTGTCTGTGTAGAATTTGGTGTCATCTATCTGAATGTCTAGCTCGCGTAATATGAAATCTGCGAAGTCCCACAAAGTTAAAAGCCTAGGAATTGTGTGCTCAGGCTTAGGTGCTAACTTAGCTTTTCCAAGCAGAAACCCTATGTGGGTTTGATTAGAAGAGTCTCTCACCTTGAGGTAGGCAACAGCTGCAATGGCCTCAGTAGATGGGTCTGAGAAGATGTGAAGCTCTTTTCTCCGGCTCGTAGCAAGGGAAGCTGAGGTGTAGCAGCGTGGTATATGGATTCCATCTAAGGTGTAGAGATTGCTTCCAGGTTTCCCACTTGCTCGGCACACAGGCTCAGCGGGGTAAATGTAAGTTAGCAAGTTAATTGTTTTCCGCCCCCCCCCCCCCCCCCCCCTTCTCTGCGCCCTCAAGCAGCCGCTTGGGCTGCCTTATGATAGAGCCGGCCCTGCTATGATCTCAGTGTATCGTACGTTTGTCAGGTTTGATCACGTGCTGGAAGTGACAGGCAAGGTCTGTGTGCCGCAGGCGTCCTCCGTGCAGATTATCTTCTGTGGTGGTGGAATGTCTGCTGTGTCATATGAGGAATCTCTGTAAAGTTTTAGCAATCTTACTTATGACATAATCCTGACATTGCATTGCTCCTTTATGCTCTAGTCACATCCAGAGCTGCATTTACAGAACAGCAATTTATAGCGTGTACCTAGATTTAATCTCTATGTATTGTTTTAGCACCTGCATACAGATTCAACGTTCCATCGTGTCTTATACTCTAGTCACATATAGAGCTGCGGTCATCCTTCTGCTGGCTGTCATATTAGTGGGCTGGGTGAGCATCCAGTTCTTCTTGGGCTGGGTGAGCATCCAGTTCTTCTTGGGCTGGGTGAGCATCCAGTTCTTCTTGGGCTGGGTGAGCATCCAGTTCTTCTTGGGCTGGGTGAGCATCCAGTTCTTCTTGGGCTGGGTGAGCCTCCAGTTCTTCTTGGGCTGGGTGAGCCTCCAGTTCTTCTTGGGCTGGGTGAGCCTCCAGTTCTTCTTGGGCTGGGTGAGCCTCCAGTTCTTCTTGGGCTGGGTGAGCCTCCAGTTCTTCTTGGGCTGGGTGAGCCTCCAGTTCTTCTTGGGCTGGGTGAGCCTCCAGTTCTTCTTGGGCTGGGTGAGCCTCCAGTTCTTCTTGGCCTGGGTGAGCCTCCAGTTCTTCTTGGCCTGGGTGAGCCTCCAGTTCTTCTTGGCCTGGGTGAGCCTCCAGTTCTTCTTGGGCTGGGTGAGCCTCCAGTTCTTCTTGGGCTGGGTGAGCCTCCAGTTCTTCTTGGGCTGGGTGAGCCTCCAGTTCTTCTTGGGCTGGGTGAGCCTCCAGTTCTTCTTGGGCTGGGTGAGCCTCCAGTTCTTCTTGGGCTGGGTGAGCCTCCAGTTCTTCTTGGGCTGGGTGAGCCTCCAGTTCTTCTTGGGCTGGGTGAGCCTCCAGTTCTTCTTGGGCTGGGTGAGCCTCCAGTTCTTCTTGGGCTGGGTGAGCCTCCAGTTCTTCTTGGGCTGGGTGAGCCTCCAGTTCTTCTTGGGCTGGGTGAGCCTCCAGTTCATCTTGGGCTGGGTGAGCCTCCAGTTCATCTTGGGCTGGGTGAGCCTCCAGTTCATCTTGGGCTGGGTGAGCCTCCAGTTCATCTTGGGCTGGGTGAGCCTCCAGTTCATCTTGGGCTGGGTGAGCCTCCAGTTCATCTTGGGCTGGGTGAGCCTCCAGTTCATCTTGGGCTGGGTGAGCCTCCAGTTCATCTTGGGCTGGGTGAGCCTCCAGTTCATCTTGGGCTGGGTGAGCCTCCAGTTCATCTTGGGCTGGGTGAGCCTCCAGTTCATCTTGGGCTGGGTGAGCCTCCAGTTCATCTTGGGCTGGGTGAGCCTCCAGTTCATCTTGTGTTGTGTTGGTCTCATTGTACTGAGGGGCAGGGCCTAACCACATAGTGCACCTTAGCTCTTCTTCTGTCCTATGCTGCAATGCCCTCTCTCCGCCACTCGGTGCTTTAGTACACCAGGGTAGGCGACAAGTCTGCGTTAAAGTTCTGGACCAGATCTTAGATCTCTGTGAGTTCTTGGATCTTGTCTGAGGACTTCATAGGCTTCATGTTTGGGTCTTACAAATTTGTACAGACTTGTATCACTCCTGCCCTGTGTGCTCATCAGTTCAGGAATCAATATGATCTCACCTCCATTGATTCTCTAGTTACCACTCACCTATGGGACCTGTCCCTTCTGCTATCAGTCCATAGCCCTCCACTTGATCTTCTTTCCCCTACCTATGGTTGGGCAGGTCATAACCATGAGTGGACTGGCTATTGCTTACTACATGAGCAGAACACTCACGTCCTTTTAGTAATCTGTCCGCAGTCGAGGCAGACATTTTATGGGTGAAGGGAATGTTTGCAGGAATATACATACCATATTGACCAGATGAATATCACTTTTGTAACGCCCGGTGCCCAACCGCATGATGCCCTTCATACTTCCCCACTGTGACTTCTTCATAAATCATCCAAATTTACAAAACCTGATGAAATTGATTGCTGCTGGATTATATTACACAGTTTATAAGATTTCCGATCCCTCAGCCTCTAAAGCGCTGTACTTTCTTCCTCCAGAGCCATGCAAGCCAACGCGACCACTGTTCGGATCCTCATTAAGGGAGGCAAGGTGGTCAACGATGACTGCACCCAGGAAGCCGACGTGTACATCGAGAACGGCATCATCCAGCAGGTGGGACGGGAGCTGATGATACCCGGAGGGGCAAAAGTCATCGATGCCACTGGAAAACTGGTCATCCCTGGTGGCATTGACACCAGCACCCACTTTCATCAGACCTTCATGAATGCCACCTGCATGGATGACTTCTACAACGGCACCAAGGTAGGACAGACTTTATATATCAGTGTTTCAAGGTTACCGTCCTCAACAAATCGTCTGCTTTCGGCGACATTCACAAAAATAGACGGTTCTGAAAACGACCTTGTGAATGCAGCCTTACTGTTCTCTGGTTACATCATGTCTTCTACTCTAGTCGCCTCCAGAGCTGCATTTACCACTTTGACATCTTGTGTCTCGCTGCTGGTGTGGAGCATAGAACAGAAGGCGTTGTACCTAGAACAAGCACATGCGACTATGAGCTGATTGTGAGGAGCCCCCTCTATATTGCACAGAGGGTCCCGAGTGGAGACGCTCTCGGACAGTCATATCACCTGACGCAACGTGTGGGTTCTCCCCTTGTACATGAGACTCCCAATCCTTGGGCCTCAGATCCGGGCCCCTCCTCTTAGTGGCCCCATTTATTTCACACCGTCACATACAGTGGGGGAAATAATTATTTGACCCCTCACTGATTTTGTAAGTTTGTCCAATGACAAAGAAATGAAAAGTCTCAGAACAGTATCATTTCAATGGTAGGTTTATTGTAACAGTGGCAGATAGCACATCAAAAGGAAAATCGAAAAAATAACTTTAAATAAAAGATAGCAACTGATTTGCATTTCATTGAGTGAAATAAGTATTTGAACCCTCTAACAAAAAAAGACTTAATACTTGGTGGAAAAACCCTTGTTTGCAAGCACAGAGGTACAACGTTTCTTGTAATTGATGACCAAGTTTGCGCACATTTTAGGAGGAATGTTGGTCCACTCCTCTTTGCAGATCATCTCTAAATCCCTAAGGTTTCGAGGCTGTCTCTGTGCAACTCTGAGCTTGAGCTCCCTCCATAGGTTTTCGATTGGATTAAGGTCCGGAGACTGACTAGGCCACTCCATGACCTTAATGTGCTTCTTCTTGAGCCACTCCTTTGTTGCCTTTGCTGTATGTTTTGGGTCATTGTCGTGCTGGAACACCCATCCACGACCCATTTTCAGTTTCCTGGCAGAGGGAAGGAGGTTGTCGCTCAGGATTTCACGATACATGGCTCCGTCCATTTTCCCGTTTATGCGAATAAGTTGTCCTGTGCCCTTAGCAGAAAAACACCCCCAAAGCAAAATGTTTCCACCCCCATGCTTGACGGTGGGGACGGTGTTTTGGGGGTCATAGGCAGCATTTTTCTTCCTCCAAACACAGCGAGTTGAGTTAATGCCAAAGAGCTCTATTTTGGTCTCATCAGACCACAGCACCTTCTCCCAGTCACTCTCTGAATCATTCAGGTGTTCATTGGCAAACTTCAGACGGGCCTGCACATGTGCCTTCCTGAGCAGGGGGACCTTGCGAGCCCTGCAGGATTTTAA
The DNA here is from genome assembly GCF_905171765.1 of Bufo bufo. Taxonomy (NCBI): domain Eukaryota; kingdom Metazoa; phylum Chordata; class Amphibia; order Anura; family Bufonidae; genus Bufo; species Bufo bufo. The sequence goes on along the minus strand of NC_053392.1, from coordinate 28,792,823 downwards.
TCCATTGCGGTGTAATGTGTTTCCAATGGTTTTCTTGGTGACTGTGGTCCCTGCTAATTTGAGGTCATTAACTAACTCCTCCCGTGTAGTTCTAGGATGCTTTTTCACCTTTCTCAGAACCATTGACACCCCACGAGGTGAGATCTTGCGTGGAGCCCCAGAGCGAGGTCGATTGATGGTCATTTTGTGCTCCTTCCATTTTCGAACAATCGCACCAACAGTTGTCACCTTCTCTCCCAGCTTCTTGCTAATGGTTTTGTAGCCCATTCCAGCCTTGTGCAGGTCTACAATTTTGTCTCTGACATCCTTGGACAGCTCTTTGGTCTTTCCCATGTTGGAGAGTTTGGAGTCTGCTTGATTGATTGATTCTGTGGACAGGTGTCTTTTATACAGGTGACTAGTTAAGACAGGTGTCCTTAATGAGGGTGACTAATTGAGTAGAAGTGTCTAACCACTCTGTGGGAGCCAGAACTCTTAATGGTTGGTAGGGGTTCAAATACTTATTTCACTCAATGAAATGCAAATCAGTTGCTATCTTTTATTTAAAGTTATTTTTTCGATTTTCCTTTTGATGTGCTATCTGCCACTGTTACAATAAACCTACCATTGAAATGATACTGTTCTGAGACTTTTCATTTCTTTGTCATTGGACAAACTTACAAAATCAGTGAGGGGTCAAATAATTATTTCCCCCACTGTATCTGAACAGAAAGCACCGTGAGAAAGCAGACGTTATGCATCCAGCGGGGAGGGGAATCCGTGAATCTCTCTTCTCACCCCCGGCACAGTCCTGGTCTTGATCTGCAGAAGTGTAAGGGTTAAACTTGTGTCGCCTTCCCTCCCTGAAGGGTGGCTTTAACACGTGGAAGAAACAGGGGCAGAATGAAAGAGAACAGAGAGATGAGCTGCGGCTGGCGGGCCAGACATCACAGACGGCCGCGCCAGACACATCTATATGAATAATTCACACATACGGCGGAGACAGCGCCCCGTGTCTACCAAACCGCTAACGAGATGAGACCAGAGGGCCCGGCTTAGATCACGGCTACTGGGGCCAAATAATGGCAGGACTGTCACCTGACCGCAGCCGTCCTTCATCTCGGGGGTGAGAGCCGCCTACAGGCAGCGTCTGCTCATACGTGTCCTGTCCAAAATGTAATAAAGTGGAAAAAAATGTCCTTCCTGCGCCCCCTGCTGGTGATCGGGCAGATCCCTGGATCCACACTCTGTCCCTGCGTATGTGTGTCATCAGGAAGATATGGAAGCCCGTATCTCCTCACACCTCCAGCTGGTACCCGGCAGGAGCCAACGCCACAACTGCGGGAAAGTAATGCGCTGACTTCATTAACCGTCAGAGGTGACCCTGTGACCTCTGCTGCATGAGAGAAAAAATAATTTATCACATAGGTTATTATAGAGATATATTTACATGTTTATATAAAGATATCATAACCTCCCTCTTCTCATATATACTGTACTCACCGGTTATACCATATACTGTACTCACCGGATATGTGTATATATATATACTGTACTCACTGGTTATACCATATACTGTACTCACCAGATATGTGTATATATATACTGTACTCACCGGATATGTGTATATATATATATATATATACTGTACTCACCGGTTATATCATATACTGTACTCACCGGTTATATCGTATACTGTACTCACCGGTTATATCGTATACTGTACTCACCGGTTATATCGTATACTGTACTCACCGGTTATATCGTATACTGTACTCACCGGTTATATCGTATACTGTACTCACCGGTTATATCGTATACTGTACTCACCGGTTATATCGTATACTGTACTCACCGGTTATATCGTATACTGTACTCACCGGTTATATCGTATTCTGTACTCACCGGTTATATCGTATACTGTACTCACCGGTTATACCGTATACTGTACTCACCGGTTATACCGTATACTGTACTCACCGGTTATATCGTATTCTGTACTCACCGGTTATATCGTATTCTGTACTCACCGGTTATACCGTATACTGTACTCACCGGTTATACCGTATACTGCCACTATATATACAGTACAGACCAAAAGTTTGGACACACTTTCTCATTCAAAGAGTTTTTTCTTTATTTTCATGACTATGAAAATTGTAGATTCACACTGAAGGCATCAAAACTATGAATTAACACATGTGGAATTATATACATAACAAACAAGTGTGAAACAACTGAAAATATGTCCTATTCTAGGTTCTTCAAAGTAGCCACCTTTTGCTTTGATTACTGCTTTGCACACTCTTGGCATTCTCTTGATGAGCTTCAAGAGGTAGTCCCCTGAAATGGTTTTCACTTCACAGGTGTGCCCTGTCAGGTTTAATAAGTAGGATTTCTTGCCTTAAAAATGGGGTTGGGACCATCAGTGGCGTTGAGGAGAAGTCAGGTGGATACACAGCTGATAGTCCTACTGAATAGACTGTTAGAATTTGTATTATGGCAAGAAAAAAGCAGCTAAGTAAAGAAAAACGAGTGGCCATCATTACTTTAAGAAATGAAGGTCAGTCAGTCAGCCGAAAAATTGGGAAAACTTTGAAAGTAAGGGCTATTTGACCATGAAGGAGAGTGATGGGGTGCTGCGCCAGATGACCTGGCCTCCACAGTCACCGGACCTGAACCCAATCGAGATGGTTTGGGGTGAGCTGGACCGAAGAGTGAAGGCAAAAGGGCCAACAAGTGCTAAGCATCTCTGGGAACTCCTTCAAGACTGTTGGAAGACCATTTCAGGGGACTACCTCTTGAAGTTCATCAAGAGAATGCCAAGAGTGTGCAAAGCAGTAATCAAAGCAAAAGGTGGCTACTTTGAAGAACCTAGAATATGACATATTTTCAGTTGTTTCACACTTGTTTGTTATGTATATAATTCCACATGTGTTAATTCATAGTTTTGATGCCTTCATAGTCATGAAAATAAAGAAAACTCTTTGAATGAGAAGGTGTGTCCAAACTTTTGGTCTGTACTGTATATATATATATATATATATATATATATATATATATATATATATACTGTACTCACCGGTTTTATCATATACTGTACTCACCGGTTATATCATATTCAGTCACCAGATATATCACATATTCACCGCCGTCATTTATATATTTGCAATGTTTCTATTTTCTCTCCGGTTTCCTTTGTGTTGTTATTTATGGGGCAGAGTCTAATAAGATAAAAGTCGCTGACCCGGCAATGACCTGAGACAAGACCACCCTGATATACAGAATCGCTGACCCCAGAAATGGTGACCTGGTATCACTTGCCATATAGTTGTCATGATCTGTTAATCCTCTCATGAGAGATTAGGGAGGTGGGGGGGGGGGGGGGTGGGGGGGGCAGGCTATTCTCTTCTCAGTGTATACATCTCCTGTATGATACTCGGTGCTGTGCAGAGGGTCTAGGTGTTATCCTCATACATCTCCTGTATGATACTCGGTGCTGTGCAGAGGGTCTAGGTGTTATCCTCATACATCTCCTGTATGATACTCGGTGCTGTGCAGAGGGTCTAGGTGTTATCCTCATACATCTCCTGTATGATACTCGGTGCTGTGCAGAGGGTCTAGGTGTTATCCTCATACATCTCCTGTATGATACTCGGTGCTGTGCAGAGGGTCTAGGTGTTATCCTCGTACATCTCCTGTATGATACTCGGTGCTGTGCAGACGGTCTAGGTGTTATCCTCATACATCTGTTGTGCCTTGTGTAATATTGACAGCCTAAAATGTCCTCAGGAGGTGCAGGGTGAAAGAGGAGCAGCTCATATACAGGATGTCCCATCTTATTACAGTACAGCGGTGTTATAATAGGATCGGCTGATATCAGTCCCATCTTATTACAGTACAGCGGTGTTATAAGAGGAGCGGCTGATATCAGTCCCATCTTATTACAGTACAGCGGTGTTATAAGAGGAGCGGCTGATATCAGTCCCATCTTATTACAGTACAGCGGTGTTATAAGAGGAGCGGCTGATATCAGTCCCATCTTATTACAGTACAGCGGTGTTATTAGAGGAGCGGCTGATATCAGACACATCTTATTACAGTACAGCGGTGTTATCAGCCGCTCCTCTTATATCAGTCCTATCTTATTACAGTACAGCCGTGTTATAAGAGGAGCGGCTGATATCAGTCCCATCTTATTACAGTACAGCGGTGTTATAAGAGGAGCGGCTGATATCAGTCCCATCTTATTACAGTACAGCGGTGTTATAATAGGATCGGCTGATATCAGTCCCATCTTATTACAGTACAGCGGTGTTATAAGAGGAGCGGCTGATATCAGTCCCATCTTATTACAGTACAGCGGTGTTATAATAGGATCGGCTGATATCAGTCCCATCTTATTACAGTACAGCGGTGTTATAAGAGGAGCGGCTGATAAGGTCTCCCCTGCCCTTGGTGTCCCTCAGATTTTTGGCTTTGTGTAGTGAGTTCTCTCTTCTGTTCACGTGTCTATGGAAACCTGAGGCCTCCGGGGGGCCCGGCCTTCCGCATCTTTGTCCTAAAATCAGAGGCCTTGAAATTCAGTTGTGTTGTATGGAGGCCGTGGAGGGGATTACATATTCCTGTCTCGTCCCCTCTCACTGCAGTGTCACATCGGGTATGACTATAATGGATATTATATAACAGAGCGCCGCAGTCTATGCCGCCGTATTACTGCCCGTCTTCTGTAAGTCAGAACATTTTATTCCTAATGTGCAGATCTCCAGGTGAGTACTCTCGTCTTATAATGTGTACTTACTTGGACACCTGCACATGGAATAAAATGTTCTGGATTATAGAGGACTTCTTGTGGACGCCATAGAATTGTCTTTGAAAGATCCAGAGTTGTGAAACTACCGCCCTCCTGTGACCATACAGGGGGCAGAGGAGGAGTGTGAACGGCCATACAGGGAGCAGAGGATGAGTGTGAACCGCCATACAGGGAGCAGAGGATGAGTGTGAACCGCCATACAGGGGGCTGAGGATGAGTGTGAACCGCCATACAGGGAGCAGAGGATGAGTGTGAACCGCCATACAGGGAGCAGAGGATGAGTGTGAACGGCCATACAGGGAGCAGAGGATGAGTGTGAACCGCCATACAGGGAGCAGAGGATGAGTGTGAACGGCCATACAGGGAGCAGAGGATGAGTGTGAACCGCCATACAGGGGGCAGAGGATGAGTGTGAACCGCCATACAGGGGGCAGAGGATGAGTGTGAACCGCCATACAGGGGGCAGAGGATGAGTGTGAACGGCCATACAGGGGGCAGAGGATGAGTGTGAACGGCCATACAGGGGGGCAGAGGATGAGTGTGAACGGCCATACAGGGGGGCAGAGGATGAGTGTGAACGGCCATACAGGGAGCAGAGGATGAGTGTGAACCGCCATACAGGGGGCAGAGGATGAGTGTGAACGGCCATACAGGGAGCAGAGGATGAGTGTGAACCGCCATACAGGGGGCAGAGGATGAGTGTGAACCGCCATACAGGGGGCAGAGGATGAGTGTGAACGGCCATACAGGGAGCAGAGGATGAGTGTGAACGGCCATACAGGGGGCAGAGGATGAGTGTGAACGGCCATACAGGGAGCAGAGGATGAGTGTGAACCGCCATACAGGGGGCAGAGGATGAGTGTGAACCGCCATACAGGGAGCAGAGGATGAGTGTGAACGGCCATACAGGGAGCAGAGGATGAGTGTGAACCGCCATACAGGGGGCAGAGGAGGAGTGTGAACGGCCATACAGGGGGCAGAGGATGAGTGTGAACCGCCATACAGGGGGCAGAGGATGAGTGTGAACGGCCATACAGGGGGCAGAGGATGAGTGTGAACGGCCATACAGGGGGCAGAGGATGAGTGTGAACGGCCATACAGGGGGCAGAGGATGAGTGTGAACGGCCATACAGGGAGCAGAGGATGAGTGTGAACGGCCATACAGGGGGCAGAGGATGAGTGTGAACCGCCATACAGGGGGCAGAGGATGAGTGTGAACGGCCATACAGGGGGGCAGAGGATGAGTGTGAACCGCCATACAGGGGGCAGAGGATGAGTGTGAACCGCCATAAAGGGGGCAGAGGATGAGTGTGAACGGCCATACAGGGGGCAGAGGATGAGTGTGAACGGCCATACAGGGGGCAGAGGATGAGTGTGAACGGCCATACAGGGGGCAGAGGATGAGTGTGAACGGCCATACAGGGGGCAGAGGATGAGTGTGAACGGCCATACAGGGGGCAGAGGATGAGTGTGAACGGCCATACAGGGGGCAGAGGATGAGTGTGAACGGCCATACAGGGGGCAGAGGATGAGTGTGAACGGCCATACAGGGGGCAGAGGATGAGTGTGAACGGCCATACAGGGGGCAGAGGATGAGTGTGAACGGCCATACAGGGGGCAGAGGATGAGTGTGAACGGCCATACAGGGGGCAGAGGATGAGTGTGAACGGCCATACAGGGGGCAGAGGATGAGTGTGAACGGCCATACAGGGGGCAGAGGATGAGTGTGAACGGCCATACAGGGGGCAGAGGATGAGTGTGAACCGCCATACAGGGGGGCAGAGGATGAGTGTGAACCGCATACAGGGGGCAGAGGAGGAGTGTGAACCGCCATACAGGGGGCAGAGGAGGAGTGTGAACCGCCATACAGGGGGGCAGAGGATGAGTGTGAACGGCCATACAGGGAGCAGAGGATGAGTGTGAACCGCCATACAGGGGGCAGAGGATGAACCGCCATACAGGGGGCAGAGGATGATCAGTGATACCCAAGTGATGTACTATGGATACATTACTGATTCTCCAGCGATACATTGATGATACATCAGTACAGCACTCTGCTCCTATTGACCCTGTGCAGGACCCTGTTCACACTTTTGTCAGGTTTCTGCAGATATATGTCCTGGATCTTGTACCCAGAAGCCTTGGACAGGCGACCTCTCCCCATGACTGTGGGGTGTGTTCACTGTATGATATCACGTATCCGGGGTCGCAGGATGAGCGGCTGATCGCACAACGCTCCATTGTCTGACTCTGGGGACGGCTCCATTCTTACAAGGGACAATGGTGACCGAGAGAAATACGGAGGATAATGTGTATCACAGCGTACGGGGATATACGGTGTATACTGCACGCGTATCACAGCATACGGGGACATACGGTGTATACTGCACGCGTATCACAGCATACGGGGACATACGGTGTATACTGCACGCGTATCACAGCATACGGTGTATACTGCACGCGTATCACAGCATACGGGGACATACGGTGTATACTGCACGTGTATCACAGCATACGGGGATATATGGTGTATACGGCACGTGTATCACAGCATACAAGGAGATACGGCGTGTACTGCACGTGTATCGCAGCATACGGGGAGATACGGCGTATACTGCACGTGTATCGCAGCATACGGGGAGATACGGCGTATACTGCACGTGTATCGCAGCATACGGGGAGATACGGCGTATACTGCACGTGTATCGCAGCATACGGGGAGATACGGCGTATACTGCACGTGTATCGCAGCATACGGGGAGATACGGCCTATACTGCACGTGTATCGCAGCATACGGGGAGATACGGCGTATACTGCACGTGTATCGCAGCATATGGGGAGATACGGCGTATACTGCACGTGTATCGCAGCATACGGGGAGATACGGCGTATACTGCACGTGTATCGCAGCATACGGGGAGATACGGCGTATACTGCACGTGTATCGCAGCATACGGGGAGATACGGCGTATACTGCACGTGTATCGCAGCATACGGGGAGATACGGCGTATACTGCACGTGTATCGCAGCATACGGGGAGATACGGCGTATACTGCACGTGTATCGCAGCATATGGGGAGATACGGCGTATACTGCACGTGTATCGCAGCATACGGGGAGATACGGCGTATACTGCACGTGTATCGCAGCATACGGGGAGATACGGCGTATACTGCACGTGTATCGCAGCATACGGGGAGATACGGCGTATACTGCACGTGTATCGCAGCATACGGGGAGATACGGCGTATACTGCACGTGTATCGCAGCATACGGGGAGATACGGCGTATACTGCACGTGTATCGCAGCATACGGGGAGATACGGCGTATACTGCACGTGTATCGCAGCATACGGGGAGATACGGCGTATACTGCACGTGTATCGCAGCATACGGGGAGATACGGCGTATACTGCACGTGTATCGCAGCATACGGGGAGATACGGCGTATACTGCACGCGTATCGCAGCATACGGGGAGATACGGCGTATACTGCACGCGTATCGCAGCATACGGGGAGATACGGCGTATACTGCACGTGTATCGCAGCATACGGGGAGATACGGCGTATACTGCACGTGTATCGCAGCATACGGGGAGATACGGCGTATACTGCACGTGTATCGCAGTATACAAGGAGATACGGCGTATATTGCACACGTCACATTGTCTGGTCTGGATTCTACATTCCTGGTCGTCTGCAGAGTTAGTATTTATTTCAGGACTTGGGACAGCTCCTTGCTGACAGTCTCCATTGTGTGCAGCCTGCAGCTCAAGGGTTATGTCAGTGTAATTGTGACTGCAGCTTTGGATGCGACTGGAGTATAGAGGAGGTCATGAAGTATTCCTTCTTCATAGTACGGACTGGTGGGTGGGGTATACATGGGGGGCACACAGACGGTCGCTCCTGTAACGTGATGTTGTTCTCTCTCACCCCGCAGGCTGCGCTGATGGGAGGGACCACAATGGTGATTGGACACGTCCTTCCGGACAAAGACATGTCGCTGCTGGACGCCTACGAGAAGTGCAGGAGCCTGGCCGATCCCAAAGTCTGCTGCGACTACGCCCTCCACATGGGCGTCACCTGGTGGGGATCCAAGGTACTGCGTCGCCATTCGCTGGGCGGACAGTGATCGCCGGTCCGGATCTCCTGTATTAATCTCCCCTTATACAGGCAGATCCTGCGGGATTATAGTCTCTGACCCCCCCCCTCTGGGCTCATGTTATATATGATTATTGCCAGCCCTGTTCCTCCTGTACTTTCTGGTTTAAGAGTAGAATACCAGGACTGCAGTGAAGACTGACACAGCGAAGCCAGAAGGTAACTCTACATCATAAAGCAGGTTGGTATGTTATTCAGGGTCTTGGGAAAGCTGTGACAGCCAGGTTATGGTGGCCGTTAGCGGTGGTTGTAATATTATAGCGGCTTCATCCACCATGTCTGGTATTATGTGATCCCTCTCCACTGTTTACGCCCTGGGGTCACATCCGTTGCCATGGTTTCTCCCTCTATCTTGCAGGTCAGGGCTGAGATGGAGACCTTAGTCCGGGAGAAGGGGGTGAACTCCTTCCAGATGTTCATGACCTACAAGGACCTGTACATGCTGAGGGACAGCGAGCTCTACCAGGTCTTCCGACACTGCAAGGATCTGGGCGTGGTCACCCGAGTCCACGCCGAGAACGGAGACCTGGTGGCCGAGGTGAGGAGACCACTATAATGCCTTGCGTGGCTGTATGATCATGTCATTTTCTAGTCACCTCCAGAGCTGCATTCACTGCCACAGTACCTGTTCTCCTCCAGTATATTGCGCTCTGCAGTGTTGCATAGCGGGAGATGTAGTGCAGCGCAATAGAGAAAACTACATGTCAGCACAGCCAGGCAGCAGAATTCTGAATGCAGCTCTGGGTGTGACTGGAGTATAAACGTTCAGAGGTTTCAGTGCAGAATGGAGAGGTGAAGTTGAGCGCCTTTTTGGCTTTGACGAAACTGAACCAGGACTGATCTGGAGTAGGACGGGGCGCCTGTAGATTCAGTCCTAAAGCTGCTGCAGTGCATTGTGGGCGATGTAATCTTACCTACAGCAGACTCGGGTACATTACATCTCCCACAATGCACGGCAGCAGAGCATGCCCGGTACAGACGCTGAGCCAGCAGGAAAATGTGCACTCGAGAGTTAACAGGAAATCAGCAGAAGTCAGAGTTCAGCTCCGGATGTGGAGTGAATATTTAATATGGACTCCTTTTGGGGGCATTTTTTTATGACTACATTTTACACATTTTGTGCTAGAAATCCTAAGATACACGGTGTTTGCAGGCTGTTACACTCGGTTTTAAAATACCGTCATCTGACAGCTCATGTGTAGCTCTCATCTCTGATCTCCTGACCTCATAAACACTTATTTAAGCTATATTCCTATCTTATTCTAAAATGAGTGTTTATGAAGTCAGGAGATCAAATATAGGAGTTACACATGAGCCGTCAGATGAAAGGATAAAAAAACTGACTGTGACAACCTGCAAATAGGCTGGTTTTTAAAACCTTGCATCTCGGAAATGGCTAAACATTTGAATAAAAAGATTTTTAGCAAAAGTGAGTAAAATGCAATCATAAAAAAATTTCCCCAAAAGTGTCCATAGCCTTCAAAGAAGTGGCTGACCTCCGTAAGCTCCCATGTGTGACGCACGGAAAGTGATCGTCGAAAGTGCGCGCCCCTTTCAGTTTCTGTTGTTGTCTGCATTTGCCCATATAATGCCAGCTTTGAAATTTCCTTGCAGGGTGCCAAGGAAACCTTAGAGCTTGGAATCACCGGCCCTGAAGGGATTGAGATCAGTCGGCCCGAGGAGGTATGAGCAGCAGCGTCGAGATTGGCGCCAATTCCTCTGAATTCGCCGCCCCCAACTTGGCCAAATTCACAGTATAGAAAACAACGTAGACTGTGAGCACCGCTGCCTCTGGTGGCTGATCTGGGGCATTGCAGCAGCATGTTTGGCATCACTGGTGTTGGTTCAGTTCCAGTCTGTTCTATTCTTATAGTTATTGCTAGGGTTTGGCGATAAACCGGTATTAAACGATATTAGGGATCGACCGATATTGATTTTTTAGGGCCGATACCGATAATTTGTCAACTTTCAGGCCGATAGCCGATAATTTATACCGATATTCTGGGTATTTTTATTTTTGAGGAAAAAAAAATTCCTACACAAATCTGCTGAAAATTAATGTTTATTGTTAACGTGTATTATTATTATTTTTTTTTTGTAAATCTTTTTCATTTATACTTAATATTTTTGTGTTTTTTTTTTTTTACTAACTTTTAGCCCCCTTAGGGACTAGAACCCTTGTCCTATTCACCCTGATAGAACTCTATCAGAGTGAATAGGATCTCGCACTCTCCCTGCTGCCCTGTGCTCTGTGCACACAGCAGCATGGAGCTGACTATGGCAGCCAGGGCTTCAATAGCGTCCTGGCTGCCATGGTAACCGATCGGAGCCCCATGCTTACACTGCTGGGGCTCCGATCGGAGGAGCAGGGGAGAGGGGATCCTGTGGCCACTGCCACCAATGATTAGAACTGGGGGGGGGGGGGGGGGGGGGGGGCGCACTGCGCCACCAAGGTTTTTACTATTGGGATGGGGGTGGGGGGGCGCACTGTGCCACCAATGACTAATACTAGGGGGCTTGAGGGGGGGGGGGGGCGCACTGCGCCACCAATGTTTTAACTATTGGGGTGGGGGGCGCACTGCTTGGGGGGGGGGGGGGGCGCACTGCGCCACCAATGAAGATACCTCTCTTTCATATACAGGAGGCGGGAGCTGGCTGCAGAATCACATAGCCGGCTCCCGACCTCTATGAGTGGTAGCTGCGATCCGCGGCACCTAAGAGGTTAACTACCGCGGACCGCAGCTGCCGTTCATAGAGGTCGGGAGCCGGCTATGTGATTCTGCAGCCAGCTCCCGCCTCCTGTATTTGAAATAATGAAAGACTCATCTTCATTGGTGGCGCAGCGGCCACAGCCCCTCCCCTCCTCTTGTCTTCCGTCCTGTCATTGGAGGCAGCGGCAGCAGCATCACAGGGGGAGGAGACACTGCTTCCTTCTCCCCTGTGCTGCGGAGAAAACACGGAGAACGCTGAGAGCAGCGCGTTCTGTGTTCCCAATACGTTATCGGTATATCGGCAAAATAGATGCCGATACCGATAACGTTCAAAATCCTCAATATCGGCCGATAATATCGGCCAAACCGATAATCGGTCGATCCCTAAACGATATACCGCGGTATTAAGAAACGGCGATATGGTGATATCGCCATTTGTTAATTACCGCGGTATTATAGTGACGTCATAGGGGCAGACGCACATCACAATGCTGAATGCCTCTAAAACGTCCGGTGCACATTACAGCCGGCACAGTGATCCGGCTGCCGCTGCGCCACCAATGAGAATTACCCTCAATACAAATATAGACTGCGGGTGCCGGCCGTATCACATACCCGGCACCCGGTCTCAATGACATGAAGCGGCGATCCCGTGAACCTAGGCAATTTACCCCTCAAATGTGGCACCTGAGGGGTTAATTGGCACGGTTCGGTGGGATGCCTGTCATTGAGGCCGGCTGTGTGATATGGCTGGCACCCGCAGTCTATATTTGTATTATGGGGTTAATTACATCCATTGGTGGCGCAGTGCACCCCCCTATACCCCAGTATTATAAATTATAATCATTGGTGGCGCAGTGCACCCAAGCCCCCCAGTATTATAATCATTAATGGCAGTGGCCACAGGGTCTCCTCCTCCTCATTGGTGGTGCAGTGGTGGCTTCTGATCGGAGCCCCAGCAGTGTAACCTCAGGGCTCCGATCGGTTACTGGCGCATCCAAGGCTGCCATGGTAATCTCCCTGCAGCCGCATGCACAAAGCCCAGGGCAGCCGGGACAATGTGAGATCCTATGCACCCTAGTAGAGATCTATCAGGGTGCATAGGACAAGGGATGAAAAGATCCCAGGTTCTAGCCCCTAAGGGGGGAAATAGTTATTAAATAAAAAATTAAAAAAACAAACAAACACCAAAACATAAAGATTTTAAATCACCCCCTTTCCCAATTTACTTAAAAAAAATATATATCGCCACGTCCGAAAAAGTCCAAACTATTAAAGTATTAAATATTTCCTATGCGGTGAACGCTGTAACAGAAAAAACATGTAAAAAACACACAATTCTCAATTTTTTCTAGTGTCCTTCTCCCCTAAAAAAAAAATAGGATAGGACTGTTCTATTATGGGCCGCACGTTCCATAAATTGCGGAATGAACACTTTTGCGTGGTATCAAGTATTGCATTACTTTTTTATGGAACTGAAATTGAATCAAAATTTTGGTATTGTGACGACCCTAGTCATGGGAGTATAAGTCCTTTAGGTCACAAAGAAATGGCATCTAGTGGCTGTAAACCCCCAGAGCCAGGAGACCGGCGCTGGATAACAGTCGCTGCACTCTGGGGGCTGCTGCACAGAGAGGCTGGGGCTGAGAACAGCTGCTGCACTCTGGGGGCTGCTGCACAGACAGGCCGGGGCTGAGAACAGTCACTGCACTCTGGGGGCTGCTGCACAGACAGGCCGGGGCTGAGAACAGTCACTGCACTCTGGGGGCTGCTGCACAGAGAGACCGGGGCTGAGAACAGTCGCTGCACTCTGGGGGCTGCTGCATAGAGAGGCCGGGGCCAGTCACTGCACTCTGGGGGCTGCTGCACAGAGAGGCCGGGGCTGAGAACAGTGGCTGCGCTCTGGGGGCTGCTGCACAGAGAGGCCGGGGCTGAGAACAGTCACTGCACTCTGGGGTCTGCTGCACAGAGAGGCCGGGGCTGAGAACAGTCACTGCGCTCTGGGGTCTGCTGCACAGACAGGCCGGGGCTGAGAACAGTCTCTGCACTCTGGGGTCTGCTGCACAGAGAGGCTGGGGCTGAGAACAGTCTCTGCACTCTGGGGGCTGCTGCACAGGGAGGCCGGGGCTGAGAACAGTCGCTGCCCTCTGGGGGCTGCTGCACAGAGAGGCCGGGGCTGAGAACAGTCACTGCACTCTGGGGGCTGCTGCACAGAGAGACCGGGGCTGAGAACAGTCGCTGCACTCTGGGGGCTGCTGCATAGAGAGGCCGGGGCCAGTCACTGCACTCTGGGGGCTGCTGCACAGAGAGGCCGGGGCTGAGAACAGTGGCTGCGCTCTGGGGGCTGCTGCACAGAGAGGCCGGGGCTGAGAACAGTCACTGCACTCTGGGGTCTGCTGCACAGAGAGGCCGGGGCTGAGAACAGTCACTGCGCTCTGGGGTCTGCTGCACAGACAGGCCGGGGCTGAGAACAGTCTCTGCACTCTGGGGTCTGCTGCACAGAGAGGCTGGGGCTGAGAACAGTCTCTGCACTCTGGGGGCTGCTGCACAGGGAGGCCGGGGCTGAGAACAGTCGCTGCCCTCTGGGGTCTGCTGCACAGAGAGGCCGGGGCTGAGAACAGTTGCTGCGCTCTGGGGGCTGCTGCACAGAGAGGCCGGGGCTGAGAACAGTGGCTGTGCTCTGGGGGCTGCTGCACAGAGAGGCCGGGGCTGAGAACAGTTGCTCTACTCTGGGGGCTGCTGCACATGAGGCCGGGGGTGAGAACAGTCGCTGCACTCTGGGGGCTGCGGTAATATGGCTGTAGTGTGTAGGGACTAAGACCCATATGGGAAGCAGCAGTCTTTAGTAAATGACCCCCAATGTCTTATTGGACTGAAAGGCATCTTTATGATGCCAAGGTGCCCTTCCTGACAATGTGCACCTATAATGGGCGCACTTTGAACAACCCACTTATCGGGGTTTTCCGCTAGGCTGTCCCATTTTCTGTGGGAGCGGTGAAGATGGTTGATCGCTGCTATCTCCAGCACTCCCACAGAGAATGAATTGAGCAGCAGGGGGCCCGGCCGCTACATCAGATTTTGGGGGAACGGTGACCCCGTTCTTGGTGGGCAACTAAGAGATGTTACTGCATGGGGGCATCAAGGAGACATTATAATGTATGGGGGCAACAAGGAAACACGAGTACATGTCTTGAGTGTTTTTTTTCTAAATGGGCATTTATTGCGATTATATATCGTTATCGTGATATATTTCTTAATATCGTTATCGTGGGAATATTTTTGATATTGCCCAACCCTAGTTATTGCTGCCGGTTATTTCACACAATTAGTGTGTAAATATTCACACACCCTCCGCACTAAAAACACTCAAAGGTGTTTTCCGAGAATTACATTTTTGATGATCTTTCCTCAGAATGGGTCATCAGTATCTGATCGGTGGGGGTCCGACTCCCAGCACTCCCACTGATTAACTGTTTGAAGGAGCTCAGCTCTTGGAAGAGCGCTGCGGCATCCTCATAGTTTACCAAGCACAGCGCCGTACATTGTATAGTGGCCGTGCTTGGTATTGCAGTTCAGTCCCATTTACAGGGATGTGATTGAGCTGCACAGAGGCCATGTGACCGATGGACGTGACGTCACAGGCCTAGGTGAGAGCCAGACCCCAACCAATCGGATATTCATGACCAATCTTCAGGATAGTTCATCATTTTTAAACCCCAACACAATAACTGAAGATGGAGAGGAGAAGTAGGGGGGATGATGCTGCAGCATCTTTCCCTTAGATTATGAAAATCATGCTGATTGGCTCAGAGCATAGAGCACAGCTCTGACATCACGCCAGGAAGAACCCGCCCCCTAAAAGCAGTAATGCTTCATGCACACGGTTGTAGTTTTGGTCTGTATCTGATCCGCATTTTTTTTTTTTTACGGATCAGATGCAGACCCATTCATCTCAATGGGACTGCAAAAGATGCGGACAGCACAATAATGTGTGCTATCTGCATCTGTAAGTCTGCTCCACGGCCCTGCAAAAAAATAGAACAGGTCTTCTTATTGTCTATTTTGCGGACAAGGATAGGACATTTGTGTAGGAGTGAACAAAGTGGCTGCAGGCTCTTGGCCGTAATCCGTGTTTTGTGTATCCGCGATTTGCGGACCGCAAAGGCGACTACGGCCGTGTGCATAAACCCTAATATAGAGTTTTCAGTCACTGGCCTGGAGACAATGTTATAGGAGAAGTCTGTTATTCACACTAATGAATGCCCTGTCCTCATTACAGCTGGAAGCGGAAGCCGTGCACCGAGCCATAACCATCGCCAACCGGGTGAGAGTGCAACAGTGGTGGACTTGTGTGATATGTAATGTGACGCTGCTCCTGTGAGTGATATGTAGTGTGACGCTGCTCCTGTGTGTGGTATGTAGTGTGACGCTGCTCCTGTGTGTGGTATGTAGTGTGACGCTGCTCCTGTGTGTGGTATGTAGTGTGACGCTGCTCCTGTGTGTGGTATGTAGTGTGACGCTGCTCCTGTGTGTGGTATGTAGTGTGACGCTGCTCCTGTGTGTGGTATGTAGTGTGACGCTGCTCCTGTGTGTGGTATGTAGTGTGACGCTGCTCCTGTGTGTGGTATGTAGTGTGACGCTGCTCCTGTGTGTGGTATGTAGTGTGACGCTGCTCCTGTGTGTGGTATGTAGTGTGACGCTGCTCCTGTGTGTGGTATGTAGTGTGACGCTGCTCCTGTGTGTGGTATGTAGTGGGACTCTGCTCCTGTGTGTGGTATGTAGTGGGACTCTGCTCCTGTGTGTGGTATGTAGTGGGACGCTGCTCCTGTGTGTGGTATGTAGTGGGACGCTGCTCCTGTGGGTGGTATGTAGTGTGACGCTGCTCCTGTGTGTGGTATGTAGTGGGACTCTGCTCCTGTGCGTGATATGTGGTGTGACGCTGCTCCTGTGCGAGATGTGACGCTGCTCCTGTGTGTGATATGTAGTGGGACGCTTCTCCTGTGTGTGATGTGACGCTGCTCCTGTGTGTGATATGTAGTGGGACGCTTCTCCTGTGTGTGATGTGACGCTGCTCCTGTGTGTGATATGTAGTGGGACGCTTCTCCTGTGTGTGTTCTTGTGATATTTGCAGCATCTCTGACAGTGTCACTTCTTAGTCAGTGACTAATCCTGATTCCTGTGTTTTCTGCTCCACTAACCTTGTAGCTACCTCTCTGTCTCCACTTCTCAGACCTTTTGCCCTGTGTACTTGGTGAACGTGTCCAGTATGTCTGCAGGAGATGTCATTGCTTCTGCCAAAATGCAAGGTGAGATCGGCACCCAGGATCCCGTGGGGCTCTGTGGACCTGGGAGATGGAAGTGGTGTACATTGTACTGATTATTAAGGTGTTTATGCTGGAGGATCAGGTTAGAGAGGAACACGTCAGGATCAGTGTCCTCGTGTCCCCTCATTCCCATAGTGCCATTATAGGGTGCAGAATACTGAATCCCGCCGCCCCCCTCCCCCCACCGCATTTTCTTTAAAGCTACAGAATGACAGGTCATTGTGTCATTTACCTCCTCTTAATTTTTCTGAATGTCTGATGTCTGGAGGACGGGGCATATTTTGGCACCAGCTTGGCTCATTAACCCTATTACATGTACACAGCAAGCGTCCATCTGCAATAGTAGGTATCAGAAGTAGTCCCAATCCAACGGGAGTATTTCTGCCTGCAGCAGCATATCCATTCCGAATCAGCGTACGCTCACCTACTTACTGGTTCCCAGGAAAGCCCTGTGAGAATAAGAACCGCTGTCGAATGAGACAGAATGCCATGTTATAAATCACCTTAAGACATGTAGCCATGATATTATAAATCATCTAGACACAGGCAGTCATGATATATATCACCTAGAGACAGGCAGCCATGTTATTCACCATCTAGAGCAGTGTTTCCCAACCAGTGTGCCTCCAGCTGTTGCAAAACTACACCTCCCAGCATGCTCCGACAGCCAAAGGCTGTCCGGGTATGCTGGGAGTTGTAGTTTTGCAACAGCTGGAGGCACACTGGTTGGGAAACACTGATCTAGAGATAGCCATGTTATACAGGTCCTTTTCAAAAAATTTGCATATTGTGATAAAGTTCATTATTTTCTGTAATGTACTGATAAACATTAGACTTTCATATATTTTAGATTCATTACACACAACTGAAGTAGTTCAAGCCTTTTCTTGTTTTAATATTGATGATTTTGGCATACAGCTCATGAAAACCCAAAGTTCCTATCTCAAAAAATTAGCATATCATGAAAAGGTTCTCTAAACGAGCTATTAACCTAATCATCTGAATCAACTAATTAACTCTAAACACCTGCAAAAGATTCCTGAGGCTTTTAAAAACTCCCAGCCTGGTTCATTACTCAAAACCGCAATCATGGGTAAGACTGCCGACCTGACTGCTGTCCAGAAGGCCATCATTGACACCCTCAAGCAAGAGGGTAAGACACAGAAAGAAATTTCTGAACGAATAGGCTGTTCCCAGAGTGCTGTATCAAGGCACCTCAGTGGGAAGTCTGTGGGAAGGAAAAAGTGTGGCAGAAAACGCTGCACAACAAGAAGAGGTGACCGGACCCTGAGGAAGATTGTGGAGAAGGACCTGCGGAAGCAGTGGACTGAGTCTGGAGTAGAAACATCCAGAGCCACCGTGTACAGGCGTGTGCAGGAAATGTAAAATAAAATATAAAGGTCAGTCCTGTGTCCCAACACAGACAGTTACTTGCTCTGCTGGTTCCGATGTAGTGTGGTAGGTAGTTCACACTGGATAATCGAGTAAGGGAAATTTTGAAACCGCGCTGCTTGAGATTATGTCATCCGGTTCACAGGTGAATGAAACAGGGCACCAGCCTCTATCCTCCTCACCCAAAGGATTCGATCCTCCCCAGACCGCCTCCTCTGCAGGGTTAAGATAATTGGCAAATAGTGAAGCACCCTCTTAAAAGTTGGTTTAAAAGGTTTTATTCTACTCACAAGCGATAGTAGACAAAAGGCATATCACAAAGGTAAAAAACGTAACGTTCCTGCCCGACCCGGGTTTCGCTCTCTGGCTTCCTCAGGGGCGACAACTGCGGGGGGGCACTCCTGTGTGCAGGAAATGGGCTACAGGTGGCGCATTCCCCAGGTCAAGCCACTTTTGAACCAGAAACAGCGGCAGAAGCGCCTGACTTGGCTACAGAGAAGCAGCACTGGACTGTTGCTCAGTGGTCAAAAGTACTTTTTTCGGATGAAAGCAAATTTTGCATGTCATTCGGAAATCAAGGTGCCAGAGTTTGGAGGAAGACTGGGGAGAGGGAAATGCCAAAATGCCTGAAGTCCAGTGTCAAGTACCCACAGTCAGTGATGGTCTGGGGTGCCATGTCAGCTGCTGGTGTTGGTCCACTGTGTTTTATCAAGGGCAGGGTCAATGCAGCTAGCTATCAGGAGATTTTGGAGCACTTCATGCTTCCATCTGCTGAAAAGCTTTATGGAGATGAAGATTTCATTTTTCAGCACGACCTGGCACCTGCTCACAGTGCCAAAACCACTGGTAAATGGTTTACTGACCATGGTATTACTGTGCTCAATTGGCCTGCCAACTCTCCTGACCTGAACCCCATAGAGAATCTGTGGGATATTGGGAAGAGAAAGTTGAGAGACGCAAGACCCAACACTCTGGATAAGCTTAAGGCCACTATCGAAGCATCCTGGGCCTCCATAACACCTCAGCAGTGCCACAGGCTGATTGCCTCCATGCCACATTGCCGCATTGAAGCAGTCATTTCTGCAAAAGGATTCCCGACCAAGTATTGAGTGCATAACTGAACTTAATTATTTGAAGGTTGACTTTTTTTGTATTAAAAACACTTTTCTTTTATTGATCGGATGAAATATGCTAATTTTTTGAGATAGGAATTTTGGGTTTTCATGAGCTGTATGCCAAAATCATCAATATTAAAACAAGAAAAGGCTTGAACTACTTCAGTTGTGTGTAATGAATCTAAAATATATGAAAGTCTAATGTTTATCAGTACATTACAGAAAATAATGAACTTTATCACAATATGCTAATTTCTTGAGAAGGACCTGTATATCATATACAGACAGGCCGCCATGCTTACATGACTTAGAGATAGGGAACCATGTGATGGATAACATGGCTGCCTGTTTCTAAGTAATCTATCACCTAGAGACAAGCAGCCCTGTTATATTTCATCTGTAGAAAAGCAACCATGTTATACATCACGTGGAGACAGGCAGCCATATGTATATATCACCTAGAGACAGGCAGCCGTTTGTATACACCACTTAGAGACTGAAGCCATGCTAAACATCACCTAGGGACAGGTTTATTCATCTCTTATCTAGAAATGAATGTGAATAAGAACCAGAACTCTCCTTAAATTATATTTCTTTCCCCCACAGGAAAACCAGTTTATGCAGAAACCACCACAGCCCACGCTACCCTCAACGGCCTTCACTACTACCACCAGGAATGGTCACATGCTGCCGCTTATGTTACTGTCCCGCCACTTCGTCTAGACGCTAACACCCCCAATTACATCATGAGTCTGCTGGCCAAGTAAGTGAGGACAACTCCCCCAATCTTCATCACTCCTTCTATAGAGACATTCCATATTAGTATGGAGGGTGGAGGGTAGTCCTTGGACATGTAGTGCGACAGAGGGCTGGCGGGATGCTGTTATTGGGTTGGGGAAGGATAAATTGGGGTGCAGAATCTAGGAGAGCCCTGACGGACTTGTCTTCTCGGCAGTGACACCCTGAATGTGGTGGCCTCAGACCACAGGACGTTCACCACCAAACAGAAGGCGATGGGCAAAGACGACTTCACCAAAATTCCTCACGGGGTCGGAGGCGTGCAGGACCGCATGAGCGTCACCTGGGAGAGAGGAGTGGTGAGTCCATGTCATGACATGGCTGATGGGACGTCCATTAGGATTTCAATAATGCTCCCAGACTGACGTCAACTGCGCTGAAGCCCCAAGTAGCGGCCCTCACATTGATTTACACCACAGACTACAACTCCCAGCCTTTTTGCCTGACTGCTGTACTATCGGCGTGAAACTACAACACCCACTATGCCCTGTCAGCCAAAAATCTGGTAGTTGTTGTTTCACCGCAGCAGGAGCACATCTGCAAAGCAGTGCCCCCTGGTGGCCGGGTATCACTGCATATACATTGACCCCTTATGATCTTTGTACGTCCCGCAGATCGGCGGTAAGATGGATGAGAACCGTTTTGTGGCGGTGACAAGCTCCAACGCAGCCAAGATCCACAACATGTACCCACGCAAAGGACGCATTATCCCCGGAGCTGATGCGGATGTGGTGGTCTGGGACCCCGAAGCGGCCAGGTAGATGATGTGATGACCTTGTGAGCTCACAGTCCACTTTGTTTAGCCCCATTGCTCCCAGTGTCCCAGACGTATATGTACGGCAGCGGCAGGGGAGCAGCTATCGGGGTAGAGATGTAGTGGTCACACCCAGGCCCTGGTGCTAGAGGGGGCACCTCGGCCACATATGAAGATGAAAGGTTGGTGGTGGCCATGATGCTGATTTTCCATCGGGGCCCAGGAACCTTAAGCTAGGTCTCTATAGTCCTTGACTTACGTCTCGTCTCTGATCTCCAGGACCATCTCAGCCAGCACCCAGATCCAGGCCGGGGATTTCAACCTGTATGAGAATATGCGATGCCACGGCGTGCCCCTGGTCACCATCAGCCGCGGCCGTGTGGTCTACGAGAATGGGGTCTTCATGTGTGCCGAGGGCTCCGGATCCTTCTTCCCTATGAGGACCTATCCAGACTACTTATACAAGAAGATGATACAGAAGGAAAAGGTGAGCTCACCGCCCTGCCAGAGAGAGACAGAGACAGTCAGGGGCCCTGAGAAGGATTAGCAGGGGCCAATACATGAGGAAGGCTAGTGTCCAGGGGCAGGAGACAGAGAGAGGACCCACCACAGGTGATCTTTTAGGTCATACATATTAACAGACATTTATCTAGCCCCAGGTATATCATGCTCCATTGCTGTATGATGAAACATTCTGCAGCTATGTGTACCAGTTCATCAGCTTGCTGCTATCGAATAGCAACAGTCCAGTTTACATGCAGAGGATAGCACCAACGTGCCAAGCTCATCAATAATTCAAGAGATAGGAGTGAGGGGCCTGCCCTCAAGAGCTTACAATCTATGTCTAGGAGAGCTTACAGTCTATGAGCACAGGAGCTTACAATCTACGAGCAGGAGGGCTTACAATCTATGAGCACAGGAGAGCTTACAGTCTATGAGCACAGGAGAGCTTACAGTCTATGAGCACAGGAGCTTACAGTCTATGAGCACAGGAGCTTACAGTCTATGAGCACAGGAGAGCTTACAGTCTGAGCACAGGAGCTTACAGTCTATGAGCACAGGAGCTTACAGTCTATGAGCACAGGAGCTTACAGTCTATGAGCACAGGAGAGCTTACAGTCTGAGCACAGGAGCTTACAGTCTATGAGCACAGGAGCTTACAGTCTATGAGCACAGGAGAGCTTACAGTCTGAGCACAGGAGAGCTTACAATCTATGAGCACAGGAGAGCTTACAGTCTATGAGCACAGGAGCTTACAGTCTATGAGCACAGGAGAGCTTACAGTCTGAGCACAGGAGCTTACAGTCTATGAGCACAGGAGCTTACAGTCTATGAGCACAGGAGAGCTTACAGTCTGAGCACAGGAGCTTACAGTCTATGAGCACAGGAGCTTACAGTCTATGAGCACAGGAGCTTACAGTCTGAGCACAGGAGCTTACAGTCTATGAGCACAGGAGCTTACAGTCTATGAGCGCAGGAGCTTACAGTCTATGAGCACAGGAGAGCTTACAGTCTATGAGCGCAGGAGCTTACAGTCTATGAGCGCAGGAGCTTACAGTCTATGAGCACAGGAGCTTACAGTCTATGAGCACAGGAGCTTACAGTCTATGAGCACAGGAGCTTACAGTCTATGAGCACAGGAGCTTACAGTCTATGAGCACAGGAGAGCTTACAGTCTATGAGCGCAGGAGCTTACAGTCTATGAGCGCAGGAGCTTACAGTCTATGAGCGCAGGAGCTTACAGCCTATGAGCACAGGAGAGCTTACAGTCTATGAGCACAGGAGCTTACAGTATATGAGCACAGGAGCTTACAGTCTATGAGCACAGGAGCTTACAGTCTATGAGCACAGGAGCTTACAGTCTATGAGCACAGGAGAGCTTACAGTCTATGAGCACAGGAGCTTACAGTCTATGAGCGCAGGAGAGCTTACAGTCTATGAGCACAGGAGCTTACAGTCTATGAGCACAGGAGCTTACAGTCTATGAGCGCAGGAGCTTACAGTCTATGAGCACAGGAGAGCTTACAGTCTATGAGCACAGGAGCTTACAGTCTATGAGCACAGGAGCTTACAGTCTATGAGTACAGGAGAGCTTACAGTCTATGAGCACAGGAGCTTACAGTCTATGAGCACAGGAGCTTACAGTCTATGAGCACAGGAGCTTACAGCCTATGAGCGCAGGAGCTTACAGTCTATGAGCGCAGGAGCTTACAGTCTATGAGCGCAGGAGCTTACAGTCTATGAGCGCAGGAGCTTACAGTCTATGAGCGCAGGAGCTTACAGTCTATGAGCGCAGGAGCTTACAGTCTATGAGCGCAGGAGCTTACAGTCTATGAGCACAGGAGCTTACAGTCTATGAGCGCAGGAGCTTACAGTCTATGAGCGCAGGAGCTTACAGTCTATGAGCGCAGGAGCTTACAGTCTATGAGCACAGGAGCTTACAGTCTATGAGCACAGGAGCTTACAGTCTATGAGCACAGGAGCTTACAGTCTATGAGCACAGGAGCTTACAGTCTATGAGCACAGGCGCTTACAGTCTATGAGCACAGGAGCTTACAGTCTATGAGCACAGGAGCTTACAGTCTATGAGCACAGGAGCTTACAGTCTATGAGCGCAGGAGCTTACAGTCTATGAGCGCAGGAGCTTACAGTCTATGAGCGCAGGAGCTTACAGTCTATGAGCCCAGGAGCTTACAGTCTATGAGCCCAGGAGCTTACAGTCTGTAATCAGATAGCGGTGACACAAGATGTAGCGGGGCTTGTTTTGCACAATGGTTCAGCCGTCTTGACCTAAGCAGGGCAGTACATATAAACCCGTATGAGCCGTCACCGGCCACCATGTGTGTACAGGGGCAGAATGACTGTTACTGTTCACAGTTCAGCAAGTTGAAGATGAAATGATCTCCGAAAGGCTTAAAGGTAAAGGCGAGACCCACTTTCCAACATTCTAAGCGACATCAGTGGATTATTTTGGCTTTGTACAATCTTAGAGAGTGAAAAAAAAGAAAAGTCGGACCTTACAAAAGTAAGAGAACCCAAGGAGACTGTAGCACTCGGATAACTGTGATCGAGGCCCCAGACCTGATGGGGTTAAGGCTTGTTCACAATCATTTGCTGTGAGCCCCTCTACATACAAAAGTCTATAAGTTCTAACCATTTCTACACAAGGAACACTATACCATTCATATGTTATTAAAGCCCTGTATATAAAATGTAATGCATTAGATGACCAGACCCTAAATGCCGCGCTCTCGCATTATTACTATAAAATACAACTACAAGCAGCTAGAACGTTAGCGGGATATTTCCTTGTTCTGCTCGTATATTTCAGAGATCCCGTCCTTATAAATGGCTCCGAGCCCGTATACTGAGCGCAGCTCTGTGCGCCGACTAGAACCTCTGTCCACATCTAGTGAAATGGTGGACGCTGATTAGTGCCGTAGTATCCTCTCCGTTACGGCTATCCATGAGAGCGATATCTGACCGCGCGCTTCTTCAGATACATTGTGATGAAGGTGTGACCTTGATCCTGTGGACTGATGAGGTTAAAATAGAACTCTGCCCACAAATTGCGGTCCCCAATGCACGGAACGGAACCAAGAGGCCTTAGACGCAGAGGATGTCCCCTCGTCACAGTCCTGGGGATAAATAGATGATGGGAGAGATCTCTGTACTGACCCCTGATATATTTATACCTAGTAATTAGATCTCCCCTCAGACTCCAAAAGAGCAGAGCATGAAAGGTAGCGCAGGAATCTCACAGGACTGGACGACTTCTGCGAGGAAGAATGGAGGAAAATCCCTCAAACAATTATGGAAAGACAAGTTTACAAGCTGTGATACCTCCCCAAAAGGGCAGGACGCTACTAGGTGCTAACCATGCAGGGGGCCCAAAGGTTTGCTTCAGGTAGCTTTCCTTTATTCTTATTTTGATGATGTAAAACAGGAGTGCACAACCTTTTTTGGTCTGGGGGCCGCATTGTCACATCGCACTTTTTCAAGGGGCCGCCAAAAAAAACGGTTAATCAGCGCTTTTTTCATCAGCCTATTACACAGGCTAATGATGACTGGGGAGGAATGATCACTACTCCCTCATTCACTTCTATCGATTATCAGTATCACATTCCGGATTACACGGTGATTGTACATCTTTCATCCTGATAAATGATGCAAATCAGCCGACAACGAGTGATGCCTTGTTTATCAGCTGATCGGCGGCACAATTATACCGCCAGATATCAGGAATGATCGCTCCTATGAACACTTGTTCCCGGTAACTGTCCTGAATATCGTGTAACAGGGGCTTAGAGATTTAACGTTCAGGGGTCTGAAACAGAAGATTCATACTTTCCTGCTCCCGGTTGGATACAGGCATAGTCACTTGTACCTCTCCAGCCAATGCCTGGCTTCAGTGGTGATGTAGCCACAAGTAGCATTTCACCGCTAAAGTCAGTCATTAGCTGGAGAGGTGCTCCGAGACCGGAGGATGGAGACAGCGAGAGCAGCACGGAGCAGGAAAGTAGGGATCTTCCGTGTCACGGACTATGCTGCAGGAACTGGTTAAAAATAATTTTAACTAGGAAACTCCTTTAAGTGGCCTCCTATTCACTAATGAGCGCTTTACTTTCACTGCAGAGGGCGGCGCTCACTGGTTCTTACCGCCTTCTGCACCCCCTGTAGGTGCCCTTGAGGGCTCACGCACCCATTCACTTCAATCGGGCTGCAAAAGCTGCGGTCAGCACTCCATCCGTCAAAATGCAGAACACACATGGCTGCTGTCCTGCGGACCAAAATAAGACGTACGGTCGTGTGTATGAGGCCTTACTAGCCGGGAAACCACTAGTTGGTTAACCCTTTAATGACCAGGCCTGAAAAGGCCTTAATGACCAGTCACTTTTTTGTGATTTTAGCGCACGTGGTTTAAACACTTGTAACTTTTAGTTAATTTTTTTGGACTACCAAAATAACTTTTGCAGCTTTTTATTACATAACACAGGGCTTTTTAATATTTTTTTTTTTTGTTTGTTTTATTAGGGAAAAACATTTATTTATTTTATTTTTTTAAGTAATTTTTATTCAAACTATAGCTCATTGTTTAAATATGCAAATTTTAATTAGTTCCCTATATAATTAGTTCCCTATTTGGATCGTTTTATTATACAATATGTATAGTTTCACATGAATGGGGTTATAATTGTAATGGTTTTGGTTGGTGTGGGCATTTTTTTCTTATGTATTTTACAATTTTTTCTTTTTTTATAACTTGTTTTTTTATATATATATATTTCTGCTACAAAAAGACCTTTGGGGGACACTGACTTTTTTTTTTTATTTTGCACGTTTTCCTTATTTTTTTCTTTTATTTGTATTTTATTTAATATTCTAAAAAATTTTTGATCATCACTTTATTATTTATTTTTAAAATATATTTTTGCCACATCTTCTTGCAAATTTTTTTTTTACCTCTGTGGGACACTGACATTTTAGTTTTTTATTTTGCACTTTTTTCTCCCCTTATATTTGTTTATTGTGTTTTCAATGTTTTTTTTTATTTTTTAATGTATATAGTGACACAGTTAGAGATTTGGTCTGGGAAAACAGTTATTTTCCTCCCAGCATGTGCTGCTGGGCTGATTTACACCCAGGTGTGGTCAAATACCGGACCAGATTTTAAGTGCCGGCCCGGTTTTTGGCAGCACCTGGCTGTCCTTAAATAGGCAGCTGGGCTCAGAAGCCAGGTCTGTGTGCTGGGATCTGAGGCCTGTCCTGGGCTGGAGAGCAGAGACCCGTGTGTCTGGGGAACAGGCCGTCTAAAGCCTGTATTTGGACTTTGAGGCAAAACTGCCACCAAGGAGACTTTTTGTTATATTAACTTGCCATTGGGTGTAAAGTAACACCAACACTGCAAAAGTGACGCTTTGTTTTCGGCATGACGTGTGAATAAACACTGAAGTTTGAATTCCGAACTTGTATTTTGCCTCTGTACTGCGCCTGCTTATCCTAACTACCAGAGCGAATCCCCCCAATGTATTTGCCACATAATTTGTCCCCAAAAGGTCCATAAAAGTCCTTTGGGGACACAGACGTGTTTTTTTTTTTGCACTATTTACACTGTAACTGGAGCATCCAAAGGAAAACCAGCTGGTGAGGCTCTGCATTCCTCTGACACCTGGCGATCACGTGATCGCCGGGTCTAAACTGCACAGCGCGCCCCTCACCTGTGTGAGGAGGAGGCAGAAGCGCTTATACACTGCTTCTGCCTTCTCCTCGGGTCTCAGTCTCTGACAGCCGGGGACCCGTCCTGTACCTGCTACAGTGCAGGAGCTTTAACCCTGCAATTGTGCGGCTCCAGGCAGAAACACGATCAGCTGTGTTTCTGCCCATCAGGACGGGGGCCGCAAACCATGGCTGTGGGGGCCGCAGGTTGTGCACCCCCGCCCAAAAAAATAAATTAATAATGGATAGCCTGTTATGACGAGTGGTGGAAATTTGCCCTGAGTGCCCACAGAGCTAGAAAAGTCTATAAAGAATTACTAAAATATACCAAAGATGTTATATAGTAAAATTTCAGCAGAGTAAAAACATACAATAAAAAATACAAAATATACAATTAAAATATATACTTAAATATTAAATATACCTGTGTATCACATAGTTATCAAGCTGCTTACTGTATCCACAACAGACTGTAAGGCAGGAGCTCAGGAAAGTCTTTCAGTGGTTTATCTGCCCCGTCTTGTGAGATTTTCGTTGTCATTAACTGATTGTGACCGATATTTATATATTTTTGGGCATGCATAGGACAGTATTTAGACTGGATATTTCTGCTAGACGCATTTCGAGGAGCCTGTGCCTCTCATCAGTAGCATTCACAGTCTTATGATATCTATATGATACTGAAGAGATATTGTAGATGACATTAACGTCTTCAGATTTAGTGAGGATGACGCCTCACGTTCATTTTCTGCTATCACCAACATAAATATTAGCAGACCTGCCGCGTCTGTTACTTTGAATTGTACATTTTAAAATAATATCTCTAGGGAATGATTTCCCGGTAATAGAAAACAGAGCACAGTGTATTTCTGGGCCAATTAGGGCCAGAATCTTAGGAATCCCTATAAAGCCATCCACTTTAATCAAAGAGGAACAAAGGTCAAGCTCAAAGTCAATTTTTTTCTAAAGAAAAGTCCGAGATAGTACATCTGTGCACAAACAATTTTGATGGAGGGGTTTTGCTTGCCAAAGTCTCAACATTTGTAACTCCATTTTCCCCTTTTCTGAGGAAGCTGTGGAGCATGTCAAGGACCCTGTTTTACCATGAATTCTAAGATCCGGGAATAAAGTAGGCTTGACAAGGTGAAGATGAATAGAAAGTTTACTAAACAGTGATTTCTCATTTTCCAGTAGTGGAGATATAAATGATGGCAGGGTTCCTCTTTACAGCTGCTATACACACAGTAAATACTGTAGTTTCTTACATTCACCACTAGGTGGCAGAAGTTTATTTTAATAAGCACCCTGTATGATAGAGAGTGTGCGAGATGAGGTTTCGGTTTCATCTGCTGGGTTGTATACACCCCGAGGTCTGACAATGCGCCGGTGTATCAGATATTGTTAACCAATGGACCTGTAAGCACATGATGTTCTCTGGTGACTCAGTGGTGAAGACATCAGAGGTTATATCACATATATATCTGTATTTTTTGTGTGTTTTCAGTTGAGCCTAAAATATGTAGACCGTACCCCCTACCAGGGAGACGTGGCGGTCGTAATGAACGCTGGAAAAAAAGAGACCGGAAGTCCGATGGCAGATACTCCAACCCGGCCATCGACTCGTCACGGAGGCATGCGGGATCTGCACGAGTCCGGCTTCAGCCTATCTGGTGAGTTCCCCCAATTACACCACCTGGAATTAACTCTTAGGCTACCTTTACACTAGCTCTCTGGATCCAGCATTAACAGATGATACCGTGGTCCCCGCTGTTCCTATTGACTATAATGGGGTCCAGCAGAGATCCTGCTGCTACCCGGCAAATATGGCGGGATTTGGCTGGACAAAAACCGCTGCGTGAATATTTGACGGGTAGCGTCTGGATCTCGGCTGGACCCCATTATAGTCAATAAGGCCGATGGGCATTGCAGTAACATCCGGCAGTGCTGGATCCAGAGAGGCCCGGCAGGTGGTTCTCTGCCAGAGCTAATGACGTTAATGTGAAATAAGCCTAAATCCAACCTTAACTTTATTATTGCTTTTCTCATTAAACAGCAAACTCTGCACTGTGAGCTCACGATGAATGGCCAAAAATAATCAGATCCCAAATTCTGTGCTGATCAATATCTACAAGGACTGGAGCTGCAGTTCTTTCTGATACAGAGCTCCAAAGGCTACAGGAAGAAAGTCTGTCTGCTTACAGCCAACGCTAAGGGGGGCTCACTACACAGAGACTTATACAACTCACACTGAACTCAATAATAACTCTGTATGCAGTGAGCTCCCCCTAATGGTAGCTGGAGGCAGTCAGAACTGTATCAAGAAACTTAAGTGTAAGGGTACTGTACTGATCCTGAGTTACTTCCTGTATTATACTCTAGAGCTGCACTCACTATTCGGCTGGTGGAGTCATTGTGTACATACATTACTTATCCTGTACTGATCCCCAGAGCTGCACTCACTATTCTGCTGGTGGAGTCACTCTGTACATACATTACTTATCCTGTACTGATCCTGAGTTACATCCTGTATTAGACTCCAGAGCTGCACTCACTATTCGGCTGGTGCAGTCAATGTGTACATACATTACATTACTGATCCTGTATTATACTCCAGAGCTGCACTCACTATTCTGCTGGTGGAGTCACTTTGTACATACGTTACATTACTTATTCGGTACTGATCCTAAGTTACATCCTGTATTATACTCCAGAGCTGCACTTACTATTCTGCTGGTGGAGTCACTTTGTACATTACTTATCCTGTACTGATCCTGAGTTACATCCTGTATTATACTCCAGAGCTGCACTCACTATTCTGCTGGTGCAGTCACTGTGTACATACATTACTTATCCTGTACTGATCCTGAGTTACATCCTGTATTATACTCCAGAGCTGCACTCACTGTTCTGCAGGCCTCAGAGCTGAATCTCCCAGTTTTTTCTAGTGATTTGCATTCTGGGAAGTGTGCTTACATCATGCGTTGTACATTCATCTGATGTAGAACGCTCTACCTTCTGTTGAGTATATTGTATGATATTTATTGTCCGCTCCCACCAAGTGTGAACAGATAAGAAAATGCTTGGCTCCGGGCTTCTCATCTTTATTTCCTTCGTGATCGTCTTCGCCCATCTTCTTCTTCTCGCCGCTCGTGTTTTTCTACATTTTGGGTCTTCTCATAACATGTAAATTGAGAATAAGACGAGGCGTCTGTCTGGTCCGCGGTGTGTCATGTAGGAGAGCGCTCCTGGTTTGGGGTGTCTCTGCCTGGACTGTGTAACAGTGTCTCTGTCTCCTACAGGTGCCCAGATTGACGACCATATCCCAAAGCGCGCCTCTGCTAGAATCCTCGCCCCTCCTGGAGGAAGATCCAGCGGGATCTGGTAAATGGCAGGGAGTCTCGCCCACTCCTGCAGAAGATCAGCCCTTCTGCCCCTTGTCAGTCACACCCATCACGTAAAAACTCACCTGTAATTTGTCGAGAGAGGGGATCGACTGTGACTCGCCCACCATGGACACCAGTCTGCGGTGTCTACAGCTGGGAGAATGTTACCGCCTGCTCCTCACATTTATCTCCGGCCCGGGTCACCTGCCGCCAACGTCTTAACCCTTTATTTAACGTAGTGATAACTGATGGTCTGTGCTCTGTGTGTATGGGAACGTCCTGTGAGTGTGTGGATGGATGGAGCGGTGGTGGCCTTTGTCTCACCGGTTATTGCTTGTCTTCACACAGGAGGCATCATAATCCTCCCAGTCCACATTCCGTATACCAGTATATAATCCTGCTTCATGCTTTCCACTAAAGGGGTCATAAAAATACAAACTCTTCGTATATGCATGGGAAAAATTCTCAGCCATGTGCAGAATTGACCGGTACTTTTACAATGTATCTTCTCTGTAGCAGACTGTGAATAAAGCAGCTCTCTCTCTCTCTCTCTGAGCAAGAAGTCTCAGCATGGTCTCAAGCAACATGCAGAACCTCCCTCATCCTCTTCTTCTTCTTCATTAAACAAGCTTTTGGAACAGATTTGATTAGAAAGAAAGTTGTAGTTTGGGTTGGTGGGGACTTCAGTCATCTGAAGAAGGGTTTACTTAGTCTTTGCGGAGTACTGACTGCCCAGCTGCATCCTAATACAAAATATTATTGGGTCAACCCTTTAAATAAGTTACGGTTTGTAATCTATGGTCGCCCAATGTGGTTCTGTCCTATGGACTGTTAGATGACTATGAGCATTTCTAAAAATTGCAGATGGAGGTTTAAGGAGTGGGTAATAACCCCTACTAGGACCATTTCAGGCCCAATTATCTAAAATTACAAAATATTTTGGCCTCCCTCAGCCAGGTAGGTGTCCATACCATTGGGGGAACCCTACTCATGTTTTATCACTCACCTGTCAGTAATAAAGGGCTCCGTCATAAACTCATCTGCCATAATCCAGTAGCAATAACCACCTCCCAACTAGTTTCACCGTAGTGAAGTCTCATGAACCCGCAGGTCCCATTTTGGTGCCTCAGGGGTTAATCATGTATGCCTGACCCATGGTCACCTATGTCCACACTTCGGAGAGCCGCTCTGGCTTTAGGCACATGCAGCTTTCTTCTACAGCAGCTGTGGTGACGCCTCCAGCCTTCCATGATGGTTGTACCGTAGTTGTATGACCATCATGAGGGGTCCCACATTTCTGGTACATCATTGTAACGCATGATGACATCACAATACACGTCTTCTCTTGGGTCGTTTCCAGTTCTCGATGGACGACAGATTCAACTTTCCGAATGTTTTGTTCTCACAACATTTCAGGCAGCATCCTGATGCTTCCTTTGGTCGGTCACTTAGCGCCTACCTGGCTCTGGATCGGGGTGTAAAAAGAGGGAAGGATTCTCTACGAAGCAAGGTTGGATAGAGGAAGGATTCGGGGTGGTTGCATTGACACTACTGCCCACGGACTTACTTCATCCTGTGATGTCACTTCCAGGAACAGTGACTTCTAGGGCTCTAGGCCTCATCTTATTGATAAAGCATATAGGGGCAGGATTGCCATATGCATGCACGTCTAGTATTGCGTATGTAGAGTAAGGATTCTCGGAAGTGGAGCATGCTGGGATTGATAACTGCAGGGGGTTTGAGGTATTTTCTAAGAATTTAGTGTAATTTCACTAGAGAGGAGAAACTATAGGACTAGATCAACGCTAGGAAGGATTCTTTACAAAAAATATCTAGAGCAGTGACGCATGTTATGTAGCGGGATCGGTATAGCAGAGCACACGTGGCGGCGGTACGAGTCCTGCTGGGTCGGCCGGCTTTGCTGTTGCATTGTATTTACCGCTGTGAACTTTCACTGTGATAACTCTGCTGTGACTTCCCCCGGACTTTAGTGCGTGCGTGTGTGTGCGTTGGAGCTGTGCTGTTTTGTATGTAGTTCTGGATCTTTTATTCGGTACAGTTTATTTATGTCGTGATATCGGAGGGGCACAGACCACTCACACTTCTTCTGGATCCGCAGCCTCCTCCTATCCACATTCACACTTCTCCCTGCCAATGTTATGGTGCTAAAAAAAACTAAAAGGTTGCACTAATTTCATTTCACAGCCCCTCCCCCACCCGTTGCATCCGTCTGTCTATGGCCTGTACTTTGCCATCCTTCGCCAGTTCGTGAGCCGCAGTGCCATTGCGTTAATGTGCCGCCCCGAGGCTTGCAAAAAGCAGGGCGAGAAAATCGTGGATTCTGGTCTAAGTTTTCATTAAAATATTACAACTTCAAGCTTGCCGTCTGTTCTTTCAGTGTTTTTTTTATCTGTATTTTTAGAGCCCCCCAATAGGATGATGGACGGATCTGCAGAGCCCACACCAATCTGACTATGATAGGATATCTAACCAACCGAAGATATATGAACCACATATGTAATATGAGAAATCTTCTTTATTATAATCAATCCAAATAATGTACATAACATCTATGTGACATGATAAAAAGGATGCAGATGAGTGCTATTGCAGCGTACCAGACCGCAGGGGCAACACGTGAGTTACGGTGGTCCGATGGGGGTAGTAGTTAATTTACTCACGGTTAGCAGAGAGCCTCCCTGGGCTGGCAGTGCAGTGGAGGGAAGGACAGCACTAAATTCTCCGGCGCACTCTCTATTGCAGGGAACACCAGCCAGATGGAAGTTGAGGTGCCCTTGATGGTATAGATGTTTAAGGTGATTTGGTGGCTGGGACCCTGTGTTCGTGACGCCAGCAACATAAGGTGCAAATGTTGAAAGTAGTAGAAAGAATGAGGAGTCAGTTGTAGTAGAAAACAGTTGAACATTTACCGAATCAATCGTCTCAGGGCAGTTGTTACAGTTCATCAATACAGCAAAAGCAATAATCCAGATGGTTTATATGGCAATTGTCAGTTGAGTTCTCTCAAGTCTTTGATTTTAACAGGCAGAATGACTATTCTTGCTTAAGTATTTTTGCACTAAGTCTGCTTTCTACTACTGAATATGTTTTCCTATTGATCTTGAGCAATCCAATATGGGCGTTCTCCCTCGTGGCAGGCAAACTCTCTGCTACATTATTTGATGCAGGATGCTCTCCTGAAGTATTCAGGTTCACTATGCCTTTTCCAGGCCATTCTGAGATTTTCTCATCACATATTGTACTTCATGATAGTGATAAAATTTGAGAATATAACAAAACAATAACAAACACAGGTGCACTCTGCAGTATCACTAAATCCTCAAACTGTTTTTAAAATTGAGAGATTAGTCAACATGTCCTACGGTGTAGAACATGTCTAAGCCCGGACACCACGACAAGGTTTCTCAAGTAGCCCGGGACCCTACACTCTCCTACCTGAGCCGTATGGGCGATACCAGGAGCCAGTGGGCAAATTACAGGAGCATGAGGCCGACTCACAAACAACTCACCAGTTACCTCCAGCATGTGGCCATGCTTGCAATGGGAGGAGGGAGGAGTCTGTGAGTCCCACTCAAGACTTGCTGATATGTCCCAGGCCTCACAGGTGCACCTAAATGTGGCCTGTAGATGGAAAACAGGCACATTTAAATAGGAGTTTATACACCTCCAGGAATCTATATATACAAACTAAGAAGACAGGTTGGCATTAGCAGGAGGTGCTTCAAACCCACATGCAGTTGTGCATATATATAGGGGAGCAAATCCTGCACTTGTGGCCCGTTGCTAATGGCAATCCCCAGCAAAATGCATACAATGGAGGATGCCCGCGGCGAACCACAAGTACCACAATAGACATCCTACACAAGGTAACAAGTACGGATGTAATAATTAATATAACAATATAACAAAACAATAACAAACACAGGTGCACTCTGCAGTATCACTAAATCCTCAAACTGTTTTTAAAATTGAGAGATTAGTCAACATGTCCTACGGTGTAGAACATGTCTAAGCCCGGACACCACGACAAGGTTTCTCAAGTAGGATTTAGTGATACTGCAGAGTGCACCTGTGTTTGTTATTGTTTTGTTATATTGTTATATTAATTATTACATCCGCACTTGTTACCTTGTGTAGGATGTCTATTGTGGTACTTGTGGTTCGCCGCGGGCATCCTCCATTGTATGCATTTTGCTGGGGGTTGCCATTAGCAACGGGCCACAAGTGCAGGATTTGCTCCCCTATATATATGCACAACTGCATGTGGGTTTGAGCATCTCCTGCTAATGCCAACCTGTCTTCTTAGTTTGTATGTATAGATTTCTGGAGGTGTATAAACTCCTATTTAAATGTGCCTATTTTCCATCTACAGGCCACATTTAGGTGCACCTGTGAGGCCTGGGACATATCAGCAAGTCTTGAGTGGGACTCACAGACTCCTCCCTCCTCCCATTGCAAGCATGGCCACATGCTGGAGGTAACTGGTGAGTTGTTTGTGAGTCGGCCTTATGCTCCTGTAATTTGCCCACTGGCTCCTGGTATCGCCCATACGGCTCAGGTAGGAGAGTGTTAGGTCCCGGGCTACTTGAGAAACCTTGTCGTGGTGTCCGGGCTTAGACATGTTCTTCACCGTAGGACATGTTGACTAATCTCTCAATTTTAAAATCAGTTTGAGGGTCTAGTGATACTGCAGAGTGCACCTGTGTTTGTTATTGTTTTGTTATATTGTTATATTAATTATTACATCCGCACTTGTTACCTTGTGTAGGATGTCTATTGTGGTACTTGTGGTTCGCCGCGGGCATCCTCCATTGTATGCATTTTGCTGGGGATTGCCATTAGCAATGGGCCACAAGTGCAGGATTTGCTCCCCTATATATATGCACAACTGCATGTGGGTTTGAAGCACCTCCTGCTAATGCCAACCTGTCTTCCTAGTTTGTAATGATAACATTTGAGTCAATAAATTTCATTTTTCTTTTTTTTTAAAATACCAAATTGACCAAAAATTTAGAAAAATTTGCAAATTTCAATTTCTCCACTTTTATGATAGATAGTAATAACTCAAAAAATAGTTACTACTTTAAGTTCCCCTTACGTCTATTTCATGTTTGGATCAGTCTGTGAACGCCATTTTATTTTTTGGGAACGTTAGAAGTTTAGAAGCAAATTTTTAAATTTTTCAGAAAATTTCCAAAACCCACCGGTTCAGGTCTGAAGTCACTTTTTGAGGCTTACATAATAGAAACCACCTGAAAATTACCCCATTTTAGAAACTACACCCCTCAAGGTATTCAAAACTGATTTTATAAACTTTGTTAACCCTTTAGGTGTTCCACAAGAATTAATAAAAAAATGGAGATGAAATTTCAGAATTCCACTTTTTTGGCAGATTTTCCATTTTAATTTTTTCCCCCCCACTAACAAAGCAAGGGTTGACAGCCAAACAAAACAATATTTATTACCCTGATTCTGTAGTTTACAGAAACGCCCCACATGTGGTCATAAACTTCTGTACGGGCACACGGCAGGGCACAGAAGGAAAGGAATGCCATATGGTTTTTGGAAAGCAGATTTCACTGGGATAATTTTAAGCTGCCATGTCACATTTGAAGACCCCCTGATGCACCCCTATAGTAGAAACTCCCAAAAAATTACCCCATTTTGGAAACTACGGCATAAGGTGTCAGTTTTGTTGGTACTATTTTAGGGTAAATATGATTTTTGGTTGCTCTACATTACACTTTTTGTGAGGCAAGGTAACAAAATAGCTGTTTTGGCCCCGTTTTTATTTTTCCCCTCCCACGACCGCACCTTAGAGAGATGGCTCCGCCCCCAGGACAGGAAACCTTCAGCATAAAAAGGTGGAGCCACTCTCCCACCTCAGTGAGGTTTCCTGTCCTGGTGCGGGAAGCCTGCAGTTCGGGTTTTTGAAGAAGATTGAGAACCGCACTCTACTATTAAATATTCAGGTGCCGGTCAAGGGCTGCAAGCAGCCAATATACATAGAAATAAAATGGAGGCACACAATTTTCAGTGTTTGCAATTTCAGGGGATTTATTTATTTGCATGTAGTGGTATCATCCATTTGCCCAATCTCTTTCAAAATTTGAACATTTTCATAAACCGGACGTTTCGGTCGCGCAGGACCTTCATCTGCGGTTTTATCTACAACGTAATAATCAACATGAGCAGGATTATAGCACCTGTAACAATCAGGTTAAGTGCATACAGGGATATATATATATATATATATATATATATACATATATACACTAATATAAGTCCTAAGGATATCACAAAAAATCATAGAAAATTATATGAAAAAGACATACATTGAATTTGGGGTATACGGAGTACATATGTAGGACTACTTGATATGTAAGTGACGTATAATGGCCAAATAGCACACGTCTGTGGAATAATCGATATCAAATCAAGGTAATGCTTCATATATCTATATATTCTCCCCCAGCTTCGTATTAAATGCATGTTGGGAATTAAGTGAACCACCACCTGAAAAAATGAGTATCCGCCCTTAGTTTCAGCCACATCCCCATCACAGTAAACATTCTCAGTGCTGGTTGCGTGCCGCAAAGGTGTCATTATAAATAATAGTAACATGGAGCATATATTGCAATATACATTCAGGTATATACATTGGCTTGCCGCCCACTCTGGAGTCTTGCAAAGTAGGCCGGTATAAAATATCAAGAGACCTGAAAAGAAAAAGTCTTATTAGAGTTACTAGGTTATAAGCGATACCTGTTCAGACGGGTGTGTGAGCTTGTGGGGTGCTGGATGCGTGGCGTCTGGATCGTATGGCCGCTATTTAAGAGTGTATGGGGTTCTTGGAGGTTCCGGTCATGTGATCGGAAGTCACGTGACATCTTGGGGAAGCGCGTGCGTTCCAACTGTGACGTCACGTATGCGCTGCGTTCCACTGTAATATTCTATGGGCATAGCGCTGATTCAGGTCTATGGGGAGGAGGCCAATGTTTATTATGTTTATACATGAGCGCTGCACTTATGTTTTATGTCTAAGAACCATCTGGGATCTAGTCTAAAGGAAGAGAGGGAAATAGTGGCAGAATTAATGCGGTTTAATCGGAATCTGAATGGATACATAACGGGAATACCTAAATAGGGGTATACAATAGGTTATATAATATAATGAAGGTTAATACTCTATAGTAGGTGGGATAAAAGGGAAGTTATAACCAGGGACAGGTAGTGGAATAGAGGAGGGGGATGGAAAAGGAAAGGGGGGAGTATCTCACCCACACCCGTTGCTGAGAATAATTTTTGTCTGCGAGTCTGTGGAAGAAAAGAATAATATTTAGATCATTATCCTAACATTTATCACAATTTAGACAAATAGTAAGCATAATTTAGGTATTGATAAGGAAATTTGAGTATTGGTAAAAAGATTCAGGTGTTGATAAAAAAATCACATTCACGGTTCAGACCGTTGGGTGAAAGTGTCCCTAATTTGTGAATCCAAAAAGCCTCCCTTTGTTTCTGGAAGAGTGTCCGATCGCCGCCCCTCCTGGGTCGATCCACTTGTTCCATAATTTGGAACCGGAGTTGTGAAATTCGGTGTTTCCTGTCCGAGAAATGCTGTGGTATTGGCAAAAAATGATGTTCAAGTCTGATGGTTGATTTCTGCTTGCTTATTCTGTCTCGCACATGTTGAATGGTCTCCCCAACATATGCGAGACCGCACGGGCATTTTATCAAATACACCACATAACTCGACTCACAGGTATAAAATCCTTCGATTGCAAAGGCCTGTCCGGTACGTGGGTGTGTAACGTACTCTCCTTTTGTTACATTCGAGCACTGTGCACAGTGTAAACAGGGATATGTACCATTTCGTTTACTCCGTAGATGAGTCTGTATTAACTGTTTGGTAAGGCTCCCTATATCTGCCCTGACCAATTTATCCCTGATGTTGGGGGGTCTCTTATAACAAGTTAATAGGGGTTGTTTAAATTCCTCTATCTCAGGGTAGGATTTAGTCAATAGGGGCCAATGTTGTTTAAATGCCTGTTGTATCTTTGGCATAAGGGGGTGATATGTAGTTATGCATGCTACCCTCTTTTGGTTAGTGGGACGTGGCCTACGAGTCTCATTGAGACTATTTAAGGCTCTTTTTAGAGTGGTCTCCGGATAACCCCTATTGGAAAATTTTTGGGTCATTGTGTCAAGGCGCTTGACTTTGGTTGTGTCGTCGGTGATAATCCGGTCAACTCGTGTATATTGGGAACGTGGTAGGGAGTCCTTCGTCGCCCGTGGATGGCAACTCTCATAGTGCAAAAGGCTATTGCGGTCAGTAGGTTTGCTGTAAAGGTCTATGGTTAGTGCTCCTGTTTGGTCAATTTTCACAAGTGTATCTAGAAAACTGATCTCCTTTTTATTGGTGTGTGAGGTAAAGCCTAGCTCGCTGTATATCTGATTGAGATTCTCTACAAAGTTGTGTATAGTGGATTTCGGTCCTCTCCAGATACAAAAGATATCGTCTATAAAGCGGTACCATACATCTGCGTATTGGCAGAAAAGGGGATTTGTATAGACGAAGTCCTCCTCAAATGCTATCATGAAGGCATTAGCATAAGGCGGGGCCACATTGGACCCCATAGCGGTGCCCCTTCTCTGACCATAATAGGTGTCACCGAAAAGGAAAGTTTTTCTTGAGTATTATCTCAAGTAGCGTAAGGCAAAATTCCTGCTGTGTGGTAGTTAAACTGGAGTTGTTTTGTAGAAGTCTTGCTGTCGCTTCTATACCCTATAGTGAGAGGTCAGCAGTTGAAGCACTCCAACGCAGCAAAAATATCATTGTAAAACCTGCAGACAAAGGGGGAGCCCTGGTCGTCATGGATAAGAGAGACTACATGACAGAGATCATGAGACAACTTGCAGATACCGAGACCTATGAAATTCTGCCGAGAGATCCCACCCTGCAGATACAGGTATTGATCACTAATACAATAGAGTCATACTCCAAGACAGGGACTATAGATGGCAAAACAGCCAGTTTTCTGGTTGAACACAATCCCATTATACCAGTATTCTATACGTTACCTAAGATCCACAAAAGCCTCATTAATCCTCCAGGACGCCCAATCGTTGCATCAACCAACTCCGTACTCTCCCCTCTAGCCATTTATATGGAAAAAATCCTTACACCACTTATTAAAACATCTAGATCTTTTATATTGGATACATCCGACTTCATCAAGAAACTGAAAGAAACACTTACACCAGATAGTACCCTACTCACTTTAGATGTAAATAGCCTATATACATCAATAGCACATGATAAGGGTATAGAAGCGACAGCAAGACTTCTACAAAACAACTCCAGTTTAACTACCACACAGCAGGAATTTTGCCTTACTTGAGATAATACTCAAGAAAAACTTTCCTTTTCGGTGACACCTATTATGGTCAGAGAAGGGGCACCACTATGGGGTCCAATGTGACCGCAATAGCCTTTTGCACTATGAGAGTTGCCATCCACGGGCGACGAAGGACTCCCTACCACGTTCCCAATATACACGAGTTGACCGGATTACTAACCAAAAGAGGGTAGCATGCATAACTACATATCATCCCCTTATGTCAAAGATACAACAGGCATTTAAACAACATTGGCCCCTATTGACTAAATCCTACCCTGAGATAGAGGAATTTAAACAACCCCTATTAACTTGTTATAAGAGACCCCCCAACATCAGGGATAAATTGGTCAGGGCAGATATAGGGAGCCTTACTAAACCGTTAATACAGACTCATCTACGGAGTAAACGACATGGTACATATCCCTGTTTACACTGTGCACAGTGCTCGAATGTAACAAAAGGAGAGTACGTTACACACCCACGTACCGGACAGGCCTTTGCAATCGAAGGATTTTATACCTGTGAGTCGAGTTATGTGGTGTATTTGATAAAATGCCCGTGCGGTCTCGCATATGTTGGGGAGACCATTCAACATGTGCGAGACAGAATAAGCAAGCAGAAATCAACCATCAGACTTGAACATCATTTTTTGCCAATACCACAGCATTTCTCGGACAGGAAACACCGAATTTCACAACTCCGGTTCCAAATTATGGAACAAGTGGATCGACCCAGGAGGGGCGGCGATCGGACACTCTTCCAGAAACAAAGGGAGGCTTTTTGGATTCACAAATTAGGGACACTTTCACCCAACGGTCTGAACCGTGAATGTGATTTTTTTATCAACACCTGAATCTTTTTACCAATACTCAAATTTCCTTATCAATACCTAAATTATGCTTACGATTTGTCTAAATTGTGATAAATGTTAGGA
The DNA here is from genome assembly GCF_905171765.1 of Bufo bufo. Lineage (NCBI taxonomy): Eukaryota > Metazoa > Chordata > Amphibia > Anura > Bufonidae > Bufo > Bufo bufo. Next base: position 28,751,815 of record NC_053392.1, on the reverse strand, counting down.
TAATGATCTAAATATTATTCTTTTCTTCCACAGACTCGCTGAGAATAATTTTTGTCTGCAACGGGTGTGGGTGAGATACTCCCCCCTTCCCTCCCCCCCTCCTCTATTCCACTACCTGTCCCTGGTTATAACTTCCCTTTTATCCCACCTACTATAGAGTATTAACCTTCATTATATTATATAACCTATTGTATACCCCTATTTAGGTATTCCCGTTATGTATCCATTCAGATTCCGATTAAACCGCATTAATTCTGCCACTATTTCCCTCCCTTCCTTTAGACTAGATCCCAGATGGTTCTTAGACATAAAACATAAGTGCAGCGCTCATGTATAAACATAATAAACATTGGCCTCCTCCCCATAGACCTGAATCAGCGCTATGCCCATAGAATATTACAGTGGAACGCAGCGCATACGTGACGTCACAGTTGGAACGCACGCGCTTCCCCAAGATGTCACGTGACTTCCGATCACATGACCGGAACCTCCAAGAACCCCATACACTCTTAAATAGCGGCCATACGATCCAGACGCCACGCATCCAGCGCCCCACAAGCTCACACACCCGTCTGAACAGGTATCGCTTATAACCTAGTAACTCTAATAAGACTTTTTCTTTTTAGGTCTCTTGATATTTTATACCGGCCTACTTTGCAAGACTCCAGAGTGGGCGGCAAGCCAATGTATATACCTGAATGTATATTGCAATATATGCTCCATGTTACTATTATTTATAATGACACCTTTGCGGCACGCAACCAGCACTGAGAATGTTTACTGTGATGGGGATGTGGCTGAAACGAAGGGCGGATACTCATTTTTTCAGGTGGTGGTTCACTTAATTCCCAACATGCATTTAATACGAAGCTGGGGGAGAATATATAGATATATGAAGCATTACCTTGATTTGATATCGATTATTCCACAGACGTGTGCTATTTGCCCATTATACGTCACTTACATATCAAGTAGTCCTACATATGTACTCCGTATACCCCAAATTCAATGTATGTCTTTTTCATATAATTTTCTATATGATTTTTTGTGATATCCTTAGGACTTATTTTAGTGTATGTGTATATATATGTGTATATATATATATATATATATATATATATATATATATATATATATATATATATATATATATTACATACAGTCAGGTCCATAAATATTGGGACATGGACACAATTCTAACATTTTCTGGCTCTATACACCTCCACAAGGGATTTGAAATGAAACGAACAAGATGTGCTTTACCTGCAGACTGTCAGCTTTAATTTGACGGTATTTACATCCAAATCGGGTGAACGGTGCTGGAATTACAACAGTTTGCATATGTGCCTCCCACTTGTTAAGGGACCAAAAGTAATGGGACAATTTGCTTCTCAGCTGTTCCATGACCAGGTGTGTGTTATTCCCTCATTATCCCGAATACAATGAGCAGATAAAAGGTCCAGAGGTCATTTCCAGTCTGCTATTTGCATTTGGAATCTGTTGCTGTCAACTCTCAAGATGAGATCCAAAGAGCTGTCAGTGAAGCAAGCCATCATTAGGCTGAAAAAACTAAACAAACCCATCAGAGAGATAGCAAAAACAACTGTTTGGAACATTCTTAAAAAGAAGGAACGCACCGGTGAGCTCAGCAACACTAAAAACACGGAAGACAACGGAAAACAACTGTGGTGAATGACCGAAGAATTCTTTCCCTGGTGAAGAAAACACCCTTCACAACAGTTGGCCAGATCAAGGACACTCTCCAGGAGGTAGGTGTATGTGTGTCAAAGTCAACAATCAAGAGAAGACTTCACCAGAGTGAATACAGAGGGTTCACCACAAGATGTAAACCATTGGTGAGCCTCAAAAACAGGAAGGTCAGATTAGAGTTTGCCAAACGACATCTAAAAAAGCCTTCACAGTTCTGGAACAACATCCTATGGACAGATGAGACCAAGATCAACTTGTACCAGAGTGATGGGAAGAGAAGAGTATGGAGAAGGAAAGGAACTGCTCATGATCCTAAGCATACCACCTCATCAGTGAAGCATGGTGGTGGTAGTGTCATGGCGTGGGCATGTATGGCTGCCAATGGAACTGGTTCTCTTGTATTTATTGATGATGTGACTGCTGACAAAAGCAGCAGGATGAATTGTGAAGTGTTTCGGGCAATATTATCTGCTCCTATTCAGCCAAATGCTTCAGAACTCATTGGACGGCGCTTCACAGTGCAGATGGACAATGACCCAAAGCATACTGCAAAAGCAACCAAAGAGTTTTTTAAGGGAAAGAAGTAGAATGTTATGTAAGGGCCAAGTCAATCACCGGACCTGAATCCGATTGAGCATGCATTTCACTTGCTGAAGACAAAACTGAAGGGAAAATGCCCCAAGAACAAGCAGGAACTGAAGACAGTTGCGGTAGAGGCCTGGCAGAGCATCACCAGGGATGAAACCAGCGTCTGGTGATGTCTATGCGTTCCAGACTTCAGGCTGCAATTGACTGCAAAGGATTTGCAACCAAGTATTAAAAAGTGAAAGTTGATTTATGATTATTATTCTGTCCCATTACTTTTGGTTCCTTAACAAGTGGGAGGCACATATGCAAACTGTTGTAATTCCAGCACCGTTCACCCTGATTTGGATGTAAATACCCTCAACTTAAAGCTGACAGTCTGCAGGTAAAGCACATCTTGTTCGTTTCATTTCAAATCCATTGTGGTGGTGTAGAGAGCCAAAAATGTTAGAATTGTGTCGATGTCCCAATATTTATGGACCTGGCTGTATATCCCTGTATGCACTTAACCTGATTGTTACAGGTGCTATAATCCTGCTCATGTTGATTATTACATTGTAGATAAAACCGCAGATGAAGGTCCTGCGCGACCGAAACGTCCGGTTTATGAAAATGTTCAAATTTTGAAAGAGATTGGGCAAATGGATGATGCCACTACATGCAAATAAATAAATCCCCTGAAATTGCAAACACTGAAAATTGTGTGCCTCCATTTTACTTCTATGCAGTTCGGGTTTGTCCTGACCTGGAAGCCCCAGTAGTTACTGGAGGGTCAGTGACAACAGTATTCTTACCTGCCATAAGATTCCTCTCCCATAGGTTTGGGGCTGAAGGAATAGAAGAGAGCGGCGGCGGTCAGGAGTCCGCAGCAGGCAGAAGGTGTCGGTCCCTCAGGTGAGGAGGACCGCACCACTGTAGCGAGTGTGACCAGAGGGCCCCAGCAGAGCGCAGACCAGCCAGGACGCCTCCGGACGCGGGCGCACAATGATGACGTCATCCAGGAAGTTGATGCATTCCACGGCCGTGCGCTTCCAGTCAGGTGACCGGAAGTTCGGCGTCTTCAAAAGCAAAGCAAGGTATGGCAGCGATCCGGAGGGGTCGGAGTGATAGACAGCAGAAGTTCTGTCGGTGGTGTCCGTGGCATGGTGGGTCTGCAGGATACAGTGGATCTCTCAGGTGAGAGGGGCGCTCTGGTGGCACATGGTAATTGTTTGCAATGTCGATTGTATGCAGGGTTGCCTACTATAATGGAAGAGGAAAGGAGGTCTGAAGGCGCAGACATTGAGATCCTGCCACCGGTATTGTGAGTTCTAATGTTTGGTCCTTAAAGGGTTAAGGCTGTTTCCTTAGATATGGGTATGTTTCCTTTCCATAGACTGTGCCTAAAAAAGTGGTGGCCAAGAAAAAGAATAACGCCCTATCTGCAAGTGTTTGCTGATCTCTTCGTATGCTAAGAAGCTCTGTCAGCAGTGCATTGAAAAAACTATGGCGGAAGAGACTTCGGGTATTCTGAGGGATTTGAAGTCTCTTATGTCCGAGGTTAAAGTGTCCCTGAAAGCTGGGAGAAACAGGAGAAGAGCAGTGAGGCAGGAGTCGGATGTGGAGTCCGAAGACAGCGAGTCTCATTCTGTGCATGGGGACCCTTAGATGATTCCTCCTCTTCAGAGGATGAAGCGAGAGAAAGAAAATACCTATTCCCGGCTAAAGATACGGACAAATTAGTAAAAGTTATTCGATCTACCCTGGAGTTGGGACACCAGGGAGGATAGATCAGTGGAGGATTCCGTAATTGAGGGAAAGGAAGCGTAGATGTTTCCCAGTTCACAAGTCCATTTTAGCGGTAGTAGAGAAGGAATGGAAAAAGCCGGATAAGAAGCCATTTATTTCCAAGACCTTTAAACGGAAATACCCCTTTGAGGAGGAAGCATCTACCTCCTGGGATAAAGCCCCAACACTAGATGTAGCTATTTCAAAAATTTCCAAGAGATCCTCCTTGCCTTTTGAGGATATGGGTTTCTTAAGAGACCCTTTAGACAAAAGAATAGATTCTTCACTTAAAAGTACTTGGGAGTCTTCTGCGGCTGCGTTCAGGCCTAGTATAGCCGCCACAGTAGCCGCCAGATCAATGTCTCTGTGGCTAGATAGACTGGAGGGGCAGATCAGGGACAGATGTCCTAGGGAGCAGCAGTTAGCATCCATAACTACTTTCCAAAAGGCTGCAGATTTTATTGCGGATGCCTCAGTGGATGCGGTGAGACTGGAGGCCAGAGCCGCATCCCTTTCTAATTCTGCACGCCGGGCCTTGTGGCTTAAAAATTGGAAAGGAGGAGATATGCCTTCGAAACTGAGGCTATGTGGCATTCCCTGTGACGGCCAATTTCTTTTCGGGTCAGAACTAGACTCTGCTTGAAAAGGCTGCAGACAGAAAAAATTTCCTCAGGAGTCCTTTACCCAGTTTAAGCAGTATAAACAGCCCTTTCGGAACCCGTCCAGATTCCGGAATAAAAAGCAGACGGGAGACAGAGAGCAGGGAGCAAGGCCTAGATCTGGGAATAAGGGTTTTTTGTTCAGATCAGCCACCGCTCGTGCGGAGAAACAGGGAAAACAATGACGCCATGATCCCAGTAGGGGGAAGATTAAAATTCTTCCTACCTGCTTGGGAAAAGATTGCAGGAAAATGGCTGGTGGGACTTCTGCAGGAAGGGCTAAAGTTGGAATTCATGAAATATCCCACAGAAAGATTTGTGATCTCGAGATCTTCTCTCGCACTAATGCAAGAAATAATAAAATTAACAAACAAAAATGTGTTGATTCCTGTCCCAGAGTTAGAGGAAGGGAGAGGATTCTATTCTACTGTTCCTAGTGAAAAAAACAGATGGGTTATACCGGACGATTATAAATTTAAAGCACCTGAACAAATTTCTGAAGGCCAGGAAATTCAAGATGGAGACTATCAGGTCAGCGATCTATCTTTTATCTCCAGGGTGCCATATGGCGGTTCTGGATCTAAAGGATGCCTAGCATCATATCCTGATACATCCAGACCAGCAGAGATTCCTCAGGGTGGCTGTAAGATCCGATTTCGGTGTTCTTCAGTTCCAGGCACTACCCTTCTGCCTCTCTATGGCGCCTCGGATCTTTACCAAGGTGGTGGCGGAGATAGCTTCTTTCATCAGAAAGGAGAATATCACGTTCATGCCTTACCTAGATGATTTTCTGGTGGTGGCCCAGTCTCGGGAGACATGTCAGGGTGCTGAATCGGGTGATGGATGTCCTGCTGTCCCTAGGATGGTTATTAAACTTCCAGAAGTCCAGGATGCAGCCATCGACAAGTCAGGTTTTCTTGGGTCTGATACTTGATTCCAGACAGGAGAAAACTTTCCTTACAGTGGAGAAAGTTGCTGGGGTTCAAGAGGCAGTTCAGAGGGTTCAGTCAGGAGAGGCCTTGTCCATAAGGAAAGCTATGTCCCTGTTGGGAGTTCTGACGTCCTGTATACCAGCGATCCAGTGGGCTCAGAGGCACTCTCGGCAACTACAAGTAGAGATCCTGGCGGCCACGAGACGGGCAGGGACTTCCCTGGAGTCGATTATAAAGCTATCAGATCCAACTGTTTCATCTCTGAACTGGTGGAAGGAAGCAGAGAATTTGACTCAGGGAGTTCCCTGGTCCTTTCCAGAACCATTAGTAGTAACTACGGACGCCAGCCCCGGGGGATGGGGGGCTCACGTGGAGGATCAGATTTTTCAGGGAGAATGGTCCCAGGGTCAGAGATATTTTTCTTCAAATTGAAAAGAGCTACGGGCGGTCTTACTAGCTTTGAGAGCAGCTCTACCAATAATCCAGAACAGGCATGTGAGAGTGATGTCCGACAATCGGTCGGTCGTCTCGTACCTCATTCATAAAGCGGGGACCAGGTCAGATTCCTTACTGAGAGAGACGGAGTGGATTTTCAAAGAAATAGAAGGGAGAGTTCTACATCTTTCAGCCATACACATAAGAGGAGTCAAGAATACTCAGGCAGATTTCTTGAGTCGTCACAGGTTACGTCAGGGGGAATGGTCTCTGAATCCAGAAGTATTTTCCCAGATAGTGGATTTATGGGGTCTTCCATCAGTAGACCTGTTCGCCACAAGGGAAAACAGGAAAGTCGAAAAGTTATTTTCCCTCAGTCCAAGGGAGTACCCATCTGGAGTGGATGCCTTCCTCCAGAGATGGAACTTCCCTCTGGGATATGCCTTTCCCCCTCTGCAGTTAATTCCACTAGTGATAAGGAAGATCAGGTACGAGGAAGCGAGAGTGATTCTAATAGCGCCCTTCTGGCGGAAGAGGGCATGGTTTTTCCTTTTGAGAGCCATGTCTGTTTCGGACCCATGGATTCTGCTAGAGATCCCAAACCTGTTGTCGCAGGGTCCAGTATTCCACCCGGAGGTAGAGTCTCTACACCTTTCGGCGTGGAATTTGAAAGGTCATTTTTAGCCAGTCAGGGATTTTCGAAAGAAGTTGTTTCCACTCTGATGAAAAGTAGGAAAGAGGTGACTAACGTTATCTATGCGCGAGTCTGGAGAAGGTTCTTATCCTTTTATAGATGTAGATAGAGTTTCATGGCCGTTAGAATTCCAAGGTGTAAAGGTGTTAGAATTCCTCCAGAGAGGGTTGTCCCTTGGGTTAGCAAAGAGTACGCTGAAGGTGCAGGTGTCAGCATTGTCAGTCTTAGGGAGAAGGAGTTTAGCCATGGACCCATGGGTGGTTAGGTTTTTTAAGGCAGTTGACAGGGTGATGCCGGTGAAGGGCACCAGATTTCCTCCCTGGGATCTTAACCTAGTATTGAATGCCTTAACCAAGCATCCCTTTGAGCCACTAGATTCTTGCTCAGCTAAATTGCTTACCCTTAGGCTGGTTTTGTTAGTAGCTTTAACGTCAGCCAGGAGGGTTGGTGAGATTCAAGCCCTCTGCATTAACCCCTCTTTTATGACTGTCCGAGAGGATAGGGTAGTGCTGAGACCAGATACCGGTTTTCTGACGAAAGTCCATAGGGCTCAGGAGGTAGTCTTTCCAGCTTTCTTTTCAGAACCGAAGAATGACAGAGAAAAGGAGCTGCATTCCCTTGATGTCAAGAGGTGTATTTTTCAGTATCTGGAAGTAAATAAAGATTGGAGAAAATCTTCTGCCTTATTTGTACTATTCGGTAGGGTGAGAAAAGGTAATACGGCCTCTAAGGCATCTATTGCCCGCTGGATTAGAGAAGCCATATCCTTGGCATATTCAGTATCTGGTTTTTCTCCTCCTGTTTCTGTGAGAGCACACTCCACAAGGGCGGTGTCTACTTCCTGGGCGGAAAGGGCCAGTGTATCCATAGAACAGATTTGTCGGGCAGCTACCTGGTCTTCTCCGTCCACTTTCTATAAGCACTATAGGCTTCAGCTCGATTCTATTTCTGACCTACTCTTTGGCACAAAGGTCTTGGGCACTGTCACCCACCCTGAGGATGATCTCTGAAATCTTTTTCTAAGGTGCTGTCGTGGGAGAGGGGAAAAATTATGATTACACTTACCGGTAATCGGATTTTCCTGACCCCACGACAGCACCTCTTTATTCCCTCCCTTTGGTGTGGGGCTGTGTGTTCACGGGTGTCGCAAAAAAAAGTGTATATATGTATCAAATTTAAACTAACGTAAGGGGGAGTCCCTCTCATGCTCTAGAAACTCACGGAGGTGGGAGAGTGGCTCCACCTTTTTATGCTGCAGGTTTCCTGTCCTGGGGGCGGAGCCATCTCTCTAAGGTGCTGTCGTGGGGGAGCGGAAAATCCGATTACCGGTAAGTGTAATCATCATTTTTTGTTATTTACAACATTCATCTGACAGGTTAAATCATGTGGTATTTTTATAAAGCAGGTTGTTATGGTTGCGACAATAGCAAATATGACCTTTTTTTATAAAAAAAAATTTTTTAGTGTCTCCATATTCGGAAAGTCCTATTTTTTTAAAAAAAAATTTGGGGGGGGGGGGTGACTGTCTTATGTAGGGGCTCATTTTGACTTTTTGATCGCTTGCTATTGCACTTTTTGTGATGTAAGGTGACAAAAAAATGGCTTTTTTGACACCGTTTTTATTTTATTTATTTTTATGGTGTTCACCTGAGGGGTTAGGTCATGTGATATTTTTTATAGAGCAGGTCGTTACGGACATGGCAATACCGAATGTGTATACTTTTATTTTATTTATGTAAGTTTTACACAATGATATAATTTTTGAAACAAAAACAATCCTGTTTTAGTGTCTCCATAGTCTGAGAGACATAGTTTATTTTTATTTTTTGGGTGATTGTCTTAGGTAGGGGCTCTTTTTTTTGCGGGATGAGGTGACTGTTAGATTGGTAGTATTTTGGGGAGCATACGCCTTTTTGATCGCTTGGTGTTGCACTTTTAGTGATTATAAGGTGACAAAATTATGTTTTTTTTAGCAGTTTTTATTTTTTTAAGGTGTTAACCTGAGGGGTTAAGTCATGTGATCTTTTTATAGAGCTGGTCGATATGGACGTGGCGATACCTAGTAGGTCTACTTTAATTTTTTTCCCTATTTTTTCCCAATAATTTTTTTTTTTACTTTATTTTGGGAAAAGGAGGTTTTTTTTCACTTTATTTTTTGTCCCACTCTGGGACTTCAACTTTTGGGGGTCTGATCTCCTTTACAATGCAGGACAATACTTCTGTATTGTAATGCACTGGCTGTAAGTGTATTACGAGTGTAATACAGGGCGCTGGATCTCACAGGCTCTCCCGGAAGGCGGCCACGATGCCTAAGGGGACCCCATGAACACTAGCACCCGTGAGGATACCGCACGTGCTGCAGTCATCGCTGACCGCGGCTGTCAAAGGGTTAATGCGCCGGCATCTGTGTTTTCTCCGATGCTGGCGCATACAGCAGAGGTCCAGCTATCAGTGACAGCCGAACCCCTGCCTCTGATCGGGTGGGCGCAGCTCCTGCACCCGCCCGATCAGCACGCCGTACGTGTACTATGCTGGGATTTCTTTCCCGCATTTCTGCGCCATACATGTACGGCACTGGTATCCTAAGGGTTAAGTTCCTCCCGGTCACCTGTGCTGGTGAAGTCCCTTGGCTAGACTCAGCTCTAATCTTTACTAGACTTGCTCTATATTCATTCTTAGACTTACTGTCTTGTGCTGGGCTGTCCTCTCCAGGCTCGATCAGGCCCTAGAGGAAAGAAGGGCAGCTACATCTTGGACTGAGCCTGCTCTGCTCCTCCATACACTTCCTTCTCCTCTCTCAACTACTTCCTTCCACTTCCTCCTACTCTCTCTTAAGGCTACTTTCACACTTGCGGCAGAATGATCCGGCAAGCAGTTCCATCGCTGGAATCTGCATTCAAACCGACAGCATTTGTAGGCGGATCCGTCTGACAAATGCATTGCAAAAACGGATCCGTCTGTCCATTTTTCAAACGTTTCAGTTTTTTTTTTTTTCACATTTTCTAGCGGTCTGCGCAGATAAAACCGTAGCATGGTGCGGTATTTTCTCCGTCCTGAAATGGCAAAAATACTGAACTGAAGACATCCTGATGCATCCTGAACGGATTGCTCTCCATTCAGAATAGATGGGGATAAAACTGATCAGTTCTTTTCCGGTATTGAGCCCCTAGGACGGAACTTGGTGCCGGAAAAGAAAAACGCTAGTGTGAAAGTACCCTTAAGTCAGCAAACACCAAGAGATACACTAATAAATATATAAATATATATATATATATATATATATATATAAATAAATAAAAAAATATATATATATATATATATATATATATATATATATATATATATATGTATATATATGTGTGTGTGTGATGCCAGCACCACCTAGGGGTGAATAAATGTAATGACAATGCCAGCCTGATATTAGGAAATACAATACATTAAATACAAATAATTATACATAAATTTAAGGGGACCACTTGTACACACATAAGTGGGACACTGCACTATAAACTATAATCCCCCAAGATCTAGTGTAGCATGTACTATATATATTAGTGTCCAGCAGTATTGATCCCTTTAAAACATAACTTTTACTTATTCATATTATATAAAATAATACCACCGTGGTGGTTCACCAGTGAAAAATAGTGAGACAAACAACAATAATGAAAGATAAAAGATGCTTCTGGAAGCCTACCGATGATACAGTAGTTAGGTGGTGAGTAAACACAGGGCAGCTAAGGGGAGCAGTGAGTATATCTAACCTGTCCCTACGCTCACCCTGACTAATTCCTCAGTCCAGGGACGTCCCCTGGTGGTGGAGACTCCCTGTCCTCGTGCCTGGGCTGACTGCCCTGCGTTTACCCTCCTCTCAAGAAATAATAAATGATTAACACAGCTCCCCAAGAACTGACGGGTGATACTCTGCGTCCCAGGTAACAGATTACCCACATGGACACCAATGGATAAGATCAGACCAGATAATGTTTATAAATAGGTGAACGAAGGTACGTATCGCCTATAAGACCTGAAAAAACCAGTAGCACAAGGGCATCATAACGGTGCGTTCCCAGGCTGGTTCACATAAACCCCTATGCGTTTCCCCTATTACTAGGTTCATCAGGGGGCATTCACGGTCAAGGGTACAACCGTCATATATGACAAGATAAATCAAATATACTTATGATATAGTGGAGGACACAGGACCAGAGACGCAGACGATAATAGGCATAGGACCAAGGGACTAATTGATATGTCCCACCTGTGAAAAATAGAGATACTATAAGTTTGGGTGCTAAATATAAAATATATAATAAATCCTCCTGCATCTCAGCACTTACTTAGTGTCCTAGGCAGTCAGGAGGCTAAAGGGCCCAATAGGATAAGGGCCAGCACTTCACCCAAGAAGCTGTAAGCAAAGAGTTTTACACATAATGTAAGGCATATTACATGCCAAGATGTTCATTTACCAGTAGATGGTCCTTACTTACGTTTAGGCTACGTTTAAGCTTACGTTTAGGCTTACTTACGTTTAGGCTGGACACGCTATATAGACGACATCTTCGTGATTTGGAAGGGTGGGTCGGAGGAACTCCGAGAGTTTGTCGGCTAAAGGGCCCAATAGGATAAGGGCCAGCACTTCACCCAAGAAGCTGTAAGCAAAGAGTTTTACACATAATGTAAGGCATATTACATGCCAAGATGTTCATTTACCAGCTCCCAGTAGATGGTCCTTACTTACATTTAGGCTGCGTCCCAGTAACGTCCTGTTCCTCCTACTATTCACACTCTCTCTAGTTTCCCTAAATACCCTCTTACCAGCTGTTCAAACTTGGCGCTGATTTACACGTCAGGCGGGTCACTTCCGGGAGTCAGACGCCACAGTCAGCGTCATTACCGGTCCGTCAGCCGCACACACAGATTACCTCCGGTCCCTGCAGTGAAGGAATACATCACTTCCGTCCGAGGAACCTCAGGAAGAGCCTCAGTGCGCCGCCTACGTCGTGTGGAACGCATTATCGCGTCACATCCGGTCTGTGAGCCGTCCCATTCAGAATGCATCGGATGCTCTGTCATAGGAGGCGGCCCCATGGGCCTGGCTACATCATGAATTGGTATATGAGCAGCATAGACCTGCAGCGGTAATCTAGTGTATAAATATGATATTACAAAGATCAGCTGGTAAGGGGCAGGGGGATTAGGTGTGAGAATGATGAGCAAACGTCCATTTCCATAATTTTCACTTAGGTGTACTACCTACGATATAGGTGACACCTGGTGCACATTAGATATTTAATGTGCATTATCTGGATACAGAGCGTATCCTATTTGTTTCATCTTGGCTATAATAAAATTACGGAATAGCGCTATTCTTGATCAGAGGGATAAAGGGAAAAAAACACACACATAGCCACCCCCGCAGATCATAGAAAACAAGAAAAAGTGAGTCTTTCATTAATCCCGAGTGGTGCCTGGGATCTGAAGCGATGAATCCAGACGCACTCTTTCTGGAGAATTTTCCGGTCCCAGTCTCCACCCCTAGGTGACAATGGGATGGCCTCAAGGACCGAAAATCTCAGGCAACTGGGATCACCACCATAGATGTCAATTACATGTGACGCGACTGGTGTGATCTTCTTCTTGACCACGTCGTTCACATGTTCACAGATCCGCCGCCTGACCTCTCTAATGGTCTTGCCTATATAATCCATAGGACAAGGGCACTGGCATATATATATCGCACCCTTGCTCCTACAGTTATAAAAATCCCTGATTTGGTAAGCTTGACCGGTGACTGAGCAAATGATTGATTTTGCAGTGGAGATAAAGGCACAGGCTTTACAGGAGCCACACTTGAACATACCGCAAGGCTTGCGGTCCAGCCAGGTCCCCACTCCGCTTGGTGTAGTGTAGTGGCTGTGGACAAGGCAGACCGCCTTAGACTCCTCCCCTGCCTATATGTGACACTCGGCTGTTTAGTGAGCACACCCCTAAGGTCAGGGTCCATGTGCAGGATGGGCCAGTACCTTTTCAAGACTGACCTTACCTCCGTGTTTGCTGAGTCAAACATAGATATCAGGCGTATTGGTTGTTGTCCGCTCTGTGCCTTGGGTTTAGGTACGAGGAGCTCAGTGCGTTCCCTACCTAAGGCATTCTGGAACGTGCCCCCCAAGAACCGTTTGAGGGTAGCCCCTCTCCCTAAATCTCGTCTGTAGCTTCTTGGCCTCACTGTAGAACGCTTCACCCTCAGAACAGTTTCTCCGGGTCCTCAGATATTGGCCCCTCGGTATGCCACGTTTGAGGGGTGTCGGGTGATGGCTCTCCCAATGTAGCAGCGAGTTGGTTGCGGTTTCCTTCCTATACATATTTGCAGTAAGTTTTTCTCCCTCCCTCCCTGGTTATCCGTACATCAAGGAAGGGAATTGTATACAGATGAGACTCGAAGGTAAACCGCAAACCAATATCGTTGCTATTAAGGGACCCGACAAACTCTCAGAGGTCCTCTGACCCACCCTTCCAAATCACGAAGATGTCATCTATATAGCGTGTCCAGCCTAAACGTAAGTAAGCCTAAACGTAGCCTAAACGTAAGTAAGGACCATCTACTGGGAGCTGGTAAATGAACATCTTGGCATGTAATATGCCTTACATTATGTGTAAAACTCTTTGCTTACAGCTTCTTGGGTGAAGTGCTGGCCCTTATCCTATTGGGCCCTTTAGCCTCCTGACTGCCTAGGACACTAAGTAAGTGCTGAGATGCAGGAGGATTTATTATATATCTTATATTTAGCACCCAAACTTATAGTATCTCTATTTTTCACAGGTGGGACATATCAATTAGTCCCTTGGTCCTATGCCTATTATCGTCTGCGTCTCTGGTCCTGTGTCCTCCACTATATCATAAGTATATTTGATTTATCTTGTCATATATGACGGTTGTACCCTTGACCGTGAATGCCCCCTGATGAACCTAGTAATAGGGGAAACGCGTAGGGGTTTATGTGAACCAGCCTGGGAACGTACCGTTATGATGCCCTTGTGCTACTGGTTTTTTCAGGTCTTATAGGCGATACGTACCTTCGTTCACCTATTTATAAACATTATCTGGTCTGATCTTATCCATTGGTGTCCATGTGGGTAATCTGTTACCTGCGACGCAGAGTATCACCCGTCAGTTCTTGGGGAGCTGTGTTAATCATTTATTATTTCTTGAGAGGAGGGTAAACGCAGGGCAGTCAGCCCAGGCACGAGGACAGGGAGTCTCCACCTCTAGGGGACGTCCCTGGACTGAGGAACTAGTCAGGGTGAGCGTAGGGACAGGTTAGATATACTCACTGCTCCCCTTAGCTGCCCTGTGTTTACTCACCACCTAACTACTGTATCATCGGTAGGCTTCCAGGAGCATCTTTTATCTTTCATTATTGTTGTTTGTCTCACTATTTTTCACTGGTGAACCACCACGGTGGTATTATTTTATATAATATGAATAAGTAAAAGTTATGTTTTAAAGGGATCAATACTGCTGGACACTTTTTGATTCTATGATCCTTCTTCATTAAAATTCCTATTGATTTAGCTGGACATTTATACTATATATACTGTATTATATACCGATCAGCTTCATGTTAGTTCTCTCACAGAGATCAAAAGAGGTGTAACCTAAATTTTATAATGTTGCCAAATACTATATAAAACATATGATGACCAAGTAACAATCTAAACCTGGTTGCAATCAGTGGTTAGGGTATACGCCTTGCTTTTTCAAAGGGGCATGTCACAAAAGGCAAGGCGCGTACGTCGGGTACTCTTGTTCCTCCCAGGTCCTGGGTTAGTAGGCTACTTGGTCTTGCCTCTATGCATGTTTGATATTTGGATTTGCCTACACCCTTGAGCAACACTTTGGTTTGGTGTTTGAAACGGATTTCCGGATTATATAGAAGTAATGATTGTATACCCAGCTGGTATATAACATACTAGCAGAAGGACCCGGCTTCGCTCGGGTATATTTCATCTATTTCATTTAATGTTTGAGTCGTTAAAAGATATCGACATTATCCCCCATTACAGTGACCTCTACAGCCCCCCACTGTCTGCTGAGCTGTGTATCTAATCCTGTCCTGTGTGATACTGTCTGCTGAGCTGTGTATCTAATCCTGTCCTGTGTGATACTGTCTGCTGAGCTGTGTATCTAATCCTGTCCTGTGTGATACTGTCTGCTGAGCTGTGTATCTAATCCTATCCTGTGTGATACTGTCTGCTGAGCTGTGTATCTAATCCTACCCTGTGTGATACTGTCTGCTGAGCCGTGTATCTAATCCTATCCTGTGTGATACTGTCTGCTGAGCCGTGTATCTAATCCTATCCTGTGTGATACTGTCTGCTGAGCCGTGTATCTAATCCTATCCTGTGTGATACTGTCTGCTGAGCTGTGTATCTAATCCTATCCTGTGTGATACTGTCTGCTGAGCTGTGTATCTAATCCTACCCTGTGTGATACTGTCTGCTGAGCCGTGTATCTAATCCTATCCTGTGTGATACTGTCTGCTGAGCTGTGTATCTAATCCTATCCTGTGTGATACTGTCTGCAGAGCTGTGTATCTAATCCTATCCTGTGTGATACTGTCTGCTGAGCTCTGTATCTAATCCTATCCTGTGTGATACTGTCTGCTGAGCTGTGTATCTAATCCTATCCTGTGTGATACTGTCTGCTGAGCTGTGTATCTAATCCTATCCTGTGTGATACTGTCTGCTGAGCTGTGTATCTAATCCTATCCTGTGTGATACTCTCTGCTGAGCTGTGTATCTAATCCTATCCTGTGTGATACTGTCTGCTGAGCTGTGTATCTAATCCTATCCTGTGTGATACTGTCTGCTGAGCTGTGTATCTAATCCTATCATGTGTGATACTGTCTGCTGAGCTGTGTATCTAATCCTATAATGTGTGATACTGTCTGCTGAGCTGTGTATCTAATCCTATCCTGTGCGATACTGCCTGCTGAGCTCTGTATCTAATCCTGTCCTGTGTGATACTGTCTGCTGAGCTGTTTATCTAATCCTGTCCTGTGTGATACTGTCTGCTGAGCTGTGTATCTAATCCTATCCTGTGTGATACTGTCTGCTGAGCTGTGTATCTAATCCTAATCCTACCCTGTGTGATACTGTCTGCTGAGCTGTGTATCTAATCCTATCCTGTGTGATACTGTCTGCTGAGCTGTGTATCTAATCCTATCCTGTGTGATACTGTCTGCTGAGCTGTGTATCTAATCCTATCCTGTATGATACTGTCTGCTGAGCTGTGTATCTAATCCTATCCTGTGTGATACAGCCTGCTGAGCGGTGTATCTAATCCTATCCTGTGTGATACTGTCTGCTGAGCTGTGTATCTAATCCTATCCTGTGTGATACTGTCTGCTCAGCTGTGTATCTAATCCTATCCTGTGTGATACTGTCTGCTGAGCTGTGTATCTAATCCTATCCTGTGTGATACTGTCTGCTGAGCTGTGTATCTAATCCTATCATGTGTGATACTGTCTGCTGAGCTGTGTATCTAATCCTATCCTGTGTGATACTGTCTGCTGAGCTGTGTATCTAATCCTATCATGTGTGATACTGTCTGCTGTGTATCTAAGTCTATTGTGTGATACTGTCTGCTGAGCTGTGTATCTAATCCTATCCTGTGTGATACTGCCTGCTGAGCTGTGTATCTAATCCTATCATGTGTGATACTGTCTGCTGTGTATCTAAGTCTATTGTGTGATACTGTCTGCTGAGCTGTGTATCTAATCCTATCCTGTGCGATACTGCCTGCTGAGCTCTGTATCTAATCCTATCCTGTGTGATACTGTCTGCTGAGCTGTGTATCTAATCCTATCCTGTGTGATACTGTCTGCTGAGCTGTGTATATAATCCTATCCTGTGTGATACTGTCTGCTGAGCTGTGTATCTAATCCCATCCTGTGTGATACTGTCTGCTGAGCTGTGCATCTAATCCTGTCATGTGTGATACGTCTGCTGGGCTGTGTATCTAATCCTATTCTGTGTGATACTGCCTGCAGAGCTGTGTATCTAATACTATCCTGTGTGATACTGTCTGCTGAGCTGTGTATCTAATCCTATCCTGTGTGATACTTCCTGCTGAGCTGTGTATCTAATATCCTACCCTGTGTGATACTGTCTGCTGCACTGTGTATCTAATCCTATTCTGTGTGATACTGTCTGCTGAGCTGTGTATCTAATCCTATCCTGTGTGATACTGCCTGCTGAGCTGTGTATCTAATCCTATCCTGTGTGATACTGTCTGCTGAGCTGTGTATCTAATCCTATCATGTGTGATACTGTCTGCTGTGTATCTAAGTCTATTGTGTGATACTGTCTGCTGAGCTGTGTATCTAATCCTATCCTGTGTGATACTGCCTGCTGAGCTGTGTATCTAATCCTATCATGTGTGATACTGTCTGCTGTGTATCTAAGTCTATTGTGTGATACTGTCTGCTGAGCTGTGCACGTCGCAGTGTAGCCCTAGCCTAAAGCTGACCTATAGCAGTGAAGAAAAATGGCTGGGTTGTTATGGAAACCTGGAATAAAACTGTGTGTATGTGGAGACTAAGAGCCTTCGAGCTTCTATTGGCTGATAAGGGACATGTGACCGTGTGCATGGCAGTTGGGGGCTTGTATTGGCATTTTTTGGGAATATCTCAGGAACGGTACGTCCTAGAGAGCTGAGACCCGGTCTAAAACCTTCCCAGACGACGAAGGGGCGCATGCGCGCGGCTTACTGAGAGGACATGCCTTGGTAAGCTCCGCTCCGTTTGCTGGAAAAATCCCGCATTAGCGCCGTCCTCACGGCTCCATCAGCCTTTAAGAACAGATGCAGGGGACACCAAAGATGACCCGCAACAAAGGGAGAAACAAAAATCCTAAGTACACCTGCCCCGTCGCAGACATTACCGGAGATGTTCCGGCAATCCAGAGAGACTGTCATGGGAGGACAACCACCGACCGCCAACATAACCGATCCAGGTCAGGCTACACTATATAGAAACATAGTATCTCTGTTTAAAGCGGAGCTTTCCCAAGCGGTGGAGGAATTTTCCCAACAAATGCAGGACTTGGGGAACCGAGTCTCTGAGTTAGAGTCACGGACTGACGACATATCGGACACCATCAGCGCCGACAGGGAGGACATCAACTCCCACGCTGCTCAGTTAGCCGCCCTGGAACTCAAGATAGAGGACCTGGAGAACAGATCCAGAAGAGGGAATCTGCAGGTCAGAGGCCTCCCTGAATCATTCCAGGACCTACAGGCCACCATGACCACCCTATTTGGGGCACTTCTACCTCAGGTCGAGCCAGCACAGCTGCGGATGGATAAAGTTCATAAGGCCCTGGGTAAACCTTGATCGGCGGATCTCCGGCGGGACATTGTTCTCAAGTTTCACTACCCGGAGGTGAGAGATCAAGTTTTGGCGGCTGCACGCAACCGGCCTGAATTACCAGGACTACCCTCCTCAGTGCACCTATATGCGGATTTAGCACCTTCCACACTTCGCATGCGCAGAGAGATGCGGCCGGTGACGTCTGCCTTGCAAAATGCACAGATTCGCTATAGATGGGGTTTTCCATTTAACCTGACATTCCAGCTAAACTCATACCCCAGAGGAAGGCCTAGATGTTCTGCAGCGGGCGGGAGTCCCGATTGAGCGCTCTGAAGTTCCAGCCGCTCCACCGAGACCACAAAGGCCAGCAAGAGTCTGGAGCAAGGTGCCATCCTCTTCACCCTGCGCGACTAGATCAGCGGTCAATTGAGACCAAGCTGCTGGTGATCGACACCTACTTCACTTCTGAACCGAAGGGAGGAAGAAAGAAGAGAGAAAAGAAGTTTCCCTTTTTTTTTTTTTCCCCCCTAATGTCCCGGACGCAAGTACCACCTCTTTACTTGTAATATCTAGAGGACCCTTCAGTCCCAGTTTTTGTTTATTTTTCCTATATTTCTCTACAGGGATTTGGCGTAACGGACTTTCATGTTGCCTACTCCTTTTGGGTTGATTGGAATGGAGCCGTCTGCCCTTTTTGGGCACCGTCTTCCTTCTACTAACACCATACCGTTTGTTAAGGTTATTGGATTCAACGGTTATTCAGGGGGATCTTTGCTATTGCCTTTATAGTTCCCAGCAGTGTCAGTGCAAAATTGATAGACCATATATGATTTATATTATGTGTAAAATATTAACCCATAATGTACGGGGATTTAATTCCCCCAGAAAACGCAAGTGAGCTTTCACCACATATCTAAACATCTGCCAGATGTTATATGTCTACAGGAGTCACATTTTACCTCCTCATCACATCCGAAATATTTTCACCGACACTACACAAGATATTTCTCATCCACGTACCGTACCAAAAGCAGGGGGCTGATTACCTTGTTCAAAAACTCCTTCCCATTTGTGACGACTCAGTCCATCATTGATCCAAATGGGAGATATGTAATATTAGTTGGCACATACAAAAGGAAACCCCATGCATTGCCAATGTATACGCTCCAACAGCCGAACCCATTGCTTTTTTCCAAGACGTGGGGCACATAATTGAATCTCTCTCCTATCATAAACTTTTGTGGTGCGGAGACTTTTGTTCTTAACCCTATACTAGACTGCTCATCCCCTCTGAACCAACCTCGCTCATGCACCCGCACAACCAAAATACGTCAGGTCCTGGAATCTTTATCCATGGCTGACTCTTGGAGAGCGAGCATAATGTCACGCAGAGAAGCTACACTTACTACTCTCCTGCTCATAAAGTGTATACCCGCATTGACATGATACTGGTTTCTACTAATTGCCTTCCACATATTTCCTACTCCAGGCACATTGTTTCCCCTTGGTCTGATCATGTCATGGTCTTAGCGGAGATTGTATCCTCAAACAAATTTAGCATTCCTTATTCTTGGAGGCTAAATGAATCCTTACTAACACGACCGGCCTTATCTGGCCAGCTCCAAGAAGATTTGAAAAACTTCTTTATGGAAAATACTTTGCCTAGCATTGACCCTATGATGTTGTGGCTAGCCCACAAAGCTTACATGCGAGGGAGACTAATTGGGGTAGCTTCTAGGTTGAAAAAAGAGAGGAACTCAACTCTACTTGCTTTAGAGGCTAAATTGACAAGGTTGGTCCGAGTTCACCAACAAACTCCCTCACTTTACCTTCTAAAAGCAATTAGAGACGTTAAAATACAGCTAAATATGCTACTCTCCAACAACACGGAGAAGGCCCTCCGCTTTCTACTATTACGAGTATGCCAACAAACCAGATAAGATGCTAGCTCGCCAACTTAAAGCCAGACGGAAAATCAATCAGGTATTCCAAATTCGTACTAGCTCAGGACAGACCACTTCAAACCCGGACCTTATATATGATACGTTTCACTCCTTTTACAGAAAACTCTACTCCAACCCTAGGGAACCTCCTGGACTTACAGGGGAAGATTTTTTATCTTCTATCCCATTGCCAAAACTCACCCCGGAAGCATCAGCGGGTCTGGGGGTAGATGTCACAGGAGAGGAGGTAGAATTTACAATTAAAAACCTAAAACTGGGTAAAGCCCCAGGTCCTGATGGGTTCTCTGCTCTCTATTACAAGAAGTTTGCCTCTTCACTAATCCCACACATTACCCAATATTGTAATGGACTATTGAAAGGTTCTAGGCCTCCGTCAGAGTTTCTATCTGCCAAAATCACGGTTTTGCCCAAACCAAATAAAGATCCCCTGTCACCCTCCAATTATAGACCCATCTCCCTCCTCAATCTAGACAACAAAATATTCACCTCTATTCTAGCGCGCCGACTTAACGGGCTGCTCCCCGAAATCATACATAAGTACCAAACAGGGTTTATTCCCGGGAGGGAAGCCCCGGATAATATTAGAAAAGTTCTGAATCTAATACAGAGGGCCAACAAATCCAAGACTCCCTTGGCGGTGCTGGCACTGGATATAGAAAAGGCCTTTGACACTGTGACATGGCGCTACCTGTTCAGGGAGCTTTCCTTAATGGGTTTTGGAGGCCCTTTCATGGCAGCAATACAGTCCCTGTACTCTACACCTGAAGCTAGCCTTAAACTTCCAGCCACATTTAGTTCACCTATTCAAATCCACAGGGGTACAAGACAGGGTTGTCCCTTATCCCCGACTCTATTTGCGCTTGCAATGGAACCGTTAGCTACCCACATAAGAGCTCACCCGGATATTACTGCCATTTCGGTCGGAGGGAAAGAATATAAGTTAAGCCTTTTTGCAGACGATATTTTATTGTCCATTACCAACCCAGTTATATCCTTTCCCTCGCTAATGAAGGCGCTGGATTCCTTTTCATTAGCCTCCGGACTCCAAATGAACCACACTAAATCGGAGCTTCTATTATGCAACGTCAAGCCCCATACAAAATCCCTCATATTACAAAACTTCCGGTTTCAACACAAACCCCACCATATTCCATATCTAGGGATACAATTGTCCACTTCAATTGACTCGGTTTATAAAACCAACTATATCCCATTGTATCGCAAGATTAAAGATGACCTTGTATCCTGGAATACACTGCCTGTGACCTGGGTGGGTAGGATCAATATTATAAGAATGGTAGTTCTTCCCAGACTTCTCTACCTATTTAGGACACTACCTGTTCCAGTCGTCAGCAAAGATCTAAGGGCTCTCCAGGCTGTCATCATGAAATTCATCTGGGCTAACAAGCGTTCCCGAATATCTAGGGCCGCCACAAATCCCAAGGAGGTCTTTCAGTTCCAGATCTTATAAAATATTACAAAGCAGCCAGATTGGCTCAACTGTTTTTAACTCATCTAGACCCTAAAACACACCCACTATGGATCCCATTAGAACAGTCTATGATTGCCCCATACACCTGGAGAGCTCTGACATGGTCTATCCTCCCACTCCCAGACGTCATTCGCACTAATTCCATATTGTCACATTTTCCCCTTCTTTTATGGAGATCAGTTAGATTTAAGTTTTCATTACAATCCAAACTCTCACCGCTGACATACCTAATAGGTAATCCCGCTTTCCTCCCAGGCCTTCAACACTCTTGAATGGTGGATCTCTAACAGACTGTGCTCCCTCTATAGGTTTCTGGCTAGGGGTAAATTGCTCTCCATATCTGATACCTGAACGGGAGCGGTTTGCGACTAGACAGATTTTTTGTTTTTTACATTCCCTTTGGGCAGATAATCAGTCTGTTGATTTTACTCCATTTGAACGATTTGTTACCTATTCATTTTGTAAACAAGGCCTATTGTCTCAGATCTATGGAGTACTTAATGCACCTCCAGAGGGGGCTAAGCTACCTTACATGAGGGCGTGGGAGGAGGATCTGCACGAGATTTATCCTGCATCCAGATGGCATCAACGTTCCCAGACCCTCACTAAGGGGTCATGGCAAACTACGTTAGCGGAAACGTCTATAAAAATCCTACACAGAACTTATCTGGTTCCATTCAGACTACATTGTATCTACCCTGAAGTTTCTCCTAGATGCTTTAGGGGCTGCGAGGAAAATGGTACAATGCTTCACATTTGGTGGGCTTGTCCAATAGTTAGGAGGTTTTGGAGCCAGATTAGCAACCTTTTATCAGTTTTAGGTTGTGTCTACCCGACATCTCTCCAGCTATGCCTTTTGGGAGACAAACCAACCTGGCTTCAATACTCCAAATTTAAGCTATCACAATTTATACTATTGGCGGCTAGAATACATATTGCTTATAAATGGAGATCACCTGGACTTAGCTACCAAGCAGTACTAGACAGGGTCAATAGAATTCTTTTATATGAACGATTGACGGCCACCCGTATGGATACTTTCTCCAATTTCAAAAAAGTTCTGGGAGCCATGGCTATCCTCCTCTCACTCCACAGATCGTCGTTACTGTATTACTTTATGATTGTCTTTGACGTAGCTAGTTATTCGTCACTAGATTCTAGCCTTTGAGATGGTAATCAGTTTTAGCCTTATAAACAGCTGATGTTGCATTACTTGCACTAATCTATGTACTGCAATAGGAATGTCACCCAATATTGTTGTTTTATTCAATGTATATTCATGTTTAATACGTACATTATTCTGTACTGATATGATTTTTTTATGCTCTCGTCAATAAATACCCCATTGAAACCTAAAACCTTCCCGGACACCTGATGTATTTGTGTGCCAAATTTGGTGAGGATCGGTCCAGTTGTTTGGTCGCGCATAAAGAACATCCAGACAGACGGACAGAAACTCATTTTTATAATATAACATATATAGTACATTTGGAAAAATGAGGAGGCAGCACACTGTGTAAACAAGGGGTGCACGTCCGGCTGATGTGGACCAGCACCTAGGTCCAATAAATTGGAAGTAAAAAATAGCCAGCAGCACTCCAGGAAATCAAAGGCAAACAGTGGTTTATTAGACACAAAGTCAAGCGACGTTTCGACAGCTTGTTGCTGTCTTTGTCAGGCATATATAGTACATGCTACCCTAGATCTTGGGGGATTATAGTTCATAGCACTCATCTGCATCGGTTTTATCATGTCACATAGATGTTATGTACATTCGCACGACCGTATCCATTTTTGTGGACTGCAACACATGGATACCAGCCGTGTGTGTTCTGCATTTTGTGGATCGGAACATCCTTCCCTGTGATAGAAATGGCCATTCTCTGCAAAACAGACAAGAATAGGATGTGTTCTATGTCTTTGCGGGACCGTGGAACGGATATGCGGATGCAGATAGCACACAGTAAGCTGTCCGCATCGTTTGTGGACACTTTGAAATGAATGGGTCTGGATCTATGTATTATGTGGATAGTGTGTGGAGGTATTCTGGTATTGTAGGGCAGTATTATTTGGGCTCTGAATGGCAGTATTTGGTAGATACTGTATTATGTGGATAGTGTGTGGCAGTATTAATCTGGCATTGTAGGGCAGTATTATTTGGGCTAGTACTGTGTGGGCACTGTATTGTGTTGATAGTGCATGGAGGTATTATTTTGGTGGTATAGGGCAGTTTTATTTGGACACTGAACAGCTGTATTGGGTGGGCACTACATATTATGTGGAGGTCTTATTTTGGGCATTGTGAGGCAGAGTTATTTGGGCACTGAGTGGTAGTATTTGATGGACACTGTAGTATGTGTCTAGTGTGTGGAGGTATTGTTCTGGCATTGTAAAGCAGTATTATTGGGGCACTGAATGGCAGCATTGGCTGGATGTATTATTTGGGTATTGTAAGGCAGTATATTTTGGGCAATGAATAGCAGTATTGTGTGGGCACCGTATTGAACGGCAGTGCACGCGCAGTGTATCTTCCCACATTTCCTTCCTGTACACGGGCCAGTCTGGAGGCTGTGTGAGAAAGCGCAAGGTCGTGTATTAGAGGTGAAAGAGAAGCGGGTACAGAGCTTGTGGCGCTGCACGTCTTCACCTGGCCTCCGGTCTTTCGGACATGGCTTCAGACACCGCAACACAAAATAAAGTAAAATTACTTGGTATATTGTGAGTAAAATGTAAACTTGGAAAGAAAGAATCATAACTACCTGACAACTGCTCCAAAGCAGGGGAGGAAGGAGAGGAGGATGGGAACGGCCAGGAGAAGACCAGACCAAGGAAAGCCTGGCTGACAAAACTAATCTCGCCCACCTGTATCTACCCTCTTATACCCGCTATATACTATATCCCCTTCTTGTGTCCCCACTCATCATGGCCACCAACCGAGTACATAATGATCCAATGCTCTCAGCCTTAATACTAGGAGCATCAGGCACTCATGGACCTGTCGGCCTCAGGACGATGATACAGTTGAATACTGCAGCGGGGTCGGCGGTATTTTCTGCTGGACTGTGGTATTCAATCATGCTGGGGCGGTATTTCTGGCCTCGCCATGTGTCAGTTTGGACCCTCCTACCACATGGGGCCACTTTTATTTATTTATTTATTTTTTCCAGGGCCACTTTTATCTCCCAGTCCAGTTTTCTCACATCCCATTCTACATCCTATTTATCTAGAAGAGCATTTGTGAGGTCAGACCCTGATGTTGGAGGAGAGGACCTGGCTCCCAATCTCCATTCTGGTGTTGGATGGGGTTGAGGTCAGGGCTCTTTGCAGCCGGTCACCAGACCCCCCCCCCCAATCCATGCCGGCATGGAGCTTGCTTTGTGCACAGGGGCGCAGTCAAGCTGGAAAAGAAATGGCTCTTCCACAAACTCCACAAAGTTGTCACCATACAATTGTCCAAAATGTCTTCTCTGATGAAAAATTAAGATTAACCTTCCCTGGAATTAAGGGGCCGACCCCTGAAAACTTCCCACAGCATTACCCCTCCGTTCTCCTGGCTTTCACCAAACTCGTCCATCAGACGCCAGAGAAGTGTGATCCATCACTCCACAGAAGACGTGTCCACTGCTCCACAGTTCAGTGGTGACGGCTTTATACCGCTCCATCTGATGCCTGGCATTATGCTTGGTGATGGAAGGCTGGCATGCATCTGCTCGGCCATGGAGACCCCTGTCATGAAGCTCTGGGCACAGAGGAGGTCTGGACTCTGCAGTCATGGACTCTGCAGAGCAGTGGTGACTTTTATGCTCCTCAGCACTCGCTCTATAACTTTATGTGGTCTCCACTTTGTGGCTGAGTTGCTGTGGTTCCTTCCACTTTACAATAATGCCACTCATAGGTGATAGTAGAATATCTAGGAGGGAAGACATTTCTGGAAGTGAATTGTGACATCGGTGACTCCTACTGCAGGACCACTACAGCTGGAATTAATTGAGCTCTTTACAATGAGCCATTTTTCACAAATGTCTGTAAAGGCAACTGCATGGCTGGTGGCTGGATGTTATACACCTGTGGTAATGGCAGACTGCATGGCTAGAAGCTGGATGTTATACACCTGTGGTAATGGCAGACTGCATGGCTAGAAGGTGGATGTTATACACCTTTGCTAATCGCAGACTGCATGGTTGGATGTTATACACATGTGGTAATTGCAGACTACATGGCTAGGGGCTGGATGTAATACATTGTGGTACTGGCAGACTGCATGGCTAGAAGCTTGATGTTATACACCTGTGGTACTGGCAGACTGCATGGCTGGTGGCTGGATGTTATACACATGTGGTAATGGCAGACTGCGTGGCTGGATGTTATACACCTATGGTAATTGCAGTCTGCATGGCTAGAAGCTGGATCTTATACACCTGTGGTAATGGCAGACTGCATGGCTAGAAGCTGGATCTTATACACCTGTGGTAATGGCAGACTGCATGGCTAGAAGCTGGATGTTATTCACCTGTGGTAATCGCAGACTGCATGGCTAGAAGCTGGATGTTATACACCTGTGGTAATCGCAGACTGCATGGCTAGAAGCTGGATGTTATACACCTGTAGTAATCGCAAACTGCATGGCTAGAAGCTGGATGTTATACACTTGTGGTAATCGCAAACTGCATGGCTAGGGGCTGGATGTTGTACACCTGTGATAATAGCAGACTGCATGGCTGGTGACTGGATGTGTAATACACCTGTGGTAATAGCAGACTGCACTGCTAGGGGCTGGATGTTATACACCTGTGGAAATAGCAGACTGCATGGATAGGGGCTGGATGTTATACACCTGTGGAAATGGCAGACTGCAATGCTAGTGTCACCGCCAGTTCTGTGAGAAGGTCTGGCAGACGTCCTTCTCTACCTCTTGCATGATGTTCTTTGTTTTGGTTTCACTTTGTCACCTCCTTTCCTTCTCCCAGGTGTCACCTATTTAGACTAATCGTCTCACTTTATATTCACTCCCATACTGCCTCACTTTGCGGTTTATACTACTTCCTGAATGAAGTGTTTACTGCTGGAGGCTGCTGCTGCTGTTTACTCAGATAAGTCTTTTCATGTATTGTGTTTCCTTGCTGGCTTGATTCCAGGTGACCCTGACTCCGTCCGTATTAAGTGCAGGGAGCCGGTGGTCGTGTCCCCTCACTATTATAGGGTTTTCAGGTGTCACACAGTCTTAGGTACGTGGGCATGCAATCGTCTACCATTGAGACCCTTGCATGGGCATAGCAGTCAGGGAGAGCTCTTGGGGTTTTATAGGGCTCACCTATATGCTCCTTAGTTTGGGATCAAGCCAGTCGGACGTTTATTCATAAGTTCCAGCTATCTGCAATATCATCCGTGACATTATAAACCGCCGTAACCATCTTAAGCATGGATTCGGTTTCAGCCTTGATTGACTGCATGCAAGGTCTTTCGCTGGAGGTAGCAGATCTCCGTAAAACTGTGTCTCAGTTTCATGTGACCGGTACTGCTGGTGTTCATGGAGTTTGTTCCGAGCCTAAGATCTTGCTTCCGGATACGTTCTTCGGGGGTGGTGAGAATTTTGTTCGCTTTAGAGAGGCTTGCAAACTCCATTTTCGCCTACTTCCCCATTCCTCTGGTGATGAGGAGCAGAGGGTGGGGATCATCATCTCGCTGCTCAGGGATAATGCTCAGTCTTGGGCCTTTTCGCTGCCGGTGGGGGCACGGCCCCTCCGATCGGTGGATGAATTTTTTGTAGCCCTGGGGCAGATATATGATGACCTGGATGGTATTGCTCTGGCTGAATCTAAACTGCGTCTTTTATGCCAGGGTAAACAGTCCGCAGAGATATATTGTTCAGAATTTCGGAGATGGGCAGCTGATACTGGTTGGAACGATGCTGCACTCCGAAGTCAATTTTGCCATGGTCTTTCGGAAATATTGAAAGATACATTTGCTTTTCATGAGAGACCTGCCTCGTTGGAGTCAGCCATGTCTCTAGCTGTTCGTATTGACAGGTGTCTTAGAGATAGAGATAGAGAGGAGACTACTCCTTCCTGTAATATTCAGCCCAAGGACAGTGGGGCGGTCTCATTCAGTGCGCAGGGGTCTCAGTCTCTCTCAATCCCCTCTGAGCAGGAGGCCATGCAGCTGGGTTTGCTTGCCTCTGATAGTAGAGGATTCAGCTCTCAGAAGAGGGTTTGTTTCTGTTGTGGGGGTATAAATCATTTGGCTAATGTTTGCCCCTCCAGGAGATTCATGGAGTTTTCTGAGGGTAATAAAAAAAAAAAAAAAACTCTAAAAACTTTCCATTTGCTACTATTGGCAAGGTTGATGCGGAAATTGAAGGTTTGCCGTTTGCTTGTAGTTCCCGTTTTCTCCTACCTGCCAGGGTAGCGCTAGACAGCAAGAACATTGTTTGTGAGATTTTTGTAGATAGTGGAGCAGCTGTCAATCTCATTGATAATCAATTTGCAATAACGCATGGTTTTGCTATCGATTCCGCTCCACTTTCTCAAAGATCGTTAAAGGGCAAAGTTCACAATATCCGTTTGACTGTGGGTGACGCTCACGTTGAGGATATGTCATGTTTCATCCTAAGCGGATTACCTACTCCTCTACTGTTGGGGCTACCCTGGCTCACTAAACATAACCCCACCATTGATTGGCAAGCAAGGCAAATAAATGGTTGGAGTGAGTAAACTACTGTACGGCCACACAGTGGGGCGTAGAGTGAAAGGTGCGCCGTTTGGTTTTTGGAGGGCTGATTTTGCTGGACTGGTTTTTTGACACCATGTCCCATTTGAAGCCCCCCTGATGCACCCCTAGAGTAGAAACTCCATAAAAGTGACCCCATCTAAGAAACTAAACCCCTCAAGGTATTCAAAACTGATTTTATAAACTTTGTTAAGCCTTTAGGTGTTGCACAAGATCTAATGGAAAATAGAGATACAATTTCAAAATTTCACTTTTTTGGCAGATTTTCCATTTTAATATTTTTTTTTCCAGTTACAAAGCAAGGGTTAACAGCCAAACAAAACTCATTATTTATGGCCCTGATTCTGTAGTTTACAGAAACACCCCATATGTGGTCGTAAACTGCCATACGGTTTTTGGAAGGCAGATTTTGCTGGACTGTTTTTTTTGACACCATGTCCCATTTGAAGCCCCCCTGATGCACCCCTAGAGTAGAAACTCAAAAAAAGTGACCCCATTTTAGAAACTACGGGATAGGGTGGCAGTTTTGTTGGTACTAGTTTAGGGTACATATGATTTTTGGTTGCTCTACTTTACACTTTTTGTGAGGCAAGACAACAAGAAATAGCTTTTTTGGCACAGTTTTTTTTTTTTGGTATTTACAACATTCATCTGACAGGTTAGATCATGTGGTAATTTTATAGAGCAGGTTGTCACGGACACGGCGATACCTAATATGTATACAATTTTTTTTATTTATGTAAGTTTTACACAATGATTCCATTTTTAAAACAAAAAAAATGTTTTAGTGTCTCCATAGTCTAAGGGTCCATTCACACGTCCGTTTTTTCTTTCCTGATCTGTTCCGTTTTTTCAGGAACAGATCTGGACCAGATCTGGACCCATTCATTTTCAATGGGTCCTGAAAAAAATCAGACATTGAGCTGTCCGTTTTTTTCCAGGACCCATTGAAAATGAATGGGTCCAGATCTGGTCCAGATCTGTTCCTGAAAAAACGGAACAGATCAGGAAAGAAAAAACGGACGTGTGAATGGACCCTAAGAGCCATAGTTTTTTCGGTTTTTGGGCGATTATCTTAAGTAGGGTCTCATTTTTTGCGGGATGAGATGACGGTTTGATTGGCACTATTTTGGGGTGCATATGACTTTTTGATCGCTTGCTATTACACTTTTTGTGATGTAAGATAACAAAAAATGGCTTTTTTTACACCGTTTTTATTTTTATTTTTTTACGGTGGTCATCTGAGTGATAATGTGATATTTTTATAGAGCTAGTCGATACGGACGCGGAGATACCTAATATGTATACTTTTTTTTATTTATGTAAGTTTTCCACAATGATTTCATTTTTTAAACAAAAAAAAACATGTTTTAGTGTTTCCATAGTCTAAGAGCCATATTTTTTTCAGTTTTTTGGCGATTATCTTGGGTAGGGTATGATTTTTGCGGGATGAGATGACGGTTTGATTAGCACTATTTTGGCGTACATGCGACTTTTTTGATCACTTTTATTACCTTCTTTGGGAAGTAAGGTGGGCAAAATTTCAATTTCATCATAGTTTTTTATTTTTATGGCGTTCATCGTTCGGGTAAAGTAACATGACCGTTTTATAGATCAGGTTGTTACGGACGCGGCGATACCAAACATGTGTAGGGAATTTTATTTTTTTCATTTTTAATCAGTGATAAATGTGTTTTTTGATTTTTACTTTATTTTTGACCCAGACCCACTTGGTTCTTGAAGATCCAGTGGGTCTGATGTCTGTAGAATACAGTACAGTACACTATATAGTGTTTTGTACTGTATTTTACACTTTGTCTGAACAGATCTATGCCTTTAGCACAGATCTGTTCAGCACCATGGACAGCAGGATGCCTGAGACGGCACCCTGTTGCCATGGGAACCTTCCCTGTCTGCTCAGTAGTGGCCAGAACTGCGCAGACGGGGAAGGGTAAGGAGGGGGGCTCTCTCCCTCTCCGTCGGGGGGCTGCAAAGGCACAGCAGCCCCCCGATGGGAGAGGGAGGGAGCTCCCTGAGCTGTTAACCTTTTCCATACAGCGGTCCGTACGGACCGCGGTATGGAAAGGGTTAAACGGCTGACATCGTATCACAGATGTCAGACGTTTATACCAGGGTGTCAGCAATGTGCTGACACCCTGGTATACCCACTGTACACCAACGATTATTCAAGGGGAGGCGGGCGGGGGATCGCGATCCCGCCTGCCGCACCGCCCGCCTCCCGCACCGCCCACAACCCCCCCTGCACCTCCTGCCGCCAATCAAATCATTCAGGGGTACAGGGGGGGTGAAACATATATAAGTTTAGGCATACTAAAGTTTCTGATCCCCGCGGTCAGGGACCGTGGGGATCAGAAACTGCAAAAAGCGCAGCAAACCGCAGGTCTGAATTGACCTGCGGTTTGTTGCGATCGCTGACATGGGGGGGGTCACGGGACCGAGGTGCCTGCTCAATGATTTGAGCAGGCACCTTGTTCCGATCACAGCCGGCCAGGCGGCAGTGATCAGAAATACACAGGGCGTACATGTACGCCCTGTGTCCTTAAGTACCAGGGCACAAGGGCGTACCTGTACGCCCTATGTCCTTAAGGGGTTAAGACCTTGTCTGGATTTCAGGGAGCTGAACCGTATCACGATTCGTGACCCATATCCGCTTCCTCTGATCCCGGACCTGTTTAACCAGATTGTTGGGGCTAAAGTTTTTTCTAAGTTGGATTTAAGAGGGGCATACAACCTAGTCAGGGTCAGGGAAGGGGACGAATGGAAGACGGCCTTCAGTACCCCTGAGGGTTATTTCGAGAATTTGGTTTTGCCCTTTGGTTTGATGAATGCTCCGGCCGTCTTCCAACATTTTGTGAACAGCATTTTTTATCATTTAATGGGGAAATTTGTTCTGGTGTATCTAGATGACATTTAGATTTTTTTCTCCTGATTTCAAGACTCATCGGGACCACCTACGTCAGGTCCTGCTGATTCTGCGGGAGAATAAATTGTACGCTAAACTCGAAAAATGTGTGTTTGCGGTTCCGGAGATTCAATTTCTTTGGTTTTCTTCTTTCCGCTTCTGGTTTTCGCATGGACCCTGAGAAGGTCCGCGCTGTGCTTGATTGGGAGCTTCCTGAGAATCAGAAGGCGCTGATGCGGTTTTTGGGTTTTGCCAATTATTACAGAAAGTTCATTTTGAATTATTCCTCTGTTGTTAAGCCACTCACTGATATGACTAAAAAGGGGGTAGATTTTTCCTCGTGGTCGGTAGATGCGATTTAAAACCTTTTCTAGTATCAAAGAGAGTTTTGCTTCCGCTCCCATTTTGGTACAACCTGATGTCTCTCTACCTTTTATTGTTGAGGTGGACGCTTCTGAGGTGGGTGTGGGTGCAGTCTTATCTCAGGGTCCCTCTCCTGCCAAATGGCGACCGTGTGCCTTTTTCTCAAGGAAACTCTCCTCTGCAGAGAGAACTTACGATGTGGGAGATAGGGAGTTGTTGGCCATCAAATTAGCTTTTGAGGAATGGCGCCATTGGTTAGAGGGAGCCAGACACCCTATTGCCGTGTTTACCGACCATAAGAATCTAGACTACTTGGAATCGGCCAAGCGTCTCAACCCGAGACAGGCCAGATGGTCTTTATTCTTCTCTAGGTTTAATTTTGTCGTCCCATCCCGCCCTGGGGTTAAAAATGTGAAGGCGGATGCCCTGTCACGTTGTTTTCTAGGAGGGGGGAACTTTGAAGACCCGGGTCCCATTTTGGCTGAAGGGGTGGTCGTCTCTGCTCTTTATCCTGATTTGGAGGCAGAGGTTCAGGCAGCCCAGGCAGAGGCTCCTGATCTTTGTCCTCCTGGGAGGATGTTTGTGCCTCTCGCTTTACGGCACAAGGTTTTTAAGGAGCACCACGAAACGGTCCTTGCTGGGTACCCGGGGAGTAGAGCCACAGTGGATTTCATTGCTCGGAGATTCTGGTGGCCGGCTCTTCGTAAGACGGTTGAGGGTTTTGTGGCAGCCTGCGAGACCTGCGCTCGTGCCAAGGTCCCTCATTCACGGCCATCGGGTTCTCTCCTCCTGTTACACATTCCTTCCCGTCCTTGGACGCATCTGTTCATGGACTTCATTACGGACCTGCCTCGTTCTTCGGGGAAGACTGTGATTTTGGTGGTAGTGGACCGTTTTAACAAAATGGCGCATTTCATTCCCTTTACTGGGTTACCCAATGCTAAGACGTTGGCGCAAGCGTTTGTTGATCACCTTGTTTGTTGATCACATTGTTAAATTGCATGGCATTCCTTCAGACATCGTTTCTGATAGGGGCACGCAATTTGTTTCCAGATTCTGGAAGGCCTTCTGTTCTCGCTTGGGGATTCGGTTGTCGTTCTCTTCTGCTTTTCACCCGCAGTCGAATGGTCAGACCGAACGCGTCAATCAGAATCTGGTGACATATCTGCGCTGTTTTGTGGCGGAGAATCAGGGGGATTGGTATTCTTTTTTGTCCCTTGCTGAATTTGCTTTAAATAACTGTCGCCAGGAGTCCTCTGATAAGTCACCATTTTTTGGTGCATATGGGTTTCATCCGCAGTTTGGGACATTCTCTGGAGAGGGGTCTTCTGGTTTACCTGATGAGAAGAGATTTTCCTCGTCTTTGTCATTTATTTAGCAGAAGATTCAGGGTAATCTGAAGAGGATGAGTGAGAGATATAAGCGTGTGGCAGATAAGAGACGTGTGCCTGGTCCAGACCTGAATGTGGGTGATCTGGTGTGGTTGTCTACAAAGAATATCAAACTGAAGGTTCCCTCCTGGAAGTTGGGTCCTAAGTTTATTGGGCCTTACAAGATCTTGTCCGTCATCAATCCCGTTGCCTTCCGTCTTGATCTTCCTCAGACTTGGAAGATCCATAATGTTTTTCACAGGTCCCTATTAAAACCTTATGTCCAACCCACTGTACCCTCCTCTTTGTCTCCTCCTCCGATTTTTGTTGATGGTAATCTTGAATTTCAGGTCTCTAGGATTGTGGATTCTCGCATTATCCGCGGTTCTCTCCAGTACCTCGTTCATTTGGAAGGGTTATGGTCCTGAGGAGAGAATGTGGGTCCCAGTGGCGGACATTAAGGCCACTCGTGTCATCAGGGCTTTCCATAGGTCTCATCCTGAGAAGGTGGGCTCTGAGTGTCCGGAGTCCACCCGTAGAGGGAGGGGTACAGTCACCGCCAGTTCTGTGAGAAGGTCTGGCAGACGTCCTTCTCTACCTCTTGCATGATGTTCTTTGTTTTGGTTTCACTTTGTCATCTCCTTTCCTTCTCCCAGGTGTCACCTATTTAGACTAATCGTCTCCCTTTATATTCCCTCCTATACTGCCTAACTTTTAAGGTTTATACTACTTCCTGGGTGAAGTGTTTACTGCTGGAGGCTGCTGCTGCTGTTTACTCAGATAAGTCTTTTCATGTATTGTGTTTCCTTGCTGGCTTGATTCTAGGTAACCCTGACTCCGTCCGTATTAAGTGCAGGGAGCCGGTGGTCGTGTCCCCTCACTATTATAGGGTTTTCAGGTGTCACACAGTCTTAGGTACGTGGGCATGCAATCGTCTACCATTGAGACCCTTGCATGGGCATAGCAATCAGGGAGAGCTCTTAGGGTTTTATAGGGCTCACCTATATGCTCCTTAGTTTGGGATCAAGCCAGTCGGACGTTTATTCATAAGTTCCAGCTATCTGCAACATCATCTGTGACAGCTAGGGGCTGGATGTTAAAAAAAAAAAAAAAAAAAAATGTGGAAATGGCAGACTGCATGGCTAGAAGCTGGATGTTATACACTGTGGTAATGGCAGACTGCATGGCTAGGGGTTGGATGTTATACACCTGTGATAATAGCAGACTGCATGGCTGGTGGCTGGATGTAATACACCTGTGGTAATGGCAGACTGCACTGCTAGGGGCTGTATGTTATACACCTGTGGTAATGGCAGACTGCATGGCTAGGGGCTGGATCTTATACACCTGTGATAATAGCAGACTGCATGGCTGGGGGCTGGATGTTATACACCTGTGGTAATCGAGGACTGCATGGATAGGGGCTGGATGTTAAAAAACCTGTGGAAATGGCAGACTGCATGGCTAGAAGCTGATTGTTATACACCTGTGGTAATGGCAGACTGCATGGCTGGTGGCTGGATGTTATACACCTGTGGTACTAGCGGACTGTACGGCTAGGTGCTGGATAATATACAATGTGGTAATGACAGACTGTATGAATAGAGGCTGGATGTTATACACCTGTGGGAATGAGATTGAATGAAACATCTAAAGTCCATAATTAAGGTCAGAGGCCCAATACTTTTCTCCATATAGTGTACGTCCCTCGTGGTATCCCCCTACATTTTGTATGCTCACTCCTCCCCGCCTATATCCCTGTGCCTTCATGTGCCTCATGTATTCCTTCATTCTTCCTGTGTCTTCCTCCTGTAAATAATCTTTTGCGTCTCTCCCTCCGGTGCTTCTTCACTCTTGTGTCCTCCTTTATCCGCTCTCATTCTGATGTCTTCCCCTCCTATATTTGCTCCCCTCATATGTCTCCACCCTATATCTCCCCCACTTCTAGTATCTCTTCTACCCCCTTGTGTCTCCCACTCCTTACTTCCCCTGTTGTACCCATCTCTCCCCTTATATGTCTCCCCTGTTGTACTCCCCCAGCCTTTTTGTCCCCCCCCTCTGGTATCCCCTCTCCTGTATAATTTTATTCTCCTATGTCTCCCCCTCCTGTAATCTTATTCTTCTTGTTTTCCCCTCTTACCCCTGGTCTTTCCCTCTTGTAAACTCCACATATGTCTCCCCCTCCTATATCCCCCTTCCTATCATATGTCTCCCCCTCCTATATCCCCCTTCCTATCATATGTCTCCCTCTCCTGTACCCTCCACCTCTCTTGTATCCCCCTCTTCCCTCTGGTGTCTCCCCTCCTGTAACCTCCTCTTCTTCCATATGTCTCCCCTCCTGTATCCCCAATCCTTCTAGTGTCAGTTTCTCCCCTCTGGTTTCGACTCTCCTGTATTCCCATCATTCTTGTCTTAGCTCTGGTATCTCCCCTCCTGTATTTTTTTTCCTCTCCTATCCTCCCTCCCCCTCCTGTACCCTCCATACTTTTTGAGCCATCCTGTCCCTTTTGGTGTCTCCCCTCCTGTATCCTCCAGTTCTCCTCCCGCTGTCTGTCTTTCTGTATACCCCCATCCTTCTTGTGTCCCCCTCTTATGTCAACCCTCCTGTATCCCCCTCTTCTCCGATATGACTCCACTTTCTGGTATCTTCTATCCTCATTATGTCCCTGCTCCCTTCTGGTATCTCCTCTACCCCCTGGTGTCTCCCCATCCTATATCCCCTTTCTGTACCCCCATTCTTCTCATGTCCCCTCTCTCCTCTATGGTGTCTACCCTCCTGTTACCCCCTCTTCTCTCATATTTCTTCCCTTCCTGTACCCCTATCCTTTAGTCCCCATTTCTGGTCTGCTGTCTCCTCTCTCCTAAGTCTCCCCTCTTGTACCTTCTATGTTTCTTGCATTTCCCTCTACCCTCTGGTATGTCCTCATCCTATCTTATCTTCTACTCTCATATATCTCACCCTTCTGTACCCCTTTGTTTCCCCCTCTACCCTTTGGGTTCTCCTCTCTTGTATCCCCTCTCTCCTCTTCTATGCCTCCCCTTCCTGGACCGTCAATTTAATCTTGTGTCTCCTTCTCCTGTATGCCATCTTCTCACGTTTCCCATTCCTGTGCCCTCCGCTCTAGTCCTCCCCTCCTGTATCACCATCTCCTCTTACATGTCTCCCCCTCCTGTACCCTCCATACTTCTTGTGTCCCCCTCTCCCTGGTGTCTCCCTTCCTGTATCATCCTCTTCTTTCATGTGTATCCCCCTCCTGTACCCTCCATCCTTCTTGTGTTCCCCTTTCCTCTCTGGTGTCACCTCTACCATGTCCCCCTCTAGTATCCCCCTCTTCTCTCCCCTTTCTCGTACCCCCATCCTTCCTGTGTCCACCTCTCTCCTCTGGTGTCTCCCCATCCTATATCCCCCTCCTATGCTTATCCTCCCATATTCCCTCCCCCCAGGTGTCCTCCATATTTCCCCCCTCCCTCAGGTGTCTCCCTTCCCGAATCCCCCTCTTCTCTCATGTCTCTCCTCCCTGTCCCCCCTCTAGTGTCTCTCCCTTTCCTGTACCCCCATCATCCTTTAGTCCCCTGTTCTGGTCTGGTGTCTCCTCTCCTATGTCTTCCCCTCTCGTACCTTCCATTTTTTTCTTGCATCCCCCTCTATACCTTCTGGTATTTCCTCTTCCTATATTATCTTCTTCACTCACATGTCTCTCACTTGTGTCCCCCTCTCCCCTTTGGTGTCTCCTCTCTTGTGTCCCCTTTTTCCTCTTCTATGCCTCCCCTTCCCGGACCCTCAATTCATCTTGTGTCCCCCTCTTCCTTCAGGTGTCACCCTTTCCTGTATCCCATCTTTTCACATATTTTTCCCATTCCTTTGCCCTCCGCTCTAGTCCTCCCCCCCTGTATCACCATCTCCTCTTACATGTCTCCCCTTCCTGTACCCTCCATACTTTGAGTCCCCCTCTCCCTTCTGGTGTCTCCCCTCCTGTATCCTCTGCTTCTTTCATGTGTATCCCCCTCCATCCTTCTTGTATCCCCGTTTGCTCTCTGGTGTCACCTCTACCATGCTCCCCTCTGGTGTCTCCCCATTCTATATTCCTTTGTTCTCTCATGTCTCACCCTTCTGTACCCCAATCCTTTTCGTGTCCCCCTCTCCAATATTCCCTCTAATATGCCTCCCCCACCTCTACCCTCCATCTTCCTTCCTCCTTGCGTCCCTTTCTATCCTCTCACCATCCTATATTCTCCTAGTCTCTCATATGTCTCTACTTCAGGTATGTCCCGACCCTCTTTATGTACCCTTCTTTATTCTGGTGGTCTCTCTACCATGTTCCCCACTCCCCTCTACGGTTTCCCCATCCGATATCCCCCTCTTCTCTAACGTCTTCCTTCCTGTACCCTCATTTGTCTTGTCTTCCCCTTCTGTATCCCCTCTTCTCTCATATGTCTCCCCTTCTGTACCCCCATTCTTTTGTGTCCCCCTCTCCCGCCTGGTGTCCCCTCCTCTATCCCTCTCTTCTCTCATGTCCTCCCCTTCCTGTACCCTCAATTTGTCTTGTCTTCCCCTTCTGTATCCCCTCTTCTCTCATATGTCTCCCCTTCTGTACCCCCATTCTTTTGTGTCCCCCTCTCCCGCCTGGTGTCCCCTCCTATATCCCTCTCTTCTCTCATGTCTCCCCTTCCTGTACCCTCAATTCCTCTTGTGTCCCCCTCTCACCTCAGGTGTCTCCCCCTCCTATGCCTATCCTCCCATATTCCATCCCCCCAGGTGTCTTCCATATTTCCAGGTCCCTCAGGTGTCCCCCCTCCGGTATCCCTCTCTTCTCTCACGTATCCCCTCCCGTATTCCCCCATCCCTCAGATGCCCCCGTTCTGCAGTGTCCCCCCCCTCCGTATCCTCCTCCGTTCTCCGTCCCCCTCCCGTCCAGCGCACCCCCTCCCGTCCAGTCTCGGCTCCGGTCTCGCACATGCGCAGTATTCTGTGAGTTGAAGCCGCACATTGCGGCGGCCTGACCGGGATCCGGTGCCACAGGCGGGGAGCAGGGACCAGCGAACCGGGACCCCGGAGCCCCGGTGTATGGAGGAAGCGTGATCCACATAGCACGGTGCGTGCACGACCTGACAACATGACAACCTGACACCATGACAACATGACACAGCATCTCTGCACAACCTGATACACAGTCACTGCACAACGTGATACACAGTCACTGCACAACGTGATACACAGTCACTGCACAACGTGATACACAGTCACTGCACAACGTGATACACAGTCACCGCACAACGTGATACACAGTCACCGCACAACGTGATACACAGTCACTGCACAACCTGATACACAGTCACTGCACAACCTGATACACAGTCACTGCACAACCTGATACACAGTCACTGCACAACCTGATACACAGTCACTGCACAACCTGATACACAGTCACTGCACAACCTGATACACAGTCACTGCACAACGTGATACACAGTCACTGCACAACCGGATACAGTCACTGCACAACCTGATACACAGTCACTGCACAACGTGATACACAGCATCTCTGCACAACCTGATACAGTCACTGCACAACCTGATACACAGTCACTGCACAACCTGATACACAGTCACTGCACAACCTGATACAGTCACTGCACAACCTGATACACAGTCACTGCACAACCTGATACACAGTCACTGCACAACGTGATACACAGTCACTGCACAACCTGATACACAGTCACTGCACAACCTGATACACAGTCACTGCACAACCTGATACACAGTCACTGCACAACCTGATACAGTCACTGCACAACCTGATACACAGTCACTGCACAACGTGATACACAGCATCTCTGCACAACCTGATACACAGTCACTGCACAACCTGATACACAGTCACTGCACAACCTGATACACAGTCACTGCACAACGTGATACACAGTCACTGCACAACCTGATACACAGTCACTGCACAACCTGATACACAGTCACTGCACAACGTTATACACAGTCACTGCACAACGTGATACACAGTCACTGCACAACCTGATACAGTCACTGCACAACCTGATACACAGTCACTGCACAACGTGATACACAGCATCTCTGCACAACCTGATACAGTCACTGCACAACCTGATACACAGTCACTGCACAACCTGATACACAGTCACTGCACAACCTGATACACAGTCACTGCACAACGTGATACACAGTCACTGCACAACGTGATACACAGTCACTGCACAACCTGATACACAGTCACTGCACAACCTGATACACAGTCACTGCACAACCTGATACACAGTCACTGCACAACCTGATACACAGTCACTGCACAACCTGATACACAGTCACTGCACAACCTGATACACAGTCACTGCGCAAACCTGATACACAGTCACTGCACAACCTGATACACAGTCACTGCACAACGTGATACACAGCATCTCTGCACAACCTGATACAGTCACTGCACAACTGATACACAGTCACTGCACAACCTGATACACAGTCACTGCACAACCTGATACACCAGTCACTGCACAACGTGATACACAGTCACTGCACAACGTGATACACAGTCACTGCACAACCTGATACACAGTCACTGCACAACCTGATACACAGTCACTGCACAACCTGATACAGTCACTGCACAACCTGATACACAGTCACTGCACAACCTGATACACAGTCACTGCACAACGTGATACACAGTCACTGCACAACCTGATACACAGTCACTGCACAACCTGATACACAGTCACCTGCACAACCTGATACAGTCACTGCACAACCTGATACACAGTCACTGCACAACGTGATACACAGCATCTCTGCACAACCTGATACACAGTCACTGCACAACCTGATACACAGTCACTGCACAACCTGATTACACAGTCACTGCACAACGTGATACACAGTCACTGCACAACCTGATACACAGTCACTGCACAACCTGATACACAGTCACTGCACAACGTGATACACAGTCACTGCACAACGTGATACACAGTCCACTGCACAACTCTGATACAGTCACTGCACAACCTGATACACATCACTGCACAACGTGATACACAGCATCTCTGCACAACCTGATACAGTCACTGCACAACCCTGATACACAGTCACTGCACAACCTGATACACAGTCACTGCACAACCTGATACACAGTCACTGCACAACGTGATACACAGTCACTGCACAACGTGATACACAGTCACTGCACAACCTGAACAACAGTCACTGCACAACCTGATTACACAGTCACTGCAGACAACACCTGATAACACGCACTGCACAAGCTGATACAAGTCCACTGCACAACGTGATACACAGTCACTGCACAACCTGATACACAGTCACTGCACACCTGATACACAGTCACTGCACAACCTGATACACAGTCACTGCACAACCTGATACACAGTCACTGCACAACCTGATACACAGTCACTGCACAACCTGATACACAGTCACTGCACAACTCTGATACACAGTCACTGCACAACCTGATACACAGTCACTGCACAACTGATACACAGTCACTGCACAACCTGATACACAGTCACTGCACAACCTGATACACAGTCACGCACAACCTGATACACAGTCACTGCTCAACCTGATAACAGTCACTCTGCACAACCTGATACACAGTCACTGCACAACGTGATACACCAGCTCACTGCACAACCTGATACACAGTCACTGCACAACGTGATACACAGTCACTGCACACCTGATACACAGTCACTGCACAACGTGATACTCAGTCACTGCACAACCTGTTACACAGGTCACTGCACAACGTGATACACATCACTGCCAACTGATACACAGCTCACTGCACAACCTGATACACAGTCACTGCACAAACCTGATACACAGTCACTGCTACAACGTGATACACAGTCACTGCACAACCTGATACACAGTCACTGCACCAACCTTATACACAGTCACTGCACACGTGATATCACAGTCACTGCACAACGTGATACACGTCACTGCACAACGTGATACACAGCACTGCACAACCTGATACACAGTCACTGCACAACCTGATACACAGTCACTGCACAACGTGATACACAGTCACTGCACAACCTGATACACAGTCACTGCACAACCTGATACACAGTCACTGCACAACCTGATACACAGTCACTGCACAACCTGATACACAGTCCACTGCTACAACCTGATACACAGTCACGCACAACCTATACACAGTCACTGCACAACCTGATACACAGTCACTGCACAACCTGATACACAGTCACTGCACAACCTGATACACAGTCAACTGCACAACCTGATACACAGTCACTGCACAACCTGATACACAGTCACTGCACAACCTGATACACAGTCACTGCTCAACCTGATACACAGTCACTGCACAACCTGATACAGTCACTGCACAACCTGATCACAGTCACTGCACAACGATGACTACACAGTCACTATCTGCACAAACGTGATACACAGTCACTGCACAACCTGATACACAGTCAACTGCACAACCTGATACACAGTCACTGCACAACGTGATACACAGTCACTGCAACAACCTGATACACATCACTGCACAACGTGATACACAGTCACTGCACAACTTATACACAGCATCTCTGCACAACCTGATACACAGTCACTGCACAACCTGATACACAGCATCTCTGCACAACCTGATACACAGTCACGCACAACCTGATACACAGTCACTGCACAACGTGATACACAGTCACTGCACAACCCTGATACACAGTCACTGCACAACCTGATACACAGTCACTGCACAACCTGATAACACAGTCACTGCACAACCTGATCACAGTCACTGCACAACCTGATACACAGTCACTGCACAACGTGATACACAGTCACTGCACAACCTGATACAAAGTCACTGCCAACGTGATACACAGTCACTGCACAACCTGATACACAGTCACTGCACAACCTGATACACAGTCACTGCACAACCTGATACACAGGTCAAGCACACCTGATACTCAGGTCACTGCACAACCTGATTCCACAGTCCTGCACAACGTGATACACAGTCACTGCACAACGTGATACACAGTCCACTGCACAACGTGATACACAGTCACTGCACAACCTGATACAGTCACTGCACAACGTGATACACAGTCACTGCACAACCTGATACAGTCACTGCACAACCTGATACACAGTCACTGCACAACCTGTTAAACAGTCACTGCACAACCTGATTACACAGTCACTGCACTACCTGATACACAGTACTGCACAACCTGATACACAGTCACTGCACAACCTGATACACAGTCACTGCACAACCTGATACACAGTCACTGCACAAACCTGATACACAGTCACTGCACAACCTGATACACAGTCACTGCACAACCTGATACACAGTCACTGCACAACGTGATACACAGTCACTGCACAACGTGATACACCGTCACCGCACTTGACACACCATAATATAATATCACATGCTATCAGCACAGCACAAGTACGATATCACTGCCGGCACAATGTGCACACAGCCCAGTGTCATGTATTTTCCTGCGACTTTATATAATTGTTGAGCTAATTGAATGGTTTCCTCCAACTGCACTATCCTCAGGTCCGTCTCCTTTCCTGGATCTTCATGTATCTGCAACCAAATTGTATTATTGCTTGAATGTATCTAAAAGGGCACGCCCATGAAAATAGTCTGCGTTAGGAAATCTCTTGAGTTTTGTACCGACAGCACCTGTTAAGCGTTATGTGTCTCCATGGTAACAGACTACAAACAACTCCTGTGTAGTCTGATCCGGCAGCCACGTGCCCTTTCCTCTATTATTTCACAGTAAGAAATAAGGACCGGACGGCAGAGAATGTGACGTCAGGATGAGACCACGCGGGGAGCGTTTACAGTCCGTTACCATGGAAACACAAAGGTCTGCACATCAGCTGTGATCGCTGTAACTTAGCATTAAATCGAGGACAAACATAGGCAGT
This sequence comes from Bufo bufo, assembly GCF_905171765.1. Classification (NCBI taxonomy): domain Eukaryota; kingdom Metazoa; phylum Chordata; class Amphibia; order Anura; family Bufonidae; genus Bufo; species Bufo bufo. The sequence continues at coordinate 28,708,820 of NC_053392.1, read as the reverse complement.
CATTATAATATTGTCGATTATCGGAAACCACTGGTGGGGGCAATCATGCTATGTCAACACCAGGAAACACCTAGGGGTGTGAATAATTTGCAACCGAATGGGATCATTCTGACGATCTAAACAGTTAGATCCAATGGATTAGACACTGGCTGTGACCTGTCAACTAGGGGTCAGTATATCTATAGGCAAACACTATGGTAATGAGGTAGCAATGGCGGGACATTCAGTCATCACCCTATAGGAAGGAAAACTCCTGGCAGGGGCGAAATCAAAGACAAGACCCTCTAAAGGAGGCGGACACTTTTGGGGGCAATTTTTTCTGATTGCATTTTACTCATTTTGAGCTAAAAAAAAATCATTTTTTTCAATGGTCTTTATTAAATACGTTCAGCAGTTTTTGTGATACATGGGGTTAAAAATCAGTCTTTTTGCAGACTGTCCCTCCTGAGTTCCGTCAGCTGACGTCTCATATGAAGTATTAATTCTGATCTCCGGACCTCATAAACACTCGCTAAGCCATATTCTTATCAGTTTGATAAGAATTGAGCTATAATGTGTGTATGAGGTCAGAAGATCAGAGATAAGGCCTCACATGAGCCGACAGCTGACAGAACTCAAGAGCGACAGTTTAGATTTTTTTTTTAATAAAGACAATAAAAAAATATTTTTCGCCAAAAATGAGTAAAATGCATGAATTTAAAAAATTGCTCCGAAGGTGTCCATAGTTTTTAAGATTTCCACCAATGGCAGTGAGCTGCACTACATGCCACACACGACGCCACGTATAAACAGAAAACCTCAATTTGAGGCACGTGTCCTCTGCTGCGCCAAAACCTACTGAATGATAGTAGATTATACAGGAGGGGCTAATACCCTTATACTCCAGATGCAACTAGTAATATACATAGTGATATGCGGATAATGTACTTCAAGATGATAGTAATATTGGATAAGGGCTTATGTACGCGGAACTATTCATTTCAATGGGGCCGCAAAAAAGAAAAACAGAAGTGTACGTTCCATGTCCGTAAGTCCTTAAAAAAAAAAACCATCCTTTTATTGTCTGCATTATGGACAAGGATAGGACTGTTCTATTATGGGCCGGCCGTTCCCTTTCGCAAAATTCAGAACGCACACGGCCGGTATCCGTGTTTTGCGGATCCGCAATTTGTGCCCTGCAAAACAACAATTGCTGTGTGCAGGATCCCTAATACTGTATCTGATATCCCCCTAAATCCTCAATTATAATTAGGGCTGTAGCTAACGATTATTTGAATAATAATAATTAGTTGTCGATAATTTCATCGATTAATCTGGAAAAAACACCAAAATGACAAAAAAAGGGGTTTATATGATTTTACTTGAAAAATTATGTTCAAAGGCCATATTAAAACAAATTTTGGAGTTACATAATTATAAAAATTTTGCATTACAATGTAAAAAAGACAAGTTATGGGCGATCTGTGGATGGCGCTGTTATGGAGGGTATCTGTGGATGGCACTGTTATGGGGAGGATCTGTGTATGGCACTGTTATGGAGGGGATCTGTGGATGGCACTGTTATGGAGGGGATCTGTGGATGGCACTGTTATGGGGAGGATCTGTGGATGGCACTGTTATGGGGAGGATCTGTGGATGGCACTGTTATGGGGAGGATCTGTGGATGGCACTGTTATGGGGAGGATCTGTGGATGGCACTGTTATGGGGAGGATCTGTGGATGGCACTGTTATGGGGAGGATCTGTGGATGGCACTGTTATGGGGAGGATCTGTGGATGGCACTGTTATGGAGGGGATCTGTGGATGGCACTGTTATGGGGGTGATCTATGGATGACACTATATAGCATCGTATGCTATATGTGTCATCCACAGATCTCCCCCATAACAATGCCACCCACAGATCCCCCTCCCCATAACAGTGCCATCCACAGATCCCCCCTCCCTATAACACTGCCATCCACAGATCCCCTCCCCATAGCAGTGCACAGATCCCCCTCCCCATAACACTGCCATCCACAGATCCCCCCCCATAGCAGTGCCATCCACAGATCCCCCCTCCCTATAACACTGCCATCCACAGATCCCCTCCCCATAGCAGTGCACAGATCCCCCTCCCCATAACACTGCCATCCACAGATCCCCCCCCATAGCAGTGCCATCCACAGATCCCCCCCCATAACAATGCCATCCACAGATCCTCTCCATAGCAGTGCCATCCACAGATCCCTCCATAACAGTGCCATCCACAGATCCCCTCCCCATAGCAGTGCACAGATCCCCCTCCCCATAACACTGCCATCCACAGATCCCCCCCCCCATAGCAGTGCCATCCACAGATCCCACCCCCCATAACAATGCCATCCACAGATCCTCTCCATAGCAGTGCCATCCACAGATCCCTCCATAACAGCGCCATCCACAGATCCCCCCTCCCTATAACACTGCCATCCACAGATCCCCTCCCCATAGCAGTGCACAGATCCCCCTCCCCATAACACTGCCATCCACAGATACCCCCCATAGCAGTGCCATCCACAGATCCCCCCCCATAACAATGCCATCCACAGATCCCCCCCCCCATCGCAGTGCCATCCACAGATCCCCCCCATAACAATGTCATCCACAGATCCCCCCCCATAGCAGTGCCATCCACAGATCCCCCCCCCATAACAGTGCCATCCACAGATCCCCCCTCCCTATAACACTGCCATCCACAGATCCCCTCCCCATAGCAGTGCACAGATCCCCCTCCCCATAACACTGCCATCCACAGATCCCCCCCATAGCAGTGCCATCCACAGATCCCCCCCCATAACAATGCCATCCACAGATCCTCTCCATAACAGTGCCATTCACAGATCCCTCCATAGCAGTGCCATCCACAGATCCCCCCTCCCTATAACAGTGCCATCCACAGATCCCCCCTCCCTATAACAGTGCCATCCACAGATCACCCCTCCCTATAACACTGCCATCCACTGATCCCCCTCCCCATAGCAGTGCACAGATCCCCCTCCCCATAACACTGCCATCCACAGATCCCCCTCCATAACAGTGCCATCCACAGATCCCCCTCCATAACAGCGCCATCCACAGATCTCCCAATACACCGGCCACATCAGTATTCAGACTATTCCTTAACTGGCAGTAACTTTTACTTGAACTTTAAATCAGCTCTATGATTTTTATTACCTTACAAATACAATGAAGCTCCAGTAACAGGCAGAGCAGGCGGCGGCGTAACGTCACTTACTCACGTGACGCGCCTGCTCCGCCCACTTTATGAATGAAGCAGGCGCGTCACGTGAGTAAGTGACGTAACGCCGCCGCCCGCTCAGCCTGTTACCGGAGCTTCATTGTAAGTTAGTAAAGATGCGCTGATTTAAAGTTGAAGTAAAAGTTACTGCTGGTTAAGGACCCTGACCGCCCGCTCCCGCCCCGCATAGCAACGAATCGGCCGATTATTCGATAACTGGATTCGTTGATAATGAATCCCGTTATCGAATATTATCGATAACTTCGATTAATCGTTGCAGCCCTAATTATAATATACAGTAATATAGAGGTAATAATATCACAGGTATCACCGGATAATGTCTGATAACCCCTCACATGTAAAATAGAGGTAATTATGTCTCTGGTGTATTTTCTGGATTCTCAGCACTTTTTAATTGTATCTTTTTGTAATTACAATTGTAGAAAATAAAATTATTCAATAAAAAAAAAAAAAAAAATAGAGGTAATAATATCACAGATATCACCGGATAATATCTGATAACCCCTCACATGTAATATACAGTAATATAGAAGTAATAATATCACAGGTATCACCGGATAATGTCTGATAACCCCTCACATGTAATATACAGTAATATAGAGGTAATAATATCACAGATATCACCGGATAATATCTGATAACCCCTCACATGTAATATACAGTAATATAGAAGTAATAATATCACAGGTATCACCGGATAATGTCTGATAACCCCTCACATGTAATATACAGTAATATAGAGGTAATAATATCACAGATATCACCGGATAATGTCTGATAACCCCTCACATGTAATATACAGTAATATAGAGGTAATAATATCACAGGTATCACCGGATAATGTCTGATAACCCCTCACATGTAATATACAGTAATACAGAGGTAATAATATCACAGGTATCACCGGATAATATCTGATAACCCCTCACATGTAATATACAGTAATATAGAGGTAATAATATCACTGATATCACCGGATAATATCTGATAACCCCTCACATGTAATATACAGTAATATAGAAGTAATAATATCACAGGTATCACCGGATAATGTCTGATAACCCCTCACATGTAATATAGAGGTAATAATATCACAGGTATCACCGGATAATATCTGATAACCCCTCACATGTAATATACAGTAGATATAGAAGTAAGTGACACATATGATAATTTCCCGCTCTCACAGGTGGCGTTATATGGGGATTCCTGTGCACTATTATGACATCATGGGGAACTTAGGCTACTTTCACACCAGCGTTTAAGTTTTCCGGTATTGAGTTCCGTCATAGGGGCTTAATACCGGAAAAAAACGCTTCAGTTTTGTCCCCAATTATTGTCAATGGGGACAAAACTGAACAGTATAACAATAGCAAAGACAGGTGCACTCTGCGGTCTTACTAAACCCTCAAACTGATGATAAAATTGAGAATTTAGCTAACATGTCCTACGGTGTAGGACTTGTCTGAGCCCGAGCACCGCGCCAAGGTTTCTCAAGTAGCTCGGGACCTAACACTCACCTACATAGCCCTTGTGGGCAATGCCAGGGGCCAGTGGGCAAATTACAGGAGCATGAGGTCCGACTCACAGACAACTCACCAGTTACCTCCAGCATGTGGCCATGCTAGCAATGGGAGGACGGAGGAGTCTGCGAGTTCCACTAAAGACTGACTAGTATGGCCCAGGCCTCGCAGGTGCACCTAAATGTAGCCTGTGGATGGAAAGCAGGGGATCGTCATTAGCAACAGGCCACAAGTGCAGGATTTTCTCCCCTGTGTGTATATATGTGTGTGTGTATGTATATATATATACAGTACAGACCAAAAGTTTGGACACACCTTCTCATTCAAAGAGTTTTCTTTATTTTCATGACTATGAAGGCATCAAAACTATGAATTAACACATGTGGAATTATATACATAACAAACAAGTGTGAAACAACTGAAAATATGTCATATTCTAGGTTCTTCAAAGTAGCCACCTTTTGCTTTGATTACTGCTTTGCACACTCTTGGCATTTTCTTGATGAGCTTCAAGAGGTAGTCCCCTGAAATGGTCTTCCAACAGTCTTGAAGGAGTTCCCAGAGATGCTTAGCACTTGTTGGCCCTTTTGCCTTCACTCTGCGGTCCAGCTCACCCCAAACCATCTCGATTGGGTTCAGGTCCGGTGACTGTGGAGGCCAGGTCATCTGGCGCAGCACCCCATCACTCTCCTTCATGGTCAAATAGCCCTTACTTTCAAAGTTTTCCCAATTTTTCGGCTGACTGACTGACCTTCATTTCTTAAAGTAATGATGGCCACTCGTTTTTCTTTACTTAGCTGCTTTTTTCTTGCCATAATACAAATTCTAACAGTCTATTCAGTAGGACTATCAGCTGTGTATCCACCTGAATTCTCCTCAACGCAACTGATGGTCCCAACCCCATTTATAAGGCAAGAAATCCCACTTATTAAACCTGACAGGGCACACCTGTGAAGTGAAGACCATTTCAGGGGACTACCTCTTGAAGCTCATCAAGAGAATGCCAAGAGTGTGCAAAGCAGTAATCAAAGCAAAAGGTGGCTACTTTGAAGAACCTAGAATATGACATATTTTCAGTTGTTTCACACTTGTTTGTTATGTATATAATTCCACATGTGTTAATTCATAGTTTTGATGCCTTCAGTGTGAATCTACAATTTTCATAGTCATGAAAATAAAGAAAACTCTTTGAATGAGAAGGTGTGTCCAAACTTTTGGTCTGTACTGTATGTATATATATATATATATACAGTGGGGGAAATAATTATTTGACCCCTCACTGATTTTGTAAGTTTGTCCAATGACAAAGAAATGAAAAGTCTCAGAACAGTATCATTTCAATGGTAGGTTTATTGTAACAGTGGCAGATAGCACATCAAAAGGAAAATCGAAAAAATAACTTTAAATAAAAGATAGCAACTGATTTGCATTTCATTGAGTGAAATAAGTATTTGAACCCTCTAACAAAAAAAGACTTAATACTTGGTGGAAAAACCCTTGTTTGCAAGCACAGAGGTCAAACGTTTCTTGTAATTGATGACCAAGTTTGCGCACATTTTAGGAGGAATGTTGGTCCACTCCTCTTTGCAGATCATCTCTAAATCCCTAAGGTTTCGAGGCTGTCTCTGTGCAACTCTGAGCTTGAGCTCCCTCCATAGGTTTTCGATTGGATTAAGGTCCGGAGACTGACTAGGCCACTCCATGACCTTAATGTGCTTCTTCTTGAGCCACTCCTTTGTTGCCTTTGCTGTATGTTTTGGGTCATTGTCGTGCTGGAACACCCATCCACGACCCATTTTCAGTTTCCTGGCAGAGGGAAGGAGGTTGTCGCTCAGGATTTCACGATACATGGCTCCGTCCATTTTCCCGTTTATGCGAATAAGTTGTCCTGTGCCCTTAGCAGAAAAACACCCCCAAAGCAAAATGTTTCCACCCCCATGCTTGACGGTGGGGACGGTGTTTTGGGGGTCATAGGCAGAATTTTTCTTCCTCCAAACACAGCGAGTTGAGTTAATGCCAAAGAGCTCTATTTTGGTCTCATCAGACCACAGCACCTTCTCCCAGTCACTCTCTGAATCATTCAGGTGTTCATTGGCAAACTTCAGACGGGCCTGCACATGTGCCTTCCTGAGCAGGGGGACCTTGCGAGCCCTGCAGGATTTTAATCCATTGCGGTGTAATGTGTTTCCAATGGTTTTCTTGGTGACTGTGGTCCCTGCTAATTTGAGGTCCTTAACTAACTCCTCCCGTGTAGTTCTAGGATGCTTTTTCACCTTTCTCAGAACCATTGACACCCCACGAGGTGAGATCTTGCGTGGAGCCCCAGAGCGAGGTCGATTGATGGTCATTTTGTGCTCCTTCCATTTTCGAACAATCGCACCAACAGTTGTCACCTTCTCTCCCAGCTTCTTGCTAATGGTTTTGTAGCCCATTCCAGCCTTGTGCAGGTCTACAATTTTGTCTCTGACATCCTTGGACAGCTCTTTGGTCTTTCCCATGTTGGAGAGTTTGGAGTCTGCTTGATTGATTGATTCTGTGGACAGGTGTCTTTTATACAGGTGACTAGTTAATACAGGTGTCCTTAATGAGGGTGACTAATTGAGTAGAAGTGTCTAACCACTCTGTGGGAGCCAGAACTCTTAATGGTTGGTAGGGGTTCAAATACTTATTTCACTCAATGAAATGCAAATCAGTTGCTATCTTTTATTTAAAGTTATTTTTTCGATTTTCCTTTTGATGTGCTATCTGCCACTGTTACAATAAACCTACCATTGAAATGATACTGTTCTGAGACTTTTCATTTCTTTGTCATTGGACAAACTTACAAAATCAGTGAGGGGTCAAATAATTATTTCCCCCACTGTATATACACACACACAACTGCATGTGGGTTTGAGCACTTCCTGCCTGTTTAATACCACACCATTCTTTTGGTCTCTTTCACTCGAGTGTGTCCGGATAAAGTCTGGATGCGTTGCGGCAAACCCGCGCGAGTAGGTACCCAATTGCAGTCAGTTTTGACTGCGATTGCGTTCCGTTGTTCAGTTTTTATCGCGATAAAAAACTGACTGTGGTACCCAGACCCGAACTTCTTCACAGAAGTTCAGGTTTGGGTTCAAGGTTGTGTAGATTGTATTATTTCCCCTTATAACATGGTTATAAGGAAAAATAATAGCATTCTTAATACAGAATGCATAGTACAATAGGGCTGGAGGGGTTAAAAAAATAAAAAATAATTTAACTCTCCTTAATCCACTTGTTCGCGCAGCCCGGCTTCTCTTCTGTCTTCTTCTGTGAGGAAAAGGACCTTTGATGACGTCACTGCGCTCATCACATGGTCCATCACATGATCTTTTACTATGGTGATGGACCATGTGATGATCGCAGTGACGTCATCAAAGGTCCTATTCCTCACAGAAGAAGACAGAAGAGAAGCCGGCTGCGCAAACAAGTTTATTAAGGTGAGTTAAAGAGGACCTTTCACTAGAATAAAACATCTAAACTAAGTATACAGACATGGAGAGCGGCGCCCAGGGATCCCCCTGCACTTACTGTTATGCCCGGGCGCCGCTCCGTTCGCCCGGTATAGGCTCCGGTATCTTCATGTAAAAGTGAAGATACCGCGCGTTCACAGGAACGGAAGGTAAGAGAGTTGATCTCCAGCCTGCCAGCGGCGATCGTTCGCTGGCAGGCTGGAGATGCGATTTTTTTAACCCCTAACAGGTATATTAGACGCTGTTTTGATAACAGCGTCTAATATACCTGCTACCTGGTCCTCTGGTGGTCCCCTTTGTTTGGATCGACCACCAGAGGACACAGGCAGCTCTGTAATAAGTAGCACCAAGCACCACACTACAAAACACCCCCCCCTGTCACTTATTAACCCCTTATTAGCCCCTGATCGCCCCTGATCACCCCTGATCACCCCATATAGACTCCCTGATCACCCCCCTGTCATTGATTACCCCCCTGTCTTTGATCACCCCCCTGTAAAGCTCCATTCAGACGTCCGCATGATTTTTACGGATCCACTGATACATGGATCGGATCCGCAAAACACATACGGACGTCTGAATGAAGCCTTACAGGGGGGTGATCAATGACAGGGGGGTGATCACCCCATATAGACTCCCTGATCACCCCCCTGTCATTGATCACCCCCCTGTCATTGATCACCCCCCTGTAAGGCTCCATTCAGACATTTTTTTGGCCCAAGTTAGCGGAAATTATTATTTTTTTTCTTACAAAGTCTCATATTCCACTAACTTGTGTCAAAAAATAGAATCTCACATGAACTCACCATACCCCTCACGGAATCCAAATGCGTAAAAATTTTTAGACATTTATATTCCAGACTTCTTCTCACGCTTTAGGGCCCCTAGAATGCCAGGGCAGTATAAATACCCCACATGTGACCCCATTTCGGAAAGAAGACACCCCCAGGTATTCCGTGAGGGGCATATTGAGTCCATGAAAGATTTAAAAAAAATTCCCAAGTTAGCGGAAAGGGAGACTTTGTGAGAAAAAGATAAATAAAATCAATTTCCGCTAACTTGTGCCAAAAAAAAATAAATTCTATGAACTCGCCATGCCCCTCATTGAATACCTTGGGGTGTCTTCTTTCCAAAATGGGGTCACATGTGGGGTATTTATACTGCCCTGGCATTCTAGGGGCCCTAAAGCGTAAAAAGAAGTCTGGGATCCAAATGTCTAAAAATGCCCTCATAAAAGGAATGTGGGCCCCTTTGCGCATCTAGGCTGCAAAAAAGTGTCACACATCTGGTATCTCCGTACTCAGGAGAAGTTGGGCAATGTGTTTTGGGGTGTCATTTTACATATACCCATGCTGGGTGAGATAAATATCTTGGTCAAATGCCAACTTTGTATAAAAAAATGGGAAAAGTTGTCTTTTGCCGAGATATTGCTCTCACCCAGCATGAGTATATGTAAAAAGACACCCCAAAACACATTGCCCAACTTCTCCTGAATACGGCGATACCACATGTGTGACACTTTTTTGCAGCCTAGGTGGGCAAAGGGGCCCACATTCCAAAGAGCACCTTTCGGATTTCACTGGTCATTTACCTACTTACCACACATTAGGGCCCCTAGAATGCCAGGGCAGTATAACTACCCCACAAGTGACCCCATTTTGGAAAGAAGACACCCCAAGGTATTCCGTGAGGGGCATGGCGAGTTCCTAGAATTTTATATTTTTTGTCACAAGTTAGTGGAAAATGATGATTTTTTTATTTATTTTTTTTCCTTACAAAGTCTCATATTCCACTAACTTGTGACAAAAAATAAAAACTTCCATGAACTCACTATGCCCATCACGAAATACCTTGGGGTGTCTTCTTTCCAAAATGGGGTCACTTGTGGGGTAGTTATACTGCCCTGGCATTCTAGGGGCCCAAATGTGTGGTAAGAAGTTTGAAATCAAAATGTGTAAAAAATGACCGGTGAAATCCGAAAGGTGCTCTTTGGAATATGGGCCCCTTTGCCCACCTAGGCTGCAAAAAAGTGTCACGCATCTGGTATCTCCGTACTCGGGAGAAGTTGGGGAATGTGTTTTGGGGTGTCATTTTACATATACCCATGCTGGGTGAGAGAAATATCTTGGCAAAAGACAACTTTTCCCATTTTTTATACAAAGTTGGCATTTGACCAAGATATTTATCTCACCCAGCATGGGTATATGTAAAAAGACACCCCAAAACACATTCCTCAACTTCTCCTGAATACAGAGATACCACATGTGTGGCACTTTTTTGCAGCCTAGGTGGGCAAAGGGGCCCACATTCCAAAGAGCACCTTTCGGATTTCACCGGTCATTTTTTACAGAATTTGATTTCAAACTACTTACCACACATTTGGGCCCCTAGAATGCCAGGGCAGTATAACTACCCCCACAAGTGACCCCATTTTGGAAAGAAGACACCCCAAGGTATTCGCTGATGGGCATAGTGAGTTCATAGAAGTTTTTATTTTTTGTCACAAGTTAGTGGAATATGAGACTTTGTAAGAAAAAAAAAATAAAAAATCATCATTTTCCACTAACTTGTGACAAAAAATAAAAAGTTCTATGAACTCACTATGCCCATCAGCGAATACCTTAGGGTGTCTACTTTCAGAAATGGGGTCATTTGTGGGGTGTTTTTACTGTCTGGGCATTGTAGAACCTCAGGAAACATGACAGGTGCTCAGAAAGTCAGAGCTGCTTCAAAAAGCGGAAATTCATGATGTTTATTTTTTTTATTGGTTAAGTATTTTTATTTTAAGGAAAGGAGGGTGATTTTGAACTTTTTTTTTTTATATATATATATTAGTAAAAAAAATTTTTTACTTTTTTTAAGTTGCCTTGGGTGACAATAACTGGCAATCATTCGATTGCCCATAGTATTCAGCGATGGCTATATAGCCACCATTGAAGACTTCATTTGCACTATATCAATACAAGGCTGCCACCTAGTGGCCTGTATTGATATATACATCTAATTGACTCTGAAGCCTGCTTGATGCTTCGGTCAATTAGCACAAAGTAACAGGTTCCCCGATCTCAGCCGGTGGAAAGCTGTTACCGAACCGGAAGCGCGCGACTTCTGGTTCCGGTCATGCGCAGATGCCGTGGTCACATTTGACCACGGCATCTGAAGGGTAAGATGCATGCGATCAGCCTTTTGGCTGATCGCATACATGTGCCGCCGGTCTCTGCTATTAAAAATAGCAGAAACCCCGCGGCTAAGGCGCCATGTTGAGGGATCGGACCCATGACGAACAGCTACGTCATGGGTCCTTAAAGGGTTAAAAAAGTGACTAAAGCTCAAAATCCTTCTAATAGCTTTTATTTCCATACACACATATGCATTGGGAACACTACACATTCTATTTCAAATCAAAACATGAAGAAAAATATATAAAATTTGTGTTGTTCCTCTAAAAAAAATTGAAGAAAAGTGAATATTAGACAAAAAAATAGCAGTGTTTGTATTCTTCTTTGCAAACTCAAACATTCACTATATGAACTGAAAAATGTCTGAAGATTTTGCTTTCCTTTGAATCACTTCACTAATATTTAGTTGTATAACCGCTGTTTCTGAGAACTGCTGTACATCTGTGTTGCTCGGAGTCAACCACCTTCTGGCCCCTGTGAACAGGTATTCCAGCCCAGGATGATTGGACTACATTCCACAGTTCTTCTCTTTTTCTTGGTTTTGCCTCAGAAACTGCATTTTTTTATGTCACCCCACAAGTTTTCTATTGTATTAAAGGGTTTCTATCACTTTGTTTCACCTATTTAGCTTTCAGACACTAGCGATCCGCTAGTGTCTGCTTTATCTAACCATCCTAATATAAGAGCTTATTGTCCTGCCGTTTAGCTAAAAAAATAACTTATATAGATATGCAAATGAGCCTCTAGGTGCTATGGGGGCGTGATTAGCACCTAGAGGCTCCGTCTACCTTAACAAACTGCCGCCGCCCAGCGCGTCCCTCCAGCCCGCCCATCTCCTCCGGAATGCGATGCTCCTCGTATTCGGCGCATGCGCAGTGAATGTCTGATCGCTTCCCTGCTCAGACATCTCCACTGCGCCTGCGCCGATGACGTCATAGTGCTCCGAGGAACAGGCGCAGTGGAGATGTCTGAGCAGGGAAGCGATCAGACATTCACTGCGCATGCGCAGAACAGAGACGCGCACGGAGAGGATCGCTTCAGCTGGAGATGGGCGGGCTGGAGGGACGCGCTGGGCGGCGGCAGTTTGTTAAGGTAGACGGAGCCTCTAGGTGCTAATGACGCCCCCATAGCACCTAGAGGCTCATTTGCATATCTATATAAGTTATTTTTTTAGCTAAACGGCAGGACAATAAGCTCTTATATTAGGATGGTTAGATAAAGCAGACACTAGCGGATCGCTAGTGTCTGAAAGCTAAATAGGTGAAACAAAGTGATAGAAACCCTTTAAGATCCGGGGATTGGGCTGACCACTCCATAACGTCAATCTTGTTGGTCTGGAACCAAGATGTTGCACGTTTACTGGTGTGTTTGGGGTCGATGTCTTGTTGGAACACCCATTTCAAGGGCACTTCCTCTTCAGCATAAGGCAGCATGACCTCTTCATGTATTCTGATGTATTCAAACTGAACCATGATCCCTGGTATGCGATAAATAGGCCCAACACCGTAGTATGAGAAACATCCCCATATCATGATGCTTGCGCCACCATGCTTCACTGTCTTCACAGTGTACTGTGGCTTGAATTCAGTGTTTGGGGGTCGTCTGACAAACTGTCTCCGGCCATTAGACCCAAAAAGAACAATCTTAGTCCTCATGCACACGACCGTTGTGTGCATCCGTGTCCGTTGTTCCGTTTTCCGTGATTTTGTGCGGACCCATTGACTTTCAATGGGTCCGTTGAAAACTCGGAAAATGCACCTTTTGTCATCCGCATCCGTGATCTGTGTTTCCTGTCCGTCAAAAAAATAGGACCTGTCCTATTTTTTGGACGGACAACGGTTCACGGACCCATTCAAGTCAACGGGTCCGTGAAAAAACACGGATGCACACAAGATTGTCATCCGCGTCCGTGATCCGTGTCCGTAGGCTACTTTCACACAGACGGATCCGCAGATCCGTCTGCATAAAAGCTTTTTCAGATCTGAGTTTTCACTTCGTGAAAACTCAGATCCGACAGTATATACTAACACAGAGGCGTTCCCATAGTGATGGGGACGCTTCAAGTTAGAATATACTAAGAACTGTGTACATAACTGCCCCCTGCTGCCTGGCAGCACCCAATCTCTTACAGGGGGCTGTGATCCGCACAATTAACCCCTCAGGTGCCGCACCTGAGGGGTTAATTGTGCGTATCATAGCCCCCTGTAAGAGATCAGGTGCTGCCAGGCAGCAGGGGGCAGACCCCCCTCCCTCCCCAGTATTACATTCATTGGTGGCCAGTGCGGCCCCCCTACCTCCCTCCCCTGTATTACATTCATTGGTGGCCAGTGCGCCCCCCCCTCCCTCCCCAGTATTACATTCATTGGTGGCCAGTGCGGCCCCCCTACCTCCCTCCCCTGTATTACATTCATTGGTGGCCAGTGCGCCCCCCCCTCCCTCCCCAGTATTACATTCATTGGTGGCCAGTGCGGCCCCCCCTACCTCCCTCCCCTGTATTACATTCATTGGTGGCCAGTGCGGCCTCCCCTCTCCCCCCTCCTAATTAAAATCCCCCCCATCATTGGTGGTAGCGGAGAGTTCCGATCGGAGTCCCAGTTTAATCGCTGGGACTCCGATCGGTAACCATGGCAACCAGGACTCTACTGCAGTCCTGGCTGCCATGGTTACTTAGCAATTTTAGAAGCATTATACTTACCTTCGCTGTCTGTGGCCGGCCGGGCGCTCCTCCTACTGGTAAGTGACAGGTCTGTGCTATAAGCAATGCGCCGCACAGACCTTTCACTTACCAGTAGGAGGAGCGCCCGGCCGGCCACAGACAGCGAAGGTAAGTATAATGCTTCTAAAATTGCTAAGTAACCATGGCAGCCAGGACTGCAGTAGCGTCCTGGTTGCCATGGTTACCGATCGGAGCCCCAGCGATTAAACTGGGACTCCGATCAGAACTCTCCACTGCCACCAATGATGAGGTTTTTTTCTCCCAGGCTGTGAGCTGTGCGCTGCGATTGGCCAGCGCTACAGCCTAGGAGAAGGAGACGCCCACAGGACAAGGGCAGACACCGCCTACTATAACTTAGTGAGTGAAGATACTGGAGGGCATAACGGGAGAACGGAGCGGCACCCAGGGATAATAATAGTAAGTGCAGTGAGATCCCCGGGCGCCGCTCTCCATGTCAGCATACTTAGTTCACAATGTTTTTCAAGGTGAAAGGTCCTCTTTAAGTACTTATAGTTCCCCCCCCCCTGTAGTGCCCTCTAGTACTTATAGTCCCCCCCCATAGTGACCCCAGTACTTATAGTTGCTCCCACTGTAGTGCCCCTAAGTACCTATAGTTCCTCCCCTGTAGTGCCCTCCAGTACTTTTAGTTGCCCCCCCCCCCCCCCCCCCACCCCGCAGTGCTCCCTAGCACTTATAGTGTCCTTTATTGTTATAGAGGCTCCTTGTAGTCATAATGTGCCCCCCTACTACCAGCTTCCGGCTGGCCTCTGTGATGCAGGCCACTGGCATGTCCCCGGTTGCGGCCTGTCCCTGGCTTCTGGGCTCAGGTGGTCATATTGAAGTCAACGTTCCGGCTGTGGCTCGGCCTAGGGGTGCGTGATGATGTGGTCACACCGCCTGAGAGCCTGTGCAGCCAGCTCCTTGGGGACCTCCTGCACTCTTCTACTCTCTCATAGGCTTCTGGCCTAGTGGGCTGTGTCCTGTGAGAGCGGGCGGTATGGCGGGGGGCTCCTGTGTCCTAAGGACGGCTATACAGTTAAAAAGATCCACAATCCTGTACCAGGGAACAGTCAGGTGATCTGCCTGTCAGGGAATTCTGGGTGATGTAGTTCTACAGATGCTGTTTTTTCATGGTGTGTTTGAAAGTAATAGGGGCACTGTGGATGTCACTGTTATGGGGGCGCTGTGGATGTCACTGTTATGGGGGCGCTGTGGATGTCACTGTTATGGGGGCGCTGTGGATGTCACTGTTATGGGGGTGCTGTGGATGTCACTGTTATGGGGGCGCTGTGGATGTCACTGTTATGGGGGCACTGTGGATGTCACTGTTATGGGAGCGCTGTGGATGTCACTGTTATGGGGGCGCTGTGGATGTCACTGTTATGGGGATGCTGTGGAGGTCACTGTTATGGGGGCGCTGTGGATGTCACTGTTATGGGGATGCTGTGGAGGTCACTGTTATGGGGGTGCTGTGGCGGTCACTGTTATGGGGGCGCTGTGGATGTCACTGTTATGGGGGGCACTGTGGATGTCACTGTTATGGGGGCGCTGTGGATGTCACTGTTATGGGGGCGCTGTGGATGTCACTGTTATGGGGATGCTGTGGAGGTCACTGTTATGGGGGCGCTGTGGATGTCACTGTTATGGGGATGCTGTGGAGGTCACTGTTATGGGGGTGCTGTGGCGGTCACTGTTATGGGGGCGCTGTGGAGGTCACTGTTATGGGGGCACTGTGGAGGTCACTGTTATTGGGGGTGCTGTGGAGGTCACTGTTATGGGGGTGCTGTGGAGGTCACTGTTATGGGGGCGCTGTGGAGGTCACTGTTATGGGGGCGCTGTGGAGGTCACTGTTATGGGGGCGCTGTGGAGGTCACTGTTATGGGGGCGCTGTGGAGGTCACTGTTATTGGTGGTGCGGTCACTGGGGCAGGAAGAGGACAGAAGGTACATGTGGTCCTTCTGGAGCCTGGGAGCGTACCCTTCAGGATTCTGGGCAGAAGAGCTTACAATCTGCTCAGAAGCTGCAGCGTGGCTGTTGATCTGAGTGCGAACAGCAGGGAAGCTTCCAGCAGAATCAGGACTGAGTATAATCCTCAGCATTGTGTGCGGATCAGTGGATCTGATGGTGGTGATGACCCTGCAAATACTGTTCAGTGCGATAGATGGTGGAGTGCGGTGTAATGTGTACCGCCTGGTGGATGGAGACGAATGTCACTTGTTACGTCATATACTCCAGTCACATCCAGAGCTGCATTTCCAGGATAACTGTAAGGTCTGGAGGCTCGTCCAGGATCTGGCATCAGCAAGGTGACCACAGTGTCTGCAGGCTGCACTACATGGCGCCAGTATTCTGGTGACGCTCTCCTGTGGGGCTGTGGGTATTCCTGACGAGATCTGCCTCTCCATCTGATACCATTGTGTCAGGTGATCAGTGGGTGCCCGCTGACAGTACCACATTGTTCTATAACTGGTGCCCAGGGGCATCGGGCGCTCGCTGCCAAGTGTTGTGCCATGCTTAATATACTCCCCATTCATGTATCACATGTAGCAGGAGGTGAGATATTTACCAGTGTTAAAGGGCTGCTTTCTCCAGCAGCACAGATGATTTCAGGAGAGGAGTATGCTTTCAAGTGAGTAAAGCCATCAGCCATAACAATAAAACCACTACTGGGTGACGTGAATGACACTGATCATCTGGAGACAGTGGCACCTGTCGGGGGAGATAATTCAGGCAGCATGTGAACAGTCAGTTCTGGAAGTTGATATATTGGAAGCAGGAATAATGAGCAAGCGGGAGGATTTGAGCGACAGTGACTAGATCATGATTGTGCAGTGTTATCGGGATGTAGGGGTTAGTACAGTACCTACCAAAAGTGGTCCAAGGAAGGACATCCAGTGACCAGGGACAGGATCATGGCCACCCATGGCTCATTGATGAGTGTGAGGGGGTGAAGGCTAGCCCGTCTGGTCCCATCCTACAGAACAGCACCAGGTGCACTATGGGAAGAAGGCGGCCTGGTCTGATGAATCACATTACATCATGTGGACAGCAGGGTGCACGGGAGTCACTTACCTGAAGAAGAGGTGGCACCAGGTGCACGGTGGGAAGAAGGCGACCTGGTCTGATGAATCACGTTACATCATGTGGACAGCAGGGTGCACGGGAGTCACTTACCTGAAGAAGAGATGGCACCAGGTGCTCTATGGTCTGATGAATCACGTTACATCATGTGGACAGCAGGGTGCACGGGAGTCACTTACCTAGGGAAGAGATGGCACCAGGTGCTCTATGGTCTGATGAATCACGTTACATCATGTGGACAGCAGGGTGCACGGGAGTTACTTACCTGAAGAAGAGGTGGCACCAGGTGCACGGTGGGAAGAAGGCGACCTGGTCTGATGAATCACGTTACATCATGTGGACAGCAGGGTGCGAGTGAGTCACTTACCTGAAGAAGAGGTGGCACCAGGTGCTCTATGGTCTGATGAATCACGTTACATCATGTGGACAGCAGGGTGCGAGTGAGTCACTTACCTGAAGAAGAGGTGGCACCAGGTGCTCTATGGTCTGATGAATCACGTTACATCATGTTGACGGCTGGGTGTGTGAGTCACTTACCTGGGAAAGAGATGGCACCAGGTGCTCTATGGTCTGATGAATCACGTTACATCATGTGGACAGCAGGGTGCACGGGAGTCACTTACCTAGGGAAGAGATGGCACCAGGTGCTCTATGGTCTGATGAATCACGTTACATCATGTTGACGGCTGGCTGTATGAGTCACTTACCTGGGGAATGGAAGGCAACAGGTGCACCTTGGGGAGGACGAGGTGGAGGCAGTTGATGCCCTGGGCAATTTTTTTCTCTTGGGTCCTGTCATCATGTGGATGTGATGCGTACCACATACCTAAACATGGCAACGGCGCCCCCTAATGGCAGTGCCCTCTTTAAGCTGGATATTTCGCCGACCACATGCAAAACCTGTCCAGGAAGGAGGGACATGACAAAGAGATCAAGATGGTGACTTGTCTCTAAAATCCCAGCTCTCCATCCGATCGTCATCGCTGGGACCCATGGACGCCGCACACTGACCACGTACAAGATGTGACCCCTGAGGACACCCGTGAGATCTGGTGGAGTCCGGGCCTCCACAGATCAGTGAGGTGGAGGTGCACAGTATCGGGCAGCTGGTCGTACGTGTCTTATGACCACCTCTAGGGGAAGCCATGTTTGTGCATCTCCTGTCCTCATGTAAGACCTTTCTATTCCTGATAATCTGGAATATCTGATAATCCGGCTCCTGTAGGTATTGTACTGGGGGGGCTGTCCTGCGGTCTATGAGAACGAGGTCACATGCAGGGAGACAGTCAGCAGTCTCATTAATGGCCTGTCACCAGGAATGTGATGAGGCGGCACATTTGGCCGTGTTTTGTTTCGGTGACCCCCAGAGAGGCCGCCGTCCTTGTATGTCCACAGTAAATTGTCTAATAACATGTAGCAAATAAGAGGGAGGTAAGTGACCCTGGGGGATCTTCATGGCTAGAAGTGGTTATTGTCTCCACTGTGCGGGGATATTGCGGCGTATACTTTATCCTTAAAGGGGAAGACCACCCGTGGCCCCCTGCAGGACAATGGGGGACAGTGGTGTGATGTATTTATGAGACTGGTACAGCCGGCATATACCGCATACTGCTCCGGGGCGACACTGCCTTCCTCCTCACCTGATGTCACATAAAAAATAACTGCCCCCATGGTCAATATTCAGTATGGCGGTATTATTATTGGCACCCATACAGGGCTGTATATAGCTGGTGCCGCCCTAGGCACTGAGTCTGAATCCTTCCTATCAGGGCCAGGATGAGGGGAGTTGTGGGCAGAGTATCAGCTGTCCGGGCACCCCCGCAGAACCAGGTACCATAGTGCAGCACAATATACTGCCCCCGCAGAACCAGGTACCATAGTGCAGCACAATATACCGCCCCCGCAGAACCAAGTACCACAGTGCAGAACAATATACTGCCCCCGCAGAACCAAGTACCATAGTGCAGCACAATATACTGCCCCCGCAGAACCAGGTACCATAGTGCAGCACAATATACTGCCCCCGCAGAACCAGGTACCATAGTGCAGCACAATATACTGCCCCCGCAGAACCAGGTACCATAGTGCAGCACAATATACCGCCCCCGCAGAACCAAGTACCACAGTGCAGAACAATATACTGCCCCCGCAGAACCAAGTACCATAGTGCAGCACAATATACTGCCCCCGCAGAACCAGGTACCATAGTGCAGCACAATATACTGCCCCCGCAGAACCAGGTACCATAGTGCAGCACAATATACTGCCCCCGCAGAACCAAGTACCACAGTGCAGCACAATATACTGCCCCCGCAGAACCAAGTACCACAGTGCAGCACAATATACTGCCCCCGCAGAACCAAGTACCATAGTGCAGCACAATATACTGCCCCAGCAAAACCAAGTACCACAGTGCAGCACAATATACTGCCCCAGCAGAACCAAGTACCACAGTGCAGCACAATATACTGCCCCAGCAGAACCAAGTACCACAGTGTAGCACAATATACTGCCCCAGCAGAACCAATTACCACAGTGCAGCACAATATACTGCCCCAGCAGAACCGAGTAGCACAGTGCAGCACAATATGCTGCCCCAGCAGAACCAAGTACCACAGTGCAGCACAATATGCTGCCCCAGCAGAACCAAGTACCACAGTGCAGCACAATATGCTGCCCCAGCAGAACCAAATATCACATTTGACTGTGGCAAATATAACTGTGTGGCAATCCGTGTCCTGCTGTAACTATGTGCCCCTCATGTCCTCCTGTGACTATGTGCCACCTATGTCCTGCTGTGACTATGTGACCCCCCTGTCCTGCTGTGACTGTGACCCCCATGTCCTGCTGTGACTGTGACCCCCATGTCCTTATTTGACTGTGACCCCCATGTCCTGCTGTGACTATGTGACCCCCATGTCCTGCTGTGACTATGTGACCCCCATGTCCTGCTGTGACTATGTGACCCCCATGTCCTGCTGTGACTGTGACCCCCATGTCCTGCTGTGACTGTGACCCCCTGTGTCCTGCTGTAACAATGTGACCCTCCATGTTCTCCTGTGACTCTGTGACCCCCCCCAATGTCCTCCTGTGACTATGTCTGTGACTATGTGCCCCCCCATGTCCTGCTGTGACTATGTGCCCCCCCATGTCCTGCTGTGACTCCGTGCCCCCCCATGTCCTGCTGTGACTATGTGCCCCCCCATGTCCTGCTGTGACTGTGCCCCCCATGTCCTGCTGTGACTATGTGCCCCCCCATGTCCTGCTGTGACTATGTGCCCCCATGTCCTGCTGTGACTATGTGCCCCCCCATGTCCTGCTGTGACTGTGACCCCCATGTCCTGCTGTGACTATGTGACCCCCATGTCCTGCTGTGACTATGTGCCCCCATGTCCTGCTGTGACTATGTGCCCCCCCATGTCCTGCTGTGACTATGTGCCCCCCCATGTCCTGCTGTGACTATGTGCCCCCCCCATGTCCTGCTGTGACTATGTGCCCCCCCATGTCCTGCTGTGACTATGTGCCCCCCCATGTCCTGCTGTGACTATGTGCCCCCCCATGTCCTGCTGTGACTATGTGCCCCCCCATGTCCTGCTGTGACTATGTGCCCCCCCATGTCCTGCTGTAACTATGTGCCCCCCATGTCCTCCTGTGACTGTGCCCCCCCATGTCCTCCTGTGACTATGTTCCCCCCATGTCCTCCTGTGACTATGTGCCCCCCCATGTCCTCCTGTGACTATGTGCCCCCCCATGTCCTCCTGTGACTATGTGCCCCCCCATGTCCTCCTGTGACTATGTGCCCCCCATGTCCTGCTGTGACTATGTGCCCCCCCATGTCCTGCTGTGACTATGTGCCCCCCCATGTCCTCCTGTGACTATGTGCCCCCCCATGTCCTGCTGTGACTATGTGCCCCCCCATGTCCTGCTGTGACTATGTGCCCCCCCATGTCCTGCTGTGACTATGTGCCCCCCCATGTCCTCCTGTGACTATGTGCCCCCCATGTCCTGCTGTGACTATGTGCCCCCCCATGTCCTCCTGTGACTATGTGCCCCCCCATGTCCTGCTGTGACTATCTGCCCCCCATGTCCTGCTGTAACTATGTGCCCCCCCCATGTCCTCCTGTGACTATGTGCCCCCCCATGTCCTCCTGTGACTATGTGCCCCCCATGTCCTCCTGTGACTATGTGCCCCCCCCATGTCCTCCTGTGACTATGTTCCCCCCATGTCCTCCTGTGACTATGTGCCCCCCATGTCCTCCTGTGACTATGTGCCCCCCCCATGTCCTCCTGTGACTATGTGCCCCCCCCATGTCCTCCTGTGACTATGTGCCCCCCCCATGTCCTCCTGTGACTATGTGCCCCCCCATGTCCTCCTGTGACTATGTGCCCCCCCCCCATGTCCTCCTGTGACTATGTGCCCCCCCCCATGTCCTCCTGTGACTATGTGCCCCCCCATGTCCTCCTGTGACTATGTGCCCCCCCCCCCATGTCCTGCTGTGACTATGTGCCCCCCCATGTCCTGCTGTGACTATGTGCCCCCCCATGTCCTGCTGTGACTATGTGCCCCCCCATGTCCTGCTGTGACTATGTGCCCCCCCATGTCCTGCTGTGACTATGTGCCCCCCCATGTCCTGCTGTGACTGTGCCCCCCCATGTCCTGCTGTGACTATGTGCCCCCCCATGTCCTCCTGTGACTATGTGCCCCCCCCCATGTCCTGCTGTGACTATGTGCCCCCCCATGTCCTCCTGTGACTATGTGCCCCCCCATGTCCTGCTGTGACTATGTGCCCCCCCATGTCCTGCTGTGACTATGTGCCCCCCCATGTCCTCCTGTGACTATGTGCCCCCCCCATGTCCTGCTGTGACTATGTGCCCCCCCATGTCCTCCTGTGACTATGTTCCCCCCCATGTCCTCCTGTGACTATGTGCCCCCCCATGTCCTCCTGTGACTATGTGCCCCCCCCATGTCCTGCTGTGACTATGTGCCCCCCCATGTCCTCCTGTGACTATGTTCCCCCCCATGTCCTCCTGTGACTATGTTCCCCCCCATGTCCTCCTGTGACTATGTGCCCCCCCATGTCCTCCTGTGACTATGTTCCCCCCCATGTCCTCCTGTGACTATGTGCCCCCCCATGTCCTCATGTGACTATGTGCCCCCCCATGTCCTCCTGTGACTATGAGCCCCCCCATGTCCTCCTGTGACTATGTTCCCCCCATGTCCTCCTGTGACTGTGCCCCCCCCCATGTCCTCCTGTGACTATGTGCCCCCCCCCATGTCCTCCTGTGACTATGTGCCCCCCCCATGTCCTCCTGTGACTATGTGCCCCCCCATGTCCTCCTGTGACTATGTGCCCCCCCATGTCCTCCTGTGACTATGTGCCCCCCATGTCCTGCTGTGACTATGTGCCCCCCATGTCCTGCTGTGACTATGTGCCCCCCCATGTCCTGCTGTGACTATGTGCCCCCCCATGTCCTGCTGTGACTATGTGCCCCCCCATGTCCTGCTGTGACTATGTGCCCCCCCATGTCCTGCTGTGACTATGTGCCCCCCCATGTCCTCCTGTGACTATGTGCCCCCCCCATGTCCTCCTGTGACTATGTGCCCCCCCCATGTCCTGCTGTGACTGTGCCCCCCATGTCCTCCTGTGACTATGTGCCCCCCCCCATGTCCTGCTGTGACTATGTGCCCCCCCATGTCCTCCTGTGACTATGAGCCCCCCCATGTCCTCCTGTGACTATGTTCCCCCCATGTCCTCCTGTGACTATGTGCCCCCCCCCATGTCCTCCTGTGACTATGTGCCCCCCCCCCATGTCCTCCTGTGACTATGTGCCCCCCCCATGTCCTCCTGTGACTATGTGCCCCCCCCATGTCCTCCTGTGACTATGTGCCCCCCCCATGTCCTCCTGTGACTATGTGCCCCCCATGTCCTGCTGTGACTATGTGCCCCCCATGTCCTGCTGTGACTATGTGCCCCCCCATGTCCTGCTGTGACTATGTGCCCCCCCATGTCCTGCTGTGACTATGTGCCCCCCCATGTCCTGCTGTGACTATGTGCCCCCCCATGTCCTGCTGTGACTATGTGCCCCCCCATGTCCTGCTGTGACTATGTGCCCCCCCATGTCCTGCTGTGACTATGTGCCCCCCCATGTCCTCCTGTGACTATGTGCCCCCCCCATGTCCTCCTGTGACTATGTGCCCCCCCATGTCCTGCTGTGACTGTGCCCCCCATGTCCTCCTGTGACTATGTGCCCCCCCCCATGTCCTGCTGTGACTATGTGCCCCCCCATGTCCTCCTGTGACTATGTGCCCCCCCATGTCCTGCTGTGACTATGTGCCCCCCCATGTCCTGCTGTGACTATGTGCCCCCCCATGTCCTCCTGTGACTATGTGCCCCCCCATGTCCTCCTGTGACTATGTTCCCCCCCATGTCCTCCTGTGACTATGTGCCCCCCATGTCCTCCTGTGACTATGTTCCCCCCCATGTCCTGCTGTAACTATGTGCCCCCCCCCCATGTCCTCCTGTGACTATGTGCCCCCCATGTCCTCCTGTGACTATGTTCCCCCCCATGTCCTGCTGTAACTATGTGCCCCCCCATGTCCTGCTGTGACTATGTGCCCCCCCATGTCCTGCTGTGACTATGTGCCCCCCCATGTCCTGCTGTGACTATGTGCCCCCCCATGTCCTCCTGTGACTATGTGCCCCCCATGTCCTCCTGTGACTATGTTCCCCCCCATGTCCTGCTGTAACTATGTACCCCCTCATGTCCTGCTGTGACTATGTGCCCCCCCCATGTCCTCCTGTGACTGTGCCCCCCCATGTCCTGCTGTGACTATGTGCCCCCCCATGTCCTCCTGTGACTATGTGCCCCCCCCATGTCCTCCTGTGACTATGTGCCCCCCATGTCCTCCTGTGACTATGTGCCCCCCATCAGGAGATCATTTATTTACTCCATGCATCACCGTCCTGTACTCCATGCGTCATTATCCCGTACCCCGAGTGTCAGCGTCCTGTTCCCCGTACCCCAGGTGTCAGCGTCCTGTTCCCCGTACCCCGGGTGTCAGCGTCCCGTAATCCGGGTGTCAGCGTCCCGTACCCCGGGTGTCAGCGTCCTGTACCCCGAGTGTCAGCGTGCCTCTGTATTGAGAATTGGGGTTCGGGGGTGTTCTCTCCTTGCAGTTATCACTGCACACTGATGTACGGTGAATCTCCTGACCATGAATGACAGGATGTCCTGTCACTGTCACTCCCAGTCCTGCATATGAAGAGTTAATAGCCTCAGACTGATTCCTCGTCAGTCAGGAGAAGGTAACGCGGCGGATTACAGGGCGTCCTCATAGCATCCTAGTGTAGATGAGCCAACCAGAAAGAAGGACTGAACCCCACAGGTATGTACTGTAATGTACACCTACCGACCCTACTGACAGGAAGATTACAGGGAGATGAGGATTAGATGTATATGAGGATTAGATGTATATGAGGATTAGATGTATATGAGGATTATATGTATATGAGGATTATATGTATATGAGGATTAGATGTATATGAGGTATATGAGGATTAGATGTATATGAGGATTAGATGTATATGAGGTATATGCGGATTAGATGTATATGTGGATTATATGTATATGGGGTATATGAGGATTAGATGTATATGGGGTATATGAGGATTAGATGTATATGAGGATTAGATGTATATGTGGATTAGATGTATATGAGGATTAGATGTATATGAGGATTATATGTATATGTGGATTAGATATATATGAGGTATATGAGGATTAGATGTATATGTGGATTAGATGTATATAAGGATTATATGTATATGGGGTATATGAGGATTAGATGTATATGAGGATTAGATGTATATGAGATATATGAGGATTAGGTGTATATGTGGATTAGATGTATATAAGGATTATATGTATATGGGGTATATGAGGATTAGATGTATATGGGGTATATGTGGATTAGATGTATATAAGGATTAGATGTATATGGGGTATATGAGGATTAGATGTATATGTGGATTAGATGTATATAAGGATTATATGTATATGGGGTATATGAGGATTAGATGTATATGAGGATTAGATGTATATGAGGCATATGAGGATTAGATGTATATGAGGTATATGTGGATTATATGTATATAAGGATTATATGTATATGAGGATTATATGTATATGAGATATATGAGGATTATATGTATATGAGGTATATGTGGAATAGATGTATATAAGGATTATATGTATATGGGGTATATGAGGATTAGATGTATATGAGGATTAGATGTATATGTGGATTAGATGTATATGAGGATTATATGTATATGGGGTATATGAGGATTATATGTATATGGGGTATATGAGGATTAGATGTATATGGGGTATATGAGGATTAGATGTATATGGGGTATATGAGGATTAGATGTTTATGGGGTATATGAGGATTAGATGTATATGAGGATTAGATGTATATGAGGCATATCAGGATTAGATGTATATGAGGATTAGATGTATATGAGGATTAGATGTATATGAGGTATATGAGGATTAGATGTATATAAGGATTATATGTATATGGGGTATATGAGGATTAGATGTATATGAGAATTAGATGTATGAGGTATATGTGGATTAGATGTATATGGGGTATATGAGGATTAGATGTATATGAGGATTAGATGTATATGTGGATTAGATGTATATGAGGATTATATGTATATGGGGTATATGAGGATTAGATGTATATGAGGATTATATGTATATGTGGATTAGATGTATATAAGGATTATATGTATATGGGGTATATGAGGATTAGATGTATATGGGGTATATGAGGATTAGATGTATATGTGGATTATATGTATATGAGGATTATATGTATATGTATATGAGGTATATGTGGATTAGATGTATATAAGGATTATATGTATATGGGGTATGAGAGGATTATATGTATATGGGGTATATGAGGATTAGATGTATATGTGGATTAGATGTATATAAGGATTATATGTATATGGGGTATATGAGGATTAGATGTATATGAGGATTAGATGTATATGAGGATTAGATGTATATGAGGATTAGATGTATATGAGGCATATGAGGATTAGATGTATATGAGGATTAGATGTATATGAGGTATATGTGGATTAGATGTATATAAGGATTATATGTATATGAGGATTAGATGTATATGAGATATATGAGGATTATATGTATATGGGGTATATGAGGATTAGATGTATATGAGGATTAGATGTATATGTGGATTAGATGTATATGAGGTATATGAGGATTAGATGTATATGAGGATTATATGTATATGGGGTATATGAGGATTAGATGTATATGGGGTATATGAGGATTAGATGTATATGGGGTATATGAGGATTAGATGTATATGGGGTATATGAGGATTAGATGTATATGGGGTATATGAGGATTAGATGTATATGAGGATTAGATGTATATGAGGCATATCAGGATTAGATGTATATGAGGATTAGATGTATATGAGGATTAGATGTATATGAGGATTAGATGTATATGAGGATTAGATGTATATGAGGTATATGAGGATTAGATGTATATAAGGATTAGATGTGTATGAGGTATATGTGGATTAGATGTATATGAGGATTAGATGTATATAAGGATTAGATGTATATAAGGTATATGAGGATTAGATGTATATGAGGATTAGATGTATATGAGGATTAGATGTATATAAGGATTAGATGTATATGAGGATTAGATGTATATGAGAATTAGATGTATGAGGTATATGTGGATTAGATGTATATGGGGTATATGAGGATTAAATGTATATGAGGATTAGATGTATATGTGGATTAGATGTATATGAGGTATATGAGGATTAGATGTATATGTGGATTAGATGTATATGAGGATTATATGTATATGGGGTATATGAGGATTAGATGTATATGAGGATTAGATGTATATGAGGATTATATGTATATGTGGATTAGATGTATATAAGGATTATATGTATATGGGGTATATGAGGATTAGATGTATATGGGGTATATGAGGATTAGATGTATATGTGGATTAGATGTATATGAGGATTAGATGTATATGAGGATTAGATGTATATGAGGTATATGTGGATTAGATGTATATAAGGATTATATGTATATGGGGTATATGTGGATTAGATGTGTATGAGGTATATGTGGATTAGATGTATATGAGGTATATGAGGATTAGATGTATATGAGGATTAGATGTATATGAGGTATATGAGGATTAGATGTATATAAGGATTATATGTATATGGGGTATATGAGGATTAGATGTATTTGTGGATTAGATGTGTATGAGGTATATGTGGATTAGATGTATATGAGGTATATGAGGATTAGATGTATATGAGGATTAGATGTATATGAGGATTAGATGTATATGAGGTATATGAGGATTAGATGTATATGAGGATTAGATGTATATGAGGATTAGATGTATATGTGGATTAGATGTATATGTGGATTAGATGTATATAAGGATTATATGTATATGGGGTATATGAGGATTAGATGTATATGAGGATTAGATGTATATGAGGTATATGTGGATTATATGTATATAAGGATTATATGTATATGAGGATTAGATGTATATGAGATATATGAGGATTATATGTATATGAGGTATATGTGGAATAGATGTATATAAGGATTATATGTATATGAGGATTAGATCTATATGAGATATATGAGGATTATATATATATGCGGTATATGAGGATTAGATGTATATGAGGATTAGATGTATATGAGGATTATATGTATATGGGGTATATGAGGATTAGATGTATATGGGGTATATGAGGATTAGATGTATATGGGGTATATGAGGATTAGATGTATATGGGGTATATGAGGATTAGATGTTTATGGGGTATATGAGGATTAGATGTATATGAGGATTAGATGTATATGAGGCATATCAGGATTAGATGTATATGAGGATTAGATGTATATGAGGATTAGATGTATATGAGGTATATGAGGATTAGATGTATATAAGGATTATATGTATATGGGGTATATGAGGATTAGATGTATATGAGAATTAGATGTATGAGGTATATGTGGATTAGATGTATATGGGGTATATGAGGATTAGATGTATATGTGGATTAGATGTATATGAGGATTATATGTATATGGGGTATATGAGGATTAGATGTATATGAGGATTATATGTATATGTGGATTAGATGTATATAAGGATTATATGTATATGGGGTATATGAGGATTAGATGTATATGGGGTATATGAGGATTAGATGTATATGTGGATTATATGTATATGAGGATTATATGTATATGTATATGAGGTATATGTGGATTAGATGTATATAAGGATTATATGTATATGGGGTATGAGAGGATTATATGTATATGGGGTATATGAGGATTAGATGTATATGTGGATTAGATGTATATGTGGATTAGATGTATATAAGGATTATATGTATATGGGGTATATGAGGATTAGATGTATATGAGGATTAGATGTATATGAGGCATATGAGGATTAGATGTATATGAGGATTAGATGTATATGAGGTATATGTGGATTAGATGTATATAAGGATTATATGTATATGAGGATTAGATGTATATGAGATATATGAGGATTATATGTATATGAGGTATATGTGGATTAGATGTATATAAGGATTATATGTATATGAGGATTAGATCTATATGAGATATATGAGGATTAGATGTATATGAGGTATATGAGGATTAGATGTATATAAGGATTAGATGTGTATGAGGTATATGTGGATTAGATGTATATGAGGATTAGATGTATATAAGGATTAGATGTATATAAGGTATATGAGGATTAGATGTATATGAGGATTAGATGTATATGAGGATTAGATGTATATAAGGATTAGATGTATATGAGGATTAGATGTATATGAGAATTAGATGTATGAGGTATATGTGGATTAGATGTATATGGGGTATATGAGGATTAAATGTATATGAGGATTAGATGTATATGTGGATTAGATGTATGAGGTATATGAGGATTAGATGTATATGTGGATTAGATGTATATGAGGATTATATGTATATGGGGTATATGAGGATTAGATGTATATGAGGATTATATGTATATGAGGATTATATGTATATGTGGATTAGATGTATATAAGGATTATATGTATATGGGGTATATGAGGATTAGATGTATATGGGGTATATGAGGATTAGATGTATATGTGGATTAGATGTATATGAGGATTAGATGTATATGAGGATTAGATGTATATGAGGTATATGTGGATTAGATGTATATAAGGATTATATGTATATGGGGTATATGTGGATTAGATGTGTATGAGGTATATGTGGATTAGATGTATATGAGGTATATGAGGATTAGATGTATATGAGGATTAGATGTATATGAGGATTAGATGTATATGAGGTATATGAGGATTAGATGTATATAAGGATTATATGTATATGGGGTATATGAGGATTAGATGTATTTGTGGATTAGATGTGTATGAGGTATATGTGGATTAGATGTATATGAGGTATATGAGGATTAGATGTATATGAGGATTAAATGTATATGAGGATTAGATGTATATGAGGATTAGATGTATATGAGGTATATGAGGATTAGATGTATATGAGGATTAGATGTATATGTGGATTAGATGTATATGTGGATTAGATGTATATAAGGATTATATGTATATGGGGTATATGAGGATTAGATGTATATGAGGATTAGATGTATATGAGGTATATGTGGATTATATGTATATAAGGATTATATGTATATGAGGATTAGATGTATATGAGATATATGAGGATTATATGTATATGAGGTATATGTGGAATAGATGTATATAAGGATTATATGTATATGAGGATTAGATCTATATGAGATATATGAGGATTATATGTATATGGGGTATATGAGGATTAGATGTATATGAGGATTAGATGTATATGAGGATTATATGTATATGGGGTATATGAGGATTAGATGTATATGGGGTATATGAGGATTAGATGTATATGGGGTATATGAGGATTAGATGTATATGGGGTATATGAGGATTAGATGTTTATGGGGTATATGAGGATTAGATGTATATGAGGCATATCAGGATTAGATGTATATGAGGATTAGATGTATATGAGGATTAGATGTATATGAGGTATATGAGGATTAGATGTATATAAGGATTATATGTATATGGGGTATATGAGGATTAGATGTATATGAGAATTAGATGTATGAGGTATATGTGGATTAGATGTATATGGGGTATATGAGGATTAGATGTATATGTGGATTAGATGTATATGAGGATTATATGTATATGGGGTATATGAGGATTAGATGTATATGAGGATTATATGTATATGTGGATTAGATGTATATAAGGATTATATGTATATGGGGTATATGAGGATTAGATGTATATGGGGTATATGAGGATTAGATGTATATGTGGATTATATGTATATGAGGATTATATGTATATGTATATGAGGTATATGTGGATTAGATGTATATAAGGATTATATGTATATGGGGTATGAGAGGATTATATGTATATGGGGTATATGAGGATTAGATGTATATGTGGATTAGATGTATATGTGGATTAGATGTATATAAGGATTATATGTATATGGGGTATATGAGGATTAGATGTATATGAGGATTAGATGTATATGAGGCATATGAGGATTAGATGTATATGAGGATTAGATGTATATGAGGTATATGTGGATTAGATGTATATAAGGATTATATGTATATGAGGATTAGATGTATATGAGATATATGAGGATTATATGTATATGAGGTATATGTGGATTAGATGTATATAAGGATTATATGTATATGAGGATTAGATCTATATGAGATATATGAGGATTATATGTATATGGGGTATATGAGGATTAGATGTATATGAGGATTAGATGTATATGTGGATTAGATGTATATGAGGTATATGAGGATTAGATGTATATGTGGATTAGATGTATATGAGGATTATATGTATATGGGGTATATGAGGATTAGATGTATATGGGGTATATGAGGATTAGATGTATATGGGGTATATGAGGATTAGATGTATATGGGGTATATGAGGATTAGATGTATATGGGGTATATGAGGATTAGATGTATATGAGGATTAGATATATATGAGGCATATCAGGATTAGATGTATATGAGGATTAGATGTATATGAGGATTAGATGTATATGAGGATTAGATGTATATGAGGTATATGAGGATTAGATGTATATAAGGATTAGATGTGTATGAGGTATATGTGGATTAGATGTATATGAGGATTAGATGTATATAAGGATTAGATGTATATAAGGTATATGAGGATTAGATGTATATGAGGATTAGATGTATATGAGGATTAGATGTATATAAGGATTAGATGTATATGAGGATTAGATGTATATGAGAATTAGATGTATGAGGTATATGTGGATTAGATGTATATGGGGTATATGAGGATTAGATGTATATGTGGATTAGATGTATATGAGGTATATGAGGATTAGATGTATATGTGGATTAGATGTATATGAGGATTATATGTATATGGGGTATATGAGGATTAGATGTATATGTGGATTAGATGTATATAAGGATTATATGTATATGGGGTATATGAGGATTAGATGTATATGGGGTATATGAGGATTAGATGTATATGTGGATTAGATGTATATAAGGATTATATGTATATGGGGTATATGTGGATTAGATGTGTATGAGGTATATGTGGATTAGATGTATATGAGGATTAGATGTATATGAGGATTAGATGTATATGAGGATTAGATGTATATGAGGATTAGATGTATATGAGGATTAGATGTATATGAGGTATATGAGGATTAGATGTATATAAGGATTATATGTATATGGGGTATATGAGGATTAGATGTATATGTGGATTAGATGTATATGAGGTATATGAGGATTAGATGTATATGAGGATTAAATGTATATGAGGATTAGATGTATATGAGGATTATATGTATATGAGGATTAGATGTATATGAGGTATATGAGGATTAGATGTATATGAGGATTAGATGTATATGAGGATTAGATGTATATGAGGTATATGAGGATTAGATGTATATGAGGATTAGATGTATATGAGGTATATGAGGATTATATGTATATGAGGATTAGATGTATATGAGGTATATGAGGATTAGATGTATATGAGGATTAGATGTATATGAGGATTAGATGTATATGAGGTATATGAGGATTAGATGTATATGAGGATTAGATGTATATGAGGTATATGAGGATTAGATGTATATGAGGATACATATCAGGTCTTTAACCACTTCCCGACCGCCCTTTCACTATAAACGTCTTGGGCAGTTGGTTTATCTCTAAATGGACGTTCTGGAACGGGGGGCCCGCTGTCAGTGACATCAGGGCACCCCAGAGAGAAGGCAGGGACCGTTCCTCGGTGTCTCTGCCTTCTAGATCGCTGTATACAATGTGCTCACCGAGCGCTGTGTATACAGATCAGGAAGCGCTCTGCCGCTTCCTGTTCCGGCCGAGTGGTCATGTGACCGCCGGGGTCGGGAGAGTGCAGGAGCTGTCGGGTCTTCCACAGACCTCAATCAGCCCCCTGGACAGCCTCTCTGGGGGGTGTATTTCCCCTGTTACTGGGGCTACTATGTCAGTGACCAGTTACAGGAGAAAACAATAGTGGAAAAAATAAATAAAATGTTGTTAAATGTCCCCCAGAGGTCTTGTATGACCTTATGGGGGACACAAATCCATTATTTCAAATTTTAAAAATAGAAGAAAAAAATAAAATAGACATATTTGGTATCACCACGTCCGCATTGACCGGCTCTAAAATAATATCATATGATCTACCCCATCAGGTGAACACCGTAAAAACAAATAAATAAACATTGCGCCAAAACAGATTTTTTTTTTTGTGAGGTCACCTCCCAAAAAAATATAATGTTAATCAATCAAAAAGTCGTATTTACCCCAAAATTGTAGCAATAAAAACGTCACCTCATCGAGCAAAAACTGAGCCCCCGCACAAGACCATAGCCAGAAAAAAAATATGGCTCTATGAAAATTGCAACAGAAAAACATAATATTTTTTTTCTAAAAATGCTCTTATTGTGTAAAATGTAAAAAAAATTAAAAAAATAAATTTAGACATAATTTGGTGACGTTGTGTCCGTAATGACCAGATCTGTAAATATATCACATAATCTACCCCATCAAGTGAACGGTGTAAAAAAAAAAAAAATAGAAAAATGACACTCATCTCCCAAAAAATTAGATAAGAACAAACCAGAAAGCCAAATGTACCCCAAAATGGTGCCAATAAAAACTACAGCTTGTCTCGCACAAAATAAGCCCTCACGCAGCTCAGTCAACAAAACATAAAAAAAAAGTGATCGCTCTTAAAAACCAAGACGGAAAATTCTATGTTAGAAAATCCAGATGCCGCTCCTTCTCGTCTGAGCTCTGGCTTATCTGCAAAGAACAGTTTACCACCACAATTGGGGTCTTACTGTATTCAGGAGAAAATGGGTAGCAAATTGTGGGGTGATATTCTCCTGTGAAAGCCTAAAGCACCATTTTCTTGTAAAAAAAAAAAAAAATTTTTTTCATTTTCACATTCAAGTATAAAAAAGTCTATAAAACAGCTGTTGAGTGAAGTGCTCGCTACACCCCTTAAAAATTCCTTGGGTGGTGTAGTTTACAAAATGTGGTCACTTTTTGGGGGGTTTCGCTGTGGGGTACCTCAGGGTCTCTTCAAATGCAACATGGTGCCCAAAGACCATTCTGCCCTCCAAAAACCATATGCCGCTCCTTGCCTTATGAGCCCTGCCATGTGCCCAAACATCGGTATACGACCACATATTGGGTGTTTCTGTAAACTGCAGAATCGGGGTAATAAATATTGAGGTTTGCTTTGTTGTCTTGATGTGTTCCAGGAAAAAAATTATTAAAATGGAAAATTCTCAAAAAAAAGTGAAATTTTGAAATTTCACCTCTATTTTGCTTTAATTCCTGTGGAATACCTAAAGGGTTAACAACATTTCTAAAACCAGTATTGAATAGCTTGAGGGGTGTAGTTTCTAAAATGGAGTGGTTTCTATTATGTAAGCCCCACAAAGTGACTTCAGAACTGAACTGGTCCTGAAAAAAGTTGACTTTGGAAATTTTCTATAATTTTTTAGAAAATTGCTTATAAAATTGTAAACCTTTTAACGTCCTAAAAAAAAAAAAAATGACATTACTAAAATGATGCCTACACAAAGCAGACATATAGGGAATGTTAATTAATGAATATTTTGTGAGGCATCACTATCTATCTTAAAAGCAGAGAGATTCAAATTTGGAAATTTTCATTAACTTTTGGATTTTTTTTATAGATAAAGGTGAAACATATTGACTCAAATTTACCATTAACATGAAGTGCAATGTGTCACGAGAAAACTGTCTCAGAATGGCTTGGATAAGTGAAAGCGTTCCAAAGTTATTACCACATAGAGTGACACATTTATAATTTGCAAAATTAGGGCTGGTCAGGAAGGGGGTAAATGGCCCGGTCTGGAAGTGGTTATGGGCCACAGTTTTGAAGCTTTCTTGAGTGTTGATGTTACACAGATTCCCTGCTGTCCTCTGCTAGGCCGCATCTGAAGCCCGTACTGAGCCGTTCTGTCCTCTGCTAGGCCGCATCTGAAGCCCGTACTGAGCCGTTCTGTCCTCTGCTAGGCCGCATCTGAAGCCCGTACTGAGCCGTTCTGTCCTCTGCTAGGCCGCATCTGAAGCCCGTACTGAGCCGTTCTGTCCTCTGCTAGGCCGCATCTGAAGCCTGTACTGAGCCGTTCTGTCCTCTGCTAGGCCGCATCTGAAGCCCGTACTGAGCCGTTCTGTCCTCTGCTAGGCCTCATCTGAAGCCTGTACTGAGCCGTTCTGTCCTCTGCTAGGCCGCATCTGAAGCCCGTACTGAGCCGTTCTGTCCTCTGCTAGGCCGCATCTGAAGCCTGTACTGAGCCGTTCTGTCCTCTGCTAGGCCTCATCTGAAGCCTGTACTGAGCCGTTCTGTCCTCTGCTAGGCCTCATCTGAAGCCTGTACTGAGCCGTTCTGTCCTCTGCTAGGCCTCATCTGAAGCCTGTACTGAGCCGTTCTGTCCTCTGCTAGGCCGCATCTGAAGCCTTTACTGAGCCGTTCTGTCCTCTGCTAGGCCGCATCTGAAGCCTGTACTGAGCCGTTCTGTCCTCTGCTAGGCCGCATCTGAAGCCCGTACTGAGCCGTTCTGTCCTCTGCTAGGCCGCATCTGAAGCCTGTACTGAGCCGTTCTGTCCTCTGCTAGGCCGCATCTGAAGCCTGTACTGAGCCGTTCTGTCCTCTGCTAGGCCGCATCTGAAGCCCGTACTGAGCCGTTCTGTCCTCTGCTAGGCCGCATCTGAAGCCTGTACTGAGCCGTTCTGTCCTATGGCCCTTCCTGGTTAGTACAGAGACACACTTACGGTTACCACTTGGCCAGTAACCCTATCCTAGCCAATAGTTGTGTTCGTATTTTTTTTTTTACTAACGCTTCAGTCTAATAAAGTGCCAGTATTTTCACTGCTCTGCTTTGGAGTCAGTGTTATGACTGTGAAGGGAGGGGGGGTATGCCCAAGCGTTGTCAGTATGCTTGGTGTTACCCCTGTATATTTTTATTCCATCTTAACTTTTGAATTGTCCCTTCTGGGTCTTGAATCCAGGGCCTTCTCTTTTTCAGGCAGTTAGGCCCCTTTCACACGGGCGTTGCGGGGAAAAATGTGCGGGTGCGTTACGGGAACACCCGCGATTTTTCCGCGCGAGTGCAAAACATTGTAATGCGTTTTGCACTCGCGTGAAAAAAATTGCGCATGTTTGGTACCTAAACCCGAACTTCTTCACAGAAGTTCGGGCTTGGGATCGGTGTTCTGTAGATTGTATTATTTTCCCTTATAACATGGTTATAAGGGAAAATAATAGCATTCTGAATACAGAATGCATAGTAAAATGGCGCTGGAGGGGTTAAAAAAATAATAATAATAATTTAACTCACCTTAGTCCACTTGATCGCGAAGCCCGGCTTCTCTTCTGTCTTCTTTGCTGAACAGGACCTGTGGTGAGCATTCATTACAGGAACAGGACCTGTGGTGACGTCATTCCGGTCATCACATGGTCCATCACCATGGTAAAAGATCATGTGATGACCGGAGTGACGTCACCACAGGTCCTGTTCAGCAAAGGAGACAGAAGGAGATGCCGGGCTGTGCGATAAAGTGGATTAAGGTGAGTTAAATTTTTATTTTATTTTTTAACCCCTCCAGCGCTATTGTACTATGCATTCTGTATTCAGAATGCTATTATTTTCCCTTATAACCATGTTATAAGGGAAAATAATAATGATCGGGTCTCCATCCCGATCGTCTCCTAGCAACCGTGCGTGAAAATCACACCGCATCCGCACTTGCTTGCGGATGCTTGCGATTTTCACGCAACCCCATTCTCTTCTATGGGGCCTGCGTTGCGTGAAAAACGCAGAATATAGAGCATGCTGCGATTTTCACGCAACACACAAGTGATGCGTGAAAATCACCGCTCATGTGCACAGCCCCATAGAAATGAATGGGTCGGTATTCAGTGCGGGTGCAATGCGTTCAACTCACGCATCGCATCCGCGTGGAATACTCGCCCGTGTGAAAGGAGCCTTACTCTAAGCATTGAGCCACAGAGCCCAATGCTATTAATAGGAGGATTTTCTTTGACTAAAATCCTCAATAGTCGACTTTCCTTGTATAACATATTCCCATCCTTATCTTCAGGACGTTCAGGTACGGTAATTTTGAGGAGGAAATAGTGGTTGCCTGAGCGTCGCTACCCCTTCAAACAGCTCATTGGTGCTGGGAGTCAGACCCCCACCATTGTTAATTCGCTGCACAACCCCTTTAAAAGAAACAGAAAAAAATGCTGCAAAATTCTAATTACGTTCAAACCACTGGTGTCAAATAACTCTCTGTTAAGCCACGCCCCAAACCACAGCCCCTTATTACCACTGGTACTGATGAGGCTTCCATTCCATGTACTCATCTGGTCGCGTGTTTCAGAACCCTTTCTAGCTATTTTATATCCTTTATAGTGTATGGAGCCCAAAACTGATCCCATATTCAAGAGTTGGAATCTGATTGGTTGCTATGGGCAACTAAGCCAGTTCTACTTTACACCAGTTTGATAAATGGCCCCAGTTGTCTTTATAATTCATCCACCACCTTCTTGCCCCTGCTGCAGGTTATCGAAGTCTTTCTGGAATATCTGACAATCAATCTAGTTCTCAGTCTTCTACCCAGTTTTGTATAATCAGCAAAATCTGACTGTTTACTCTCTATCCCCTCTACAAGATCCTTCATAAAAAGATTAAAGAGAAGTGGGCCGAACACAAATACTTGTGGTCCCTACTGCTCCCGGTACAGATACTTGTGGTCTCCATTGCTTCTGGTACTGATTCTTGTGGTCTCCACTGCCCCTAGTGCAGATCCTTGTGGTCTTCACTGCTCCCAGTACAGATCCTTGTGGTCTTCACTGCTCCCAATACAGATCCTTGTGGTCTCCACTGCTCCCAGTACAGATCATTGTGGTCTTCACTGCTCCCAGTACAGATCCTTGTGATCTCCATTGCCCCTAGTACAGATCCTTGTGGTCTCCACTGCCCCTAGTACAGATCCTTGTGGTCTCCACTGCCCCTAGTACAGATCCTTGTGGTCTCCACTGCCCCTAGTACAGATCCTTGTGGTCCCCACTGCCCCTAGTGCAGATCCTTGTGGTCTTCACTGCTCCCAGTACAGATCCTTGTGGTCTTCACTGCTCCCAGTACAGATCCTTGTGGTCTTCACTGCTCCCAATACAGATCCTTGTGGTCTCCACTGCTCCCAGTACAGATCCTTGTGGTCTTCACTGCTCCCAGTACAGATCCTTGTGGTCTCCATTGCCCCTAGTACAGATCCTTGTGGTCTCCACTGCCCCTAGTACAGGTCCTTGTGGTCTCCACTGCCCCTAGTACAGATCCTTGTGGTCTCCACTGCCCCTAGTACAGATCCTTGTGGTCCCCACTGCCCCTAGTACAGATCCTTGTGGTCTCCACTGCCCCTAGTGCAGATCCTTGTGGTCTTCACTGCTCCCAGTACAGATCCTTGTGGTCTTCACTGCTCCCAGTACAGATCCTTGTGGTCTTCACTGCTCCCAATACAGATCCTTGTGGTCTTCACTGCTCCCAGTACAGATCCTTGTGGTCTCCACTGCTCCCAGTACAGACACTTGTGGTCTCCACTGCTCCTAGTGCAGATCCTTGTGGTCTCCACTGCTCCCAGTACAGATCATTGTGGTCTTCACTGCTCCCAGTACAGATCCTTGTGGTCTCCACTGCCCCTAGTACAGATCCTTGTGGTCTCCACTGCCCCTAGTACAGATCCTTGTGGTCTCTACTGCCCCTAGTGCAGATACTTATGGTCCCCACTGATCCTATTAAAGATCCTTGTGGTCCCCGCTGCTCCTGGTGCAGATCCTTGTGGTCTCCACTGCTCCCAGTACAGATCCTTGTGGTCTTCACTGCCCCTAGTGCAGATCCTTGTGGTCTCCACTGCTTCCGGTACAGATCATTGTGGTCTCCACTGCTTCCGGTACAGATCATTGTGGTCTCCACTGCTTCCGGTACAGATCATTGTGGTCTCCACTGCTTCCGGTACAGATCATTGTGGTCTCCACTGCTTCCGGTACAGATCATTGTGGTCTTCACTACTCCCAGTACAGATCCTTTTGGTCCCTACTGCTCCCAATACAGTCACTGCCCCTAGTGCAGATCCTTGTGGTCTCCACTGCTTCCGGTACAGATCATTGTGGTCTCCACTGCTTCCGGTACAGATCATTGTGGTCTCCACTGCTTCCGGTACAGATCATTGTGGTCTCCACTGCTTCCGGTACAGATCATTGTGGTCTCCACTGCTTCCGGTACAGATCATTGTGGTCTCCACTGCTTCCGGTACAGATCATTGTGGTCTCCACTGCTTCCGGTACAGATCATTGTGGTCTCCACTGCTTCCGGTACAGATCATTGTGGTCTCCACTGCTTCCGGTACAGATCATTGTGGTCTCCACTGCTTCCGGTACAGATCATTGTGGTCTCCACTGCTTCCGGTACAGATCATTGTGGTCTCCACTGCTTCCGGTACAGATCATTGTGGTCTCCACTGCTTCCGGTACAGATCATTGTGGTCTCCACTGCTTCCGGTACAGATCATTGTGGTCTCCACTGCTTCCGGTACAGATCATTGTGGTCTCCACTGCTTCCGGTACAGATCATTGTGGTCTCCACTGCTTCCGGTACAGATCATTGTGGTCTCCACTGCTTCCGGTACAGATCATTGTGGTCTCCACTGCTTCCGGTACAGATCATTGTGGTCTCCACTGCTTCCGGTACAGATCATTGTGGTCTTCACTACTCCCAGTACAGATCCTTTTGGTCCCTACTGCTCCCAATACAGACACTGCCCCTAGTGCAGATCCTTGTAATTTCCACTGCTTCCAGTACATATCCTTGTGGTTTCCACTGCTGCCAGTACAGATATTTGTGGTCCCCACTGCTCCCAGTACAGATCCTTGTTGCACCCCGCTGCTAACGTTAACCCATCTTGACTATGTACCATTCACAACTACTCATTGTCCTCCGCCCCATAACCAATTCTTTATCCATGTGCAGATATTGTCCCCTAGTCCCTACATTTGTAGCTTCAGCACAAGGCTCTTGTGTGGCAATGTATTAAATGTGTTTGCAAAATCCAGATACATTGCCGCACCATCTACCGTATGACCAAAATCCAAATTTGCACTTACCTCCTCATAGAAACCAATCATGTTGGTTAGGCGCGAACAGTTTTGCATGAATCCACGCGGGATATCAGTTATTAGTTTATTCTCCACTTTATACTCCTGCAGCTCATCTCTGAGAATACCTTCAAATATTCTACATACCACAGGCATCAGACTTACCGGTCAGTCGTTACGCAGTTCCACCTTTTTACCCTTATTAAATATTGGTACCACATCAGCCCCCCCCCCCCCCCCCCCAGTACTGTGGTACTGACCTTGTTACAAAAAAGTATAAGAAGATGAGATACAATGGTCTTTACCAAACTTAGTTCCCTCTGTACCCATGGATGAATTCCATCTGGGTCAGGGGCTTTATCAATAGTCAGTTTGCTCAGACATAGCTGCACCTCTCCTTGTTTAATGATAGCCCCCTCCTGAATGATATCTGGCTCTGGCAACTCCCTGAAGAGTTTGATGTCTCTGCCTTCACTTTATCCTCTGCAGTTATATCCCTGTGGTTTTATCTTTTAGAGAGCCAGTGTTATTACATTCTGTAGGAGAACTCTTTCTGACACTGCATATAGGGGACGTTTGATTGTCTTTTGATATAAGGGACCTCTGGTTGGCATTGTTATTAGGGGGACCTCTCAGGGCCACTGTTTATTGGGGACCTCTAGGTGGAAGTCTTCATAGGAGACCTACAGCTGTCAGCCTTCATAGAGGACCTCCTTCTTGCACTGTTATATAGGGGAGCTCTGGTTTGCACTGTTTATAATGTAACTGGGTGGCACTGTTTATAGGGGACACATTTTTTAAATGTTGTTTTTCCCGTGTCAAAAATGGTGTGTAAAAACAGGGCAGCACGGTGGCTCAGTGGTTAGCACTGTTGCCTTGAAGCGCTGGGGTCCTAGGTTCAAATCTGACCAAGAACAATATCTGCATGGAGTCTGTATCTTCTGTGTGGGTTTCCTCCACACTCCAAAGAACTTAGATTGTGAGCTCCACTGCAGACAGTGAATGATGATGATGTCAGTACAGCGCTGTCGAATATATCAGTGCTATAAAAGTGATTACAATAAATAAAAACCCTGTGATTGGCAGTGTTTTTGCGGACCTCTCTGGCACGGTTTATTGGGGACCTTTAGGTGGCACTCTTCAAAGGAGACAGCTGTTAGCCTTTATAGAGGACATTCTTCTGGAACTGCTTATAGGAGATATATGGCTGTTACTCTTTAGAGAGGTCCTCCTATTGACACTGCTGATACGGGACCTCTGGGTTGACTTTTTATAGGGGACCTGCAGGTGGCACTCTTCATAGGAGAGATACGGCTGTCAGCCTTTATTGAGGACCTCTTCAGGCACTGTTTATGGAGGACCTATGGCTGTTAATCTTCAGAAGGGTTCTCCATGGTCCTCCTATTGACACTGCTGATACGGGACCTCTGGGTTGACTGTTTATAGGGGACCTGCAGGTGGCACTCTTCATAGGAGAGATACGGCTGTCAGCCTTTATTGAGGACCTCTTCAGGCACTGTTTATGGAGGACCTATGGCTGTTAATCTTCAGAAGGGTTCTCCATGGTCCTCCTATTGACACTGCTAATACGGGACCTCTGGGTTGACTGTTTATAGGGGACCTTTAGGTGGCACTCTTCATAGGAGAGATATGGCTGTCAGCCTTTATTGAGGACCTCTTCAGGCACTGTTTATGGAGGACCTATGGCTGTTAATCTTCAGAAGGGTTCTCCGTGGTCCTCCTATTGACACTGCTGATACGGGACCTCTGGGTTGACTGTTTATAGGGGACCTTTAGGTGGCACTCTTCATAGGAGAGATACGGCTGTCACCTTTTATAGGGAATCTCTGGATAGTAGTGTTCACTGGTGACCTTTAGGTGGCAGTCTATAGGAGACCTATGGCTGTCCTGCTGACACTGTTTATGGGACACCTTTGGCACTGTTTATAGGGACAGCAATATTTGGGGAGGGTCGGTGTATTTCAGTCCACAGCTCATTTATAAACCGTATGTGGGGATGCTCCATGTGAACAATTTGCTCCATGATCGTCTTTCTTGAAAGTAGGATAACATACAACAATGGTTCTGTTCTGAGCCTGGCAGTGTTGTCAGTGCTGTATCCCTTGGGGGTGGTTGCGTGGTGAGGTGTGCACAGAGATAGCAGTCAGGAGGCTGGTTGTGTAAATACTGATCAGAGTCTTGTTTGTAGTCACCTGGGGGCTGAGGACGCCCGGAGACAATACCG
This sequence comes from Bufo bufo, assembly GCF_905171765.1. Lineage (NCBI taxonomy): Eukaryota > Metazoa > Chordata > Amphibia > Anura > Bufonidae > Bufo > Bufo bufo. Next base: position 28,666,324 of record NC_053392.1, on the reverse strand, counting down.
ACAATGTGTACGCACATTCCTGTCCAGAGCAGGGAGCGTTCCCGCAGATCTGTGACTTCTCGTGTCTCCCAACCGGTTTGTGTCACCGCTGTAGTTTTGCTTCATTTTCATCTGTTTGTATCGGTGAACTATAACATTTCCTGGCATTGCTGCAGGATTTTTTGAAGCGTCACCTTAGACTGCACAGCATGGGGTAAGAAGACAGATTGTAGGTGAAGCGCTCTTTTAAACCGTTCGCACAACGCTTTTCCTGTCTGGTCTTCCAAGTTCTTATGTTTCGACAAAATCTGGGGGCTCCTCCGGGATCTTCAGTGCTGTGTATGTACTGATGTGTCTCTCTGTGTATTACACCACACATTTCATTGTTACCTGCCTATAAATATCTCCCTATATAGAGAGCACCTTGAAGTCGCTGGTTGCCCCCTCCAAAGAATACACGCAGCATCTCTGTAACCAAGGACAAGGCCTTGTAAACATGGCCACCTCTTGTACAGTTCTGAGATTTAGGCTACATGTATTTTGTTTCTGTGTCCGTTCCATCTTTTTTGCGGATAGGATGTGGACCCATTAATTTCAATGGGTCCGCAAAAAATGCGGACAGCACACCGTGTGCTGTCCGCAACAGTATGTCCGTTCCGTAGCCCCGCCAAAAAAATAGAACATGTCCTATTCTTGTCCGTTTTAGTCAGTTACAATGGATATGCAAAAAAAAAATATGGATGGCATATGGATATCATCTGTTTTTTTGGGGTTTTTTGCAGACCGCAAAACACATATGGTCGTGTGCATGTAGCCTTAAAACAAATGTGAAAACAAGGTGCCCATTCGTCCCCATTGGTGAATACATCAGTGTAGAGGCTCCTGGGTATGTTTAACCTTGCCTGTGGGGGGCAGCATTTTGGAAGAGATACAGTCCATACGTGGTCTTTCCATTTCCAGAGGAGAAGAAGGGAGGCACTATTTCAGATTCAAAAACTTAAAAAAAAAAAGAAGACAAAACTTGGTTTTAGTCATCAGTGTTATTGAGCCCCACCTCTCCGTGCGGTAATACACAGGACTCGTTAGTCCCTTTGATTTCATCCTGATGACCTTCATTTGAAGTACTTTGGTAGATCATTTGAGCGGTTCATAAAAGTCATGGAAATCATTAGAAATCTCCCTCGGACATTAATGCGCAGTCGTGGCGTTGTGTTGTGACCATCGAGCACCTGACGGCAGAGTCATACATGGAGGAGGAGAGTGCGGCTCCAGGTGGTTAAATATTCACTCAACGTGACCGCGGCTGAGCAGGAATGTGAGAGCGTCCACCGAGGAGGACTGCAGGTACATGGGAGGCCAACGACTCTGATCCCTGTGTTTACATAGTGATACAGGGTGTGAATGGTATCAGGTGACATAAACACAGGACAAAAGTATCTGTCTATCTCATATCTATCTATCTCATATCTATCTATCTATCTATCTATCTATCTATCTATCTATCTATCTATCTGTTACCTATCTTATATCTATCTATCTATCATCTATCTATCTATCTATCTATCTATCTATCTATCTATCTATCTATCTATCTATCTATCTCATATCTATCTATCTATCTATTATCTATCTATCTATCTATCCATCTATCTATCTGTCTATCTATCTCATATCTATTATCTATCTATCTCATATCTATCTATCTCCATAACCCATCGTCACGGTGGATCTTCTGGATTGTGGAGTTTCCATCTATTTGTCCCTCGTGGGATTCTCTCCTGGTCGGACCGCGGTGTTTATGAATCTGTGTGAAGTTCCCCACACGGTTCTTCTGTGTCTGGAAAGCCCCAGTGTTGTTCTGTGGGATGTGAGTCGTCCAGAGCTGGGAGGAGCGGGTCCTGATCTCTGCCTCATAATCACACCCCACAAAAATACAAATATCCCCCACTAAGCCTGCTGTCAATTTTCTGGAAATGTTATCCACCATTTCTTGATGACCGCCATAGTGCTCCTCACCCAGCTCTCTACAACCCCTGGAAGGAGGATTGGTGTCTATTAGGGAATGGTCATTTGCCTCTTTAATCTCCGGCCTTGATCTCCATTATTTTCCTGCATAGTTACATGATAAAATCTTATCTGTCTGCCTCCACCACTAGGGGGAGCTCACCGCATACTGATTATACATAGAACTCAATAGTCAGCTTGTCCTCAGTAAACTAATGAGCTCCCTCTAGTGGTGGCTTCAGACTCTGTGCACCGTGATATAATGAGAAACGTAACAGAAGTAACACATCCAGCTTGTTGATGGTTTCCATGTCTCAACAGGAGATTTCAGCCCTACGCTGTACCTTCTGAAAGACAGGCAGAACGAGTACTGTAGGTGCTGGACGGTAGTGAAGGTGGTGCGTCACTTTATGAAGGGAGGGGTAGATGGATAAACCTGTAAACCTTAGCAGCACAGTACAGATCGTATCCAGCAGCACGCCATGACGGAGCTTTTATGGGATTTCACAATTCTCCTCCCCTGATATGAGATTCTTGTCTGAACTCGCAGAGCCTCCTCCAGCAGGATCCGGGACGTCCTCCGCACTCCTGGGAGCTAGGAGCTCCATGCTCTAAAGGGTCTGGCTCCTTAAAGGAGCTTCAGGAGGCATCTTCTCCAGTCCTGAGGAGGACTCAGGTGATAAGGATATGGCGGTATAGCAGATCTATAATAATCCTGGCCTGCACAACTGGCACTCACATCCGATGGTCTTAGGGAAGACCCTCCCATTTCAGACAAGAGGAGGAGCCAAGGATTGATGGGTGTGGTCACATGGTGGGGATGGATCGGGGGTACCTGATGTTCTTCTCATGATGGCTGTGTTCTCTCTGCAGGGATTTCTGCTGCGGTGATCTGTCCGGTATCTAGAGATATCTATATGCAGAAAGGTAAGAGACTTCCTGCGGCCTCTCCCGCCACCCCCGCCGCCCCGCTCCTCTCCTGCATCCCGCGTTCCTATCCACTGCCCCGCTGCTATAGATAGATGGCGCTATTCTATACTGATTATCCGATAGATGGCGCTATTCTATACTGATTATCCGATAGATGGCGCTATTCTATACTGATTATCCACTAGATAGATGGCGCTATTCTATACTGATTATCTGATAGATAGATGGCGCTATTCTATACTGATTATCCACTAGATAGATGGCGCTATGCTATACTGATTATCTGATAGATAGATGGCGCTATTCTATACTGATTATCTGATAGATAGATGGCGCTATTCTATACTGATTATCTGATAGATAGATGGCGCTATTCTATACTGATTATCTGATAGATAGATGGCGCTATTCTATACTGATTATATAATAGATGGCGCTATTCTATACTGATTATCCGATAGATAGATGGCGCTATTCTATACTGATTATCCACTAGATACAGTCAGGTCCATAAATATTGGGACATTGACACAATTCTAACATTTTTGGTTCTATACACCACCACAATGGATTTGAAATTAAACGAACAAGATGTGCTTTAACTGCAGACTGTCAGCTTTAATTTGAGGGTATTTACATCCAAATCAGGAGAACGGTGCAGGAATTACAACAGTTTGCATATGTGCCTCCCACTTGTTATGGGACCAAAAGTAATGGGACAGAATAATAATCATAAATCAAACTTTCACTTTTTAATACTTGGTTGCAAATCCTTTGCAGTCAATTACAGCCTGAAGTCTGGAACGCATAGACATCACCAGACGCTGGGTTTCATCCCTGGTGATGCTCTGCCAGGCCTCTACTGCAACTGTCTTCAGTTCCTGCTTGTTCTTGGGGCATTTTCCCTTCAGTTTTGTCTTCAGCAAGTGAAATGCTCAATCGGATTCAGGTCCGGTGATTGACTCGGCCATTGCATAACATTCCACTTCTTTCCCTTAAAAAACTCTTTGGTTGCTTTTGCAGTATGCTTTGGGTCATTGTCCATCTGCACTGTGAAGCGCCGTCCAATGAGTTCTGAAGCATTTGGCTGAATATGAGCAGATAATATTGCCCAAAACACTTCAGAATTCATCCTGCTGCTTTTGTCAGCAGTCACATCATCAATAAATACAAGAGAACCAGTTCCATTGGCAGCCATACATGCCCACGCCATGACACTACCACCACCATGCTTCACTGATGAGGTGGTATGCTTAGGATCATGAGCAGTTCCTTTCCTTCTCCATACTCTTCTCTTCCCATCACTCTGGTACAAGCTGATCTTGGTCTCATCTGTCCATAGGATGTTGTTCCAGAACTGTGAAGGCTTTTTTAGATGTCGTTTGGCAAACTCTAATGTGGTCTTCCTGTTTTTGAGGATCACCAATGGTTTACATCTTGTGGTGAACCCTCTGTATTCACTCTGGTGAAGTCTTCTCCTGATTGTTGAATTTGACACACATACGCTGTATTCACTGAGGAAATTAAACTGTCAGATGAAATTCCAGAATGTAAAGGTAAATGCCCTATTAAAAGTGCCATGTCTGACCCAGGAAGAAGTATGTAAAGGGGGAATATTAATCACCAATATTTATGCAAATATCGATAATTAATATTCATAAATAGGAGGAGCCGTCTATTGATAACTCCGCCTATTTATACCTTTATATAATAACAATACAATATCTTCGCTATGCTTTACACTAATCACTATGCTAGCTGCATGCGCCTTACTATCACTATACTACGGCGGCGACTACTAAAAACACCATACACTGCATTATGAACAATAAGGAATATTTATTACACAATACAATTATACACGTCTAGCAATACGCTAATATCTATACATATTCATGGATCAATGGATATGAATATATATACATATAGACGTACACACCGCAGTACAGAAACAGTACTACAATAAACACAATACAAGCCTAACTACACTACACAGCACAATCCCAAATTCCACCCCACACACTATCTATACATTGCAATAATACATTCATACACACAAATATCAGTAACCCACCCGACTATTCACTGTCCCTACGGGGTACAACAAGAGTTAATGGTGGCCTCACAGGGGTGTAAGCCGACCACAAACACAAAGGGTTAACAATGGGGATAATATCAGAACTGTACAGCAATGCAAGGGTAAATACCCTGCAAGTGTACAGTGAGGGGGGGGGGTGTGGCAGGGTTTGAGCAGGGGTTACCACCAGGGGTTAATCAGGGTAGGGAAAGGGTTACACGGTGGATAATATCAGAACTGTACAGCAATGCAAGGGTAAATACCCTGCAAGTGTACAGTGAGGGGGGGGGGGGGGTGGCAGGGTTTGAGCAGGGGTTACCACCAGGGGTTAATCAGGGTAGGGAAAGGGTTACACGGTGGAGATACAGTGGGGGTCATCAGGGGGGTGTAACTGAACCACAAATACAATCAGGGGAACCAGTGGCACAGGATCAGGGGTACAAACAAGGATACAATAAGGCAAGGGTTTGGGGGATCAGGGTGTCCAGTAACACGGCAAGGGTAAATCAGGGCCCAGGGTACACATCAGGGGCAAGGGTTATAAGGCAGGGCCCAAGGTGCACATCAGGGACACAAATATAGGGGTTACAGGACCAGGGGTGATACTTAGGCCTTATCCAGGTGGTCATCATGGAGCTCCTCTCTCCCATGCGTCTCTGAATCTAGTCTGGTTGCAAGAGGGCACCTCTGTCCGGTTTGGGGTTTTATAGCCCAAAAGCAACCCCCTCCTCCTTCCTCAGGCATGTGACATCATAGTGTGCCTTAGTCCCCCCTCCTAGTCCCAAAAATGCTGGGAGTAATGGGCATGGCCATGGGGCAGAGGTGTGGAAAACAGGTTATGATGTCTCTGGTTAGAAGGCCCTAACGGTGCCAGAGAGTCTGATTGTAAGGGGCCTGAACAAAAGAGGACTAGATGCTAATCAGCTGTTATCCTACAGGCTATCAGCACAAGTTTTCCTCTAAACAACTCTGTTGATAACAGTTGGAATTGCATATATGCATATATATATCCACAGATGCTTGGGGCACATCTATAAACACATACAAAACCGGGGTTATGAATGGCCAGCAATAAGCCCACATACATACTGTCATGCTGACATAAGTGTATATACATAGACATGTGTGCAAATACATACACACATATCTATATATACACACACCCTCGCATATATCTGGGGCATCACATACAGGGGACATGCATATGTCCCCACTTGCCATACAGGGCCAATATATACACGGTCATACAGGAAATATATACTAACTATAAGGGGACACATATAAGGGGGCACATATATATACTAATATAAGGGGGATTATAAGGGGGCACAGCTTCCAGGGACCACATATTTCCCACAAGGGCCACCATGAGCCCCTGGGGATCACAATGGGCAGACGTGCGCAGATGCTGGGCACATCTGCGCACATCGTCCCATGATGCTGTGGTTAATGTATGCAGATATATACCATACATGACCGCACGTGTTTGCAGGCATGCATGGATATATGCATACGTCTCAACCGTTCCTCAACAAAGTACAACAGCGACTTAAAAAAATTAAAATAGACAAATCGCCAGGGCCAGGTGGCATACACCCCAGTATCCTAAGAGAATTAAGTAATGTCATAGCCAGACCCTTATTTCTGATATTTACAGACTCTATACTGACAGGAATGTCCCACAGGATTGGCGCATAGCAAATGTGGTGCCAGTAAGGGTGCAAAAACAGACCCCAGAAACTATAGTCCGGTAAGTTTAACATCTGTTGTGGGTAAACTGTTTGAAGGTTTTCTAAGAGATGCTATCTTGGAGGATCTCAATGAAAACAAGCAAAAACATTATATCAGCATGGCTTCATGAGGGATCGGTCATGTCAAACTAATTTAATCAGTTTCTATGAGGAGGTAAGTTCTAGACTTGACAGCGGTGAAACAATGGATGTCGTGTATCTGGACTTCTCCAAAGCATTTGACACTGTACCGCATAAAAGGTTAGTATATAAAATGAGAATGCTCGGACTGGGAGAAAACATCTGTATGTGGGTAAGTAACTGGCTGAGTGATAGAAAACAGAGGGTGGTTATTAACGGTACACACTCAGATTGGGTCACTGTCACTAGTGGAGTACCTCAGGGGTCAGTATTGGGCCCTATTCTCTTCAATATATTTATTAATGATCTTGTAGAAGGCTTGCATTGTAAAATATCAATTTTCGCAGATGACACTAAACTGTGTAAAGTAATTAACACTGAAGAGGACAGTATACTGTATATATACTACAGAGGGATCTGGATAGATTGTAGGCTTGGGCAGATAAGTGGCAGATGAGGTTTAACACTGACAAATGTAAGGTTATGCACATGGGAAGGAATAATACAAGTCACCCGTACATACTAAATGATAAAACACTCGATAACACTGACATGGAAAAAGGACCTAGGAATTTTAATAAACGGCAAACTAAGCAGCAAAAACCAGTGTCAGGCAGCTGCTGCCAAGGCCAACAAGATAATGGGTTGCATCAGAAGGGGCATAGATTCCCGTGATATGAACATAGTCCTATCACTTTACAAATCACTAGTCAGACCACACATGGAGTACTGTGTACAGTTCTGGGCTCCTGTGAACAAGGCAGACATAGCAGAGCTGGAGAGGGTTCAGAGGAGGGCAACTAAAGTAATAACTGGAATGGGGCAACTACAGTACCCTGAAAGATTATCAGCATTAGGGATATTCACTTTAGAAAAAACACGACTGAGGGGAGATCTAATTAATATGTATAAATATATCAGGGGTCAGTACAGAGATCTCTCCCATCAGCTATTTATCCCCAGGACTGTGACTGTGACGAGGGGACATCCTCTGCGTCTGGAGGAAAGAAGGTTTGTACACAAACATAGAAGAGGACTTTACGGTAAGAGCAGTGAGACTATGGAACTCTCTGCCTGAGGAGGTGGTGATGGTGAGTACAATAAAGGAATTCAGGAGGGGCCTGGATGTATTTCTGGAGCGTAATAATATTACAGGATATAGCTACTAGAGAGGGGTCGTTGATCCAGGGAGTTATTCTGATGTCTGATTGGAGTCAGGAAGGAATTGTTTTCCCCTTAAGTAAGGAAAATTGGGTTCTACCTCACAGTTTTTTTTTTTTGCCTTACTCTGGATCAACTTGCAGGATAACAGGCCGAACTGGATGGACAGATGTCTTTTTTCGGCCTTATGTACTATGTTAATATGTTACACCTACCTCCTGGAGAGTGTTCTTGATCTGTTGTTGTGAAGGGTGCTTTCTTCACCAGGGAAAGAATTCTTCAGTCATCCACCACAGTTGTTTTCCGTGGTGTTCCGGGTCTTTTGGTGTTGCTGAGCTGTCTCGGCCTCGGTGTTGTACGCTGTGACACCTTTGCTGTACATGCCGGTTGCCAGGGGCAACGCATGGTTGTCTGCATGTGTGTTCTTTGCTCCTCTTCTCCTGGTTCCTCCTCTGTCTGATGCTGTAAGGGTTAACTCCCTGGCTGGGTGTGGTCACTTGGGTTTTATCCCTTGTGGCTCCTTGGCTGGAGTCAGTTGTACTCCAGCCATCGTTGGTGCCGGAGCTCTGCTCCAGTCCAGGGTGTTCTATCTTCCCAGTCCTTGAGGGCCACCTTGTAGGACATCGATGTCATCTGCGATGTTATCCCTCTATCTTCTCCTTGTCCTTTCCCTACCTTATCTGTTGTCTGTTTGGTGAGGGTTTGATTTGGGGATTTGTTGTTGTCTAGTTTGTTGATACATGTCTGGTGTGTTGTTTGTGTTGTCCAGCATGTATGCTAGACATTCCCTTGTCTACCTCCGGAAGGGGGCTGGTTTCCCGAAGGGGTGAACCATAAGCCTGCATGCAGTGCTGCCTGGGGCTGCCGTGCTCCTTGCGGCATGGGGTCCAGGCAGTATCAGGTGTGCTGGATACCTGTGTGTGGTGTTGTTGGTACGGAGTCCTGTTTGGTGTGTGGGCTTCTGTACGTATGCACGGGTTCTAGACGTGGTGGCTGTGGCAGATAAGCGTGTTGTCTGGTGTTCTTACCAGCCGTCTCTGTTGCTGTATTCAGTCTTCCACTTTTCCCTGAAGCTAGGCCATTTGAGAGTCCTGTTCCTCCGTGTCTGGGAGGAGCAGGTCGTCTCTCCTCTGCTCCTATATGAGGGATTCTCAGGGCGACTCAGGGCCAAAGGAATCCAGGGTATGAGCCGTCCTACCATCAAAGTCCACTCATATGGTTAGGAGTTAGGGCGAGGATTAGGGACGCAATAGGAGGTGACCTGCTCCCTGATCCTGGCATCCTGGCCTAGCTGCTTCCCCTTTATACTTCACATTGTACGATGGGGGGTTTTCCCCACTCCCCACCGTGACATGAGCTCACCGGTGCTTTCCTTCTTTTTAAGAATGTTCCAAACAGTTGTTTTGGCCAGGCCTAATGTATTTTCTATCTCTCTGATGGGTTTGTTGTGTTTTTTCAGCCTAATGATGGCTTGCTTCACTGATAGTGACAGCTCTTTGGATCTCATCTTGAGAGTTGACAGCAACAGATTCCAAATGCAAATAGCAGACTGGAAATGACCTCTGGACCTTTTATCTGCTCATTGTAATTGGGATAATGAGGGAATAACATACACCTGGCCATGGAACAGCTGAGAAGCCGATTGTCCCATTACTATTGGTCCCTTAACAAGTGGGAGGCACATATGCAAACTGTTGTAATTCCTGCACCGTTCACCCGATTTGGATGTAAATACCCTCAAATTAAAGCTGACAGTCTGCAGGTAAAGAACATCTTGTTCGTTTCATTTCAAAGCTATTGTGGTGGTGTATGGAGCCAAAAATGTTAGAATTGTGTCCATGTCCCAATATTTATGGACCTGACTGTAGATGGCGCTATTCTGTACTGATTATCTGATAGATAGATGGCGCTATTCTATAATGATTATCTGATAGATGGCGCTATTCTATAATGATTATCTGATAGATGGCGCTATTCTATACTGATTATCCACTAGATTGCGCTATTCTATACTGATTATCCGGTAGATAGATGGCGCTATTCTATACTGATTGTCCACTAGATAGATGGCGCTATTCTATACTGATTATCCACTAGATAGATGGCGCTATTCCATACTGATTATCTGATAGATGGCGCTATTCTATACTGATTATCTGATAGATGGCGCTATTCTATACTGATTATCCACTAGATAGATGGCGCTATTCTATACTGATTATCTGATAGATGGCGCTATTCTATACTGATTATCTGATAGATGGCGCTATTCTATGCTGATTATCCGGTAGATAGATGGCGCTATTCTATACTGATTATCTGATAGATGGTGCTATTCTATACTGATTATCTGAAAGATGGCGCTATTCTATACTGATTATCTGATAGATAGATGGCGCTATTCTATACTGATTATACACTAGATAGATGGCGCTATTCTATACTGATTATACAGTAGATAGATGGCGGTATTCTTTACTGATTATCCCTCTGTGACATACACTGCTCCCTATGCTTTTATACAGACTGCCATGTCTCTAAGGGATATTACAGTGTGGTTATTGTCTGATTTGGTCACATCCTCTCAGGACTTTGATGTTATTTTTGTGAATTAGGGTGCTGATGAAAACACTAAAGATTCTGTTCTGCAGATGCCGCTGTTCTGCGTGTATTTTAAACTTATTTTGGGATGTCCACTAGCCGTATTCGAACCTAATTGTTTATCCACAAGATGGCACTACTGGCTTTATCCACTAGATGGCACTACTGGCTTTATCCACTAGATGGCACTACTGGCTTTATCCACTAGATGGCACTACTGGCTTTATCCACTAGATGGCACTACTGGCTTTATCCACTAGATGGCACTACTGGCTTTATCCACTAGATGGCACTACTGGCTTTATCCACTAGATGGCACTACTGGCTTTATCCACTAGATGGCACTACTGGCTTTATCCACTAGATGGCACTACTGGCTTTATCCACTAGATGGCACTACTCGCTTTATCCACAAGAGGGCACTACTCGCTTTATCCACTAGAGGGCACTACTCGCTTTATCCACTAGAAGGCACTACTTGCTTTATCCACAAGAGGGCACTACTTGCTTTATCCACTAGAAGGCACTACTTTTTATTATCTCCTGCAGTCTTTTGACTATTTATGAAATTTAGTCATTAGAACAGGCATCCTCAAACTACGGCCCTCCAGCTGTTGTAAAACTACAACTCCCACAATGCCCTGCTGTAGGCTGATACCTCTAGGCTGTTCAGGCATGCTATGAGTTGTAGTTTTGCAACAGCTGGAGGGCCGCAGTTTGAGGATGCCTGCATTAGAGGATGACTTGTGCATCCCTGCTGCTTCATTGCTGCCCTGTGCCTCCCTGTTCCCTCATTGCTGCCCTGTACCTCCCTGTTCCATCATTGCTGCCCTGTGCCTCCCTGTTCCCTCATTGCTGCCCTGTGCCTCCCTGTTCCCTCATTGTTGCCCTGTGCCTCCCTGTTCCCTCAGTGTTGCCCTGTGCCTCCCTGTTCCCTCAGTGTTGCCCTGTGCCTCGCTGCTGCCTCATTGCTGCCCTGTACCTCTCTGTTCCCTCATTGCTGCCCTGTGCCTTTCTGTTCCCTCATTGCTTTCCTGTGCCTCCCTGCTGCTTCATTGCTGCCCTGTGCCTCACTGTTACCTCATTGCTACCCTGTGCCTCACTGTTACCTCATTGCTACCCTGTGCCTTCCTGCTGACACATTACCATCCTGTGCCTCCCTTTTTCCCTCATTGCTGCCCTGTGCATCCCCTGTTCCCTCATTGCTACCCTGTGCCTCCCTGTTCCCTCATTGCTGCCCTGTGCCTCCCTGTTCCCTCATTGCTGTTATCGGCCATTTTAGGTCCTGTAGTGAATGACAACAAGACAGGTGAACACAATCTGTTGCTCCTGTTGTCAGCCTTTTCTGTCAGGATGAGTGCAGAGACCTCGCAGGCCCTGCCTTATGGCACATGCCTCCAGTGCAGAGACCCTCCATAGGTGCTCCTGTGCTCTGATGTCATTATGATGTGTGCCTCCAGAGGGCAGCATTTCTCCTCGTCCCCTGTCCCTCTCCCACACCTGGTAACCTGTGCTGTCTGTATAAGTGACGGGTGGGTGCCCTGGCTGCCGTAGGTGTCATATCCGCTCAGAAGCACAATGGGTGATTGTTGTCTCTTTTCCCAGAGCCTCCTGGCTGACGACAATATTCTGGATTCACCAGTCAGGTACCTCCATGACTGCGCCCTCTGGTGGTCATCTCTCTGCTGTAGCCGGAGGACCCAAATGGAAGAGTTCTTCTGGATCACTGGTCAGGTGGCGTTACTTGTGGAGAGGTGACCCACATGTGGCACCCATGTTGTCTGTGTGTTACAGCAACGGCTTGTGTGCTATTGCAGGTTCAGCAGCTTGCGTGTTGTCCTGCCTGACATCTCTAACTGGTGACCCAAAGGGGTAGTCCGAGCACAAGCGGAAAAGGTGGGGGCTGAGGCTGTCATTTCATTCAATGTTGTCATGAAAAAAAGCTATTTAAGGCTACTTTCACACTAGCGTTTTTCTTTTCCGGCGCTGAGTTCCGTCCTAGGGGCTCAAATCCGGAAAAGAACTGATCAGTTTTATCCCTATGCATTCTGAATGGAGAGTCAGTCCTTCAGGATGCATCAGGATGTCTTCAGTTCAGTCTTTTTGACTGATCAGGCTTTTCAGAAAAACGTAGCATGCAGTATTTTTACCTCCGGCCAAAAAGCCTGAACACTTTGACTGAACGCCGGATCAGGCCTTTTTCCCATTGACTTGCATTAACGCCGGATCTGGCACTGTGTGTTCAGTCAAAACGGATCCGGCTTTTGCATGTTAAACCCGAAAAATGTGAAAAAAAAGTTAAAGTCCATAAATGGCGGATCCGTTTTTTCCAATGCATTTTTTCATTGTGATCAAAATCCTGATCAGGATTTAAATGTAATCCGTTTTCACACGTTTTTCCGGATCCGGCGGGCAGTTCCGGTGTCGGAATTGAACGCCGGATTAAAACAACGCTAGTGTGAAAGTAGCCTAACTGGTTATAGAGGACGCCTGTGAGTCCTGCACCCCTCCCCCCACTCATAGAGAGCCTATGAGTCCCCCCCCCACTCACAGAGAGAGCCTGTGAGTCCCTGCTTCCTCCACTCACTCCCAGAGTGAGCCTGCGAGTCCTGCTTCCTCCACCCACTCCGAGTGAGCCTGCGAGTCCTGCTTCCTCCACCCACTCCCAGAGAGAGCCTGCGAGTCCTGCTTCCTCCACTCACTCCCAGAGAGAGCCTGCGAGTCCTGCCTCCTCCACCCACTCCCAGAGAGAGCCTGCGAGTCCTGCTTCCTCCACCCACTCCCAGAGAGAGCCTGCGAGTCCTGCTTCCTCCACCCACTCCCAGAGAGAGCCTGCGAGTCCTGCTTCCTCCACCCACTCCCAGAGAGAGCCTGCGAGTCCTGCTTCCTCCACCCACTCCCAGAGAGAGCCTGCGAGTCCTGCTTCCTCCACCCACTCCCAGAGAGAGCCTGCGAGTCCTGCTTCCTCCACCCACTCCCAGAGAGAGCCTGCGAGTCCTGCTTCCTCCACCCACTCCCAGAGAGAGCCTGCGAGTCCTGCTTCCTCCACCCACTCCCAGAGAGAGCCTGCGAGTCCTGCTTCCTCCACCCACTTCCAGAGAGAGCCTGCGAGTCCTGCTTCCTCCACCCACAGAGAGCCTGCGAGTCCTGCTTCCTCCACCCACTCCCAGAGAGAGCCTGCGAGTCCTGCTTCCTCCACCCACTCCGAGAGAGAGCCTGCGAGTCCTGCTTCCTCCACCCACTCCCAGAGAGAGCCTGCGAGTCCTGCTTCCTCCACATGCAGCAATTCCTTCATTAAAGGGTCTTCTGTCATTAAAAAAATTGTCAGAGCAGGAGGCTGTATAGAATAAAGAAAATCCATACTCTCCTTTTAAATGTCCTGCTTCAGCATCGCCCACACTTATGGCTCTTTGTACCTGTGGTGGTCCACTGCTCACCATCCCGTGAGTGATATCTGGTGATCAAGGCGCCTGTCAGGGGAAAGTGTATCGGGCAGCAAAAGAACAGTCAATGTCAAGAAGATGAACAGGAATAATGAGCAAGCGTAAAGATCTGAGAGCCTCTGACAAGTACCAAACCATGATGGCTAGACAAATGGACCAGAACATCTCCAAAGAGCAAGTCTCATGAGGTGTTCTGGTATGCAGTGGTCAGTATCTTCGTAAAGTTGTGAGAGGAAGGACAACTGGTGAACTGGTGACAGGATCATGGTCGTTCAAGGCTCATTGATGTGTTTGGGGGTGAAGGCCCATCTGGTCCAGTCCCACAGCAGAGCTACTGTAGCACAAAATGCTGACAATGTTCCTGCTGGTGATGATAGAAACGTGTCAGGACACACATGACATCACAGCTTGCTGGCTAGGGGGCTGTGTATCCACAGAATGGTCAGAGAGCCCATGCTGACTCCTGTCCACTGCCGAAGGTGCCTACAATGGACAGGTGAGCATCAGAACTGGAGCATGGAGCAATGGAAAAAGGCGGCCAGGTCTGATGAATCATGTTACATCATGTGGATGACCAGCTGCGTGTATATGACTTACCTGGGAAAGAGATGGCACCTGGTGCAGTATGGGACAAAGACAAGCTGGTGGCGGCAGTGTATTGCCTTGTAAAATGTTCTGCTAGAACCCTACGCTCTTGGCACCATGTTGATTTGACCTATAACACCTATCTTACCACCCTTCATGGCTGTGGTACCCCCTAATGGCAGTGCCTTCTTTCAACAGGATAATGCCTGAGCCAACTTGCAGAAATTGTCCAGGAATGAGGGACGTGGCATAGAGGTCAAGGTGATGACTTGTCTTCAAATTCCCAGATCTCAATCTGATCTTCATTTGTGGGATGTACCTGTAAAATAAGTCCAATCCATGGAAGCCTCACTGAGCAACTTAGAGGATCTGCTGCTAATGCCTTGTGCATTCCCCGGGGCGAAGTGTGCTTGGACCCGGCGCCCCTTGCTGTGCATTACAGGCTCAAATCAGTTTAAGGAACCAAGACTTGGCCTGGTCAGCACCTTCTAAGCAGCATGACCACAATAGTCTAAAGAAACCTTCTTCAGCAAGCCAGCTGGACAAATGTTCTAATATGTGTCTGACGACAATCAGACAAGCTCCTCTTATATGTATTTCACTAAATCCACATCATTTTTCGACTCCAGTTTTGTGTTGTTTTCCTCCATTTTTAACCTCAGAACAATAATGTGTTTTGGAGGAGCCCCAGACTTGACTTGACTGTCCCCGTAGAATATTACTTTAGTTATCTCATGCTATAGAGGTTTTCACCCTCTGAAACTACAATTCTCATGAACAATGGTAAGGATATGATGAGAGTTGTTTCACAACCTGGAAAATTGGCAGACGTCATCTTGCTGCAGATGTGACTACAGCCCTGATCAGATGCAGAGTAAAAATTTACATCCAGTGACTCACAGGTGGCATCTTCTTTCCTTTTATTCTCCTATAGGCCCACACTGCCATGACAACTTCTTCAGTTTACATCCTCTCTGTAAAGAGTTTGCTGTCAACATGTCTTTGGCTCCTCATTTTTAGAGCAGATCCTCATCCTGTTTACTAGCTCCAAATGCTGCCAAACAATATGCCCCTAAAATAAGTACCCCTGACCACTGTGCCCCCTGAGAGCACTCGCTTGTCCCCGGTCCAACACTGCAGGTCTGTGCCCTTCTCATCCGGCCTGGATACTACACAACGACTACATCATAGAGGAAGCTCTGAATGGTGGGTCAGGAAGGTGAGGACCCTCTGGCACCTGGTTATTCAGTCATGCTACGAACACAGTTGAATCTGGGGACACTGGGTCAGGATCCCTGTCCTTACTGGTTCTGCCGACAGCCTGGATCCCACCTCCACTTCGCTGTCATTTCCCCATTATTGGTATGGTTATTCGTTCGTGTGAAGTGTGGAGGTAGCAGGACGTGGTCGCTGCCCGAGGGGGCTGCGTAGGGTTGAAGAATGTGTAGTATTGTGTGCTGGTGGCGGGTGAAATGGCGGGGGCGGATTTTAATAAGAAAAATCATAATATAAAAATATATCTGGGTGTGTGCGACTCCCTGCTTGTGCTGTAGATTGTGATTTTACTTCATCCTGCGATGGATTCTGGGAAACCTTTGTGGACATTCGGATCTTCTAACGACATTACAACTATTTTGTTTTTATTAATTAGCTTTTTTTTATTCCTCTCCTATGTTTTATTATTTTATGCCATTTTATTTCGAGGTCTGGTGATACTTTCCTCTATCCACAGCTCCCCACAGCCCACGAGGCCTGCATTACGTCAAGTAAACATTACGTCCAGCTGTCCTGGACCTTCATTGTCCCATGTTCTTGACCCAGAAGGGTCCACAAGGTGCACTAAGCCCTTCTCACAATAAGACCCTCATGTAGGAACCAGCAGAGTGGCTGTATACATATGAGGTTGGCACAGTGTGGTCCCCTCCTGGTATCAGTGGTTGTATACATATAAGGTTGGCACAGTGTGGTCCTCTCCTGGTATCAGTGGCTGTATACATGTGAGGTTGGCACAGTGTGGTCCTATCCTGGTATCAGTGGCTTTATACATATAAGGTTGGCACAGTGTGGTCCTCTCCTGGTATCAGTGGCTGTATACATGTGAGGTTGGCACAGTGTGGTCCTATCCTGGTATTAGTGGCTGTATACATGGGAGGTTGGCACGGTGTGGTCCTCCCCTGGTATCAGTGGCTGTATACATGTGAGGTTGGCACAGTGTGGTCCTCTCCTGGTATCAGTGGCTGTATACATGTGAGGTTGGCACAGTGTGGTCCTCTTCTGGTATCAGTTGTTATATACATATGAGGTTGGCACAGTGCAGTCCTCTCCTGGTATCAGTGGCTCTATACATATGTGAGGTTGGCACAGTGTGGTCCTCTCCTGGTATCAGTGGCTGTATACATGTGAGGTTGGCACGGTATGGTCCTCCCCTGGTATCAGTGGCTGTATACATATGAGGTTGGCACAGTGTGGTCCTCTCCTGGTATCAGTGGTTGTATACATATGAGGTTGGCACAGTGTGGTCCCCTCCTTGTATCAGTGGTTGTATACATATAAGGTTGGCACAGTGTGGTCCTCTCCTGGTATTAGTGGCTGTATACATATGAGGTTGGCACAGTGTGGTCCTCTCCTGGTATCAATAGTTGTGTATACATTTAAGGTTGGCACAGTGTGGTCCTCTCCTGGTATCAGTGGCTGTATACATATGAGGTTGGCACAGTGTGGTCCTCTCCTGGTATCAGTTGTTATATACATGTGAGGTTGGCACAGTGTGGTCCTCTCCTGGTATCAGTTGTTATATACATATGAGGTTGGCACAGTGTGGTCCTATCCTGGTATCAGTGGCTGTATACATGTGAGGTTGGCACAGTGTGGTCCTCTCCTGGTATCAGTGGTTGTATACATGTGAGGTTGGCACAGTGTGGTCCTCTCCTGGTATCAGTGGCTGTATACATGTGAGGTTGGCACAGTGTGGTCCTATCCTGGTATCAGTGGCTTTATACATATAAGGTTGGCACAGTGTGGTCCTCTCCTGGTATCAGTGGCTGTATACATGTGAGGTTGGCACAGTGTGGTCCTATCCTGGTATTAGTGGCTGTATACATGGGAGGTTGGCACGGTGTGGTCCTCCCCTGGTATCAGTGGCTGTATACATGTGAGGTTGGCACAGTGTGGTCCTCTCCTGGTATCAGTGGCTGTATACATGTGAGGTTGGCACAGTGTGGTCCTCTCCTGGTATCAGTTGTTATATACATATGAGGTTGGCACAGTGCAGTCCTCTCCTGGTATCAGTGGCTCTATACATATGTGAGGTTGGCACAGTGTGGTCCTCTCCTGGTATCAGTGGCTGTATACATGTGAGGTTGGCACGGTATGGTCCTCCCCTGGTATCAGTGGCTGTATACATATGAGGTTGGCACAGTGTGGTCCCCTCCTTGTATCAGTGGTTGTATACATATGAGGTTGGCACAGTGTGGTCCTCTCCTGGTATCAATAGTTGTGTATACATTTAAGGTTGGCACAGTGTGGTCCTCTCCTGGTATCAGTTGTTATATACATGTGAGGTTGGCACAGTGTGGTCCTCTCCTGGTATCAGTTGTTATATACATTTGAGGTTGGCACAGTGTGGTCCTATCCTGGTATCAGTGGCTGTATACATGTGAGGTTGGCACAGTGTGGTCCTCTCCTGGTATCAGTGGTTGTATACATGTGAGGTTGGCACAGTGCAGTCCTCTCCTGGTATCAGTGGCTCTATACATATGAAGTTGGCACAGTGTGGTGCCCTCCTTGTATCAGTGGTTGTATACATATAAGGTTGGCACAGTGTGGTCCTCTCCTGGTATCAATAGTTAATAGTTGTGTATACATATAAGGTTGGCACAGTGTGGTCCTCTCCTGGTATCAGTGGTTGCATACATATAAGGTTGGCACAGTGTGGTCCTCTCCTGGTATCAGTGGTTGCATACATATAAGGTTGGCACAGTGTGGTCCTCTCCTGGTATCAGTGGTTGCATACATATAAGGTTGGCACAGTGTGGTCCTCTCCTGGTATCAGTGGTTGTATACATATAAGGTTGGCACAAAGTGGTCCTCTCCTGGTATCAGTGGTTGTATACATATAGGGCTGGCACAGTGTGGTCCTCTCCTGGTATCAGTGGTTGCATACATATAAGGTTGGCACAGTGTGGTCCTCTCCTGGTATCAGTGGTTGTATACATATAAGGTTGGCACAGTGTGGTCCTCTCCTGGTATCAGTGGTTGTATACATATAGGGTTGGCACAGTGTGGTCCTCTCCTGGTATCAGTGGTTGTATACATGTGAGGTTGGCACAGTGTGGTCCTATCCTGGTATCAGTGGCTGTATACATAGGAGGTTGGCACGGTGTGGTCCTCCCCTGGTATCAGTGGCTGTATACATGTGAGGTTGGCACAGTGTGGTCCTCTCCTGGTATCAGTGGCTGTATACATGTGAGGTTGGCAGTGTGGTCCTCTTCTGGTATCAGTTGTTATATACATATGAGGTTGGCACAGTGCAGTCCTCTCCTGGTATCAGTGGCTCTATACATATGTGAGGTTGGCACAGTGTGGTCTTCTCCTGGTATCAGTGGCTGTATACATGTGAGGTTGGCACGGTATGGTCCTCCCCTGGTATCAGTGGCTGTATACATATGAGGTTGGCACAGTGTGGTCCCCTCCTTGTATCAGTGGTTTTATACATATAAGGTTGGCACAGTGTGGTCCTCTCCTGGTATTAGTGGCTGTATACATATGAGGTTGGCACAGTGTGGTCCTCTCCTGGTATCAATAGTTGTGTATACATTTAAGGTTGGCACAGTGTGGTCCTCTCCTTGTATCAGTGGCTGTATACATATAAGGTTGGCACAGTGTGGTCCTCTCCTGGTATCAGTGGCTGTATACATGTGAGGTTGGCACAGTGTGGTCCTATCCTGGTATCAGTGGCTTTATACATATAAGGTTGGCACAGTGTGGTCCTCTCCTGGTATCAGTGGCTGTATACATGTGAGGTTGGCACAGTGTGGTCCTATCCTGGTATTAGTGGCTGTATACATGGGAGGTTGGCACGGTGTGGTCCTCCCCTGGTATCAGTGGCTGTATACATGTGAGGTTGGCACAGTGTGGTCCTCTCCTGGTATCAGTGGCTGTATACATGTGAGGTTGGCACAGTGTGGTCCTCTTCTGGTATCAGTTGTTATATACATATGAGGTTGGCACAGTGCAGTCCTCTCCTGGTATCAGTGGCTCTATACATATGTGAGGTTGGCACAGTGTGGTCCTCTCCTGGTATCAGTGGCTGTATACATGTGAGGTTGGCACGGTATGGTCCTCCCCTGGTATCAGTGGCTGTATACATATGAGGTTGGCACAGTGTGGTCCTCTCCTGGTATCAGTGGTTGCATACATATAAGGTTGGCACAGTGTGGTCCCCTCCTTGTATCAGTGGTTGTATACATATAAGGTTGGCACAGTGTGGTCCTCTCCTGGTATTAGTGGCTGTATACATATGAGGTTGGCACAGTGTGGTCCTCTCCTGGTATCAATAGTTGTGTATACATTTAAGGTTGGCACAGTGTGGTCCTCTCCTGGTATCAGTGGCTGTATACATATGAGGTTGGCACAGTGTGGTCCTCTCCTGGTATCAGTTGTTATATACATGTGAGGTTGGCACAGTGTGGTCCTCTCCTGGTATCAGTGGCTGTATACATATGAGGTTGGCACAGTGTGGTCCTATCCTGGTATCAGTGGCTGTATACATGTGAGGTTGGCACAGTGTGGTCCTCTCCTGGTATCAGTGGTTGTATACATGTGAGGTTGGCACAGTGTGGTCCTCTCCTGGTATCAGTGGCTGTATACATGTGAGGTTGGCACAGTGTGGTCCTATCCTGGTATCAGTGGCTTTATACATATAAGGTTGGCACAGTGTGGTCCTCTCCTGGTATCAGTGGCTGTATACATGTGAGGTTGGCACAGTGTGGTCCTATCCTGGTATTAGTGGCTGTATACATGGGAGGTTGGCACGGTGTGGTCCTCCCCTGGTATCAGTGGCTGTATACATGTGAGGTTGGCACAGTGTGGTCCTCTCCTGGTATCAGTGGCTGTATACATGTGAGGTTGGCACAGTGTGGTCCTCTCCTGGTATCAGTTGTTATATACATATGAGGTTGGCACAGTGCAGTCCTCTCCTGGTATCAGTGGCTCTATACATATGTGAGGTTGGCACAGTGTGGTCCTCTCCTGGTATCAGTGGCTGTATACATATGAGGTTGGCACGGTATGGTCCTCTCCTGGTATCAGTGGCTGTATACATATGAGGTTGGCACAGTGTGGTCCCCTCCTTGTATCAGTGGTTGTATACATATGAGGTTGGCACAGTGTGGTCCTCTCCTGGTATCAATAGTTGTGTATACATTTAAGGTTGGCACAGTGTGGTCCTCTCCTGGTATCAGTTGTTATATACATGTGAGGTTGGCACAGTGTGGTCCTCTCCTGGTATCAGTTGTTATATACATTTGAGGTTGGCACAGTGTGGTCCTATCCTGGTATCAGTGGCTGTATACATGTGAGGTTGGCACAGTGTGGTCCTCTCCTGGTATCAGTGGTTGTATACATGTGAGGTTGGCACAGTGTGGTCCTCTCCTGGTATCAGTGGCTGTATACATGTGAGGTTGGCACAGTGCAGTCCTCTCCTGGTATCAGTGGCTCTATACATATGAAGTTGGCACAGTGTGGTGCCCTCCTTGTATCAGTGGTTGTATACATATAAGGTTGGCACAGTGTGGTCCTCTCCTGGTATCAATAGTTGTGTATACATATAAGGTTGGCACAGTGTGGTCCTCTCCTGGTATCAGTGGTTGCATACATATAAGGTTGGCACAGTGTGGTCCTCTCCTGGTATCAGTGGTTGCATACATATAAGGTTGGCACAGTGTGGTCCTCTCCTGGTATCAGTGGTTGCATACATATAAGGTTGGCACAGTGTGGTCCTCTCCTGGTATCAGTGGTTGTATACATATAAGGTTGGCACAGTGTGGTCCTCTCCTGGTATCAGTGGTTGTATACATATAGGGCTGGCACAGTGTGGTCCTCTCCTGGTATCAGTGGTTGCATACATATAAGGTTGGCACAGTGTGGTCCTCTCCTGGTATCAGTGGTTGTATACATATAAGGTTGGCACAGTGTGGTCCTCTCCTGGTATCAGTGGTTGTATACATATAGGGTTGGCACAGTGTGGTCCTCTCCTGGTATCAGTGGTTGTATACATGTGAGGTTGGCACAGTGTGGTCCTATCCTGGTATCAGTGGCTGTATACATAGGAGGTTGGCACGGTGTGGTCCTCCCCTGGTATCAGTGGCTGTATACATGTGAGGTTGGCACAGTGTGGTCCTCTCCTGGTATCAGTGGCTGTATACATGTGAGGTTGGCAGTGTGGTCCTCTTCTGGTATCAGTTGTTATATACATATGAGGTTGGCACAGTGCAGTCCTCTCCTGGTATCAGTGGCTCTATACATATGTGAGGTTGGCACAGTGTGGTCTTCTCCTGGTATCAGTGGCTGTATACATGTGAGGTTGGCACGGTATGGTCCTCCCCTGGTATCAGTGGCTGTATACATATGAGGTTGGCACAGTGTGGTCCCCTCCTTGTATCAGTGGTTTTATACATATAAGGTTGGCACAGTGTGGTCCTCTCCTAGTATTAGTGGCTGTATACATATGAGGTTGGCACAGTGTGGTCCTCTCCTGGTATCAATAGTTGTGTATACATTTAAGGTTGGCACAGTGTGGTCCTCTCCTTGTATCAGTGGCTGTATACATATGAGGTTGGCACAGTGTGGTCCTCTCCTGGTATCAGTGGCTGTATACATGTGAGGTTGGCACAGTGTGGTCCTATCCTGGTATCAGTGGCTTTATACATATAAGGTTGGCACAGTGTGGTCCTCTCCTGGTATCAGTGGCTGTATACATGTGAGGTTGGCACAGTGTGGTCCTATCCTGGTATTAGTGGCTGTATACATGGGAGGTTGGCACGGTGTGGTCCTCCCCTGGTATCAGTGGCTGTATACATGTGAGGTTGGCACAGTGTGGTCCTCTCCTGGTATCAGTGGCTGTATACATGTGAGGTTGGCACAGTGTGGTCCTCTTCTGGTATCAGTTGTTATATACATATGAGGTTGGCACAGTGCAGTCCTCTCCTGGTATCAGTGGCTCTATACATATGTGAGGTTGGCACAGTGTGGTCCTCTCCTGGTATCAGTGGCTGTATACATGTGAGGTTGGCACGGTATGGTCCTCCCCTGGTATCAGTGGCTGTATACATGTGAGGTTGGCACAGTGTGGTCCTCTCCTGGTATCAGTGGTTGCATACATATAAGGTTGGCACAGTGTGGTCCCCTCCTTGTATCAGTGGTTGTATACATATAAGGTTGGCACAGTGTGGTCCTCTCCTGGTATTAGTGGCTGTATACATATGAGGTTGGCACAGTGTGGTCCTCTCCTGGTATCAATAGTTGTGTATACATTTAAGGTTGGCACAGTGTGGTCCTCTCCTGGTATCAGTGGCTGTATACATATGAGGTTGGCACAGTGTGGTCCTCTCCTGGTATCAGTTGTTATATACATGTGAGGTTGGCACAGTGTGGTCCTCTCCTGGTATCAGTTGTTATATACATATGAGGTTGGCACAGTGTGGTCCTATCCTGGTATCAGTGGCTGTATACATGTGAGGTTGGCACAGTGTGGTCCTCTCCTGGTATCAGTGGTTGTATACATGTGAGGTTGGCACAGTGTGGTCCTCTCCTGGTATCAGTGGCTGTATACATGTGAGGTTGGCACAGTGTGGTCCTATCCTGGTATCAGTGGCTTTATACATATAAGGTTGGCACAGTGTGGTCCTCTCCTGGTATCAGTGGCTGTATACATGTGAGGTTGGCACAGTGTGGTCCTATCCTGGTATTAGTGGCTGTATACATGGGAGGTTGGCACAGTGTGGTCCTCCCCTGGTATCAGTGGCTGTATACATGTGAGGTTGGCACAGTGTGGTCCTCTCCTGGTATCAGTGGCTGTATACATGTGAGGTTGGCACAGTGTGGTCCTCTTCTGGTATCAGTTGTTATATACATATGAGGTTGGCACAGTGCAGTCCTCTCCTGGTATCAGTGGCTCTATACATATGTGAGGTTGGCACAGTGTGGTCCTCTCCTGGTATCAGTGGCTGTATACATGTGAGGTTGGCACGGTATGGTCCTCCCCTGGTATCAGTGGCTGTATACATATGAGGTTGGCACAGTGTGGTCCCCTCCTTGTATCAGTGGTTGTATACATATGAGGTTGGCACAGTGTGGTCCTCTCCTGGTATCAATAGTTGTGTATACATTTAAGGTTGGCACAGTGTGGTCCTCTCCTGGTATCAGTTGTTATATACATGTGAGGTTGGCACAGTGTGGTCCTCTCCTGGTATCAGTTGTTATATACATTTGAGGTTGGCACAGTGTGGTCCTATCCTGGTATCAGTGGCTGTATACATGTGAGGTTGGCACAGTGTGGTCCTCTCCTGGTATCAGTGGCTGTATACATGTGAGGTTGGCACAGTGTGGTCCTCTCCTGGTATCAGTGGTTGTATACATGTGAGGTTGGCACAGTGTGGTCCTCTCCTGGTATCAGTGGCTGTATACATGTGAGGTTGGCACAGTGCAGTCCTCTCCTGGTATCAGTGGCTCTATACATATGAAGTTGGCACAGTGTGGTGCCCTCCTTGTATCAGTGGTTGTATACATATAAGGTTGGCACAGTGTGGTCCTCTCCTGGTATCAATAGTTGTGTATACATATAAGGTTGGCACAGTGTGGTCCTCTCCTGGTATCAGTGGTTGCATACATATAAGGTTGGCACAGTGTGGTCCTCTCCTGGTATCAGTGGTTGCATACATATAAGGTTGGCACAGTGTGGTCCTCTCCTGGTATCAGTGGTTGCATACATATAAGGTTGGCACAGTGTGGTCCTCTCCTGGTATCAGTGGTTGTATACATATAAGGTTGGCACAGTGTGGTCCTCCCCTGGTATCAGTGGTTGTATACATATAGGGCTGGCACAGTGTGGTCCTCTCCTGGTATCAGTGGTTGCATACATATAAGGTTGGCACAGTGTGGTCCTCTCCTGGTATCAGTGGTTGTATACATATAAGGTTGGCACAGTGTGGTCCTCTCCTGGTATCAGTGGTTGTATACATATAGGGTTGGCACAGTGTGGTCCTCTCCTGGTATCAGTGGTTGTATACATGTGAGGTTGGCACAGTGTGGTCCTATCCTGGTATCAGTGGCTGTATACATAGGAGGTTGGCACGGTGTGGTCCTCCCCTGGTATCAGTGGCTGTATACATGTGAGGTTGGCACAGTGTGGTCCTCTCCTGGTATCAGTGGCTGTATACATGTGAGGTTGGCAGTGTGGTCCTCTTCTGGTATCAGTTGTTATATACATATGAGGTTGGCACAGTGCAGTCCTCTCCTGGTATCAGTGGCTCTATACATATGTGAGGTTGGCACAGTGTGGTCTTCTCCTGGTATCAGTGGCTGTATACATGTGAGGTTGGCACGGTATGGTCCTCCCCTGGTATCAGTGGCTGTATACATATGAGGTTGGCACAGTGTGGTCCCCTCCTTGTATCAGTGGTTTTATACATATAAGGTTGGCACAGTGTGGTCCTCTCCTGGTATTAGTGGCTGTATACATATGAGGTTGGCACAGTGTGGTCCTCTCCTGGTATCAATAGTTGTGTATACATTTAAGGTTGGCACAGTGTGGTCCTCTCCTTGTATCAGTGGCTGTATACATATGAGGTTGGCACAGTGTGGTCCTCTCCTGGTATCAGTTGTTATATACATATAAGGTTGGCACAGTGTGGTCCCCTCCTTGTATCAGTGGTTGTATACATATGAGGTTGGCACAGTGTGGTCCTCTCCTGGTATCAGTTGTTATATACATATGAGGTTGGCACAGTGTGGTCCTCTCCTGGTATCAGTTGTTATATACATATAAGGTTGGCACAGTGTGGTCCTCTCCTGGTATCAGTGGTTGCATACATATAAGGTTGGCACAGTGTGGTCCTCTTCTGGTATCAGTGGTTGTATCATATAAGGTTGGCACAGTGTGGTCCTCTCCTGGTATCAGTGGCTGTATACATGTGAGGTTGGCACGGTATGGTCCTCCCCTGGTATCAGTGGCTGTATACATATGAGGTTGGCACAGTGTGGTCCCCTCCTTGTATCAGTGGTTGTATACATATAAGGTTGGCACAGTGTGGTCCTCTCCTGGTATCAGTGGTTGTATACATATAAGGTTGGCACAGTGTGGTCCTCTCCTGGTATCAGTGGTTGTATACATATAAGGTTGGCACAGTGTGGTCACCTCCTGGTATCAATGGTTGTATACATATGTGAGGTTGGCACAGTGTGGTCCTCTCCTGGTATCAGTGGTTGTATACATATAAGGTTGGCACAGTGTGGTCCTCTCCTGGTATCAGTGGTTGCATACATATAAGGTTGGCACAGTGTGGTCCCCTCCTGGTATTAGTGGTTGTATACATATAAGGTTGGCACAGTGGGTATGGGTGGCATCTCGGGCTCCTCCCCTGGCCTCTCATCCCTGTCTCTGCGGTGGTGCTGGAGTCAGACTTCTCTCCGCTGCAGCAGAGACACCTCCACACCCAATGCCCTCCCCGCTCCTTCCCTCTCGAGGCCGCTGCAGCCCCGAGGAGCATCGTCTCATCCCCTTCAGGAAGCACGTTGTCAGGGAGGAGCGATGGTACAGGTAGGACGCTGGGGGTCACAGATTGTGTGTGTGGTCCTCGTGCCATCACCGCTGCCCACAGCCTCACTCCCTCTGCACCAGACACTGCAGGTATATGTTCGGAGATTTATGGTTTACCTGCATCCTATGCAAAACTAACACTACTACATCTCCATTCCAGCTCTGCTACATGTGACAAACTCAGCTCCATCACATTTCACAAACCCATTGATAGTAGCTCTGCTACACTGCCCGAAGTGACTTGTGCTGCATCTGACAACAATAGCTCTGCTACATTTGACGCGCTTTGTGCAGCTGCATCTTGAAATTATCCAGCTCTGCTGTATCTGTATGTGTGAGTTATGTAACTTCATTGCAGTGCCGGCCGTGTGACCCCGCAGAGCTGAGCTGTGTGCGTGTGTTCATATTTAATTGATGGTAACCTAATTCCCACAGCACACGATCCCCGGCTGTGGGTCTTATTGTCTGAGCCCTGGTGCCGCACGCACTCCTCTCTGCTCCGTCATCTTCATGGAGAGTTCTGGGGGTTCACATATTATACAGGAGCCCATGTGGATCCGTGCAGGGAAGGTAGATGTAGTCATGCCGCCTGTGAGGGGGCAACAGAAAAAAGGGTCTGTCACCCGGCTTTCCATGGACCCCGAGCGCTCTCTAATGTGCTGTCACATCCCTGTTGCTTCCTCTCTCCTATTGCACTGTATGTGTGATTGCCAGTCTTTACTGCACTTTTCCCATGCTGTTCGGGAACCAGGAGGCTCAGGCTGAACAGTGCTATGGCATGAGTTTATTAATGATTGGATGGAGACCCTTGAATGCAGATGTTATGACGGCATCCATGTCTGGGGCCACTGAGGGGTTCAGGAAAGCCGAACCGACTAAGGCGGAGCCTAAGGGTCCGAAAAGCCCCTCTCCCATGTAAGAAGACATGGTAGCTGGGGCCCTGGCAGAATGTTTTTGCATTGGGGACCCGGAATTTCAAGTTCTTCCTGGCACAGTACAGGTTAATGGCTGGTGCAGCAGTTCTTCCTGGCACAGTGCAGGTTAATGGCTGGTGCAGCAGTTATTCCTGGCACAGTGCAGGTTAATGGCTGGTGCAGCAGTTCTTCCTGGCACAGTGCAGGTTAATGGCCGGTGCAGCAGTTCTTCCTGGCACAGTGCAGGTTAATGGCCGGTGCAGCAGTTCTTCCTGGCACAGTGCAGGTTAATGGCTGGTGCAGCAGTTCTTCCTGGCACAGTGCAGGTTAATGGCTGGTGCAGCAGTTCTTCCTGGCACAGTGCAGGTTAATGGCTGGTGCAGCAGTTCTTCCTGGCACAGTACAGGTTAATGGCCGGTGCCCGCAGGCTACACATCTGTCCTCCACTAATCCCGCTCACAATTTCATTTTCTCTGCTGGCGCTCAGTCTGAGCTCCTGGTGACCCCAATACCGCAGCGCTGCACACATGTTACATAAGAGCACACGATGCCCATTCTGCGGGCGCGGGATAATGATGGCACTGCCACCCCTGAGGGTATGTAGAGACTGCCACTCCTGACCTGCACAGGAGCCATAGGCAGTAATGAAGAACAGTGAGGTGGTGCCATCTAGTGTCGGTATCATCTGCTGCCACCCGCATGTGGGCACCGAGGACCCTCCAGGCATTAGGGCCCGGGCACTGCTGCCACATTTGTAACCCTGATGGCTCCATTGCTGCCCAGAAGGCCTGTCCCATTCATGACATCAAGCTTGGTTTTGGATTGTGCCTTCAAATTTGAGGTTCTGCTGGTGACAACCGCTCATGCTTGTCATCACGTTGGCGGTATTGGTTGTCAGCCAGCTTTCCACGGACTGTGCATGAGAATATAATAGAGTGCTGTGTTATTTAGTGCTATGTCTTAATGTCAGTCTTCACTGCAGTTCTAGGGTTCTCTTCATGCATCAGGATGAACAGTGCTAGTGCAGGGGATTGTAAGAGGACACAGATGGAGGGGCTGCACACTCTGACTATCATCAGTGAGACCACTGTATGAGGGGATCTATAGGAATAAGATTATAGGAAGGGGTCTATAGGAGATGGTCTATAGGAGGGGGTCCATAGGTGTAGTCTATAGAAGGGGAGCTGTAGGAAGGGGTCTGTAAGAGATGGTCTATAGGAGGGGGTCTGTAGGAGATGGTCTACAGGAGGGGGTCCGTAGGTGGGGTCTGTAGGAGATGGTCTACAGGAGGGGGTCCATAGGTGGGGTCTGTAGGAGATGGTCTACAGGAGGGGGTCCATAGGTGGGGTCTGTAGGAGGGGAGCTGTAGGAAGGGTCTGTAAGAGATGATCTATAGGAGGGGGTCTGTAGGGGATGGTCTGTAGGAGATGGTCTACAGGAGGGGGTCCATAGGTGGGGTCTGTAGGAGATGGTCTACAGGAGGGGGTCCATAGGTGGGGTCTGTAGGAGATGGTCTACAGGAGGGGGTCCATAGGAGATGGTCTACAGGACAGGGTCCATAGGTGGGGTCTGTAGGAGATGGTCTAAAGGAGGGGGTCTATAGGTGATGTCTATAAGAGGGGGTCTGTAGGAGATGATCTACAGGAGGGGGTCCATAGGTGGGGTCTATAGGAGACAATCTAGGTAACGCTTCTTCTAAGGTCATGGAATGGTCAGAACACAAGAAGCCTCTTATTAGAGTGAAATTTTAAAAGGACAGAGCGTACAAAGAATAGGGTTATGATAGAAAATACAACATAAAATACTCAGACCTATACATACAGCGCAAGATAACAGGGATAAAACAGAACGTAATAAGTTATGTGACGGTTAAGTCCGGTTGCCTGGGGAAGCAGAAATACCGGTCAGTCCATCAGCTAGTGATCCCCAAAGAAATGGGTGATTTTCCCCCCCCCCCCCACACCTGTGATGTCAGAGGAGGCCGGCGAGTACGTAATGACCTTTTCGGAGAGTTTTTGCGACCACTTGCTGGGAACCAAGTCTGCCTCAAACTCTTTGTATTGGAATATCTTTTTGGGTATTCACCCTAGCAATTTCAGATTACCTCCATCCACTCAGTCCGAATGTCCCGCACACGTGCGTACCAAACATGGTGGAGGTAATGGCAGGATGGATGGCGTTCTCTAATTGCTCCCTGTTACTGAGCTGGGATCTATTTGATTTTGATACCATGGAAGCATACCCATGGCCTGAGTTCTCAGGAGGAAGCACGTGGCTCAGATATGGATTAGACCACGTATTTCTTTGATGTATATTCCCGGATAGGGGTTTCTTGTGTGACCTCGGCTGGAGAGGACACTAGCCTTCTCCTGACCCCTCTAACGGGTCTGGTCTGTATAACGCTGGTGTCTGACATCTTCACGGTTTATGATGGGGGGTCTCTGGTCTCTGTGAGGTTCTTCCATCTTACTGGTCTCTATTGCTACAATCTCCGGCCATGGAAGGACAAGGACGAGGTGATGACCCCCTACAGCAATGTAAAGGGAGGGGGTGCCTACTCCTAACCAAAATGTTCATATCTGGATCCCTCTATCACCACAGTCTATAAGAAGGGGTCTTTACTATGGGGTCTATAGGAGGAGATCTACAGATCAGGCTCTATAGAAGGAGATCCCATAGATCTATAGAAAGGGGTATATAGTACGGGATCTATAGGAGGGGGTCTTCCCAGCTTATAAAGCTCAATGTATAGTTCTGCAGATTTCCTTTGAGATCTCTGCTTGCAGTCTGTAAATGGATACATTCTGGTTTGTATTGAGATGCTAAATATACTTCTCACAGCTGAGGGTTTGTACCAGTGTATCAGTAGGTAGGGGCCACAGGGGTGGAGGCCAGAACCAGAGAGCTATCTAGGATATTGCTGAGCTTACAGACGATTGTCCAAACTGATACATTGTAACAAACCCGCCGGCTGTATGAGCAGGACTAGGCCAGGATGTTCCCATTCACTGACTGCAAGCTGAGATCTTACACTCGTACATTATACCGGACCATACGTCATGATGATTTTTGTCTTGCAGCTGGGGGATGGCGGTCAATGTGTACTCCACGTCTGTGACCAGTGAAAACCTGAGTCGCCATGATATGCTCTCCTGGGTCAATGACTGCATACAGCTCCACTACACCAAGATAGAACAGCTGTGCTCAGGTGAGGAGGAGAGCGGCTGGCCGGTATGGGGGCTTGTACACCAGTCCATACTGCACACACAGCTGTGTATAGAGCGCCTCCCACTGGTGCAGTCCTATTGTTCCCTGCTATCAGCCATGTAAGGCTGCGCAGAGGCGGGTTCACATTGGAGGTTTGTCCGGCCCCAGAGGTGCGCTGTTCCCCCGTCTGACGTTCCCTCCTGTCTCCTCAGGAGCAGCCTACTGTCAGTTCATGGACATGCTTTTCCCCGGATGCATCTTACTGAAAAGAGTAAAATTCCAGGCGAAGCTGGAGCACGAATTCATCCACAACTTCAAGGTCTTGCAGGCCGCCTTTAAGAAGATGGGCGTGGACAAGGTACGTGTCCCCCTACAGAGCGTATATGTGTTATTATATATGTGACCCTGGTCCTGCAGACAGTATACAGGACACTTCTCCTCAGTATCCACCCTATAGAGCGTATATGTGTTATTATACAGGACACTTCTCCTCAGTATCCTCCCTATAGAGCGTATATGTGTTATTACACAGGACACTTCTCCTCAGTATCCTCCCTATAGAGCGTATATGTGTTATTATATATGTGACCTCGGTCCTACAGACTGTATACAGGACACTTCTCCTCAGTATCCTCCCTACAGAGTGTACAGTCGTGGCCAAAAGTTTTGAGAATTAGATAAATATTGGAAATTGGAAAAGTTGCTGCTTAAGTTTTTATAATAGCAATTTGCATATACTCCAGAATGTTATGAAGAGTGATCAGATGAATTGCATAGTCCTTCTTTGCCATGAAAATTAACTTAATCCCAAAAAGACCTTTCCACTGCATTTCATTGCTGTCATTAAAGGACCTGCTGAGATCATTTCAGTAATCGTCTTGTTAACTCAGGTGAGAATGTTGACGAGCACAAGGCTGGAGATCATTATGTCAGGCTGATTGGGTTAAAATGGCAGACTTGACATGTTAAAAGGAGGGTGATGCTTGAAATCATTGTTCTTCCATTGTTAACCATGGTGACCTGCAAAGAAACACGTGCAGCCATCATTGCGTTGCATAAAAATGGCTTCACAGGCAAGGATATTGTGGCTACTAAGATTGCTCCTCAATCAACAATATAGGATCATCAAGAACTTCAAGGAAAGAGGTTCAATTCTTGTTAAGAAGGCTTCAGGGCGTCCAAGAAAGTCCAGCAAGCGCCAGGATCGTCTCCTAAAGAGGATTCAGCTGTGGGATCGGAGTGCCACCAGTGCAGAGCTTGCTCAGGAATGGCAGCAGGCAGGTGTGAGCACATCTGCACGCACAGTGAGGCGAAGACTTTTGGAAGATGGCCTGGAGTCAAGAAGGGCAGCAAAGAAGCCACTTCTCTCCAAAAAAAACATCAGGGACAGATTGATCTTCTGCAGAAAGTATGGTGAATGGACTGCTGAGGACTGGGGCAAAGTCATATTCTCCGATGAAGCCTCTTTCCGATTGTTTGGGGCATCTGGAAAAAGGCTTGTCCGGAGAAGAAAAGGTGAGCGCTACCATCAGTCCTGTGTCATGCCAACAGTAAAGCATCCTGAGACCATTCATGTGTGGGGTTGCTTCTCATCCAAGGGAGTGGGCCCACTCACAATTTTGCCCAAAAACACAGCCATGAATAAAGAATGGCACCAAAACACCCTCCAACAGCAACTTCTTCCAACAATCCAACAACAGTTTGGTGAAGAACAATGCATTTTCCAGCACGATGAAGCACCGTGCCATAAGGCAAAAGTGATAACTAAGTGGCTCGGGGACCAAAACGTTGACATTTTGGGTCCATGGCCTGGAAACTCCCCAGATCTTAATCCCATTGAGAACTTGTGGTCAATCCTCAAGAGGCGGGTGGACAAACAAAAACCCACTAAGGCCTCATGCACACGACCGTTGTGTGCATCCATGGCCGTTGTTCCGTTTTCCGTGATTTTCTGCGGACCCATTGACTTTCAATGGGTCCGTTGAAAACTCGGAAAATGCACCGTTGTTCATCCGCGGCCGTGATCCGTGTTTCCGGTCCGTCAAAAAAATAGGACCTGTCCTATTTTTTTGACGGACAACTGTTCACGGACCCTTTCATGTCAATGGGTCCGTGAAAAAACACGGATGCACACAAGATTGGCATCTGCGTCCATGATCCGTGGCCGTAGGCTACTTTCACACAGACGGATCACAGATCCGTCTGCATAAAAGCTTTTTCAGAGCTGAGTTTTCACTTTGTGAAAACTCAAATCCGACAGTATATACTAACACAGAGGCGTTCCCATGGTGATGGGGACGCTTCAAGTTAGAATATACTAAGAACTGTGTACATGACTGCCCCCTGCTGCCTGGCAGCACCCGATCTCTTACAGGGGGCTGTGATCCGCACAATTAACCCCTCAGGTGCCGCACCTGAGAGGTTAATTGTGCGTATCATATACCCCCTGTAAGATATCAGGTGCTGCCAGGCAGGAGAGGGCAGACCCCCCTCCCCTGTATTTAGCTCATTGGTGGCCAGTGCGGCCCCCCTCCCTCCCCAGTATTATATTCATTGGTGGCCAGTGCGGCCTCCTCTCTCCCCCCCCGCTAATTAAAATCACCTTCCCCCATCATTGGTGGCCAGTGCGGCCTCCCCTCTCCCCCCCCCCCTAATTAAAATCACCTTCCCCCATCATTGGTGGCCAGTGCGGCCTCCCCTCTCCCCCCCGCTCCCTAATTAAAATCACCCCCCCATCATTGGTGGCCAGTGCAGCCTCCCCTTTTCCCCCCCCTAATTAAAATCACCTTCCCCCATCATTGGTGGCAGCGGCGAGTTCCGATCGGAGTCCCAGTTTAATCGCTGGGGCTCCGATCGGTAACCATGGCAACCAGGACGCTACTGCAGTCCTGGTTGCCATGGTTACTTAGCAATTTTTAGAAGCATTATACTTACCTGCGATGTCTGTGACCGGCCGGGCGCTCCTCCTACTGGTAAGTGACAGGACTGTGCTATAGGCAATGCGCCGCACAGACCTTTCACTTACCAGTAGGAGGAGCGCCCGGCCGGTCACAGACAGCGAAGGTAAGTATAATGCGTCTAAAAATGCTAAGTAACCATGGCAACGCGTCCTGGTTACCGATCGGAGCCCCAGCGATTAAACTGGGACTCCGATCGGAACTCTCCGCTGCCACCAATGATGGAGGAAGGTGACTTTTATTAGGGGGGGAGAGGGGAGGCCGCACTGGCCACCAATGATGGGGGAAGGTGATTTTAATTAGGGGGGGGGAGAGGGGAGGCCGCACTGGCTACCAATGATGGGGGGGTGATTTTAATTAGGGAGGGGGGGGAAGAGGGGAGGCCGCACTGGCCACCAATGATGGGGGGGTGATTTTAATTAGGGGGGGGAAGAGGGGAGGCCGCACTGGCCACCAATGATGGGGGAAGGTGATTTTAATTAGGGGGGGGGGGAGAGGGGAGGCCGCACTGGCCACCAATGAATATAATACTGGGAGGGAGGGGGGCCGCACTGGCCACCAATGAGTTAAATACAGGGGAGGGAGGGGGCCCGCACTGGCCACCAATGAGTTAAATACAGGGGAGGGGGGTCTGCCCCCTCCTGCCTGGCAGCACCTGATCTCTTACAGGGGGCTATGATACGCACAATTAACCCCTCAGGTGCGGCACCTGAGGGGTTAATTGTGCTGATCACAGCCCCCTGTAAGAGATCGGGTGCTGCCAGGCAGCAGTCATGTACACAGTTCTTAGTATATTCTAACTTGAAGCGTCCCCATCACTATGGGAACGCCTCTGTGTTAGAATATACTGTCGGATCTGAGTTTTGACGATCTAACTCAAATCCGATGGTATATTCTAACATAGAGGCGTTCCCATGGTGATGGGGACGCTTCAAGTTAAAATATACCATCGGATTGGAGAAAACTCTGATCCTATGGTATATTAACTCCTTACTTTACATTGAAAGTCAATGGGGAACGGATCCGTTTGCAATTGCACCATATTGTGTCAACGTCAAACGGATCCGTCCCCATTGACTTGCATTGTAAGTCAGGATGGATCCGTTTGGCTCCGCATGGCCAGGCGGACACCAAAACGACTTTTTCTTCATGTCCGTGGATCCTCCAAAGATCAAGGAAGACCCACGGAAGAAAAAACGGACACGGACCTACGGACCCCGTTTTTGCAGACCTTAAAAAAAAAACGGTCGTGTGCATGAGGCCTAATTCTGACAAACTCCAAGAAGTGATTATGAAAGAATGGGTTGCTATCAGTCAGGAATTGGCCCAGAAGGTGATTGAGAGCATGCCCAGTCGAATTGCAGAGGTCCTGAAAAAGAAGGGCCAACACTGCAAATACTGACTCTTTGCATAAATGTCATGTAATTGTCGATAAAAGCCTTTGAAACGTATGAAGTGCGTGTAATTATATTTCACTACATCACATAAACAACTGAAACAAAGACCTAAAAGCAGTTTAGCAGCAAACTTTGTGAAAACTAATATTTGTGTCATTCTCAAAACTTTTGGCCACGACTGTATATGTGTTATTATACAGGACACTTCCCCTCAGTATCCTCCCCCTAGAGCGTATATCTGTTATTATATATGTGACTCGGTCCTGCAGACAATATATAGCACACTTCTCCTCAATGTAGAATGTATATTCCTATAGGAGTTCTCTGGTTCTCACCAGTTTCTTATCTTGTTTGACTGCGTTGAGTCTCTGTCTTTCAGATAATTCCCGTAGAAAGATTGGTGAAAGGGAAATTCCAAGATAATTTTGAGTTTATCCAGTGGTTCAAGAAATTGTTTGATGCCAATTACGATGGGAGGGAGTATGACCCTATTCTGGCAAGACAAGGGCAGGACATTGCACCCGCACCAAACCCTGGAGACCAGGTCTTCAACAAACCCAAGAAGCCCATTGTGACATCAGGTATAGTGGAACCTCACCTAAACTGGAGATAGAGGCTGATAGTGAGGTCTGCAGTGCTGGAGATACAGCCTGATAGTGAGGTCTGCAGTGCAGGAGATAGAGCCTGATAGTGAGGTCTGCAGTGCAGGAGATAGAGCCTGATAGTGAGGTCTGCAGTGCTGGAGATAGAGCCTGATAGTGAGGTCTGCAGTGCTGGAGATAGAGCCTGATAGTGAGGTCTGCAGTGCTGGAGATAGAGCCTGATAGTGAGGTCTGCAGTGCTGGAGATAGAGCCTGATAGTGAGGTCTGCAGTGCTGGAGATAGAGCCTGATAGTGAGGTCTGCAGTGCAGGAGATACAGCCTGATAGTGAGGTCTGCAGTGCTGGAGATACAGCCTGATAGTGAGGTCTGCAGTGCTGGAGATACAGCCTGATAGTGAGGTCTGCAGTGCTGGAGATACAGCCTGATAGTGAGGTCTGCAGTGCTGGAGATACAGCCTGATAGTGAGGTCTGCAGTGCTGGAGATACAGCCTGATAGTGAGGTCTGCAGTGCTGGAGATAGAGCCTGATAGTGAGGTCTGCAGTGCAGGAGATAGAGCCTGATAGTGAGGTCTGCAGTGCAGGAGATAGAGCCTGATAGTGAGGTCTGCAGTGCTGGAGATAGAGCCTGATAGTGAGGTCTGCAGTGCTGGAGATAGAGCCTGATAGTGAGGTCTGCAGTGCTGGAGATACAGCCTGATAGTGAGGTCTGCAGTGCTGGAGATACAGCCTGATAGTGAGGTCTGCAGTGCTGGAGATACAGCCTGATAGTGAGGTCTGCAGTGCTGGAGATACAGCCTGATAGTGAGGTCTGCAGTGCTGGAGATACAGCCTGATAGTGAGGTCTGCAGTGCTGGAGATACAGCCTGATAGTGAGGTCTGCAGTGCAGGAGATTTGCAGAGCAGACCTGATATTTGCACCTTGTGGTTGATACCTAATATTCATCTCTTCTCCCCATTACTGACAGTCCCACAAAGAACATCTCCCACAGGTCCCAAGACCATGCAGCCTCCAGCACGATTACCAAGCATGGCTCATCCGGTCAGGAAAAACCCACCCATCACCAGGAATGGTGGCAGCGAGCTGGACTCACAAATAATGGAGCTGAACCAGCAGGTAAGAGGAAAAAACCTGATACCTACCGTGACCGTTGTCATACAGTTGGTTGATGACCTCTCCACCCATTATCTGATGGTAGGACAGTCAGTGGTTGGGTGTCCTTGATCATCTAAAAGAAACCTTCAACCTTAGGGACTACATGTGTTTCTGTGGTACATGGTCTCCTCTGCTGATATTCGACCTCTACTATGACATGTGAGCATCCACTGCCGTAGAATATGCTCCTGTGTATTCTGGTCTGTATTCTGCAGGGTCTTCAGAGTCCAGTCACCACTTATTTTCCTCTCTCGTGACCTTCATTCCAATAAGAATTGCTTCATGTACAGAAATGGTTGCAGGAATTTCTACCTGGTTAGACTGTAAGCTCCAGGGTGGCAGGTATGGCAGGTGCTAGGGGGCCAAAGAGCTAAGGGGACCCATTTCAGCTAGGACGTCTACAGATACAGTTAGTGATATCTATGGAAGGGGCCATGGAATACTGAATGTGGACCCAATCTGTGGGGGCCCTATGGTTTTCCCGGCTTCGTGCATTATCATTTCCTCCTTGCTATGCAGCGTTACTTTTGGAATGATCTGTGTACAGTGACATTATTTGTGTATTTTGTGTTATTTATGTGCTGTGAGATCATGGTCTGCATTATCCCTGCACTGTGACATCACAATGTGAGTTTTCCCTGTACTGTGACATCACTGCGTATATTATCCCTGTACTGTGACATCACTGCGTATATTATCCCTGTACTGTGACATCACTGCGTATATTATCCCTGTACTGTGACATCACTGTGTAAATTATCCCTGCACTGTGACATCACTGTGTGTATTATCCCTGCACTGTGTTTATTATCCTGTACTGTGACATCACTGTGTTTATTATCTCTGTACTGTGACATCACTGTGTTTATTATCTCTGTACTGTGACATCACTGTGTTTATTATCCCTGTACTGTGACATCACTGTGTTTATTATCCCTGCACTGTGACATCACTGTATTTATTATCCCTGTACTGTGACATTCAGTGTTTATTATCTCTGTACTGTGACATCACTGTATTTATTATCTCTGTACTGTGACATCAGTTTTTATTATCCCTGTACTGTGACATCACTGTGTTTATTATCCCTGTACTGTGACATCACCGTGTTTATTATTCCTGTGCTGTGACATCACTGTGTAGTATCCCTGTACTGTGACATCACTGTGTTTATTACCCCTGTACTGTGACATCACTGTGTTTATTATCCCTGTACTGTGACATCACTGTGTTTATTATCCCTGTACTGTGACATCACCGTGTTTATTATTCCTGTGCTGTGACATCACTGTGTTTATTATCCTTGTACTGTGACATCACTGTGTTTATTATCCCTGTACTGTGACATCACTGTGTAGTATCCCTGTACTGTGACATCACTGTGTTTATTACCCCTGTACTGTGACATCACTGTGTTTATTATCCCTGTACTGTGACATCACTGTGTTTATTATCCCTGCACTGTGACATCACTGTGTTTATTATCCCTGTACTGTGACATCACTGTGTTTATTATCCCTGTACTGTGACATCACTGTATTTATTATCCCTGTACTGTGACATCACTGTTGATTACCCCTGTACTGTGACATCACTGTGTTTATTATCCCTGCACTGTGACATCACTGTATTTATTATCCCTGTACTGTGACATCACTGTGTAGTATCCCTGTACTGTGACATCACTGTGTTTATTACCCCTGTACTGTGACATCACTGTGTTTATTATCCCTGCACTGTGACATCACTGTGTTTATTACCCCTGTACTGTGACATCACTGTGTTTATTATCTCTGTACTGTGACATCACTGTGTTTATTATCCCTGTGCTGTGACATCACTGCATTTATTATCTCTGTGCTGTGACATCATTGTTTATTATCCCTGTACTGTGACATCATTGTTTATTATCCCTGTACTGTGACATTACTGTGTTTATTATCTATGTACAGTGACATCACTGTGTTTATTATCTCTGTACTGTGACATCACTGTGTTTATTACCCCTGTACTGTGACATTACTGTGTTTATTATCCCTGTACTGTGACATCACTGTGTTTATTATCCCTGTACTGTGACATCACTGTTTATTATCCCTGTACTGTGACATCACTACGTTTATTATCCCTGTACTGTGACATCACTACGTTTTATTATCCCTGCACTGTGACATCACTGTGTTTATTATCTCTGTACTGTGACATCACTGTGTTTATTATCCTTGTACTGTGACATCACTGTGTTTATTACCCCTGTACTGTGACATCACTGTGTTTATTATCTCTGTACTGTGACATCACTGTGTTTATTATCTCTGTACTGTGACATCACTACGTTTATTATCCCTGTACTGTGACATCACTACGTTTTATTATCCCTGTACTGTGACATCACTGTGTATTATCCCTGTACTGTGACATCACTGTGTTTATTATCCCTGTACTGTGACATCACTGTGTTTATTATCTCTGTACTGTGACATTAGTGTTTATTATCCCTGTACTGTGACATCACTGTGTTTATTATCCTTGTACTGTGACATCACTGTGTTTATTATCCCTGTACTGTGACATCACTGTGTTTATTATCCCTGTACTGTGACATCACTGTGTTTATTATCCTTGTACTGTGACATCACTGTGTTTATTATCTCTGTACTGTGACATCACTGTGTTTATTATCCCTGTACTGTGACATCACTGTGTTTATTATCCTTGTACTGTGACATCACTGTGTTTATTATCTCTGTACTGTGACATCACTGCATTTATTATCTCTGTGCTGTGACATCATTGTTTATTATCTCTGCACTGTGACATCATTGTTTATTATCCCTGTACTGTGACATCATTGTTTATTATCCCTGTACTGTGACATTACTGTGTTTATTATCTATGTACAGTGACATCACTGTGTTTATTATCTCTGTACTGTGACATCACTGTGTTTATTACCCCTGTACTGTGACATTACTGTGTTTATTATCCCTGTACTGTGACATCACTGTGTTTATTATCTCTGTACTGTGACATCACTGCATGCCTTATCCTTGTACTGTGACATCACTACGTTTATTATCCCTGTACTGTGACATCACTACGTTTTATTATCCCTGCACTGTGACATCACTACGTTTATTATCCCTGTACTGTGACATCACTACGTTTTATTATCCCTGTACTGTGACATCACTGTGTATTATCCCTGTACTGTGACATCACTGTGTTTATTATCCCTGTACTGTGACATCACTGTGTTTATTATCTCTGTACTGTGACATCACTGTGTTTATTATCCTTGTACTGTGACATCACTGTGTTTATTATCCCTGTACTGTGACATCACTGTGTTTATTATCCCTGTACTGTGACATCACTGTGTTTATTATCTCTGTACTGTGACATCACTGTGTTTATTATCCTTGTACTGTGACATCACTGTGTTTATTATCCCTGTACTGTGACATCACTGTGTTTATTATTCCTGTACTGTGACATTAGTGTTTATTATCCCTGTACTGTGACATCACTGTGTTTATTATCCTTGTACTGTGACATCACTGTGTTTATTATCCCTGTACTGTGACATCACTGTGTTTATTATCCCTGTACTGTGACATCACTGTGT
The DNA here is from genome assembly GCF_905171765.1 of Bufo bufo. NCBI lineage: Eukaryota > Metazoa > Chordata > Amphibia > Anura > Bufonidae > Bufo > Bufo bufo. The sequence continues at coordinate 28,625,999 of NC_053392.1, read as the reverse complement.
TTATTATCCTTGTACTGTGACATCACTGTGTTTATTATCCCTGTACTGTGACATCACTGTGTTTATTATCCCTGTACTGTGACATCACTGTGTTTATTATCCCTGTACTGTGACATCACTGTGTTTATTATCCCTGTACTGTGACATCACTGTGTTTATTATCTCTGTACTGTGACATCACTGTGTTTATTATCCCTGTAATGTGACATCACTGTGTTTATTATCCCTGTACTCTGACATCACTGTGTTTATTATCTCTGTACTGTGACATCACTGTGTTTATTATCCCTGTACTGTGACATCACTGTGTTTATTATCTCTGTACTGTGACATCACTGTGTTTATTATCCCTGTAATGTGACATCACTGTGTTTATTATCCCTGTACTCTGACATCACTGTGTTTATTATCTCTGTACTGTGACATCACTGTGTTTATTATCCCTGTACTGTGACATCACCGTGTTTATTACCCCTGTACTGTGACATCACTGTGTTTATTATCCCTGTACTGTGACATCGCTGTGTTTATTATCCCTGTACTGTAACATCACTGTGTTTATTATCCCTGTACTGTGACATCACCGTGTTTATTATCCCTGTACTGTGACATCACTGTGTAGTATCCCTGTACTGTGACATCACTGTGTTTATTATCCCTGTGCTGTGACATCACTGCATTTATTATCTCTGTACTGTGACATCATTGTTTATTATCCTTGTACTGTGACATCACTGTGTTTATTATCCCTGTACTGTGACATCACTGTGTTTATTATTCCTGTACTGTGACATTAGTGTTTATTATCCCTGTACTGTGACATCACTGTGTTTATTATCCTTGTACTGTGACATCACTGTGTTTATTATCCCTGTACTGTGACATCACTGTGTTTATTATCCCTGTACTGTGACATCACTGTGTTTATTATCCTTGTACTGTGACATCACTGTGTTTATTATCCCTGTACTGTGACATCACTGTGTTTATTATCCCTGTACTGTGACATCACTGTGTTTATTATCCCTGTACTGTGACATCACTGTGTTTATTATCCCTGTACTGTGACATCACTGTGTTTATTATCTCTGTACTGTGACATCACTGTGTTTATTATCCCTGTAATGTGACATCACTGTGTTTATTATCTCTGTACTGTGACATCACTGTGTTTATTATCCCTGTACTGTGACATCACTGTGTTTATTATCTCTGTACTGTGACATCACTGTGTTTATTATCCCTGTAATGTGACATCACTGTGTTTATTATCCCTGTACTCTGACATCACTGTGTTTATTATCTCTGTACTGTGACATCACTGTGTTTATTATCCCTGTACTGTGACATCACCGTGTTTATTACCCCTGTACTGTGACATCACTGTGTTTATTATCCCTGTACTGTGACATCGCTGTGTTTATTATCCCTGTACTGTAACATCACTGTGTTTATTACCCCTGTACTGTGACATCACTGTGTTTATTATCCCTGTGCTGTGACATCACTGCATTTATTATCTCTGTACTGTGACATCATTGTTTATTATCCCTGTGCTGTGACATCACTGTGTTTATTATCCCTGTACTGTGACATCATTGTTTATTATCCCTGTACTGTGACATTACTGTGTTTATTATCTATGTACAGTGACATCACTGTGTTTATTATCTCTGTACTGTGACATCACTGTGTTTATTATCCCTGTGCTGTGACATCACTGTGTTTATTATCCCTGTACTGTGACATCATTGTTTATTATCCCTGTACTGTGACATTACTGTGTTTATTATCTATGTACAGTGACATTACTGTGTTTATTATCCCTGTACTGTGACATCACTGTGTTTATTATCCCTGTACTGTGACATCACTGTGTTTATTATCTCTGTACTGTGACATCACTGCATGCCTTATCCTTGTACTGTGACATCACTACGTTTATTATCCCTGTACTGTGACATCACTACGTTTTATTATCCCTGTACTGTGACATCACTGTGTATTATCCCTGTACTGTGACATCACTGTGTTTATTATCCCTGTACTGTGACATCACTGTGTTTATTATCTCTGTACTGTGACATTAGTGTTTATTATCCCTGTACTGTGACATCACTGTGTTTATTATCCTTGTACTGTGACATCACTGTGTTTATTATCCCTGTACTGTGACATCACTGTGTTTATTATCCCTGTACTGTGACATCACTGTGTTTATTATCCCTGTACTGTGACATCACTGTGTTTATTATCTCTGTACTGTGACATCACTGTTTATTATCCCTGTACTGTGACATCACTGTGTATTATCCCTGTACTGTGACATCACTGTTTATTATCCCTGTGCTGTGACATCACTGAATTTATTATCTCTGTACTGTGACATCACTGTTTATTATCCCTGTACTGTGACATCATTGTTTATTATCCCTGTGCTGTGACATCACTGTGTTTATTATCCATGTACTGTGACATTACTGTGTTTATTATTCCTGTACTGTGACATCACTGTGTTTTATTATCCCTGTACTGTGACATCACTGTGTTTATTATCTCTGTACAGTGACATCACTGTGTTTAGTATCCCTGTACTGTGACATAACGGTGTTTATTATTTCCTTACTCTGACATCACTGTGTTCATTATCCCTTCTATGTGACATCACTGTTTGCATTGTCCCTGTATTGTGACATCACTGTTTGCACACTTTTTAATAGTGAAAACTGAAGATTTACTAACAACATCTCCTAGCAACCATCAGTGAAAAATCCATTGCATCCAGGTGAGGGCGGGTTCTCACCAGCGCTAGGAATTCCGTAATAGTGTTCACTTATAGCAGAATATATAACGGAATTCTAGGACAGAATACAAAACGGAAGCCTTTAGCCCTTGGGATACCGGAGGTTTTTTCATTTTTGTGTTTTAATTTTTCTTCCCCATCTTCCTTTAGCCTTAACTTTTTTATAGTTCCGGTCACATAGTTGTATAAAGGGCTTATTTTTTGCGGAACAAGTTGTACGTTCCATTTCCACCATTAATTATGGCATACAATGTAGTGGGAAGAGGTAAAAAAAAAATCCAAATGGGGTGGAAGTGGAAAAAAAAAACGAAATTCCGCCACCGTTTTATGGGTTTTGTTCCCACGTCGTTTTCGTTTGCGGCAAAACTGACCCATGCCCTTTATTCTCTGGGGCAGTACGATACCCCATATGTATAGGTTTTTTATGTCTAATTAGTGTGAAAATAAATTTAAACTTTGAAAAAAAAAAAAAAGTTTTTTTTTTTACTTCACCATCGTCTGACCCCCATAACCTTTTATAGTTATATATACAGAGCTGTTGGGGGGGGGGGTAGTTTTTATTGATACTATTTTGGAGTGTGTGACTTTTTGATCACATTTTATTACATTATTTTGGGTAAGAGAAGCAATGAGAAAATGGCAAATTGGCCATTTTGCATTTTGACCCTTTTTTACGTTACGCCATTCGCCGTATTGAAACAATATTTGTATATTTTAATAGTATGGGTGATTATCCGATCATGGTGATACCCATGATGTTTATATTTTTTGTTATTTAGGTATTTAGTTTTTTATTATACGGAAAGGGGCGTGATTTAAACTTATACATTTTTTACTTTTTTGTAATGATTTTGAAGCTCCTATTTGAGCTTATAAAATAAATTTTTTAAATTAAAATTTTGAACAATCATGGATTTTTAAAATAGAACTATTGCTCATTTCTTATGTTGGCCTGCCACCTGGTGGCCAAAATAAGAATTGCATTTTGAATACCCTCTGCCTCTTCAGGGAGGCTGAGTGCTTTCATACCAATTACGGGCATTCTCACTGGCCACAGAGGATGCCGGTAACAAGCCCGGAAGCGCAAGCAAGTTTTTGACCATTTAGATGCCGTGATCTCACTTGATCACGGCATCTAAAGGGTTTAATTACCGCGATCTGCATTATTGCCAGTCTTGGTAATGAGCCACAGGTCTCTGCTGTTTGAAACAGCAGAGACCTGCCGGCCATGACGGCTGTGGCACGTGTGAGTGGGTGCCATATTTGCCTATCGCTCCAGCGCCATACAGAACCGTGATTTGCGGCCATAGACATGTATTAGGATGGAGCAAAACAAAATGGCTCTTAAGGGGTTCCGTTTTTGCATTCCGTCCTAGAGTTCAGTTATATTCTGTTATAACGGAACACTATTACGGAATTCCTAGCGCTGGTGAGAACCCGCCCTAACCTGGATGCAATGCGTTTTTCACTGAAGCCCCATTCACTTCTATGGGGCCAGGGCTGTGTGAAAAACGCAGAATATAGAACATGCTGCGATTCTCACGCAACGCAGAACTGATGCGTGAAAAAAAAAAAAACGCCTATGTACTGAAACCTATTGAAATGAATGGGTCAGGATTCAGTGTGGGTGCTATGCGTTCAATTCACGGATCAAACCTGCGCGGAAAACTTGCTTGTGTGAAAGGGGCCTAATGGAGCTGAAGTTGTCTGTCTCTCTCCCGGGTGTTTAGTTAATGGAGTTGTCTGTCTCTCTCCCGGGTGTTTAGTTAATGGAGCTCTCTGTCTCTCTCCCGGGTGTTTAGTTAATGGATCTGAAGTTGACTGTGGACGGACTGGAGAAAGAACGAGATTTTTACTTCAGTAAACTGCGAGACATCGAGCTGATATGTCAGGAGCACGAGAGTGAGAGCCCGGGGGTTCTTTCCAAAATCATCGACATCCTGTATGCCACAGAGGTAAGCTCGCCTACCCACACACGTGAATGATACCGTAGTACATGTTTATGGTTTACATCCACATCCAGAGCTGCACTCACAATTCTGCTAGTGTGGTTATGAGTTCCTGCAGCATATGAGATCCACCCCTCGTCAGGGTATGTAGCAGTCACACTTATTACTTCCATGGGTGTAGCTATAGCCATAGTAACTGCCACGGGATCCTGTTTGCCTGCAATATCACAGACAACCTGTGATCAGGAGCGGCGCTGTTTTAGAAAAATCAGCCATGTTTTATAATGTTGTACAATCCCTTCAACCTGTGACATGATGTTCAGAGGTAGAGCTGCATTTTTAAGATAGCCATGGGTTTGGTGGAATTTCATTGTAACGCGCTCCGATCCTGTTTCTGTAAACCTTTGTTGTGGTTTCATTACAGGAAGGATTTGCTCCTCCAGACGAGGATGAGAATGAAGAACTTCAGGCAGAGGACCAGGATGAATATTAACCACGTCCCTTGCTTTTCCTCATCCCCTTCGCTCAGTTGCTTTGTAAAATAATATCGCTCCTCGCTGCCCGTTTCCCCATTGGCCATTTTTTTGCAAGATGAACCTGTTAGGTTGGAGTCTCAACACACGCGCTCGTGATCCATCTTCCATCCCTGCAATTAATAGCCAGAATGGGCAATTATCCCGCGGGCCACCACCCTCCGAAATGTGAACAGAGCAGCCGGGACATGGGAGAGGATGTCTTCTACGGCATGGATTTATCTATCAGGAGATTGTTTTCAGCCCCCCTGTGGACAAACATGTAGCTGACCCCATATGTCTCTGTCCCACCCTTTTTGGCCTGACACTTGGGCGCCCTCGCGCTATTTGATGGTCGTGTTTTTTACCTCTAGATTTGTCTTCCTCTTACATTTTAACTCCCTCTTTGCTTTTCTTTCTGGAGTGGTGTATTTGAAAACAGGGCCGCCCGGTATTTATTTTTTCTTTTTATAATTTTTGGGAAAGTCATGGAAGATATCGGAGAAAAACTTCGACCAGATGTCGACAGTCAAAGACGACTGGGAACAATGTCCTGCATCTTCTACAAATGTCCAGACTACAACTATCCACATAAGTGGTTATTAGGCAACATACTATGGAAACGACTTAAAGGGATTGTCCTTCGACAACTCCTTTTTTCTTTTATAACCCTTCAGTCAGACGGGTCATGGGTTTTAATGTAACGTTGTCAGCTGGACGAGAACGTTTGCAGCTTGATTCCATCGTGATCTCTTGATGAGTGACATCTGTTGTATGTTTCCAATTGACTTCTTGATGGGTAGTTATCAGTCATAATCACTATGTGAGAATCCGTACTTCACCTTCTCCCCTCACCGCCTGTGCAATGTTTGGGACACCTGTACATGACAACATTTGTGCACTGAGACAACTGTGCATAAGAAGAACTGTACATTGCTACCCTCATACATGAGAACACCTACACCAAGACCCTCGTACATGAGAACACCTACACCAGGACCCTGATACATGAGAACACCTACACTAGGACCCTCATACATGAGAACACCAACACTAGGACCCTGATACATGAGAACACCTACACCAGGACCCTCATACATAAGAACACCTACACCAGGACCCTCATACATGAGAACACCTACACCAGGACCCTCATACATGAGAACACCTACACCAGGACCCTCATACATGAGAACACCTACACCAGGACCCTCATACATGAGAACACCTACACCAGGACCCTCATACATGAGAACACCTACACCAGGACCCTCATACATGAGAACACCTACACCAGGACCCTCATACATGAGAACACCTACACCAGGACCCTCATACATGAGAACACCTACACCAGGACCCTCATACATGAGAACACCTACACCAGGACCCTCATACATGAGAACACCTACACCAGGACCCTCATACATGAGAACACCTACACCAGGACTCTCATACATGAGAACACCTACACCAGGACCCTCATACATGAGAACGCCTACACCAGGACCCTCATACATGAGAACACCTGTATAACAGGACTCTCGTACATGAGAACACCTACACCAGGACCCTCATACATGAGAACACCTACACCAGGACCCTCATACATGAGAACACCTACAACAGGACACTCGTACATGAGAACACCTATACAACAGGACACTCGTACATGAGAACACCTATACAACAGGACACTCGTACATGAGAACACCTATACAACAGGACACTCGTACATGAGAACACCTATACAACAGGACACTCGTACATGAGAACACCTATACAACAGGACACTCGTA